>NC_132916.1:32740304-33365304 GCF_047675955.1 Chlorocebus sabaeus
AGCCACCTTCATGAATGATCTTAACTAGATCTTGCTGCAGCTTCTACATCAGCACTTGCTGTTTCACCATGAACTTTCATTATCGAGATGACTTCTTTCCTTAAACCTCATGAACCAACGTCTGCTAGTTTCCAATTTTTCTTCTGCAACTTCCTCACCTCTCTCAATCTTCGTGTAATTGAGGAGAGTCAGGGCCTTGCTCTGTGTTAGGCTTTGGCTTAAGGAAGCATTGTGGCTGGTCTGATCTTCTATCTAGACCACTCAGACTTTCCCCAAATCAACAATAATGCTTTTTTACTTTCTTATCGTTTGTGTGTTCACTGGAGTAGCACTTTTTATTTCCTTCAAGAAATTTTCCTTTTCATTCACAACTTGGCTAACTGGCTCAGGAGGCCTAGCTTCTGTCTTGACTTTTGACATGCCTTCCCCACTAAGCATGATCATTTCTAGCTTTAGCTTTTATATGAGAGATGTACGACTCTTCCTTTCACTTGAGCACAGAGGCCACTGTAGTGTCATTAATTGACCTAATTTTAATATTGTTGTATCTCAGGGAATAGGGAAGCCTGAGGAGAGGAAGAAAGATGGGGGAACAGCCAGTGGTGGAGCAGTCAGAACACACAAAATGCATCAATTAAGTCCACCATGTTATAAGGGTGTGGTTCGTGGCACCCCAAAGCAATTACAACAGTAACATGGAAGATCACTGATCCCAGATCACCATACCAGATATAATAATAATGAAAAAGTGTGACATATTGTGACACAGAGACATGAAGTGAGCACATGCTGTTGGAAAAATGTCACCAACAAACTTGCTTGATGCAGAGTTGCCACAAATCTTCAATTTGTAAACAAAACAAAAGTATCTTCAGAATTTATGCAGTAAAATGAAGCACAATAAAATGAAGGGTGCCCATAGTCTATCTGTGTGCCCAGAAAGAAGAGAAAAACATGGATATTGGTATGTACTAAGCAATCTTGTTTTCAAAATGAGGTGAGCTGAGCTGAGCTTTTGGCAGCCTTGTTGTGTTAGTGGGACAAAAGTCAGAGACCAAGGCCATCCATGGATGGGAACCTATTTAACTGCCTGTCTCCCCAATTTTGGATAAAGTCCTGAGTAGATTTCATCCTGAAGTCCTGAAGGACTGCACCTAGGAATTAGCATGAAGCAGAAATAAGCCAGCCCTCTCATAGACTTCAGCCAGATTTTCAGCTGAATACTTAGAAAACCTCAAGCCCTGAGCTTGGATATTTTTTTTTTTTTTGAGATGGAGTCTCACTGTGTCACCCAGGCTGGAGTGCAATGGCACGATCTCAGCTCCCTGCAACCTCCACCCACTGGGTTCAAGCGATTCTCCTGCCTCAGCCTCCTGAGTAGCTGGGATTGCAGGCACCTGCCACCACGCTCGGCTAATTTTTGTATTTTTAGTAGAGACGGGGTTTCACCATCTTGGCCAGGCTGGTCTTGAACTCTTGACCTTGTGATCCACCTACCTCAGCCTCTCAAAGTGCTGGGATTACAAGCGTGAGCCACTGTGCCCGGCCAGATTTTTTTCTGTATGTATTTTTTTTCAGTGGTAAAATCCAGGATGTACAAAGATAACCAGGCATATGAGGAGACAAGACACTGTGAATGAGAACAAACAAAAACAGCAGACAATAAAATTAGGAACTCCAGATATTTGAATTATGAGTCCATATTTTAAACAACTAGACTTACATATTCAAAGAGCTTTTTTTTAAAAAAAAAATGGACTTGGAACTATGCTTCAGAAGAGATCTAGAGATAACAAAAAGAGACATCTGAACCTTGAAAAAGAATCAGTGGAAATTCTAGAGCTACAAAGTTCAGTAACCAAAATTAAGGGCTCAAGGGATGAGCTTAAGAGCAGATTAAACACAGCTAAGGAGAAGCACAGTGGATCAGAAAAACTATCCAAAATGAATCATGGAGAAGTAATAAAGAAATATACAAAATAAAGGATAAAAGGAGAGTATGACATTTAACCTAGGTTCGTTTAAAGTATCAGAAGGAGAAGAGAAAGGGAATGGAGCAGATGCAATATACATAGGTAGATGTACTTGATATTGTCTGACATTTATGGAGAAAAATACTGACAACACGCTAATCATCATCCCTACATGGGAAAAAATTGCTAAAATTAAGACATGCTCTAAATGGGAGCATATTGACCTGGGCTGTGTCATGGATTTTGACTGGTTTACTTTAAAGTACAGTCACCCCTCTGTATCCATGGGTAATTGGTTCCAGGACCTTCCACAGACACCAAATCTGCAGATCCTGAAGTCCCTGATATAAAATGGAGTAGTATTTGCACATAACCCATGCACATCCTCCCGTATTTTTTGTTTGTTTCTGAGACAAGGTCTCAGACGACCAGGCTCGAGTGCAATGGTGGTGATCTCAGTTCACTGCAAACTCAGACTCCCAGGCTCAAGCAATCCTCCCACCTCAGCCTCCTGAATAGGTGCAACCACAGGCACATACCACCACACCTGACTAACTTTGTGTATCTTTTGTAGAGATGGGGTTTCACTATGTTGCCCAAACTGGTCTCCAACTCCTGAGCTCAAGTGATCTACCCACCTCAGCTTCCCAAAGTGCTGGAATTACAGGCGTGAGCCACTGGGCCTGGCTTCCTCTGCTATACTTTAATTATCTCCAGATTATTTATAATACCTAGTGCAATGTAAATGCTATGTAAATAGTTGTTATAATGTATTGCTTGTTAATATTTGTGTTGGTTTTTGTGGTTTTTTTTTTTTCAAATATTTTGATCAGCAGTTGGTTGGATCTGCAGATGTGGAACCCACAGATATGGAGAGCCAACTGAATTGTTTTTCTTGTTTATCTTTCCTATTTATTATTTTCTTTTTTATTTTTTACTTTTTTGAACTTTTCTTTTTAAAAATATGCTTACCCATGAATTTATTAAAAACCAAAATGTCATTATTTTAAATTAGTCCTATTCTTATTGGACCTCATTTTTTTTTTGAGGGCGGGCGGGAAACTTCCTTCTTTGATTACTACATTTCATTCTTCTTTCTCATGTTTTTAAAGAAAAAAGTAACATTGCTATCTCTTCATGGCTTAAATTGAGAGAGATCTCTTTGGCAACGAATAACCTCTCTTTGTTTGAATGACTTTTTTTTTATTGTAGTAAAATACTATATAACATAAAATTGACCATTTTAACTAATTCTAAGTGTACAGTTCAGAGGCATTAAGTACATTCATATCGTTGTACAGTGATCAACACTGTCTACCTCGAGGACTTTTCCTCATCCTAAACTGAACGTATTAAACAATAATTCCACATTTGCCCAATGATGGTTGTCTTGAAAGGAGACAGATAACTCTATTGAGCTTTGTTTTCTTTATGTGAATGAGCATGTAATTGTTTTAGGGATATGAGGGGAAGGAATAGTTGCTAATATAATGGCAAATGCAGAACCTACTGCCAAAGGTATATAATTTGTGAAATAGCTGAATGGGCAAAATTCTGATTTTCAGTTGCCCTAGGCACTTCAGTGCACTTCTGATAATGATTTTCCTTGGGCATGTAGTTATTCTGATAGAAATCACATCCATGCATAAAGAGTGAGCTTAATTATACATAACTACATACCTAATATGAGGTTTTACATTTTTTTACATATACTTTCTGGTTTACAAAAGATGAGACACTAAATCCTAACTGAGCTCAAAAAAAGTAGTGTACCTTCAGAGCATGAGAGTCTTAATGTATGAGTTTTCCTTTTTACAAAAAGACACTGTATTTTGCCCTCCCTTCTCTCCTTTTCGGGGATTGTTTTCACTATTTGGTGATTCCACAGTCTCCTCTGGTGCCTGCTGTGACTCCCAAGACAGACAAGTGCACAAAGGCTGATTTAGGGTCTTGGATTCCTCTTGAGAATGATATACTCAATTCATTTGTACTGAGCCCAATCATTTGAGCTCAAAATAATAAAAATAAAAGTCACTAAGATGGTTTGAATACTAATGTATGCCTCAGGCACTGTGCTAAATGCTTTGCATGTATTATTTTATTTAATCCTCACAATTCTGTCAGATAGGAATCAAATCCCCATTTTACAAATGAGAAAACTAAGGAACAGGAAGATGATGTAACTTGCCAGTGGCACCCAGTTGATAAGTAGCAACTGAGGAGTCAGATCCAGGCCTTTCAGAGCCCCCACTCCCAGCTTCTCTATTAACACGTGCTTCTGGTCTGTATTGGGCTCAATAGCAGGATTCTCTTGGAAGAGAAGCAAGTTTAAACCAACCCCACCCCACTCCCAGAAAAACCCACAGCACACTGGAACCCTCCAGCTTGTCTCAGCTAAGGCCAGGCACAGGGTCTGGAGGTAGAGGCTCTCCAGCCAGGGAAGGAAAATGGGAAGGGCGGAGGTTGCCTCCTCCTGGCCACCATTTGTTATCTGGTTGGTGAGAAGAGATGGGAGGAAGGGGCACGGTCAGCACATTTCCAAAGGACTCGGGTCATTCTTGGTGTTCTTTGTCTCTGGTTTTGTGCCCATTGCCTAGGTCCCATAATTGCTGCATCCTTCTTAGAACTGCTCTCTATGTAGGGAACCATTTCTCCAGAACCTAACTCTCTGGATTTACTTGTACCTCCCACTTGTACCTCCCCATACCTCCATGCAAATTCTTCTTTCCTGAGCATAACTGATTTCAGCTGGTTGGTAGGACAGTGGTAGGCTTAAGTGAATGGACAAAGGTGAGAATGACTCTCCTCCTCACAGTTTCCTAATTCTCCCAGGAATATCGCCTTATCAACATTTCTGAAAGAAGTTTCATGCAAAGGATTTCCCAAATGAGATAGACATTTCTGGACAGGGAGGAGTAATGATGGATTCTGCCAGAAACTGAGGAGGCTCAGCCACCTGTGTCCTAGAGGTCGGTCAGGGTGACCCAGAAGCTTCCAGAGGGACTTCAGAGCAGCTCCTGGGCCACTCGGTCTCTGCCTTCTCCCGACTCCAGCGGGGCCAGAAACACTCTCCCAACATTTGCTCATGGTTTGCTGCTCACAGAGTACAGTCATCCACAGGCAGCTTAAAATGAGCAGAGGTAACATTTCCTGGGAGTGTTCCTAACCCCAAATAATGTGTTTGCAGATCGTGTTCCTAATGTTCAGGAGTTAAATTCATGTTTCAGAAACAAGTGCTTTACATCTGTAGGTGGCACTTTTATGAATAATATTGTGGACCTTGAGTCCCAAATGCTCCTCGTATCAAGAGGCAGTGCCCTGCCTCCAGTTATTCTGGGGCTCTCATCTGCTCCTGCTCACTTAAGCCCTTCAGTATTTCCTGCAGAGGTTAGCAGTGTTGCAGTTGAATAATTGTACCTTAAATTAAACTAAAAATAATTTCTGATGATTTTCATACTGACGCACAGTCTTTATTTCAAAATGGCGGTATAATCTTCAGCATGCCGTTGTCAAATAGCTCCATTGACCAATACTGGCAGTTTGCAGTTGAGTCACGGGAAGGATTTATTAGGACATATTTAAAGTGATGTCATAGAAATAAAAATTTGGAGAGAGACCTAAAGACTACCAGCTAAGGCTGTGGCTACAGATATTCTTTAACTCCCCACTACACTCTTGTCTTCTCTCTTACCCCTTTTTTACATCACTATTAAGGCAACACAGTGTACGTTTTCTGTGTCCTTAGCCTACTCTGAAAACACTGCCCCATTTGGTCAAGTTACCCAAAGCTACCGCCTAGATCACACCGTGACAAGAAAGAGGTGTTTTCACACTAAACCAATCCAAAGGCAACCAGAATTGATTTATTTTTAAATTTTCTTTATTTCATTTTAATCATAGCCACTTGGAGCCAGTGACTATTTGGAACTATCAAAGAATTTTGATACAATATTTTTACGAAACATTCCGCAATTTACTCTGGCAAACAGGACTCAAGGTCGAAGATTCATAACTCTCATCGATAACTTTTATGATCTCAAGGTAAGGATGTAGTACATTTTCTTAAAACTAAACACTTTGTATTGTGGAGCCAGATCGCCTGGGCTGGAATCCTGACTTAATGTACTTCTATCACTTACTTCACCTCTTTGTGCCTCCATTCCTTCATGTGTGAATTGGGGATGATAATATTATTTACTTCTGAGTGTTGTTGTGATGACTAAAAAGGCAAATCCATGTAAAGCATTTAAAACATTTGGCACAAGCTGAATGCTGTATAAGCACTATCAGTAAAGCAGCAGTAGTACTATAGTAAAGCTCCCATCACAAGACGCTCTGCTGTGTGAATGATTGCATCATTCTACCAAGCAGCTTATATGCTTCATCTATCACATTCTGAAACACAATGTCTTGCATAGACTGAATGTTCAATAAGTATTTGTTGCATGAATAAAT
This sequence comes from Chlorocebus sabaeus, assembly GCF_047675955.1. Lineage (NCBI taxonomy): Eukaryota > Metazoa > Chordata > Mammalia > Primates > Cercopithecidae > Chlorocebus > Chlorocebus sabaeus. Next base: position 32,746,733 of record NC_132916.1, read on the forward strand.
GATTGCACTGATAGAATAATGCATGAGCAAGCCAGGTATGATGGCTCATGCCTATCATCCCAGCACTTTGGGAGGCCAAGGGAGGATCGCTTGAGGCCAGGAGTTCAAGACCAGCCTGGACAGCATAGCAAAATCCTAGCTCTACAAAAAATAAGAAAATTAGCTGGGTGTGGCGGTGTGGGCCTGTCATCCTGCCTAGTTGGGAGGCTGAGGTGGGAGGATTGCTTAAGCCCAGGAGTTCAAGGTTACAGTAGTGAGTCATGATCATGCCACTGCACTCCAGCCGTCCAGCCTGGGTGACAGAGTGAGGCCATATCTCTCAAAAAAAAAAAGAAGAAGAAGTAGGAGTAGGAGAAGGAGAAGGAGGAGGAGGAAGAGGAAGGAGGAAGGAGGAAGGAGGAGGGGAAGGAGGAGAAGGAGGAGAAGAAAACAAATGAGTAGATGACTAGAGGACCCTTCTGAATACTGAAACTCTCTCTCTCTCCCTATGACCCAGAAACCCCAGTAGCTAGCATTATTCCATCTTGTTGTTTGTTTATTTTTAATCCATATGTTTTAGCGTGAATTGCCAAGCCATCGCCCATTCATTAAAGGAGCATAGCCTAGTGGTTCAAGAGTGGGCCCTGGGGTCAGGCTGTCTATCCTAGAGACCATCTTAATCTCTCTGAGCTTCAACTGCCTTTTCTAGAAAAAGCAGATAATAATGGTACTTATGAAGTTGTTGTGAATATTAAATGAGCGTGTAAAGCACAAAGAATGTTGTCTGGCATATGGTATGCTCTCAAAGGTGAGCTATTAATAGAATGTATCTGTAAATATAGATTCATAGCAAAAGTACATTTTGAAATTAGAGTTAATTTAAATATTATTTTACCATTAGATACACTTTTTTCTCCCTATTCTTTGCACAGAATTAGAGCAGTGATTCTAAATTGAAGGACTTTGTGGGAAGGAGATAAGCCACAGAATCTGCTGGGAGGGAGAGGTGATAATTTAATGTTTCATTTGCTCATTCATTCTGTAAACTTCATCATGCCAAACACTAGAAATTCAGTGGCAAGTGAAACTAGATGGTGCCTGCCTTCAAAGAGCTTAGATAGCCTAATACCAGAGAAAGGTGATTCAGATGTCCACAGAACTCAATGTAAAATCACCACTTTGGGATGACCTCTTAGAGAAGGAGGCATATGGTGCTGTGAAAGTCTAGCAGGGAGAGTGCACTGATCTATGGGGTGGGAAATCCTCTGAGGGCCACCTGTGGCAGAACCATCTGGCCTACTTAAAAATCCAGATTCCAGAGCTCACCCATCCCCACCCCAGCAAATGAGTACCAGGCATGGGGCCAGGAACTGCATGTTCCCATGTTTCTCAGGTGCTTCCTATAAATGCTGAGAAGAGCGAGGGCTAAACTCTATGCACAGAATGAAAGGGGTAACCAGCATGGGGAGTTTGCAGCAACGGCTCCGGGATGGGCCGAGTGTGAAAGGCAGCAAGTGTGGCTCTGACACAGAAGCTGAGGGGAGGCCACCTAAGGGAGTGCTATCAAAAGCTGCTGTGTGTCCCTGTGGAGCCCACACACGTGTGACCAGGGAATCTGGAGAGGCAGGAGGCTGAGGACGCAGAGCTGGGGGATGGAGGCCCATCAGCTGTGAGTGGTTTGCCTTCCACGGACTCGACTCTACACTAATGGTGGGGAGGGCAGGGGTGGAATGAAGGGTGGGGGCCTGGAGGCTGCTGTTTTTACAGGACTAGGCTTCAAGAAGAAAACGACGGAGGGGCATGATTAGGATGGCTCATAGTGGAGGATTGAGAGACTTGTTATTTTGATATTTCAGCTAGGAATGCCTTAGAGAAAGCTTATGGCCCCCATCCCTCAGTCCTACCCCCAACCCTACCTCACCCCCACCTTTTCACTTCTTAATTGAAGGAAAAAAAGAATTTATCTGGCAATATGATGGAATACTCAAACTACCCTCCTAACATTCCCTTTAACTAAATCACACATTTAGAGATTACACTCTTTATTAAAGTGTAGTCAAAACCATTTTATTTCAGAAATTGGGAGCGTTAAACAGACATTATTCTATAATGTATTCATGGAGATTTGTGAAAGGAGGATAGTCCCATGTAAATAATGAAAAAGTGTCTTTGATTAAAATAACTTATAAGAGGTAGAAGGCCATTTGAATATGGAAAATCTAGTGTCAAATGTCAACACATGATTTTTAAGTACTGGTGTATTATTATTTAAATAATGATTTTAAAAGATAGTTATGAATCCTGAAGACAAATTCAGGACTTTTAAAACATCAAAAAGAATATGTTTTGTATTTAAACTAGTGGATATAAAAGATATAAAAGCTGTTTCCAATATATGATCACATATGAACACTCACTCAAATACTTACATAATCAAGAGATATTAATGTAAATCTTAGTCTTTTTGAAGAAGGTCCTAGCAGGATACTAATATCACTGGCCTAATTAGAATAGCAATGCACTGAACTTAGCAGTCTGCTGTGCAGCAAAAGGGTAACTAACCTCTTCACAGTGTCTCTGGGGAGCATCTTAGGTGCACAGACCAGCTCCAAACAGCCAGGTATAAATGTCAACATCACAGTGTAATCATCTTAGTCAGTATGTGGTGCTATACAAAATACCATAGACTGGGTAATTTTTAAATAATAGAAATTTATTTCTTCCAGTTCTAGGAGGTCTGAGATCAAGGTGCCAGAAGGTTTGGGTATTTGGTGAGGGCTACTCTCTGCTTCAGGATGATGCCTTGTTGCTGCCAGAGGGCACAAATGTTGTGTTCTTGCATGGTGGAAGGAATGGAAGGCAAAAAATGGTGAACTCCCTCCATCAAATTCTGTATAAGGGCACCGAATCCCATGGGTGAAGGCAGAGCCTCATGACTCAATCATATCCTAGAGGCCACACCTCTTAATCCTGTTGCATTGTGGAGTAAGTTTCAGGATGAATTTTGGATGGGACAAAAACATTCAAACCAGAGCAGTAATGGAAAAAGCATTGGACTAAGAACTGAAGATCTGGGCTGACGTCTTGAACTGAGTCCTGTCCAGCCCTGAAGTCTCCCAATAAACCTTTGTGCCCTACTTCACAGGGTGGTAGGAGTTGTGTGGAAATATTCTGAAAAGTACTATGCAGTTTTAAAACACTGCTTTAAAGAGATAAACAATTAGGAAAAAAAATATATGGACGTCTTAAAAGCAAAGATCCAAGCTTCTGTATGTGAAAAACAGATTTTTATTTTGTGAGATTTTTCTTACCTTCAACTTGTGAAATGTAAAGAGTAACACATTTACTCATTTTCTTCTATTTCAGGTGCGTATAATTTGCTCTGCGTCGACTCCCATATCAAGCTTATTTTTACATCAACATCATGACAGTGAGTTGGAGCAAAGCAGAATACTGATGGATGATTTGGGGCTGAACCAGGTAGGCGATATTAACATAATCTCTTTTTATTATAAAACAGCTTAATTGTTTTTGGTTTGATGCATGGCTACATTTTGAAGAAGAAATACAGTGTATAGTTAACCATTGATTTGCTGCTTCTCCTGTAAGCCCGTGTAGCAAATTTATCATTCTCAATATCACTAAATATAGAAAATTATAAACTTAACAGTGGAGGGAATCTTAGTGGTCATGTAGTTCAGTGCTCCATTTTGCATGTGATAAAAATGAAGCCTAGAGAGGTGGACTAAGGTGCCCACGGTCACACTGCTGAATCGTGGTAGGCCAGAGCTGGATGCCAAGCCACCTGCGCCTGGTTCTGGGCTTGCTCTGCTATACCATGCTGCCCTTTCTGGATATCTTTCTAAATGATTGCTGGATTTGTAGAGTGCATGATACAGTATCCAAGCATGTGGGCTGGCTAGTCCAGGACCATGGAGTGCCTAGCAAGGTCCTGGGCTTGAAAAGAAATCCCTGATTAATCTCCCTACCTCCATTCTGCATACATTTATGGAGTACCTGTGGGTGCCAGGCTCTGGGGACACTCTGTAGGGAACAAACAGATGCTAGCCCAGTTTTCCTGGAACTTGGAGTCTGGTGATTCACCCCAGGCCAACCAGAAGTGACTTTGCATTTTCTCCTTCTGTAAGAACGTTAGGGGATGTGTTTCTTCTCACCTATCAACAATTGAAATATTAGTCAAAAGTTTACAACTATCAACACTCACCCCCTGAGGGGAGCCCAATTCTTCCAGCCCCACAGGTGAAAGACTGCCTGGAACAAGGAAACAATTCCTTATCAACCTGAGTAGAAATGAGGCATTTTCAGGAGTTTGGGAGAATGAGGCCTGTTTAGAAAGTGAACTTTCCAATATGATGACTTAAACCTATGTGTATGTCTTAGTCTGCTATAACAAAACACCATGAACTGGGTAGCTTACAGACAACAGAAATTTATTTCTAACAGTATCTAACAGTTCTGGAGGCTGGGAAGTCCAAGATCAGGGTGCCATCTGGTGAAGGCCCACTTCCTAGTTCATAAGCCTCTGTCTTTTCTGTATAAACCTCACACAGTGGAAGGGTTGAGGGATCTCTCTGGGGCATCTTTTATAAAGGCATTAATCCCATTCATTAGGGCTCCACCCACAAGACCTAATCAACTCCCAAAGGCTCCGCCTCCAATACTATCACCTTATGGGTTAGGATTTCAACATATGAATTTTGGATGGACACAAACATTCAGACCATAGCAGTGTAGAAATAAATAGCTGCTTATAAATCTCCGTACTGGGATCATTTGAAATGTTGGTTCTCCAAGAGCAATATTTACATCCAAATACTGTCTTTGACAATTTGAAAGAATACACTTGAGGAGCTACATCAGCTCAGTTTCTAAAGTCCTTTACATCAGGGCCCCCCAGCCCCTGGGCCGCAGACTGGTATTGGTTTGTGGCCTGTTAGGAACCAGGTCTCACAGCAGGAGGTGAGCAGTGGAGGAGCAAGCATTACCACCTGAGCTCCGCCTCCTGTCCCATCAGCGGCAGCATTAGATTCTCAGAGGACTGCAAACTCTGTTGTGAACTGCATGTGCAAGGGATCAAGGTTGCACGCTGTTTATGAGAATCTAATGCCTAAGATCTAAGGTAGAACAGTTTCATCCCGAAACCATCCTCCTGCCCCCAGTCCCTGGAAAAATTCTCTTCCACGAAACTGGTGCCTGGTGCCAAAAGGTTGGTATAGTTTACATCATTGGCTCTTAAAATTTTTTTCCCCTAGGCTGGTGCAATGGGTCATTCCTGTAATCCTAGTACTTTGGGAGGCCAAGGTGGGCAGACTGCTTTGAGCTCAGGAGTTCAAGACCAGCCTGGGCAACATGGTGAAACACCATTTCTACAAAAAATAAAAAATAAAAAATTAGCCAGGTGTGGTGGTACATACCTGTAATCTTAGCTACTGGGGAGGCGGAGGCAGGAAGATCACTTGAACCCAAAAGGCAGAGGTTGCAGTGAACCAAGATGGCACCACTGCACTCCAGCCTGGGTGACGGAGTGAGACCCTGTCTCAAATTCCCCTAGGATCAAGGCAAAGTAAGCTCAGCAGATAGAGCCAATCATATATGAAGAAATCAGGGAATGTGACCTCAGGGCCATGAAGGTTCACAATGAATCAGTGGAGAAGATGGACTTAGGAATCCAGAATTTTTCTCTGAAAAAGCATACTAGCAAACCTCTAAGGAAAGAGGAAAATTCCAAGCCCACTTAGTGGCCACGAGTCTGTGTTGGTGTCACTAGTCTGGGGTTACCAGCCTCACAGAGACAGGGCTTCCCAACTTGGTCCTAGATGGTGGGATTAATTGTCCCAGCAGCTGAAGACTAAAAACAGCCCTGGCTTTCAGCCCTGGCATTTAGATCCCAAGCACATTCTCCAGAACCCAGACCCACTGTTCATTCGCATTTGCTCTCCTTTAGTCATTGGTTGGATTGGAAAAGGCTCTCCAGAGGTTTGTCCTTAGGGCCTCCCCGTTAGGCACTGGGACCCTGTCTGGAGGCCTACACCAGCCTCTTTCTAGCTTCTCAGAACTACTGTTTTTTTTGTTTTGTTTTGTTTAACATTACTTATTTTTGGTGTATACTTCTGGAGAAAGTTTCCCCTTTTAAGTTTTCTCTCTGATAATCTGATATATTTACTGCCTAGCAGTTTAAATTGGTTGACTCTCTAGTCTCATTTAAGGGATTGTATATGAAAAAAAAAGTTATTAAAAAAAGGCATAATCTAAACTGGTAGGCCTAAAAAGTTTTTTTAAACCTATGCTTAGGTTCTGTAAAGTTTCATTTGTGGTGGCTTTAATTTAATTTGTTTTATAACCAGGATTCAGCAGAAGGACTCTCCATGTTTACTGGAGAAGAGGAAATCTTTGCATTTCAGCGCACGATTTCCCGACTCACAGAAATGCAGACTGAACAGTACTGGAACGAAGGAGACAGAACCAAGAAGTAACTGTCACTTTCACATAAATAAAACTCTAGACGAATGGTTAACGCAGGCAGAACTCCTTATTGTGGGACTTGAAGGAATCATTTTCTCATCATTAATTATGCACTTTGTCCTCTGGACCATTTTAATCTAAAATTGCTGTCAAAGATCTAGTGGATTAGTAAGTTAAACACTTAACATTTTTAGGTCTACTTTTTCTTATTTGGCCTTATTTCTGCACCATGAAATTAAAATCATCATTCCTGAAGATGAATGTAGGACCAGACATTTTAGCTTCACATTAAACCACCTGAATGAACCTTGAATGCACAAGTAAATGCAAGACGTCTGGACGCCTTTAAGCTTTGGCTGCATGGTGGTGGCACGTTAGAAATCCATCTTTTATAACAGGGGAGAAATGCCCTATGTTTGAATTCAAAACAAAGACAGTTTTCCAATCTGATATAAACTAAAAGGGATAATATTTTAGAATATGGGCTTATATGTGGGTTTTTTTTTTTTTGGTTATGAATTATAGTAAATGTTGTAGGCCTTCGGATTTCTACATAATAAAAAAATATGTTTTTAACCCTGAGATCAAGCTTAGTAGGCAGGACTTGATCTCAAGTGGTCACAGAGTTTTCTAAAAAAAAAAAAACATTGAGAATTATAATGGGATCAATTAAGGAGCAAGTGTCAAATTCCAGCCAACAGGCAGATCTGCAGGCAGAACTACCAACTCTGCAACTAGGAATGGGGACCAGTAAGAGAGTGTGGGCGGGGGGGTGGGTGTCAGAGTCGTAGGCACTCCATCAGCAGAGGAGACTCTCGCTCGCATGGGGCCGGCTGGACCCCCGTGGACAGCAGGCTCCTTCCCATTGTCCATAGACACTTGCTCTCCTTGCAGCATGCTGCCCCCGCCCTTGCTGCCAACTCTGCCATGAGATGGACCTAATAGGAAATAGGAAAGAACGCCTGACAAGCCTGCTTCAAAGGAAATCTGATTTGTCCTTCACTGAGCTCATTTTTTGCCTCTTTGAGTAAAACCTGGCTTTACTAACTATTGTCACAAAGTGGATCTTCGGCTGTGGATGAGTGTGGAAAAAAAAAGAAAAAACATAAAATCCACAAAATCTAGTGAAAATTAAGCATTTAGGGGAAGATAAGGCAGAGGTAAGTCATTTCAATGATTACAGTGGTCAACATTAGTAAGCTCTTTGAACCTATTTGATTTATTATTTATTATTTATTTATTTATTTATTTTTTAATTTTTATATCTTGGCCACTCCAGCCATCTCCTGGCAGGTGTAGTGTGGCATGGCATGGCCCTATTTAATTTGTTAGTCAATAATCCATCACAGTAGTCTCTTTTAGACATTAACCTAATTAAGGCAAGCAGATAGATGGATGAGTACCCAAGCCGAGAGAAGAGTTTATTTAAATCAAGCCTTCTGTCAACGAAATGTGGTTTAAAGATATTTTTATTGAAGTGATACACAGTAATTTCAAAGAGGGTAAGTAATAGGGAGGAAAGATGGGAAATAACCACTTTGTGCCAGATTTAATGCTACATATTTACATTAGCTCAGTTAAAAAAAATAGTCTTAGAAAGTGAATATTATAATCCCTGTTTAAAGATAAGAAAACTGAGGCCTGGGAAACTTAAGTAGCTTGACCTGAGATTCACAGTTTACAACTACACAACTCATGTACTATATTTTATACCACACTGTCTCTTACTATTTAAAAAAAAAGAGAGATTGTTTTAAAAATTGATTGATTTAACTCAGTGAATGAAGTTGAAGATAAATTTACAACAGAACCATTGATTTGAACTCAGTAAATATAAAATGTTTAACTTTATTCTTTAGATCTTAGCTTTTTACTTTTCCCATTCCTTTGGTAATTATTCTGTACCTTAATTTTTAAAAAAATAATGTGAATAGATAGATAGATGGACAGTATGACCGATAGACAGAACTGTCCCTGAGTGTGAGTGTATGTAGAAGAGTCCCCCTCTTCTACATACTTTAATAACTTTTATAACTGTTATGTTATAAAAGTTCATTTGAGGTCAGATATTGGGAATAAAGTTTCATTTTTCCATAGAAACAATCATGTAATGTTAGTTGGGGTGCTGTCCCAATGTGTAGAAGCCTATGTAATTCTCAGTGTAGCTTCCCTATAATGTCATTTTGGTACAAAAGAACTTAAACTCTGAAGGAAAAACTGTAGCTCAGGCTCCACCTAAGTCACTGGAGCATGTGTCCACTTCTGCGTCCCCAGTCTGCAATCTTCTTCCCCAGCTCCAGGGGCCTGGTGGGACTGGCTACAGTGGAAGAGGCTCTTTGAGCTGGGAGAAGGGTTATGCAGAAAGTGGGGCTAGAAGGCTTTGGCTGGATCTCTGGAGGGGAGGAAGGAGTTCCATGGTGGCTGGAAATCTACAAAGTTTATTTCATAAAATAGCATGCAAGAAAAAAACCCAAGTCTTCAAGAATAGCCATCACTAGGAAACAGTACGGTAGCTCTACTAAAAGAAAAGTAATGCCAACATGAAACGCAACCCCTAGATTGGAGAGCAACATTTCAATTTGTCTTTCTTCCAAGCCCTGCCCCATCACATTCTCAGCATTCCAGTCTTTCTCCCTAGAAGTCTCTCAGCAAATGCTCTTTTTTTGAAATGCTTTAAATGTATACTTTGAGATGGAGGTTTGAGCTGAGTAGTGCTGTGGAAAGCTCCCATTCAATTCAAAACACAGACGGGGGATGTCTTTAGAGTCAGGAGAAAACACCATGTGCCAAGGGTGCTCTCCAAACTGATCACTGGTTCCCAGACTTAACAGAGGTCAAGCGGAGAAAAAGGAAAGCTTTCCTTAGAGAAGAAAAAGAAAAATCTTATCACTTCTCGTATTTCTTTACGCAGTGTATGAGCTTATTTGCTGATATCACTAATCCTGAGATGAAAAACAGGATGGACTTAAGTAATTTTTAACCTATTTCTGAGGCCGAAAAGACTGTAGCATTATTTTAATCAAATTTATGCCTTTTCAGTGGGACTTCAAATTTTAATAATAAGGCAATATTTTTATCTTCTTAATGTATATATATTTCCTGTGCTTACAAATGTGCAAATAACATAATTTTAAAATTAGTTGGAATATTGAAAAAAATTAAAATTTCACTTGTAAAATAAGTGGATGTGCTCATATCCATTTATTTATTTAAGAAACACATCATGTTTTCTGTGTCCTGGGCATGGTTCTATGTGCTTTATAAATAAACTCTTTTGATCCATGTAACAGTCTTATGAGATAGGTGCCATTATAATCATTTTATAGACAGGGAAGCTGAGACACAGAACACAGTTAAAGCAGAATCCTGAATTGCTAAGATATATGCTGAAGTCAATAAAATTAGCAAAGTGCTAACATATTAAATTTTCCATTTCATTGCCTCTGTCCTGAAAACAGTATTGCTGGTCCATGTAACTGGAACCTACACTTGACGGCTGCTTTATCTGAGATTAAAAACATGCAGAAGGATTGGGCGCCTGGGTCCCTGACATTTGGGTTCCTGTTCAGTTACGGGAATCTGTCTTGCAGCAAGTCTGTAAGTTACCTTTATTAGATTTACTAATCTCAAAAGACGTCACTTGCTGGTAGGAAAGGATTTTCTTTGGAAATGAGTTTATAACTTCTTATACAGTCAGAATTAAGATGAATGTTCCCTATTGGCATATAGCAGTTCATTTTTCTGGAATAGAAAATTACAAATGTTAAAATCTGCCGTCTTGTCGAGTGTCTACTGACTCAGTCCAGCAGCTCACTAGGACCCTCACATCTGTTACCCCCGCTGGTCACTCGGTCCAGTCAAACATGCCTGTCCGCCGGCCTTTCATCTGTGCTGCATGGAGCCATCAGTCTGTCTTGCCTGCTTGCCTAAGGGGCTTTCCGGATGTCGTGCTGAGAATTTTCCTATCTCAGGGCTGTACTTTCTGGTTCCCGGTGGTTGATTGCTTGTCTCTAATGATGCAGTGGGAAGGGCTCGAGATCCGGCATTGGAAAATTCAGTTCTGCTAATTATTGTTTTGTGACCTCGACCAAGATAGTGCTCTGAGCCTCAGTTGTGTCATCTTATAAATAGGAATCATAATGCCCATTTCATAGAGCTACTGTGAGGATTGTTGGTGAAAAGCGCTTTGCAAATGGCAAAGGATTAAACGATTAAACGAACATCAGTTGTCATTGATACTAATGATTATGATCATAAATCCTACTTTCTACTTTGTGTCATAGCCTTTTGAGGAACGCAAAACAGAAGACACATTCCAACCACTGGTTTCTAACAGAAGGGAAAAGATATTAAATGGCTAGACACCAAGAGCACATGGGTCTGGCTTAATGAGATGCTGGAGAAGGTTGTTAAATTCAAATCCTTGTTTTCAGGATTAATACAGAAATTAATTGTTGTTTGGTGAACATCAAAGATTTCCCAGAAATAGGGCACCATCTTGTGGTCAGTAGGATGAACTGACAGGAAAAAAAAGTCCAGTGGTTCTCAATGCTACACATTCCTAGGCCTAGGTCCACCTCCAGGGTCAGGTGTGGTGAGTCAGATGTGTGGCCCCAGCATCAGCACTTGTTAATGTTCCTCGTAAGATTCTAAGGTGCAGCAGGGTTGATCACCGCCAATCAGGCAGGCCGTGGAGCTCTTGCCTATGACTACACAGCCGGTAAGCACAGACAGCCCTGCCTGCAGCTGGGTCCTGACTCTGAGCGCCTGATGCAGAGACCACGGCACTTTCCAGGGAGTAGAGGCTGTTGCTATGATTCCTGGAGCCCAGGTCATCAGCACACTGGCACACAGAAAGGCACCTTCCAGAGCCCACCCCTCTCCTCCCTGGAGACCTGCGCTCCTCTGCCTTTCTTCTCCACCCACACTGATAACGTCAAAATAGGTAACCACGCAGCACTTCCTAGTTTACAAAGCACTTTAGGAGGCCAAGGCGGAAGGATCGTTTGCTCCTACCATATCCGTCGTCCACAGCAAATTCTGCGAGGAGATGTGATTATCCTACTATCCATGAGGAAACCGGGGCACTCGGGGGGTAAGTGGTTTCACAAGCATATCGAGTAAGCACATGTCTTTTGGATCCCAACCTTGTGCTCTGCAGCCCTCCTGGTAGTAGTAGTAATAGTAGCCCCCATTCTAAAGTCATCGTGGTCTTGAGGCTGGAACAGGAAAGATGTGGGTGTCGAGGCATGCACAGGGGTGTTGTTTTGCACAGCCCCATATGTGATAGCAAATAATTGGAATCACAGTGGCTGGCAAACTGAAATATTTAATCTTCACAATAATTCTGGGAAAGGAGATATTGTTCTTAGAGAAGGGGTTAAAGCTCGAAGAAAATAAGGAATTCCATTGTGGCTATCAAACATTTCAATCTCAGGACTCTCTCTCTCTCTCTCTATTCATTTATTTATTTACTTTGAGACCATGGAGTGCAGTGGCACAATCATGGCTCACTGCAGCCTTGACTTCCCTGGCTCAAGTGATCCTCCCACCTCAGCCTCCCAAGTAGCTGGGACTACAGGTGTGCACCACCATGCTCAGCTAATTTTTAAAATTTTTTTAAAAACACAGATGGGCTATGGCTATGTTGCCAGGGCTGGTCTCAAACTCCTGGGCTCAAGTGATCCTCCTGCCTCGGCCTCCCAAAGTGCTGGAATTATAAGCATGAACCACCACATCTGGCCCCACTTTCCACTTTCAAAATGCTTGCAGACTCTGAAGAGCTTTTATGTGGGTAGGATATATAATCACCAGTATTAGAAATCAAACAGAGAAATTGTTAGATATTTAATTCATTTAAAAATAACAATAAGCACACAAAATATTACCTAAATAGCATTATGAAAAGTAACAGCATTTTCCAAAACAAGAAACAAGTTAGTGAGAAATGTGGCATTGTTTTAAATTTTTGCCAATGTCTGGTTTAGTAAAATACAGCCAGATTCTCATACCTGCCTCTGCATTCAATCTGTTGGAATATCACCATCATGTAGCTCCTGAAAAATCAACTGTGTGCATGTGGGAGAATGAGAGAGAAAGGTAAATAATGTCTTAGTGGTTTTATGGAAGATGACTTTCACCTCATGGACTCACCAAGAGTCACAGGTCCCTCAAGGGTCCCTGGACCACACTTGGACAAGGCTGAGTTTATTGCTAATGGGATGAAGGATTCCCATGTGCCCACTGGAGCCCACTGGTAAGAGCTGGTATTGGCAACTGGAGTGGAGAGAGGGTCCTAAGCATGGGAAGGGTGGGGCCAAGCTAGATGGGAATTTGAATATAGGAGAAGATGGTAGCCAGTCTACCCATTGAGACCTCCTAGCCACTGCCTCACTTCATCCTCATTGTTGCCTGCTGCTCTGAGCTCTAAGCACTTTGCCAGCCCAGCCCCAACCTTGCAACTCTCTTCTCTAGCTTCTCCTCCTGTGTCTCAGCTCTTCCTTCTCTGAAAGCTTCTGGTTCCTTTTCCTTTTCTCACCATCTAAGTTCTTTCTTGGATCCACATAAAAATGCTAATTATAAAAAACAACACCCAATATTATACAAAGTCCTTTCACACATAACGTCTTTTTCACACTCTTTTCTTGATGTCCATAGCAACAAATACCAGCTGATGCCAGTTATTCTCAAGTGTGTCTTCCCATCCCTGAATCCACCAGTCTCCTGTTCTGTACTTCCAATTGCCTACTGGATCTCTCCTCTTGAATGCTGCTTAAACTCAGTGTGTCTCAAATAGTACTCAACCCAATCCTCCACACTGAAATATCTTCTTGCAATGGTACACTTTTTGCAATGATACTGTCTCAGGCACTCACACAGCTGCAGTACTCTAATACTTTGCCACTGGCAGTCAACAAGAGCCAGTGATGTTGGGAACAGAAAAGAAAGGATAAACATTGGAATCATGTTACATGTTGCAGAAAGGGTCCAAGATATCAGTGCAGTGCAGGACTTGGAGAATGGTTAGTTATTGGAATGAATGGCAAACCCAACAATCTGAAGACAAGAGCAGTTTAAGCAAAGGTGATCCCAGGACTTTCAGCCTGTCCTGAGTGTTTCTACAGTGATGGGATCAGTTCTGGAGTCTCCCAGTCCTCATTATCCACCTGGGGGCTGGGGATAAGACTCCAGAGAGTCCTAGGACAAGCTGGCCTTTGGGAATGCAGTAGACAGTTCTCATTTCACTGATTCACTCTTTAATTTATTGAATAAACACTGTCAAGTGCTGCTTATGACAAGGCACTCTGCTGGATGCTCCGTGGGACATGATGAAGTTTAAAGCTTTCTTTAAAAGAAAGAAAAAAAAAAAGTCATTATTTTGTCCAGGCACAGTGGCTCATGCCTGTAATCCCAACACTTTGGGAGGCCAAGGTGGGGGGATCACTTGAAGCCAGGAGTGAAAATAAAAAAAAAGGAAAAAGAAAAAAAGTGATTATTTGAATAGGAGAATTTATATGTTGATTATATTGCTCCTTAAGGAAAAGTCAGCAATTTAAATCAAAATTAAAGCTTGAATCTCTAAAACTGGCTAACCTCATCTGGAACATGTGGCTCCCCCTTGCCCCTAAGATCAGCTTCTCCATAGTCTACCAGGCTAGCATGAGCCACACCTGTTCAGTTTTCCAACTCTCAGCGAAGAGAAAGACTTCATTAATATTTGGGGGATATAGGCCAGGTACAGTGTCTCACACATGTAATCCCAGCACTTTGGGAGGCTGAGGCAGGTGGATCGCTTGAGGTAAGGGGTTCAAGACCAGCCTGGCCAACATGGTGAAACCCCATCTCCACAAAAAACATGAAAATTAGCCAGGCATGATGGTGCGTCCCTATAATCCCAGCTTCTCAGGAGGCTGAGGCAGGAGAATCACTTAAACCCAAGAGGCAGAGGTTGTAGTGAGCCGAGACTGCGCCATTGCACTCCGGCCTGGGCAACAGAGTGAAACTCTCAAAAAAATATATACATATTTTGGGGATACAGATAATAAATTCAGAAAATACCTGGAATTGAGATGATGTGGCTAATCAAATTTAATGTGATCATCTTCAGCATGAATCTCCACTTTGTTCCAGCTCCCCCTCCAGATTCCAGACACCTCTTCTATCCCCCTCCACAAGACGATACTCATAGACACACATATACCTCTGAATGCTTCCTGGAAAGGGCAGAATCCAAAAAGAAGCCTCTTCTGCAGCATGACAGTCACTGCTAGAACTTGCCCATAACCAGTTCTCTCTTTCTAAGCACACAGGCGGGTCACACTTTCTGGCCCCTTGGCAGTTAGGCAAGGCCATGTGACTACTTCTGAGCAGTTAGTTGGCAGTGAGTGGAAGTGATGTGACATATGTGTCATTTCCAAGGTGAAGCACTTACTAGCTGTCTTGAGAGCTTCTAGATCTCTTTTCTTTTGCATGGAAAACCTGGAAATACCATGTTGAGACAGAGACACCCAAGATAAAATAGCCTGGAAGGCTGAGCCTCCACACGGAAATACCAAACCACCCATGACAAATGCTGTGTGAGCAAGAAATAAAATTACATTCTGTTTTTCCTTGGAGAAATAAGGGAAAAAATAAAAATAAATTACATTCTAATAAACCATGGAGACCTTTGGTGTTATTTGTTATGGCAGCATAATCCAGCTTGTCTTGACTATACACCAGCCGGCCGGCCGGCCAGCCCCTTCAGGGTCTGTTTCTTGTCTGAGGACCTGACCCTTCCTTGGGAACTGACACTAAGAATGGCTGCTCTCGTTGGCTTCATCTCCAGACCCGCGTGGCTTGTCTCTAGAGGGCTTAGCAATAGCAACACATCTCTCTATTGCCCCAAACCTCAACATTCACACATGTGCTATAACTGCCCCCAAGAATCCCCCTGCATCCCTTCACTTCCAATACTTTTCTACTTGGGTTTTGTGTTTTTTGGGTCACAGTGAAAATATTAGGTGGACAGGTTTAAATGTATCCGATGACTTTAAACCCGACTTTGATACTCAAGTGGGCAAGAAAGCTGCTTGCAATTCTTCAGGGCTTGGACTTGAGCCATCAGTTGGTTAAAACTCTAAGCAGATGCAAGTTATAAAAACCATGTATTCACATATGAAGTCTGCATCCAGAGAAAACCATTTTCAGAGTGAAATCAATCTAACCAAAGAAGAATAGGCAGGGTATAAAATCAAGCAGTGCCAAGGCACATGCTTACCCCGACCGAAAAGGAATCCAGCCATTTCATTCCTCCAGCAGGTGGCGATCCAGAGGCATCCTGAGAGAAGGGGCAGGCAGGAAGAACAGAGCACCACTAGGAGTCAGGAGTGTATCTGAGATCCTGTACTGCTACTAACCGTATATAACCTCATGCACATAACTGTGGGTAAGTCACTTAATGTTACTCTTTGGGCCTCATCTAAGGCCTTTATTTCTGTGAAGCTCTGATGATTTATAATTTGATCAAACAGTGTATACAGATGGCCCGTAAGCACACGAAAAGATGCTCAGTATCATGACTCATTAGGGAAATGCAAATCAAAATCACTGTGAGACACCACTTTACACCACTAGGATGGTTAGAATCAAAGAGATGGAGAATAAAAAAGGCCGGCAAGGATGTGAAGAAATTGGAACCCTCATACGCTGCTGATGAAAATGTAAAATGGTGTAGCTTTGGGAAACAGTTTGGCAGCTCCTCAAAATATTAAGCATCTAGCAATTCTACTCCTAGATACCTAAGAGAAATAAAAATATATATCCACACAAGAACTTGTGCATGAATGTTTGCAAAAGATTATTATATTAGCCCCAAAGTGAAAACCCAAATGTCCACTACCTGGTGAATGGATAAACATGATGTGGCATTACATATAAAGTAGTAGTATCCAGCAATGAAAATTAAGTCCTGATATGTGCTGCTACAAGGATGGACCTTGAAAATATTATTCTAAGTGAAAGAAGCCAATCATGAAGGGCACACATATATATGGCTCCATGTGTGTGATATGTCAAGTAGGCAAATCTGTAGCGATAAAGAGTAGGAAAGAGTAGGACCTGGGGGTGAGGGCAGGAATGAGGAATAATTGCTAATGGGTACAAGATTTCTTTTAGGGATAATGAAAACATCTGAAATTAGATTGTAGTGGTGATCGCAAAACTCTGTGACTACACTAAAAATCGCTGAACTGTGTGCCTTACCTGGTTGGATTTTGTGGTATGTGAATTATACCTCAATCAAGCTATTAAAAATAGTGTACAGGGCTGGGTGCGGTGGCTCATGCCTGTAATCCCAGCAATTTGGGAGGCCGAAGAGGGTGGATCACTTGAGGCCAGGAGTTCAAGACCAGCCTCGCTGACATGGTAAAACCCTGTCTCTACTCAAAATACAAAAATTAGCTGGGCATGGTGGCACACCATCTGTAATCTCAGCTACTCAGGAGGCTGAGGCACGAGAATTGCTTGAACCCAGGAGGTGGAGGCTGCAGTGAGCTGAGATCGCATCACTGCACTCCAGTCTGGGTGATGGAGTGAGACTCTGTCAAAAAAAAAGTGTACAGATATTCACCAGTCATTCATTCATTCATCATTTACTTGCTGTCTACTCTCTGCCAGGAGCTGGGCACACTGAGAATAATGAGACAAACTCCCTCACCATGACAGGCTTGTGATCTTTTAGGGACAACACACAGACATAATGTGGTAAGTGTCAAGGAAGAGCCTCGCCCAGGTATTCTGGGAAGACCAGGGCACTCAAGTCAGCCAGGAAATGTAATAAAAGGCATAGAACGGACTGAGGGACAAATACTGTGCTCAGGAGGAGAGATGCAGAATGACAAAACCCATCGCTAGTCTCCAGGAGATGAAAAGGGTTGAGAGAGAGCACCAGTGCAGGGCCGAGTGTCATCCATACAACGAGAAATTACAAAGTGCTCTGGCAATTCAGAAGAGGGAGTTATAATGAGTGTTATTCTTCTGAATGTTCAGAGAGAAATTAGACATAATTTGGTCCTTCAAGACGTAACAATCCCCCTTTAGAACCCAAAATTCAGGGTGCACAGTGTAAAAACTGCTGCTATCATCAAAATGTGTCCCTCATTTTGCACTAATAACCTATCATATTTTAACCAAACTCTGAAAAGGCAGAATATTAAATTCAATTGCTATAGAAGTATCAGTTGATTTCTATTGATTAGAGCAACTTGATTATCGAGTTTGTAGAATTAAAAATAATTGCTTATGCTTTTGTGGTACTGACATAATTAAACTGAACAGCACAAAAATAATGCTCAAACCATGACAAAGCAACTTTAAGTTTGGGGCAAAATAGACAGCTGATGTATGGATGAGCTAAACTCCCACATTACAATCACCACTAGCCCATAGTTACACGTGGGGAATAAGGAACAGAAGGGGCCAGGTGTGATAGCTCAAGCCTGTAATCCCAGCACTTGGGGAGGCCAAGGTAGGCAGATCACCTGAGCTCAAGAGTCTAGCCTGGGCAACATAGTAAAACCCCATCTTTACAAAAAATACAAAAATTAGCCGAGCATGGTGGTGCACTCCTGTAATCCCAGCTACTCAGGAGGCTGAGGCAGGAGAATCGCTTGAGCCTGGGAGGCAGAAGTTGCAGTGAGCTGAGATGGCACCACTGCACTCCAGCCTGGGTGACAGAGCGAGACTCTTTATCAATGAAAGAAAGGAAAAGGAAGAAAGAAGAGAGGAAGGAAGGAAGGAAGGAAGGAAGGAAGGAAGGAAGGAAGGAAGGAAGGAAGGAAGGAAGGGAGGGAGGGAGGGAGGGAGGGAGGGAAGAAAGAAAGAAAGAAAGAAAGAAAGAAAGAAAAGAAAGAAAGAAAGAAAGAAAGAAAGAAAGAAAGAAAGAAAGAAAGAAAGAAAGAGAGAGAGAGAGAAAGGAAGGAAGGAAGGAAAGAGAAGAAAGAGAGAGAGAAAGAAAGAAAGAAGAAAGAAAAAGAGAGAGAGAAAGAAGAAGGAAGAGAGGACCTGCTGTAGTGGTTGGGAGGGGACTCCCTCATGGAGATGGAGAAGGAGCAGGCAGAATATTGGCACTCAGAGCTCTTGTCATAGCATAAGTTAGAGGGCCCCAGAGCAACCTGATGACAGCTAAGGGCAGGTCCCTCTTCCTGCTGTGACCCAGGGCACGGTCCTTATTCAGGCTGACCTGGATCTGCAACCTATATGTGCTCTCTAGACCCACCTTGACTCTTGGTTTGGGGAAGGCTTTCTCCTCCAAGGCTCTGGTTTGTCCCCAGTTTGTGCCACTGAGTTTCGGTCCCCTTCAACTCTGCCTCAAGGCTAGAATTTATGCCCCAGGGGGTGGGGGTGGGGAGGGTGTCCTCAGCCTGCTGTTTACCTTAGCCCCCATTTACATCCTCTGCAGAGCCAAACCTCCTTTCTGTGTTAGTTCATTCTTTCCAAGCTCCACGTGTGGCAGAAGGGTCTGGAATGGGATCAAGAGAGGCTGGCTAGGTTCTCAGCTCCATGATGGGCAAAGCCATTAGTATGGAGCTTGGCTTCCTCACTCGTCCAGCTTCGTCTGGAGTCAGACCTGGGTTAAATGCCTACTGTGTGACCTGGCGTGTTAGCCAAAGTTGCTCAACCTTCATCTCCCCATTTGTAAAATGGGGGAAAGAATACCAACCTTGCAGGGTGCTGTGGGCATCAGAGATCATTACTCATAGCGCCCAGCACCGCGCAGACACTCATTAGCCAGCAATTGTTATCTATGATTGTCCTCAAACTCCCTTCCTGTTCTGAGAGAGATGCTGGGTCACAGGGCTCCCATTCTTCGGGCTGGCATTTCAGTTCCATCTGGAAGATGAGTAGAGGCAGCCCTGAGGAACCTGCCCAGGGACTCAGAGGCACGGATGATGGCCAGATGTCACTCCTCCATTCCCATTCTTGGACCCTGGCCTGGGGTAGCTCGGCCTCCACCTTCTGTCTTCTCTGCGCAGCACTCACAGCCCTTCATGTTTGCATGTGTGCCTTCTGCTCCCTCTGCCTACATGAAGCCGAACGGAGGGTGCGCTTGGGGTCCTCCTCCCAGTGCAAACCTTCACCTGTGAGACAGACTGCAAAGGGCCGAGGGTAATCTGCAGCTTGGTGATGTGAACCACCAGCCTCATTCTCTAAGCTGAGGCCCTAACCTTTTGTTGTCATGGGCTCCACCAAGAAGCTGAGGATGAATGCTCAGAAATCTCCGCTCTAACCAAGTTCTACACAAATATCCACTGAGATTTTGCATAGATTCTCCAGGGGCCCATGACCACAAGTTCAGATGCCTGAACTCTGGTCCCTCCTCGTGTGTGTGTGGCAGCCTCTTGCAGGGGCTTGGTGCTCACCTGCTCTCTGGAAGATTAACAAAGTCAGGGTGTTGGTTTTTCCAAGGGCTGAGTCACTGCGGTTGGAAGTAGTGAGGGTGACCGGTATGACCCTCCTATCAGGTAGGGAGGACTGAGGGTCCTCAGCCACCCAAGAGGCTCCTGAAGAGGGCGCCCTGAGGTGCCGGCGTGCTGGACATGATCATTTATTCGGAGAATCTGACCAAATATGTCATTATATTACATGTCAGAACATTATACTCAGCACATTCTTGGCAAAAGCGTTCACTTCTTTAAGACTATTTTCCTCACACTATTGAGCTCTCAAGCAAGTTGAGTTTGCCATTGATACTGTTTGCTGGATGATAATTAAGGATGACTTACTACATTGTTCCCCAAACCTAGTGAGCCATCAGAACCACCTGGGAAGCTGATACAGACTATTCAGCCCCATGCCAAACTTATTGAACTTGGATCTTCTTTGGAGAGACCCAAAAAACTGTATTTTTAAAATAAGTGTCATCAGTGAACCTAATGATTAACTAAGATTAGGAAACAAGGACTCAACATTGAGTAACATTTAACTTTCCTAAAGAAGGTTTGTTTTTTTTGGTTTTTGTTTTTTTTGAGACACGGTCTCACTCTGTCACCCAGGCTGGAGTACAGTGGCACGATCATGACTCGTCGCAAGCTCAGGTCCAACCTCCTGGGCTCAAGTGATCCTCAGCCTCAGCCTCTCAAGCAGCTGGGACTACAGGCGCACACCACCATGTCCGGCTAATTTTTTTTTTTTTTGAGACGGAGTTTTGCTCTTGTTGCCCAAGCTGGAGTGCAATGGTGCCATCTAGGCTCACTGCAACCTCCGCCTTCCAGGTACAAACGATTCTCCTGTCTCAGCCTCGCAATTAGCTCAGATTACAGGCATACACCACCACACCTGGCTAATTTTTTTGTATTTAGTAGAGACGGGGTTTCACCATGTTAGGCAGGCTGGTTTCAAACTCCTGACCTAAGGTGATCCACCCACCTCAGCCTCCCAAAATGCTGGGATTACAGGGTGGCACCTGGCCAGCTACTTTTTTTTTTTTTTTTTTTTTTTTTTTTTTAATTTTGTAGAGACAGGTCTTCCTATGTTGCCCAGATTGGTCTCAAACTCCCGGGCTCAAGTGGTCCTCCAGCCTTGGCCTCCCAAAGTGCTGGGATGACAGGCATGAGCCACTAAGTCTGGCCTAATAAAATTGTTTGAGAAATCAAATAATTGATGTTATATCCCCAAAGTTTTTAAAATATATTTATTAGTTTGATCACTGTTCTCTGACAATTTAAGGCAGCTTTGAGAGGTACATGAAGCACAGTAAGTTTTTTTTTTTTTTTTTAACTGAAGCTAAAGAAATGAGGCAAAGTAGATTGAAATAGGCATTAAACTAAAACTGCCTGGTAACCTCACACATCAAGTTTCATTGGAGCAATCCCACTCTTTTATATTTCTGTCTCACTCCCCCCCTCTCTTTTTCCATTAAGTGGTTTTGAGGTCATCTCAAGTGAGGCCATTTCATCAAACTAGCCTTTATAACAAAGTACTTTAAGAGGACCAGGGTGAAGCTACTCACTCCGTTTTTAAGGTCAGTGATCACAGCAGCCCTGACCCTTATAGTCTAGTGTGGAGGTGGTGGGTGGAGTGGGGGAGACAGATAGTAAACAAATCACCATAAAAATAAATGAGACAACATCAGGGTGTGTTTAGGACTGAGACAAAAATGCAGAAGGGTGCTGTGCTGGAGAGTGCCCTGGGCGCCCTGGGATCAGATGGTCAGAGAAGGCCTCTGAGGAGATAGCTTCTGTGTGGAGCCCTGCAGGGCATGGGGCCCAGCTGGGTGACCCTCGGGGCAGAGCATTTTAGTCAGAGGGAAGCTAGCGCAAGGGCCCAAAGGCAGGGTTGTGTTTGGGGTATGGGAGGAACAGGAAGAACATCTGTGAGTTGGCAACTAATGGCCTTTTCCCCCAGCTGGGTAAAAAGTATTACCAAAAACCCAGTGTATCTGGAATACTGTAGCGAGTGCTACTGTCACATCCCAGGCCACCACCTGTGGATTTTTGTTTGTCCTTGAGAGGTCTTTGCCCTTCTTCCTCCCTCTGTACTTTTCCCCTGATGGGTGCTCCTCTTTGATGGCATCTCCAAAGCTTCACCTCATCACCTTTTCTTAGTCCTTTTCCTCTTGCTGCCATAGTACAAAAGCCTATACCACTGAGCAGAATGCCACCTCCTCCAGGAAGCCTTTCTCAGTCCCAGGCAGCATGAACCAGCAGGAAGCATCTTTGCTCCGGTCTCCCACAGCACTCCGCGAGTATTTCTCCAGCAGCTCTTGCTTCTCTCTACCCTGAACTGTATGGCATGTCTTGCAAACACCTCTCATCCCAGTACCTCAGACAGCCTCAGGAATGGGATCTGGGCTTTATTCTTCACTGTGTCCCACCTACGCTGGGTCCGCATGGACATCTGCAAATTATAGGGCTTATTGGCTGTTCACAGGCAGTTCCTGAAGCCAGTGTCATGGAGCAGCTGAGCTTAGCTCACCCTGGGTTAGGTGCTTGGGAGGGATGAGAAGGACAAGGCACAGCTGTTGCTCTTAAGAAGCTTAGAAATCTCTGGTGGTGGGGGCAGGCAGGCAGGCAAGGCTAGCACGCTTACAGTACCAGTGTGGGGCAGTGGTCGCCAGACTGAGGCAGGAGGGGCACACCACAGAGCACTTGACGGCCACGGGGACCCAGCAGGAAGAAAGCACAAGAAATTCTATTTTGTTGTATTAGTGATCTGAAAAATTAGAAATAAAAATTATTTTACCATTTTTGCCATCTGGATGGTCCTCAGCACCTCTCTCTGTCCATTGTGAGCCAGCCATGGTCTAACATCTTTCATCCCCAAGGAGACGTGGCATTCGTAATGCTGAGGCCTCGAGGATGGCATCCTTACTCGTACACTCACCCGCAGTGAGTCACCTCACACTACAGTTTACGTGCTACAGGATGTTATGGACATGACTAATTTTATAAAGACAGGACTTTAAGAAATTTTTTAAAACTTTTTTCTTTCCCATTAACTTTTACAGAAGTCACAAGATCTTTATAGCAGAATCTTTACATTATTTTGTAAATGAAATGGTGGGGGTAGGGGTGGCCATGACAATCTTTTGTACCACATAAAGGTTTTTGGATTGCTCATGACAGTGTATAAATGAATTGTTGGACTTAAAGATGAATTATGCACTTTCTTTGAAAAACAATTTTTAAAAATCTTGATTGTCCTAAATTTGCTGACCTTTCCTATAGGAAGTGGTTCACTAGTATGCTACTATAAGTATTTTTAAAATTAGTACTTTCAAGATATGGGTGATTTTATTTATTTATTTATTTATTTATTTATTTATTTTTGAGACACACTTGTGCTCTTGTCGCCCAGGCTGGAGTGCAGTGGCGGATCTCGGCTCACCGCAACCTCTGCCTTCCGGGTTCAAGTGATTCTCCTGCCTCAGCCTCCCAAGTAGCTGAGATTACAGGCATGTGCCACAACGCCCAGCTAACTTTGTATTTTTAGTAGAGATGGAGTTTCTTCATGTTGGTCAGGCTGGTCTTGAACTTGTGACCTCAAGTGATCCGCCCACCTCAGCCTCCCAAAGTGCTGGGATTACAGGCATGAGCCACCATGCCTGGTCAGGTGATGTTTTTTAACAAGAGAAAGAAGTGCCGTTATAACACCTGTGACTGCTGCTAGAAAGAGAATATATGAGCATCTCGAAATGTTGCATCATGATGTGATTTGTGGCCAAAAATTATATTAGGTATTATTTATTTTAAAACTCCCACATCTGCACACAAAAGGATAATAAAAAAAGACTGAACTGTACACACATAAATTTCACAACTTAAATGAAATGGATTTATTCCTTGAAAAGCACAAACCACTGAAACTCACCAAATAGGAAATAGATAATCTGAATAGCCCTATAACTATTAAGGAAATTAAATTACTAACTAAAAACCAAAAAAAGAAGTCTCCAATCCCAGGTGATCTCCCCAGAGAATTCTATCAAATGTTCAAAAAAGAAGTAACACCAAGTTCTACTCAATGTCTTTCAGAAAATCGCAGTCTCTTTCAGAGGTAACACTTCTCAATTCATTTTATGATACACAACCATTTTATGATACAATTCATTATGATACACAAACCAGAGACAGTATGAAAAAATAAATCCAAAGATCAATATCCCTCATTAGTGCTGATACAAAAATCCTCAGCAAAATATTAGCAAATATAATTCAGCAATATATAAAAAGAATTATATACTATAATCAAGAACAGTGTATTTCAGGATGCAGGGCTGGTCCAATCTAAGACCCAGACTAAGGCAAGGATGTCTATTCTCTTAACTCTTATACAGTATAGTAGAGTTGAAGTTCTAGCTTGTACAATAAGGCAAGAAAACACAAACAGATCAGAAAGAAAGAAAGAAAGAAAGAACAAAAATAAAAAACCTATCCCTATTTGCAAGTGCTATGATTGTCTATGTAGGAAATTGAAAAAAAAATACAAAAAGTTTCTAAAACTAATAAACAAGTTCAGCAAACTCATAGGATACAAGATAGACATACAAAAGTCAAGTGTGTTTCTATATATTGGCAATGAATACATGAATACTAAAATTAAAAATATGATACCATTTACAATTGCCAAAAAAAGAAAAAGAAAAAGTACTTTGGTCCAAATCTAACAAAACATGTACATGATTTGTATGCTGAAAACTACAAAATACTAATGATGAAAGAAGGTCTAAATGAATGGAAAGACATACCATATTTATAGATTAGAAGACTTGGCAGGGCAGCGGTAATCCTGTAATCTCAGTACTTTGGGAGGCTGAGGCTGGAGGATCACTTGAGCCCAGGAGATCAAGACCAGCCTGGACAACATACAGAGACCTCCATCTCTACAAAAAATACATATATTTTAAATTAGCTGGGCATGGTGGCATGTGCCTGTATTCCCAGCTGCTCTGGAGGCTGAGGTAGGAGGATTCCTTGAGCCTGGGAGGTCAAGGCTGCAGTGAGCGGTGATTGTGCCACTGCACTCCAGCCTGGGCAACAGAACAAGTCCTTGCCTCAAAAAATAAAATAAAATAATGTAAAAAATAGAAGACTCAACATAGCAGAGATGACAATGCCAAAATTGATATATAAGATTAATGCAATTCCTATCAAAATCCCAGCAACATTGTTTATATATCTAGACAAGATTATTCTAAAATTAACATAGTCGGCAGGCCAAGGTGGGAGGATCATTTGAAGCCAGGAGTTTGAGACCAGCTTGGGCAACTTTGTAAGACCCCCATCTCTACAAATTTTTTTTAAAACTTAGCTTACCATGTTGGCACATGCCTGCAGTCCCAGCTCCTCGGGAGGCTGAAGGAGGAGAATCACTGAGCCTGAGTGTTTGAGGCTGCACTGAGCTATAATCATGAAGCTGTACTCCAGCCTGAGTAACAGAGCAAGATGCCATCTTAAAAGAAAAATTAAAATTATATAGAAAAGTAAACAAAGCTGAAAAAGTTAAGACTATTGAAAAATAAAAATAAAGTAAAAGTAATCACTCTACCCAATTTTGAGACTTATAACTATAGTAATCGAGACTGTGGTTTTGGTGAAGGGATGGTCACAGAGATTAATGGAACAGAATAGACAACTGAAAAACAGACCTACACAGATATGTCCAACTGATATTTAGAAAGGTGTAAAAGCTATTCAATAGAAGGATAGGCTTTTCAACAAGTGGTGCTGGGACAACTGGATAAACATAGCTATCAACAAAAAGCAAACAAATCTCTACCTGGAACTCATATCTCATACAAAATTTAACTTAAAAATCAATCACAGACTTAAATGTAAAGTGTAATTGTTCAGGAAAAAAATAGAAGAATATATTCAGGATCCATGACTAGGCGAAGAGTTCTTAGACTTGACATTTAAAACACAACCCATACAAGGAAAAACTGATTAACTGGACTTTATCAATATGAAAAAGTGCCCTGTGAAAGACTGTTGTGTGTTGAAACAGTACCTTGCTTCTCAGGATAATAAAATACCTTCTAAAATGAATGTTGATAAACTACTCTAGAGCAGTGGATCTTTTAAGTACCCATTTTGCAGACCAACCCTTAGTGTAGTGTCCAACACCCAGCAGGCACTCCACAAAATGTCAGTGGAACTGAATGGCTTGTCTCCACCATACGCTGAAGGTTCTCTGTAGCCGAATGGAGGGTGAGAGGACCTAAGGAAGAACATACAATGAAAGCTACAGGTACATGCCTTTTACATTTTCTCTCCTCCTTTTCCTCCTCTTTCTCGTCTCCCTTTATCTTCACCTTTCTCCCATTCCTCCTTCCCTCATCACACCTCAGAAGATCACGGAGCATGGGAGTTTGAAGTAAGGAGCACAGGAAATGAAGATTGAAATGTGCATGTATGCTCAGCTCACAGCCACCAGATGGCAGGAGGAGATCAGGAAATTCAGGCAAAGCCCTTCTGCTCCACCTTAAAGAAACCACAACCTGCCAGCACCTGGCCAGCTTGCTTTTCTGGGTAAGGGATTATGTACAGAAACAGTTTTTTGTTTTTGCAGAACTCCCTGTAAAGCAATACCAGGTGCTGGCCAAAGCAAGTAGATGCTGTGTAGTCTGATAGTGAAGGTACCCGTAGGAAGGGACACTGTGTTTCTGCTTCTCCTTCCCTCTGCCTTTTCTTTCTGCATCTGCAAAATAGGGGTTCTGGTTGTGACCTGCCTCACTGTGATAAGGCCGCTGAGAGAGAAAATGAGTAAAGTGCCCTGGGTGCCACAGATGACAGATGTTTTTCTAGGAAGAATGGCATCAGTGCACCATGTGTGTCTGACCACCACCCCCCACAAGGAACACACGAAGTGCCCTGGTACTGTGGGGGCTGTGAACCTTGGGGTGATCTCTAAACATGCTTCCAATCCTGATGTCATTCTCTAGCTAAGTAAGACAATGACACCCACTGAGTTACACTCACCAGAAAAAGTTGCCCCATGACAGGTACCAGAGGCAATGGAGAAAGAGATTTTCTTGGTAAGAATGGTTCTGGGAGGGGCATATTTGGAGCCAGGAGCTGTAGGTGAGATTTCAGCCTTGCTCTAACCAAGCCTGACCCTCCAGCCTCGCTCTCCCACCTGCAAATGAGAGTGATGCCTGTGCCTTAGCAGAGATGATGTGGAAGCATTCATTCTGGCCTGAATAGACTTGGTAAGTACATCATGTGTGGAAGTTAGAGATGTTTCCTCCTCATCCTTCATGTTGAATTCCACCCTTTTCTGAGGATGTCTGAGTGTCTCCACTAAGAAGAGGTGGAGTCCACAGGCTGAGAGGTGCCTCACTGTACTAGAGGCATGCCACGTGGGTGCTGTCTCAGGCCAGCAGGTTGACCAGTTTTGGCTTCTTTCTCCTTCCAGTGGGTTACTTCATCCTGTTTTACACATATCATGGTTATTTCTTGGCATACTAAGCTGTGAGATGAGCAATGTAACTGGGGTCAATGTATGTTTTCATTTTAATCAGGAAATTCTTAAGACTTCACCAAAGGTCTTTCTGTTTCCATACTGTCCCTCCAAATGGCTCACACACGGCAGATAGGAGGTAAGAATAATAATAATTTAAAAATGGTAGGAGATGCTACAGTTACTAGGATGAAAGCCCTTGGAGCAGGTGGCAGAGTGCTCAGGCCTCAAATGGGAGTCAAGGGATCTGGTTCTCCAGGTGCAGTCAGGGACAGCCTCAGACTGGCCTTTGGGAAAACCAGAAAACCTGACCTGAAAGCAAGCCCTTCTTCAATGGCAATGTTTTCTGGAATGGGCACTTGGAGAAAGTTTGGTGGTTCAAAGGAAAGGAACCTAAGGAACAGAATGAAAGTGAAGGCATGTCATTGGTACAAAACAACTTTGCAACAAGGGAGGCACTGGTGGAGGCACCTTCTAGAAGTATACTGGAAGCCTGAAGAAGGCTACAGTCCAACGCACAGCCCAGCTGCTGGCTCGCCGCACAACTTGCTGGGCCCCGCCATGTGGCTGAATGCACACAGGGATACCCTGACACTGGCCATTTTGCAAGGATCCAGGGGACAACGGCAGCTGGCAGCAGCAGGAGTGGGGATCCCACAACAAGGGGATTAATGATGATCCACAGGGACCCCTGTGGAGAGATGTCAAACAGCATCTGCAGATGATTCTAGCAAGTACGACAGTAACCAGAGGTATTAGGAGTATTAGGATAACATGTGGCTCAGGTTGCAGAGTGGACCAATCCACCCTAGTTAATTGCAGGGTTCACTAAGGCAAAACAATGGTGCAAAGAGCACTGAGGCTTTCCTGGACAAGACCCAGTTTCACCTCCCAAGATTGTTCTGAACATCATCCCTTCAGGAGAAAGATGCTCCAACCTTGCGTCTCATCCCTGACGTGAATCCCTTTTCAGTAACTATTCAATTTTTTTAAACTATGCAAGATTAGAATAGGGTGATGATGGTGGTTATCAAACTCAGAATAAATATTAAGCTTTATTATATAGCTCATCTCCTTTTTAAAAGGGATATTTTTCCCCAATAGGAATCTTTCCTGTGACAACAGTTATAGGTCAAGGAAAGCAGAACCACAAAGACATTAAGCCCATTCTTTATTAGGGCAGAATTTCCTTGCTGATGCAAAAGTGCTGGCATTTTTTCCTTAGCCTCATCCCCAAAGAAAAGGAAGCCAGGGGTATGGGCATAGGCTAATCAGCAGTCAGGAAAAAAAAAGAGCCATTGCTAGTTTTGCCCAACTTTCGTGCACAACATAGCCCTTTTTATTTTTTATTTTTTATTTTTTTTTAGTATTATTATTATTTTTGAGACGGAGGCTTGCTCTGTAGCCCGGGCTGGAGTGCAGTGGCTGGATCTCAACTCACTGCAAGCTCTGCCTCCCGGGTTTACGCCATTCTCCTGCCTCAGCCTCCGGAGTAGCTGGGACTACAGGCGCCCGCCACCTCGCCCGGCTAGTTTTTTGTATTTTTAGTAGAGACGGGGTTTCACCGTGTTAGCCAAGATGGTCTCCATCTCCTGACCTCGTGATCCGCCGGTCTCAGCCTCCCAAAGTGCTGGGATTACAGGCTTGAGCCACCGCGCCCGGCCAAGATAGCCCTTTTTAATGTCAGATGGCTTCAAGGCCTCTCCCATGATTACTATTACCCATTGATTGAGAAAAATTCTAATGATAAATATTTATAAGGCATATAAATACCATTCAAAAATAGTAGCACATGGTTGCATGAGGTACAGTTTCTCAATCTCAGGCAATGTTTGGAGGCCACTGGCAGAGCTGTTGTAACAGCTCCAGGAAACCCAGAAGGCAAAAAGGCTAAGACACATCCCTTCCTGAAGAACTCCACCATCTAGTTTTTAAAGAATGGGCCTATATAGGGCTTAGCTTCACAGCCTTGACATTAGCACTGCGCTGGGCAGACAGGGACCTGGCACTTGACAGAATGCCTTCCCCTCAGGGTCCCTCTGGAAGTGTTCACTGCTAAATAACTGAGGACTACTGAGGAGAGGGGAGGGGAAGAAATGGGAGGCAGTTACCATAATAAAAATGGCAGCCTGATAGGCCAGCAGCTGCTGCAATGAGCCCCCAACCCCCTACCTGAGGGGAGCCAGACCGGACAAAAGCAAGATGATGGACCCATTCTTACCTTAGGACCTCGACTCCTGACATTCGCATAGCCTGCTATGTAGAGAGCTGAGGACAGTTCACCCCTCTGCACCCCCACACCACATCAGGGTAAAGGCCAGACCACCTGTGGTCAAATGCCGTCTCAGGACCCCAGAACTTCAAACAGGAGAGGAGCAGGTGGCTGTGAGTGGTTCCATGGCTGAGGTCTTCCTTCAGAACCTCTCCAAGGCCCAGCTGGCTAGAGAGATGCAAGCCTTGTAAGATAGGAACTTAGCCTGAAGCCATCGACTGGGCTGTCTATTACAGGGTCATTCCAGCACTTTGAAAAACAGATTTCGCTTCTCTACCTAGAAATTAGTCCTATCTTGGATACCTTAGAGGGAAATGGTAAAGAAAAAAATTAATCAGTGACCTGATCCTCCAAGCCCAGCCAGTGATCAGATTTTGGTTGGGGGTGAGGGCAGTCTGTTTCCCACCCGCTGCCCTCCAGGAAGAGCTCTAGAAGTCCCAGGCTTCTTTTTGGGAGGGCAAGGGTTGCCATGTGAGTGCTAGAAGGTACCCTGGCTAAGCACAGAAGAACACAAGAAAAATTTTATATCTTATGCTCAAGTGAGGGGTAAAGTGGTAACTATAGGAAGGAAAAAGCTAATTGGGGCAGATTATAATAAATCACAGATCACCAGGAAGTTTGGACCCACAGCTGGATGCAGGTAAAGAAAATGAGATCTTCCCAAAGAACATCTCTGAAACACTCTGACAAAAACTAACAAGAACCAGTTGCCTTATGGCAATGCCAATTCAGCAGAAATGAGGATCTCCCAGAGCAGTAGATTTTCTATGATTAGAAGTCAAATGAGTCCAATAACCTAATTATAGTATTTTTCTCTCCTCTTTCACACTCAGGAGCACTTGGCATCCTTTATCAGGGCCATGATTACATTAGGTACCTGCAAAAAGCTTTGATAAAAATAATCTGATTTTCTATAGCTCTGATGATTTGCTGATTTGGTAAAAGGTCAGAGCCTGCTACCAATGGCACCCTCTGTGGTCAGGGACTATGGCTTAACTACCAACTGTTTCTTGTGCCCTGTGATATAATAGATATGGGAAGAGTCCAGGGATTAAACCTTCCTTCCTCCCTCCCTCCCTTCCTTCATTCTACATTTATTGAGTGCCTGCTATGTGCTGAGTATACAAAGACCAGTTAGACACAATGCCTGGCTCCAATAAGCTTCCAGTCTAGTGAGAAAACAACCCTTGCTAAAAAATCAGCTAAGTTCAAAGGTTAGAAATAGCTAGACCATGAAGAAATAGTGAACATCCACAAACACGTAAACAAGGGAAAACACAACAGCTTTGTGGAATTTTACCTGTCAGTGATACGGGCCAGAAGTGTTGCTTGTAAATTGGCGCATACAGAAGGTGCTGGGTAAATGCTTGTTGAAGAAATTCATTAACATAGTCACAGAAGCACACTAGAAAGTGTGTCTGAGATTCTCTAGTTCAGCACTTTCATTTATAAAAGAGGAAATTGAAACTCAGGAAGGTCAAATGTGTTGGGTGAGCCAAGGATGAAGCAGGGTAAAGCAGCCACATCTCCTGGTTCCTGTGCCCTTTCTTCCACATTGATTCCTGACCTGGGCAACCTGGGCAACCTAGGCCTTCAACATGTGCTTTTCTGAAAAGGGACTAGGAGACAGACTTTACCCTCTAGTAGCTCAGAGTAAGAGAGGAAAGATCCCACTGCAAAAGGACTTATAGAAGTAAATGAGGCTGAGGCTGTGAGAGAAGGAAGTGGGCTTCTCATCATTCAACAAAACAGAATAAACAGTTAAAGGTGGCTGGGCGCAGTGGCTCACACCTGTAATCCCAGCACTTTGGGAGGCTGAGGCAAGCAGGTCACCTGAGGTCAGAAGTTCGAGACCAGCCAGGCCAATATGGCAAAACCCCATCTCTATTTAAAATACAAAAAATTAGCCAGCGTGGTGGCGCACGCCTGTAATTCTAGCTACTTGGGAGGCTGAGGCAGGAAAATCGCTTGAACTCGGGAGGTGGAGGGTGCAGTGAGCCAAGATCATGCCACTGCCCTCCAGCCTGGGCTACAGAGCAAGACTCCATCTCAAAAAACAAACAAACAAACCAACAAACAAGCAAACAAAAAACAGTTAAAGGAGTATCTAAGAAAAATCATTTCTAACAGAAGAATTGTGATTCTACTGGGCTAGTGCAGCATGACCCTCCTGCAACGTTTCCTTGGATGGTAAACTTCGTTAGTTAAAGTAGAGCGTCTGTGAGGCCAGAGCCAGGGCCTGGTCCCCAGTGAGGGGCTCATGTGGGCCAGCAGCAACATTCCTCCAGCCTGGCCAGCTGTCTTCCAGGTGAGAATGAGGGGAAGCGGGGTGCAGGGATGGAGACTGTAGCAGCGTGGGGAGAGTGCGGTCTTTACAGTCAGCCAGGCCTGGGTTCACGTCTCAGCTCTGCCAGCACCTCAGCTGGGAAATCTCAGGCCTGTGGCCAGGCTTCAATCTCCTCATTTATATAACGGGGAGAAAATTATCTCCTTTATAGGGGTGATTTTATAATCCTTTATATTATGGTTTTTATGATGATTAAATATATATATCCAGAAGATTCTAGTATAGGCACTACTTCTTAGTAGGTATGCAATAAATCTTTGTTAAATCTAATTGTTTAAATCCATCATCACTAAAAGAAGAAAACACAAAAATTAAACAGTCCAACAATTCCAATGTGGCCAAGCAGATACTCACACGGTGCTGTGGAGAGTATAAACCCTACAGCCACTTTGGAGAACAATCTGGCCTTGAGTGATATGGAAGATGCACAGGGCTATTACCCAGGAATTGTTCTATTAAGTATATACTAAACTCGGGCCAGGCATGGTGGCTCACACTTGTAATCTCAGCACTTTGAGAGACTGAGGCATGAGGATCACTTAGAGCCAGGAGTTCGAGACCAGCCTGGGCAACATATTAAGGCTCCATCTCTACAAAATTAAAAATAAATAAATAAATAAAAGCATATATTAAGCTCATGCACATGTGCCCAGGAATGTTTAGAACAACAATGTTTGCAATTGCCCTAAACTGGAAATAACCCAATTAGCCATCAACATTAGAATAGATCGACAAAGTAACTATTATAGATTAGAGATAGAAAACTATTCCTATAATGAACTATCATATGGCCATGAAAATGAATGAACTACAGCAACACACAGCAATATAGGTGAATCTCACGACATAATATTGAGAAGCATCAGCAAGACACAAAAGAACATATGCAGTGTGATCCCATTCATTTGAAGATCAAAAACAGGAAAAAAAATGAGATTACAGTGTTTAGGGATGCAAACACAGCAAGCTATAAAGAAAAGCAAAGAAATGATTACCACAAAAGTTAGGAAAATCATTACTTTTAGGGAGAGAGAAGAGGGGTTTGTTGTTTAATTGGAAACAGGGTCTTGCTGTGTTGCCCAGGCTGGTGCAGTGGCACCATCACGGCTCACTGCAACCTTGAACTCTTGGGCTTAAGTGATACTCCTAACCTGGCCTCTCAAAGTGCTGGGATTACAGGTGTGAGCCACTGCACCGAGTTGAGAGGATGGTTTTGATGGGGAAGGGCACTCCAGGGATTTATAGGGGACTAGTAATGTTCTATTTCCTGATCTGGGTGATAGTTACACTTGGTTGTTCTCTTTATAATAATTCATTAAACTGTACTGTTAACATAAATGTTTTTCAGTTTTCTATATGTGTATTTCTTTTCCTCTTTTTTTTTTTCTGAGACGGAGTCTTGCTCTGTCATCCAGGCTGGAGTGCGGTGATGCAACCTCTGCTCACTGCAACCTCTGCCTCCCAGGTTCAAGCAATTCTCCCACCTCAGGCTCCTGGGTAGCTGGGCTTACAGGTGCCCATCACCATGCCCAGCTAATTTTTGTATTTTTAGTAGAGACAGGGGTCACCATGTTGGCCAGGTTGGTCTTGAACTCCTGACCTCAAGTGATCCACCGACCTCAGCCTCCCAAAGTGCTGGGATTATAGGCATGAGCCACTGAGCCAGGCCTATATGCATATTTCTTGATAAAAAGTGAAAAAAACATGTATATGCTGAAGAAGGAGACAGAAGTACCATCCTCATAGATGTGGGACAAGTAAAAAATATAAGTGTTTTATAAAATATGTGTTTCATTTTGGATAAGTTGAAAGATGCATGGTTAATAAACATTTTTTACATATGAGAGAATGAAGTAGCACTAGGTAGGATATTAAAGAGTTCTAGACAGAATTTTCCAAGCCATCTAACATTTTCATCTTCTGAGTATTTCTTGAATGCAGAAATTAAGCAACATGACATATGAATTTTGACCTGGTCTAATTCCAATATTAATATGACCTATGAATTTTGACCTGGTCTAATTCCAATATTAATGTACAACAATTGTGAAAAAGTGGAGAGGGACTAACTGAAAACATGTACAGACAAACTAGTTTTTATACTTTTGTGAAAGGAATGCAATTCTCATTGTTCACTTGGGGATCAATTAGTTTGACAACAATAATTTTTTTATAATATCAAGTTTATAAGAGGGAAATGGGTCAAAATGGCTGCCTCTTTTGGACTGGGCCGCATGGAATTCTTCTGCCAGGAGTTTTCTTCAGATCTGATTATTTAGCAAGTAAAGAAACCTGATTTTGCCACATGACCCAGAGTTATCAGATCTGGGGGACTGCTGGCAGTGGTTTCTGAGGCCACTGACATTTCCCGTAGCCCTATTCTGCTGCCCATCCACTGAAGAAAGGCGAGCCTGTGCAGGCCACAGCCTCTCTGGTTCCCAGGCTCCACATAGGTCACATGGACCCTACTGGTCATGGTTGTCATGACAACCCACTCCCTCTTCAATAAGACGTTAATATTTTCATGGCACAAGTGAAAAGAAAGGGCCAAGCTCAAACCTCATCTTTTTACCAGATGGCAATATCCCCAGAAACTCCAAGAGGGGTTTCACTTTCCACAGAGAATAGGAAGGCCTGGCCGAAAGGGACCAGATTTGGTCAAGTTCCCTAAATAAGACCGCAGGGATTGTGTTTGTTTATGGAATTACTCACTTGGCTTCATTATTTGTTTCCAAAATACAGATTTTATAAAAGTCATTTTAAGTGTAAAAAAAAACCCCTTCAGATTATACATCTGAGAAGTGAAGTTGCAAAAGGACTCTTGATACTGTGTGAATGTGTGAGGTTCAGATGTTATGCTTTCATAAAATAACTTGTGTTTGAAGGCCTGGAGACTTCCTCCTCACAGATGTCTCACTTAGTGATTTTGTCACCTATTTTGGTGGCTTCAGCTGTCTCTCCAGAAATGAGCACAAGGAGCCCCTAAGGAGACACAGATATGGGATATTAAAGGAATGTGAACTATGCCAGGGAGTGGGAAAGGAGTGGAAGTAAGCCTTTCTGACACGTGGAGCAGAGCTGCTCTCTAAGGAAAGTGAATCTGACCTCCAGCCAAAACCATTTCTCTGGTGAAAACTCCAATGGTCTCAGGCCAGATGACTTGGACACCATCTCTTGGAGTGGGAAGACAAAGCCTCATAAGCTTGTCCCACTAACACCATTAGGACCCCTTCTCTGAGAGACCACCAAGTAGGGCTCAACCAGGACCTGAACTGAGAGAAAATTTCCTCCAACAAAGGAAAAATTTTCTTCTGAGACAGTTTAACCATCGCTAATGGATAGCATTCAGACTCAAATACACTATCTGTATAGTGGCTGTGGTAGCTTGACTTGGTACTTTTCTTTCACTTTTTCTTTCTTTGTCTACAGGTAAACAGAGCCCAATACAGCTGGAGAAATGAGAGCAAAGGGTTCCCCATCGGTCCATGGGACTTGCCTTTCTCCCATACTCACAGTCTTCCACGGGTGCCACTGTCTTCTGACAGGGGCAGGAGAGGCCTTGCAAGGCTGAGGATTGTCGTTTAACTCCATTTCTTTGTTTCTTTGCTTCATTCTGTGCCCCTGCTATTAGTTGATGTTCTTGTTGACTCCCTACTGGGTTATTTACACTGTCAACCAGGGTCATTTACACTGTCCTAATATCAGGACCTACAGTATTTTCTACATCACTGGAGCCTTTGCCTTCCCTGGGCACTCTACGTGTGTCCTCACCTAGAGGTTTATAGGTTTATTATAAAGAATATTACAAAGGATACAGAAGAAGAGATATAGAGGGCAAGGTATAAGGGAAGGGGCTTGGAGGTTCCATGCCCTCCTGGGTACACCACCCTGAAGGAACCTCCTTCTGGTCAGCTTTCTGGTAGTTCCTTTACTTAGCAGTTTTTTATGCCAACATTTGCTGTCATGTGCGCACAGGCCTCATAACTTGCTAGCTTGAAAATTTTAGACTGATGTTTACATCAGAATTGCAAAATTTCCCAAACATTTTATTTTTCCTCAGCTGTCTTCCAGTTTCACAGTTTACTCCATTTCTAGATATGGCTGTGGGAGGAACAATAATCAGATTTAATGTCCCTGGAGCCCCAAATCACATCCTTTGGGGGGCTTTAGTACCAGGTTATTCCAGGAAACTTTACACGTAAGTGGACATGCCGAGCCAAACCAGGGAGATGCAATGTATTCTGCAGAGTAATGAATGGTTCCACATGGCCTTGCTTTCTTTGAAGTATCACATCAGTTTTTTTTAGGGGGGGCAGGGATGGAGTCTCGCTCTGTTGCCTAAGCTGGAGTGCAGTGGCGCAATCTTGGCTCACTGCATTCTCCACCTCCCGGGTTCAAGCAATTCTCCTGCCTCAGCCTCCCAAGAAGCTGGGACTACAGGCATCTGCCACCATGTCCGGCTAATTTTTGTATTTTAAGTAGAGACGGGATTTCACTATGCTGGCCAGGCTGGTCTCGAAATCCTGACCTCATGATCCGCTCGCCTGGGCCTCCGAAAGTGCTGGGATGACAGGCATTAGCCACTGTGCCCGTCCCACATCAATGTTTTAAAGCAATTTGTATTTAAAGTTCCAATTACTAGGCATTGTATTTATTTATGTACTTATTTTTAAGAGTCTTGCTCAGTCGCCCAGGCTGGGGTGCAGTGGCATGACCTCAGCTCACTGCATCCTCTGCCTCCCAGTTTCAAGTGATTCTCCTGCCTCAGCCTCCCGAGTAGCTAGGATTACAGGCATGCATTACCAAGTCCTGCTAATTTTTGTATTTTTAGTAGAGATGAGG
The DNA here is from genome assembly GCF_047675955.1 of Chlorocebus sabaeus. Classification (NCBI taxonomy): domain Eukaryota; kingdom Metazoa; phylum Chordata; class Mammalia; order Primates; family Cercopithecidae; genus Chlorocebus; species Chlorocebus sabaeus. The sequence continues at coordinate 32,783,596 of NC_132916.1, forward strand.
TTTCACCATGTTGGCCAGGCTGGTCTCGAACTCCTGGCCTCAAGTGAGCCTCCTGCCCCAGCCTCCCAGAGTGCTGGGATTATAGGCGTGAGCCACTGCGCCCAGCCGACATTTTAAATAGATTGTCTCACAGGTGGACATGGACACATGCTCACGTCACAAGTTTTTGCAAGATGAGAAACAGAGTAGATGGACCACTTACAAAGCTCAATGCCATTTGCTGGAGGCCAGTCAGCCAGAAGCATTGCATTAATTCTTAGTTTGTCTTCCTTTCCTCTAGAAGAGATTGATTGGAATTTCCAACAGGAGTTTTTACATTTACATTTTAAAAATTTAGTCACAACTCTCATTCTTACTGCTGGGTTTCAAAAAAAAAAATTGAGTAGTTTGTTTCTAACTTCCTTCAATTGACAAATGATATATAAAGTGTTTAGCCTGATCCCTGTGTCTTCAAGGACATAATATCTAGTTGGGAAAAAAACAAAGAAGTATTCTGATTTCAAATCTACTCAGTTGTTTTTTATAGACTCTTGTTCCTTTCTTCTATTTTCAAACTTCCTTTTTATTTGTTTAAACCTATTAGATACACTTATTTTCTGTGTCAGCTTATTCTCATACCCAAGCCTTTGTGTATCTGACCTTATATTTTGTTTCTGTCTGCTCTTACATGGAGCCTTGCTTATTATATGTTTTGTGTTTTCTGATTATGATTATGGAAATTCTTTGGGGCCTAGGTTCAAGATAGCCCTCCAAGAGGACGTGTCTTTCCTTCTGCCAGTTGTTAAAAGCACCACAAACTGGGGCTCATGAAGTTTTTAAAATAATTCCATGGTATCATGAATTTGGGACATAATATTTCCTATGGACCACACCATAGTTATGAATTCTTAAGGAAGACAATTTTTTATACTCCTTTATTCAGGACTTTGATCAAGACAGACGATTTTTCCTGGGATCCTCTTCTGCACAGCAGGTTAATTTCACATTCACCTTTCCTTTGGCCCTTTGGACTCCTGGTTTTAGAGGGTAGAGTCTTCTTATTCTCCTGATCTTGGACAAGAATGAGGATTTATCTTCTGTGTCCCAGACTCTGCACACCTGTCAAAGTAGAAGCTCAAATGTTGTTTGTCAGATTTTCTAGGAGTGTGCTCATTTCCCACCTTAACTTTGTTTTTGGTCTCTCTGGGTTTCTTGCTTTTTTGCCAGCTCAATAAAATACATTAAAAAAAAATTTGTAAATCTTATCCAGCTTTAGTTTTCATCAGGAAGTTTGTTCTGGTTATTTGCTCCATTGTGTTAAATTGAAGTACTTTAAAAACAAGGTTAGATAATGTATAATCAGTTGCTAAGCAGAATCGAGGTACAGTTTCTCCAGTGCTTCTGTTTCCTTTACTTTCTATTCAGAACAAATCTTCCTCCTCAGAATGCAAGACCGTGGCTGAGTGGAGTAGGGGCAGTGGTGTGCTGGCAGACTGGCCCTCCGAAAGAAGTAAAGGAAAGAAAAAAAAAGCAAGCAAGCCTTGATGGTTAGTATTTGCCAATTTCTGTTGTGTAAATACTCCCGTAATAGTCCATTTCAAACTACCAAGGGATGTGCACAGTCGTCTCTCATGAACTGGAGTGGGTCAATGCCACTGTGGAGGTAGAAGATACAAATCAGGGTAGCTAAGTCACCCAGAGATCAGTGGACAGAGGCTGATGATGAAAAGGTGAACTAACTAGAGCACATACCAGCTAACTGTTGCCCTGTGGGTACAGGGCCAGTGTTACCATATCTTCTTCTCAAGAAGAACTAGAAATCCAAATTTTAGGTGAAATCTCTTCCTTTTAAATGTTGGCAACAGACTAATAAATTTTTTTTTTTTAAGAGATGGAGTCTTTCTCTGTCATCCAAGCTGTAGTGCAGTGTGGTACAATCATATTTCACTGCAGCCTTGAGTTCCTAGGCTCAAGTGTTCCTCCCACCTCAGCCTCCCAAGCACCTGGGGGACTACAGGTGCATGCCACCACACCTAGCTACTTTTAAAAGATTTTAGAGATGGGGGTCTTGCTATCTTGCTCAGGCTTGTCTTGAATTCCTGACCTCAAGAGAGGAAAAATTTGAAAAATACCGGAGAGAACCAAAAACTAACCCTATTGGGGCAGATTTGGCCAGATAACCACTAGCTTTAGACAGGTTGGGGAAGTGTCTCGGGTTATGTTTGCTTATCTGGTTCCAGGCCCTTTTCTCTAGGCCAAAAGGCTCAAATAAAGCCCCCTTTCTTCAGGCCCGTTTTGGAGAGGCAGTGCAGTGTTGGGGAGCAGGAGAATGTGCCATGGATTCAGAATCATCAGTTTGAATCCTAGGCCTGCCACTCACTGTGTGACCTGAGGCAAATCCTGGTAAAAGGAGAAGGATGGTCCCTGCTGGGGTAGGTTGTTCTAGAAATAAACCAAGATGTTTTGTGTATGGAAGTTGCCCCCTGTGTGTAGGCAGTTAATGGCTCTGTCCTCATTCTAAGCAGGAACCAGAGAGTCAGAGCTGAAGGCAAACACTGGCGTGTGCGAAAGACCTCTATCTCAGGGTTCTTAACCTTCACTGCCTTAGACTCACCTGGCAAATATTTAAAAACAACAATAACAACAATCAATCAATCAATCAATGCCGACCCTACCCTCAGAAATTCTAATTCTGTTGGTCCAAGGTGGAGCCTGGGCATGACTATTTTTAAAGCACTCCCTAGTACTCTAATACTAAGTGCTTTCGATTCATAATTTCAATTATCCCAATCCTTCCAACAGTCTTAGAAGGTATTCTCATTTTAAGGATGAGGACCTGAGGCTCCATGGTTAAGTAACATCCGAAGGTCACATGGCTGGCAAATGAGGAATCAGACTTAATTCAGAGCCTGAATTCTTAACCCCCCATGCCACTTAGCACTATTTTATGTACCTCACATGGTCTTTGTGAGGTCTAAGCACTGCAAATAAAGTGCTTAGTTCAGGACCTGCAACTTATTGACAATTCAAGGTTGGGTAATGACAAGTATCATTACCTCCTATTACCAAAACAGAGAATTCTTCCCAATTTCTCTTCTATCCAATTCCATTTCAGGTAAATATTCACTCTTTTGTGGAACTCCGGCTTTTTTTTACGTTGAAAGCATACATACTTACCCTCCAAATGCACCACAGACAGTCATTGTAACAACCTAGAGGACGCTTTGCCAGGGTTTGTCATGCCCAGGGAAGAAAGGGGAAGAGAGAGGACAAGAGCTGCAGATACTTGTGGAGAGCATGGTGATGAAACCTGTCTGGAATGATGCCCCAAGGGGCGAGCCTCAGCTCATAGCTCTTTGGTACACAGTATTCAATAAAGACACACTGCATGAAAGTAATTTGCTGAGGAGAGGGTAAGCAGAGAAAGGGACTAATGAGGGTGTCAGACATAGACTGGGGAGCAGTTATACCAGATGGGTCACATATTCGTTAGGAACGTCGTCCTACTGGTTTCCTGTCTTCATTGAGATGGACACAGAAGTCAACCCAAGAGGAAAATGTGCACTTGCTGAAGAGCAGTAGGCTCAGTTCCTAGAATGTGGGCTCTGGGGTCAGAGGGAGGCTCCAGCTGGCCTAGGTGCAAGGAGAACTAGGCTAGGATACAGGTGCTGAGTGAGTGGTGCCCCCTCAGAGGGAGAGCCCTGGCCTCTACCACGTACCCTCACAACTAGGTGTTTGAAATGGTGATTTTACCCAGCTTACTTAGGTAAACATCTTAAATTTTGTCCCTCCAGTGACTGGATTTGCAAAATAGAGTGAACAAGCACCACCTTAAATTATTAATAGAAATAAATAGGGCATAAAATTGTTCAATAAGAGGTGGGAAAAGTTGTGACCAAAAATTCTGCCTTGAAGGGAATGCTGGCATTTCCTCTCAATTAACCACCATAACTTCTGGTAGGAAGAAATGCAGAAGGAACAAGGAGGCATACAAGAGGAAGGCAAAGGTCAAGGCAATTTGTGGCTAAAAGAGAACAATCTCTGAGATTCAACCTCTGAGTTTTCAAAGTTTTGCCCATATGCACGAATTACAAGGGTAAGGTGCACATTTACAAAGTTGCAAGTTTACAGTCACTTCCAAATGAAGCTTTTGATCTTCAATTCACTTGAAACTTACCCAACACTCTACATATGACCTCTTGAATTTGTCTTCTACTGTTTTTTGTTGTTGTTGTTGTTTTGTTTTCCTTTGTGGTGGGGAAGGGAGGACAGGGCCTCACTGTCACCCACGCTGCAATGCAGTGGTACAATCATGGCTCATTGCAGCCTGGACCTCCTGGAATCAAGCGATCCATCCTTACACCCTGGCCTCCCATAGCTGGGACTTCTTGTATTTTTTGTAGACACCCGGTTTTCGTCACGTTGTCTAGGCTGGTCTCGAACTCCTGGGCTCAAGGCATCCTCCCGCCTCAGCCTCCCAAAGTGCTGGGATTGCAGGTGTGAGCCACTGCACCCCGCCTTCTACTATTTTTAAACTTGCAAAATTTCTTTTTAACATGTCTTATACCCTCAAGTAAGCTCTTCAAGGGAAATGGCTTTATCATGTGCCTGCCCCCCGCCCCCCCATTCCTCACTGTGAAGCTCACAATGCTGTGCTAATCTACTGAATCTCTGACTCTTCCACTCTTTTGGAATGCCCCTGGGATATGCGTTCTGTAAATGGACACTCAACATGTTTATAGTGAAAATCTAATGGCTGAGAGCCCAGCCACTGTAAACACATTATTTCTACTTTTGCAGGTCTGCACTCTAATGACAAAAGATCGCTTAAATTTAGAGAATAAAACGCGTGGATTTCTTCTACAGTGTTATAAGTATTTAAACCAGCAACGGAAAATTCTTGGAATTTTATGCTGCATCACGATGCGCGGCCCTGGGTGATCTAGCCTCTCAGTTCTTCGTGCAAAGCTCAATACCAGCTTTTAACCACCACCATACCCAACCTGTACCCCAAGCACTGGCACTTGAAGCCGAGTTGTGGTCGTACATCACCGTCCACACTCCCAGGCTGTAAACCAAATGCAAACTCAGGGCTTCTCAGTGGGACAGGCCTACAAGGAGAGGAGAGGTGCCTCGTGAGGAGCAATCGCAGTAAGCAGTCAGAGACCCCTTCCCCAGACTTCCCCTTCCAAGGGCAACCCGAAATAGCAAAAGCGCATTTCTAGTGGGCACAGCCGCATGTCCACGAGACAGGCACATGTTGACTGGGGGAATTCGGTACAAGGAAGCGAGGACACAGAGCACGTAGGGTGCTGAGGGTCCCTCTCGCGGCCAAAATATGTGTGCCAGTGAGTGTGTGCGCGTGTGAGATCTGCTCCAGAAACCGTGGCTGCGGACTGGCGCGGCCTCCTGGGCGAAGCACAAGCAGGAGGCTTTGTTCCCTGAATGTGAATGCGAGAGCCGAGCTGGGCGCAAAGACTGCGGCGTTCCGCGGCGGGAAACTGTCGTCTCCGCCGCGGCTCGGGCAGCGCGCGAAACTCTCAGATTCCCCGACCCGGGCCGCCGGCTACGCCAGCGGCGCGCAGCGAGGACAGCCTGGCTGTCTCGCGAGCAGCGCCCGGAGAGGCCGCGCCGCGGGCCCCGCCGCGTCCCCCAGCCAGCGCGGGCGGCCCCACGCGCCCGCCACTCGGCAGCGCAGCCAGCGCCACATTCCATTTAAAAATAACACCCACGTGCGCTGGTAAACAAGCGCGCGCGGCTACCGAGGCCGCGCGCTCGGGCCCAGCGTGTGCGGCGCGCGCGCCCGCCCTCCTCCCGCACGTGTCGGCCGGCGCCGCTCAGTCCCCGCCCCCTCGGCTGGTCGCGTCCCGCCCACGAGCCCCCAGCCCAGCCGCTCCAGGCCCTAGTGCCCCCTACCCCACCAGGCGCGCCCAGTCGAGTGCGCTGCAACTTTCCGTCCCCGACGCCTCCTCGTCGCCGGTGGCCGCAGGGTCCCAGGCTCCCTTCCTCCCGTCTGCTGTCTTCTCGCGTCCCCCCTTGAGCCCTCCCACCGCCAGCGCGCGAAGGATTGGTTTCTAGTGCGCCCTCTCCCTTTTTCCCTCTCCTCTCTCTCCTTCCTTAGAATTTTACTCGATTGTTTATTATTTGCTGGGGGGCGGGGGCGGGGGGCGGAGAGGGGCGTCTGGGGCCTGGAGACTGGTAGCCGCGGCCAGTCAGCACGCGGCGTGCCTTGACGAGTAAGCCGCGCAGCGAATGGCGACGCGGCGGAGAGCTCCGGGGTCACGCGCGTGTGGAGACAATGACATCATCTGTTTGTACGCGTCGAACTAGCTTGGTGCAGGGGCGGGGCCGCGCGTCGCTTGAGTGACGGGCGCTGTGCAAAGCCCGGAGCCCGGAGGCGGCGGGGCGGGCTGGCTCCTGTGTACGCTGGGCTGGACCTTTTTGTGTATGGGGTCGTTGAGGAGCCCGCTTCTAGACTCTGAGCCTGGTGACTTACAAGGATTTTTTTTAAAAAGATACTTATGAACTAGTGTCTAGACTTTTGGTGTGCATTCGTAGAGTACAAATAAACGATTTGGGGCACGGATCGTAGAATAAGGACTTGTGCAGATGCTTTTTGTTTAACCTAAAGGATACGTCTTTTTTTAAAAGTCAAAAATGCACACGTAGCGGTTTTGTCGTCATTTACAAATTAGATTAAAATTATTTCCCCTTCTCAATTGTTCGGAATCTGCTCTTGAATGTAGGACGGGGTAAATTTGCATTTCTTCGGAGTTAGTTACACCTCTCCCCCGTTTGCCATGAAACACATGAAAAGTGAAACACGACTGTGGTCCACCGTCCGAGGCGAGAGATTCAGTGCAAACCTTTCGGTGCCTGATCGAATCTGTGAGCATCAGCTTATCGAAGTTGTGCAGGCGCCAACATCTTCGCCGTTCAGTATTCCACGCCGCGGTAAACCTTGCCATCCACGCCCAGCATCTCACCTCGGGTGCTACCTAGTGTCGGGTTCTAACAGGGAACCGGACACCGGGGCTGGCCCAGAGCCTGGCGGGCGGACGCGCAGGTCGGGGACCCTGGTACCAGGCGCCCTGCCCGGAGTCCGGGAGGCCACGCCGCTGCGCTCCTTGGAGCGTCGGAGGCTGTCGCTCCTGCAGCTCCCCCTTCTCCTTCCTCTCCCTCCTCTCCCGGGCCAACGCCGCGCTTTGTTGTCGTTGGGGCTCTCGGGAGGGAGGAGGAGCCCAGCGGGGACAGCAGCGGGAGCCCGCCGAATCCCGGCCCACGGCGCGCGCCCGGACACCCACGCCCGCAGTCCCGCGGAGCTGGCCCGCGCAGGCGCGCGCGAGCTCACACACGCGCACTCACACACGCACGCCCGCCGCGCGCCCGGTCCGCCGCCCAGCCCTCCCCCTGGGCGGGGACCCGCCCGCCCGCCGTCAGCTTAGGTTGAGGCGCCCTGCGTGTGTCTATAACTTTGTGCTGCTGCTGCGGCCGCCCTGCTCGTGGAAGGGAGGAGGAGGAATGTGGAAGGCGGCGGCGCGCGAGCTGACAGGCGGTTCCTCGGGCGGGCTGCGGCGACGGCCCGAGCGCTTCTCCTTCGCTGAGGTTGCGCGCCCCCTCCTCGCCGTGCCCCGGGCCCGCGCGGGATCGTGCGTCGTCCCGCCGCGTCCCTGAAGGGAAGGAAGCGAGGTAGGCGCCGGAGCCGTGCAGCGGGCGGCCGCCTTCCCGGTGACTCCGGATCTGCTTCCGAGCTGGGCCGGGCGCTTCCCTTTCCCCTCCCCGAGCCGCGGTGTGCGCGCCCCCCTTCTCGCCCGCTAGTGTTTTTAAAGGACTCAAGGGAAGGGGGAAACTGTCAAGATGGCAGCAGCGGGAGCAAGGAGGTGATGAACATGCTGGTCCGGGTTTTCTAGCAGCCCGGGAGACTTGGCGCTTCCCGACCTGTTGGAAGATTTATGTTCCGACTCGCTCCCTCCCCCGGATCCCGACTGGGAAGGGGGCGGAGGGGACGACGTCCGCGAGAATGCAAACCACACAAAATCTCGAAGTGGCCGTCCCTGCCGGGCTCGACCCTCTGCGAACGCCCGCCGGGCTGCTGCTTCCCCTTCTTCCCGTGTTTCCTTTATTTTTTGGAAGTGACAAGGGCCCATCTGCGCCCAGACCCCCGTTCGCCCTCCGGCCCGCGGGCGAAGAGAGGAGAGGGAGCTGCCCGCGCAGTCCCCGGGCTCGGGCCATTCGACCGGGTTGGGGGTGACGGGGGGTCGCGGAGGCAGCTGGGCCGGGAAAGGGGAGAAGAGCCGAAGACAGCACAGACTTGAGCGGCGGGGCCGCGGGAGGCACTAGAGCGGGCCCGAGCGAAACATAAACAAACGCACGCACGCCCGAGCTCGGGCTCTGACCGCCGCTCGGCTGCGCCAGCTCCGGCCGCTGCCCGCTTTAAAGGCGCGGCCGCCCCTCCCCCGGGCGCCCCTCCCCCTTCTCCCCGCCCCGCCGCCTAGCCCGGGAGGGACCTGCGGCTGGGCGGCGGGGGGAGGGGGCTGCCCCGCGCGAGGCCGTCGATTCGCTCGCGGCTCCCCCGCGGCCTGGCCAGGGGGCGGTGTCTGCTGCGCCAGGTTCGCTGGCCGCACGTCTCCAGGTCCGCCTGTTCCTGGGAGGCGGGCGCGGCAAGGCTGGGAGGTAGTGGCGACGGGCGAGGACTCGCCGAGGACTGCGCTCCGGCCCGGGATAACCAACTCTCCTTCTCTCTCCTCTGGTGCTTCCCCAGGCGGCGGCGGCAGCGGCGCCCGGGAGCCGGAGCCTTCGCGGCGCCCACGTCCCTCCCCCGCCGCACCCCGCCCCGGCGCGAGAGGAGAGCGCGAGAGCCCCAGCCGCGGGCGGGCGGCGAAGATGGCAGAGGCACCGGCCTCCCCGGCCCCGCTCTCTCCGCTGGAAGTGGAGCTGGACCCGGAGTTCGAGCCCCAGAGCCGTCCGCGCTCCTGTACGTGGCCCCTGCAAAGGCCGGAGCTGCAAGCGAGCCCTGCTAAGCCCTCGGGGGAGACGGCCGCCGACTCCATGATCCCCGAGGAGGAGGACGATGAAGACGACGAGGACGGCGGGGGACGGGCCGGCTCGGCCATGGCGATCGGCGGCGGCGGGAGCGGCACGCTGGGCTCCGGGCTGCTCCTTGAGGACTCGGCCCGGGTGCTGGCACCCGGAGGGCAAGACCCCGGGTCTGGGCCAGCCACCGCGGCGGGCGCTCTGAGCGGGGGTACACAGGCGCTGCTGCAGCCTCAGCAGCCGCTGCCACCGCCGCAGCCGGGGGCGGCTGGGGGCTCCGGGCAGCCGAGGAAATGCTCGTCGCGGCGGAACGCCTGGGGAAACCTGTCCTACGCGGACCTGATCACCCGCGCCATCGAAAGCTCCCCGGACAAACGGCTCACTCTTTCCCAGATCTACGAGTGGATGGTGCGTTGCGTGCCCTACTTCAAGGATAAGGGCGATAGCAACAGCTCTGCCGGCTGGAAGGTGCGTACCCACCCCGGGCTGGCGGCACGACCCGCCGGGCCTTCTGCGCAGCGCGAGACGCGCCTCGGATTCGTCGGAGCGCGCCTGCGGGCTCCAGGGCAAGGGGTTGGCAGGGGGAGCCTTCACTGTGAGGCTTTGGGTGTTCTCTTTGACTCCTGTGGTAGGGGTACCTGGGGACGGCCCGGAGGGGGGAAGGAGGCTCCTCAGAGGCCTAGGGCATGGCCAGGTGAGGAGAGGGGGCAGGGGACGCCGGCGAGGGAAGGGCGAACGGACGGGAGTACATTTGCTGGATTCTCAGGACAGCGCCGAGAAGGTAGGTCTGCAGCCAACTTTGGAGTAGAGTTTACCGTAGTGGGGGTCTGGTGCGGGCGCTGTAGGTGGAGTGAGAGGTGTGTGTGGGGGGATGTTTGGGACGCAGTGTCCAGAGGAGGGGTTGGATGTGTGGTTTCCAGTCTGTCGCAGGAGCATGTTGCGTCGTCACTAGCTGAATGAGAACCTTCGGGTCCAAGTTTCAGCTTGTGGGTGTTAACTCCTACAGGCACATCGATCCCATTAGAAAAAGCAGTGGTTGCAAACCTCTTCCTGGACGGCTTCCTTTCCTTGCCTGTATTGATACCTGTCCTTCTCAGAGATGTCGCTCCAGTAAATCTGCTTCTTACTAGCTGCTTCTGAAATGTTCTGGGGCCTCGAACCGGCCGATCTGGCCACCTCAATCCAGACTGGCTGCACCGTCTGCTCCCGCCGAGGCCCGGACTCTGGCACTGTTTGAGGGAAGGGCTCTGGTGTGGGGACCTGCGCTTCATTCACTCTGGCGATTGGGAGGAGGTTTGGGGGCTTGACCGGGCCGTAATGGCTTCTACCTGTAAATGAACCCGAAGAGAGACTCTACCGTTTCTTATCCTCTTGGGGCACGGGACACGTGGTAGGGAGAGAGATGTGGAAAGGCCTATGATGTAATGACTTCCTGCTGTTGGGTATCCAAAGAGATTAACTCCTCTGCCCCTGTTGGGCTGCTGATATCCAGTTGCTTTGCTCTTCCTAGGCACCTCCCTGACCCCTTTCCCCAAGACAGTAATGTGTCAGTACCAGGCCAAAGAGTCCTGTGCAATTGGAGATACACATCTCTTATCAGCTGCTCCTATTTGCAATTTAGCTTAGATTTTTTTTTTTTTTTTTTAATGTGAAAGTAGTTGCTTCCTCCTTCCCTTTCTTGTTTTCCTGGGTTTCAGGAGATATAAAAATAAGAACAGTTTAATCTTAGTGGAGAATTCAATGGAAGCACTGGAGATGAGCCTGTATATGAAAAAGCTAAAGAACCTAATGTAGAGAATGTTTTATTTTGCCTCTAGAAAACTCGTCCAAAGTTAAATACGGCTTGTATCAGAGAGGCTTTGTATTAGATACTTCAAAAGTAAAACACGTGTGCTTTGATATTAATCCACAAATCTGTCTCATTTCTTTTAACAAATGCTAACATTATGAGTCTTATATTTGGTCTAATTTAATTGCTTTATAAAAGAATGCCAGTTGTATGATATGAGAGTTCTTTACAGAAAGGATGAAAGACAGTTCCATTTGAAAAGAGCACTAGTGTGACATCTTTTTAAACTGGGTTTCCAAGGGGATGGGAATGGTTAATCTCACTGTATAGTATCAGGAAGGGGTTAGCAGACAGGATCTGAGAACATGGATTTGGGGGTTCGAAATATTTTTCAGATTTCTCTCTCTTGATATTTAGTCTTGCATGTTTGAATTTGGTGAGGAGAATATGTTGGTGAAAAGTTAGTTAACTTTTATCTTAGTTAAAAAGTTAATGTAGGAAGAGGTTTTCACCTTTCCTGTGATTTTTAAGGTTACAAAAATTTAATTTCATAAATAATATTTCTTGTTATTGTGTTTATAGTTAAAGATAATAAGTTTAATGAATTTTATTTTGGGGAGGAAGATTTACATGAGAAAATGGTATTACCAAAAGTAGGCATGAATTGAGATTGGGCTAGTTACATTTTCATATAGTTTGTAGGACTTGCAATACAGATTTTGGGCCTAGTCGTAAACTTTATGATTTTATATCATAACCATTTTTTTGCCTCATGGTTTCTTTTACCCTTCTCTGCTGTCTCATTTTTCTTCAACTAAAATCTTAAAAATACTGTAAATTGAAATTTTCGAGGCTTAATATGCTTAATACAGGGCACACATTTTATGATTCTTTTTACCTTAAAATTTTTTACCAATACATTTCTGAGTGTCACATGACAACTAATCCTTGACCGCTAAAGGGATATAATTTTGTTAGAGTTTTTATAAGATCTTCAAAAGATGCAGCCATGCAGGAACTTTCAAATCTTTGATGATGGAGAAGGCCCTTTGAAACTGGGGCTGGTTTCATATTCTGATTATGACTAATAGGCAACCTTTTTTTTTTTTGTACTTGTGGTTTAGTGGAAGAAGAGGGAAAAGGAAGAGAGGTCAGGAGCTAATTGTGACCCATTTCCATGTGTCCAAGTTTAGGAGTTGATTCTTGTCGCGATTAGTCATTTTGGAAGCATGCATGTGCATTTAAACCACACTACTTTCATTCTGAGTAATGTAAGAGGATTTTTAACTTCCAAAAATGTGTAGAATTCAGGTTAACATCTCCTAGTCATATGTGCATAAAGGGCACGCAGGTCTTTACTTCTTTTGAGGCTATTTGGGCCATTGCATTATGAGACCTTGTAACCAAAATTGTCACCCTAACGTCATAACATGAAAGAATTAGAAAAGAGGGCTTGGAGATCAGAATCTAAACCAGTGGTTCTCAGCCCTGGTTGCATGTTTGAATTACTTGGGAACTTCTGAAAAATACAAATACCTAGAGAATTTGATTTAATTTGGGTTGTGTGTGGCTTAGCATTGAAGGTTTTGTGTTTTGTGTGTGTTTTTTTTTTTAAAGTTTCTTAGGTGATTCTAATGTATAGTTAGGATGAAGTTTCCTGATCTAGTTCAACCCTCTTATTTTACTGGTGAAGAACCTGATTTTTGGAAAAGCTAATGACTTTCTTAAGATTACACAGCTAGTTAGTAGAGAGGTAAGTAGTAGCCACAGTTCTAGAGGTTTTTGTTCTCCATTTTCTTCTTTAAATTGATCTTTTTTTAAAGGTCATTTACTAGGTAATGGATAGTCTTACATAAGTAGAGGTTGCTTTCCTGAAAGGTATATTTGCCTCTCAATCTAAAAACATCTTGCTTATTATTTCAGCATCAAAAGGATGGGCAAATGTAGATGGAGGCTGAGTGAGTGTATCATGTTTGCATAACTGTCCAGTGCCTGTCAGTAGGGGTACTTAGGAACTATGAAGTGATAAAAGAGGTGAGAAGGATAGCATTTTAACAAAAAGAGGAAGCCCTTGGTTTACTTACATTTGTCAGATACTGTGTCAGGGAGAAGGATGATGGCTATCTCACAGGTTCCCTTACCTCGGGCATTAAAGTAGAAATGAATAATCAGATGTGGTTAAGAGGGGAAAAGGTTACATTTCCTTTAATTCAGATTAAGCTTGCACTGCACCCATAATTGAACAAGTGAATTCTCTCAGTTCCTCTTGTCTTGGGGAGATCTCTAAGGACTCCAGGGCTTACCTGGTAAGGCCCATCTATCACTTATTTCGTTATACACACCACACATCTGCTTTTCCCATGGGTCAGGACGTAATCAAATTAGGCAGACTTGAGTTTCTGTGGTGGTTCCCATAATTTCACCAATGTGGGGGATACTGTGTTAACATTTCTGCTGCTGCTGCTACAGAGGATAGTTCTTCAAGAGTCCGAGTCTTCTTTCATGTAAGAATGTGTATTGTTAAGGCTTCTTGCCAAGATAAAAAGATGAGGGCTGTCCTGTCACATAATGCTTATTTATGTCCTCACTGTTTCTGTTCTTTAGATTAATACGTCCAGTTCCTTTTCAACACACTGTGTTAGGAAAAATGTTATTTTAACTGCAACTCCGTTTAAAATTTTTTTTTAATTTGAAAATGACTAAGTCATAACAATTCCACATTGGCTCATAATTTTGACCTCAGTCACCTTTTGGAGTAACTCACCAAAAGGCCAGTTATGGTCGTGTGTGAAGAATCTGTCTGCTTGGCCCGTGTTGCCAATATGTTGTTTTGTAATTTCCTTTGGCAATAGTGTCTTCGTCAGTGATTCTCAACTAATATACTTCCTCATTCTACAGCCCCAGTACACTAGAGGGACTGTTTTTCCTCTTTTTCAAAGCTGTGTCATTGACCTCTGAAGTGAAGAAATTGGCCCTTTTAGACTTTGATCTGTGAGTCCCATATAACAGAGACTCTTTAAAAAAGAAGCTAAGTGTGTGTTTTGATGTGTTTATCTCCTTCTTAGAAAATGAAATGAAACTACAGCAGACTTATTTTTGGGAGATTTTAGGAGGGTTCTATTTTAAGAAAATGACACCATACAAGAACATCTTGTAGTTAAACTTTTTAGTACTCTGCTTGTGAATCTTACTTAAAACCTGCAAGATATTTTTATTTGGAAAATTAACGAAGAGGCCTTGTCTCACTAATAAGTCATTTAATTTGGTCTGGCAAACGTTTACCATCCATTCAGAGATCTTCGTGAAAATGCAAAGATAAGGCTGTTTAGGCTTGAGCCCAGGAGTTCAAGACCAGCCTGGGCACATAGCAAAACCCCGTCTTAATTTTTTTTTTTTTAAAAGACTGTTCAGGCCTGTGCATTCTGGCAGGTTGCCCCACTTACCCAGAGCTGGTGCATCAGATTCCAAATTCCAGATTCCAGATTCCCAGGGCTGGAGAAAATATGGAATTTATTTTGTTTGTATACCCACTTATTTTGCCTGTGGGGACAGACTTGACCCTGTTCTCAACTCCTCATTTTTCTTCTTTTCCTGCATCACAAGTTGAGGGGTCCTGAAAAGCCACTTTACCTTTTTGGTGCTATAAAAGGAGCTGTGGATCATAAATGCAAAGATGAGTTGATATCAGTGGATGTTACAGGTGGTATACAGTAAGTGAATGAAAGATTGGAAAGAGAAAACCCTTTTTACTCATTTGCATCACATCTCATTTCATGTATTCAACAAATGTTTATCAAAGGCATGCTGCTTGCAGAGCATTCTGCCAGGACCTAGGGATATAGTGGTAGCACAAGGCAGATAAAGTTCCAGTTCACTCACAGGAGTTCATATTCTGATGGAGGAGACAGAAAATAAGCTATAGCATATCTGTGCTTTGTGAACTTGTCCTTGCTGCCTATTCCCGTTGCCTTTTTTTTTTTTTTTACATCTGTATTTCTGCCTTCTCTAGTACTCCAACTCTGCTAAGAAGTTGCTGGCAAATGGCAAATTTGATGTCCAGCATGGCTTGGAGCTGGCCTTTAACTCTCTGCAGGTCATTTTGAGCTTGCTTTGGAGATGCACAGCCACCGTACCATGGTTCCTGTGGATTGGGTCTGTTTGGGAGAAGCTTTGGTTTTCCAAGCTCCACCTGGATTAGATAGAGCATGTTTTGGCCCTGGACTGATCTGGGATCCCCAGTTCTGTCTCCCAGGGCCTGATGTAGATTTGGCCTTCCTCTGGAGTGGATGTGGAGCCTTGATACCACTGACTCATCTGTATTACTTGTTGCCTAAAACTCAGAATTAAAAGAGATCTTAAAGATCATCTAACTATCTGATTTTGCAGGTGAGAAACATGCTAGGAATATGTGAGTGACTGGGTTCAGGGTTCCACAGCTAGTAGGGGTGGAGTAACGGTGTGTCCAGTCGGTGCAGTGGTTCATGCCTATAATTTTAACACTTTGGGAGGCCAAGGCAGGAGGATTGCCTGAGGCCAGGAGTTTGAGACCAGCCTGGACAACAAAGTGAGACCTTGTCTCTACCAGGGAAGAAAAAAAAAAATAGGCCAGGTGCGGTGGCTCACACCTATAAACCCAGCACTTTGGGAGGCCCAGGCGGGTGGATCACCTGAGGTCAGGAGTTCGAGAGCAGCCTTACCAACATGGTGAAACCCTGTTTCTACTAAAAATACAAAAAATTAGCTGGGCATGGTAGTGCATGCCTGTAATCCCAGCTACTCGGGAGGCTGAGGCAGGAGAATTGCTTGAACCCAGGAGGCGGAGGTTGCAGTGAGCCAAGATTGTGCTGTTGTACTCCAGCCTGGGCAACAAGAGCGAACTTCCGTCTCCAAAAAAAAAAAAAAAAAAAATTAGGTCTGTTGTGGTGGTGCATGCCTGTAGTCCCAGCTACTTGAGAGGCTGAGGCAGGAGGATCCCTTAATCCCAGGAGCTTGAGATTGCAGTGAGCATGACTGTTCCACTCCACTCCAGCATGGGTGACAGAGTGAGACCTTCTCTCTCTTTTTTTTTTAAAAGTGTGTGCTTGTACCACTGTACTGTAGTGTCTGCTGCCTACCATTGTGGTTTCACAGCTGTTCATCTTAGTGCCGTTTGCCTCAAGTTCTGCAAGCTCATACTTCACTTGCTGTCTGCTGCTGCTTCTCCCCTCTTCTAGGCTGGCTCGCACTGGAGTCACTGTGTTTCTCTTTTTGTGTTCACCATCAGCACTCTCAGCTTACTATGTTAAATGCCTTTTCTCTCAACGCCACCTCACCCTGCCCACCTCATGGCTGCTACCTGTTTATTTTGTCATTTTCCTGTGACTCTTGAATATTTTTAAGCACGTTGTAAGGGTCTTGAAATTAGGGAATGTATCTGCCAGACAAATAAGTGTTTCTAATATTTGGAGCTGCTTTTGGATCGTATAATCAACCCATATGAATAGCCTTAGTTCTGGGGCTGTGACTTTGAGGAGGGGCTGATTTGACTCATGAGTGAGCTGGTGTCATGAGTGGAGTCTTTTGGATACTTGCAGCTCTGAAGGTGGCATCAGCCTTAGACCTCCTAGCATCGATGTTGATGTGATGTGGTGTAAATGTGAGATGATGCTATGCTATCTGGGGTTTCTTGCAGCGCCTTGTTACCCAATGCCTAAGTCCCTGAAAACTCTGTAACTGTCCATCAGTACCTACCACAGAAACTGAAGGAAGAGTGATCTTGGGATGACCTTGCATTAAGAGAAAAAGGAAATGAAGTTTGCCTTCTGTATGTAACCTTGCTATTTGCATTATTAACATGCACGGTCCAGAAAGTCACCATAGAATTGTTTTGCCTCAAGTTTATTTTACCCACTTTTAGGAACAAAGCTGTTATTTAAAACCTTAGTTGTTTGTAATGTTCTGCATTTTGGGGCAGAAGTCCCAAATGTACTTCAAGTTTTCTATCCATGGATTGGGATATAGAAGTCATGTATGAAAGGAGAGGAGATAGCAGGCAGTCTTTGAGATGAACTATTTCAAGGACCAGTCTGCAGTTCTTCCGAGTTAGAGTTCTGAATATGTGGTTAGGCTAGTGATGGTGATAGAGAACACCCCAGTTCTGACCGCATCATTGCCCGGACAGACCTAGTATCTTTCACCATTTTATTCTTGACCAAACAACGTTCATTTCCCAGTATCTTAGTCTCCCCTAAAGGAAAAAGAACTACGTAGCTGGCATCCATAGAGTACTGTCATGTATCACTCTTGGTAAAACGGAAATATATGATTGGAGTGTGTTTCAAGCCAGGCTTTTCTATAGTTCGCTTGTTCCGCTTTTCACTCCTGATTTTTTGAGGTTTTAATCTTGAGACTTTTTCTCTGCAGTGCCTCAGTTACTACTATGGAATAACATAATAAGCGAAGAGGAGAACTTCTCTACTGGGCTGTGGTTCTTCTAGTAATTCTGCTACTCCTGTGTCATTGCCTAGGGTGAGGAGGCCAGGTTATCTTCTGGAGGCTCACCACACCTTGGTGTCCAGTTGTGTCCTAGGACTGCAGTGGAGAGGTGAGCACAGAGTAAGGAAAGCGTGTGGCACATGTGTAGGGTGCAAGGCTGCAGCAGAAAGTAAACTCTCCCACAAACAAACAAACAAACAGCATACATCAGCTTCCTTCTGGAGTGAACCTGTAGTAAACCCAACAGAGATGTGTTTGGTAGTTTTCAGTATGTGTTTGAGAATTTGAAAACCATTGGAGGGGTGGGGTGGGGTGGAAGAATCCACATCATATTTTCCCTTGTTTGTGTGTGCATGTGTGTTTTTTTTTTTTTTTTTTTTTTGAGATGGAGTCTCGCTCTGTGGCCCAGGCTGGAGTGCAGTGGCGCCATCTCGGCTCACTGCAAGCTCCGCCTCCCAGGTTCACGCCATTCTCCTGCCTCAGCCTCCCGAGTAGCTGGGTCTGCAGGTGCCCGCCACACACCCAGCTAATTTTTTGTATTTTTAGTAGAGATGGGGTTTCACCATGTTAGCCAGGATGGTCTCAATCTCCTGACCTCGTGATCCGACCTCTCGGCCTCCCAAAGTGCTGGGATTACAGGCTTGAGCCACCGCACCTGGCTCCCTTGTGTATTTTTATTTTTAATTTTTTATTTGCGACAAGGCCTCGCTCTGTCACCTAGGCTGGAGTGCGGTGGCACAATCATAGCTCTCCACAGCTTCAAACTCCTGTCTCTCTGTGGAGAGCTATGATCCTCCTGCCTCAGCTGCTCTAGTAGCTGGGACTACTAATGAGCGCCACGACACCCAGCTAATTTTATGCTTTTTTTAATAGAGATATGAGGTCTCACTTTGTTGCCAGGTTGGTCTCAAACTCCTGGGCTCAAGCGGTCCTCTTACGTTGGCCTGCCAAAGTGCTGGGTTTATAAACGCGAGCCCCTGCAACCAGCCTTCCTTGTATTTTAGATGTTTAGTGAAGTTAATTAAGTTAGCCCTTGAAGGTATTGAGGATTTACTTTAAATTCAGAGCCAGCAGAGGGAGTACACAAGTCTTTAAGCTGATCTCAATTATTTTTTTCTCCACACAGCTAAAATAATACCTTGATTAGTTTTTAAAGAACTCTGATATGTAGTGTTTCCATGTAAGTTTATTGTCATCATTAGAAAAGGAAAATTTAGGAGAGGGAGTGTGGAGATTAAAAACTTAAAGCAAGTGTTTTAAAGGAAACCTTGGTCTTCTAAGACCTATGATTTACTTCCCACTCCTAGATCATTAAATGAGAGTACTTTTAACTGAAAAAAATCCTCCCCTGCCTTTCCTCTTTTTGCTACTCAATTCCTGATACTACATATTCATTTATACCTAAGACCAGATTTTTACAGAGTAGTCAAGTGTCTGGATTGGTGGGATGTTCTGTGTTTTAGTGCTATTTTGATTGGGACTTTTGATATTTTCCAAGGCTTCACAGTTGTTCATGGGTGAGAGAAATGTATGTGTTTACATTTCTCTCAGGTAAGAGAGAAAAGTAAGGTAAAAAGTAAGAACAACATTATTTCCAGTTCAAAAATGAATAGTCATGGAGCTACAGGAGACTACTATAACTTTGAACTTTTTGTAATTCTATAATGCTATAATTTGTCACCTCCCTCCACTATGCCCCATATTTTGGTGGTGGGGGTTTATTTTTGACATGGCAGTTGGAGTGGGTTGAATAGAGTTCCTCTAAAATTCATATCTTCCTGGAACTTCAGAATGGTGACCTTATTGGGAAATAGGATCTTTCCTGAATTAGTTAAAGTAAAGCAAAGTCATATCAGCTTAGGGTGGGTCCTAAATCCAGTGACTGGTGTGTATAAGAAGAGGAGAAAATACATAGAAACCCAAATAAGGCCGTGGAAAGTTGGAGACAAATATTAGAGTGATACAATTATAAGCCAAAGAACACCAAGGATTGCCAGGAGCCGCCAGAAGCTGGAAGGGGCACGGAAAGATCCTCCCCTAGTGCCTTCCCAGGGAACATGGCTTTGCCAACACCTTGATTTTGGACTTCTAGCCTCCAGAACTGAGAGGGAGTGAGTTTTTGTTGTTTTAAGCCCTGAAATTCGTGGTAATTTTTTTTATGGCAGTCCTAAGAAAGTAACCTAGGAGCCTAGGGATAGAAGAGTGAGAATGGCAGAGTTGCAGATGGAGAAGAATAAAAAGACCTTACTTAGATTCAAATTAAAGTGTTAATAATCATTCATAGGCGACTTTCTTGTCATCTACATTTCTTCTTTTTTTTTTATCCTGCAGTGAGGACAGAGGGAGGCATGAATTTTCCTTGATTTCCCAGTTAGAGCTACTAGAACATGTCCCTCTTTTGAATTTTGAATAAGGTGTATCCTTCCCCCAGTCCCCTTCCTTACTGAATTTCTTTTTCTCTGCGTATTTTGTGAACTGACAGTATGGCTGTGCTTGTTGGTTGTGGACTTGAGGTTTAC
Source organism: Chlorocebus sabaeus (assembly GCF_047675955.1). Classification (NCBI taxonomy): domain Eukaryota; kingdom Metazoa; phylum Chordata; class Mammalia; order Primates; family Cercopithecidae; genus Chlorocebus; species Chlorocebus sabaeus. The sequence goes on from NC_132916.1 coordinate 32,803,390, forward strand.
AGTAAGTCCGTGAAGTCTGGCTGAGGGCTTTGGTCTAGAAGAGTCAGTCTTTGAGGGGAGGGGAGGGAAAAGCCAAGGCTCCTCAGTGGAAGAGTAGTGTGGAAGAAGAAGCCTCCTTTTGGCCCTGTCAGGGCTTGAGAAGTTGGAGGCATACCATGTTCACTGCTATCAGTGATGGTAGTAAGGCTAATCCAGATCTCTCTGGAGTTCCCTCAGTGTGTCCTATGCTTGGTTCAAGCCTTGCAAAGTCTCACACACTTGGTCCTTCAGGCTCATGTCCCCTGTGTTTATATTTACATCTGAAAAACCAGCTCTTCTATTAAAGCATAGAACATTGAGTGGTTGTCCTCATAGAAGCAGCAGCAGTAGCAGTAGATATCTTGTAGGTACCCAGTAGGGTTTGGCTTGAAATGTTCAGACATTTAAGAATCAGAATTGTATCTGTTTATTGTCATGTTTTAAAATAATATTTTTGGGAGGGGTGTCAGGGTTATATTAGAGATACAGTTTGGTTTTTACAATAAAAAGAGGAGTCTACACAAGACATTTCTGGCCTATTTATAATAACAATGACAGTAATAGTAGCTGTGATTTATTGAGCCCTTATTATGTGCCCGTTACTCAACTAAGTTTTTTACATTTAATATTGATCCTATAAGATAGGCATTTAAATGTAAACCCCAGTTTAAAGACAAGGAAATGGTTCAGGGAGGTGAAAGTAACTTACTTGGGATCCAAACCCAGGGCTCTCTGACTTGGGAGCATTTGCGTTTTCTAGTATACTTTCCTGTCTCCTGGAGTGTGGGTGGGACTTTGGGTGGGGTCCAACAAGAAATTAAAGAGCTGTTGGCCAGGCGTGGTGGCTCATGCCTGTAATCCCAGCACTTTGGGAGGCCAAGGCGGGTGGATCATTAGATCAGGAGATCGAGACCATCCTGGCTAACACAGTGAAACCCCATCTCTACTAAAAATACAAAAAAAATTAGCCGGGCATGGTGTGGTGGCAGGTGCCTGTAGTCCCAGCTACTCAGGAGGCTGAGGCAGAAGAATGGCATGAACCCGGGAGGTGGAGCTTGCAGTGAGCTGAGATTGCGCCACTGCACTCTAGTCTGGGCGACAGAACAAGACTCCATCTCATAAATAAATAAAGAGATGCCATTTTAAAAGTTTCTACTCTATGCCGCATTCTTTACCTCTATTCCCAGGAATCCTCACCTTAATCCTTCTGAGTCCGTATTGAATGCTCATCTTCAGAGTCATGCTCACTCTGAGTAACATCACCTCTCTGTGTGCTGGTGGGAAGTGGACTAAGCTCTGTGATTTAGGCTCCTTCCATTGATTTTTGCATGAGCTAAGTAACTTTTAAGAATTAGCACGTACCTGAGTCTTTAATGGGAGAGTAGGAATGGCTTGAGAATTCTGTTAGAAACCTGTTGGTTTGGTGATTCTCCATTTCTCTTTGGTCACTGCCAGGTGTGACCATGGTTTACTATGGGTCAGATGCACAGTGTATTATTTAGAACAATAGAGTGATGCATGGTCAGTAGAAATCTTTTGGGATGGGACCTTATCGCAGAAATTTCTGTGTTGGTACAGTAGGATATCTGTGCTTTTATAGGCTTCGAACAGGTGGATGAACGCAGGCAGCAACATCAAGAAAAGCAGATCTCAGGAAAAAAACACATTTACAAGGAGTTATTGGCAGTTTTGGTGCCAAATCAGAAATCATAATGAAAGATATTAAAAATATTTTGTGAGGTGGTCATCTCTTTGCAGTGCAGTTACTGACAGGTTTAAAGGCAGGCTGCCAAGACAGAAACGTAAAATGTTGCATAATGCAAGTTGCTGGCCAGGTTAGTGTTTATCTCTACTGAAGAACCTGCTGCTTTTGTCTTCAAGGTAAGAATATGTATGAAGAAGACCTAAAATGGTGGTTTTAATTGGCCACAGGAAGGCAGTGCCGTAAGATAAAATGTAGCTAACAGAATGCTAATTATCCCATATTATTTTGTGTATGTTGGAAAAAAATTACAGAACTCTCAGTTTCATAGTAAAGAGAGGTAAGTAGTGGTGTCTGGATAATGTCCAGAGGATAGACTGAAACTCTGTGATAAACGCGAGCAGGCGGAATGGTGGTGCTACCTGATAACCGAGTGTAACAGCATGCAGGGGAGTGTGCGGCTGGAGGCAGCTGCAATAGAAGGTGGCAGTGCCACCGTGGACTTTTAAACGGGCAACTCTGGGTACAAGCCTGAAATGTAAGGAGTGCATAAAATTATATACAATTGAGCTTGTCTCCTTGAAAACTGGTTCTTTCTTTTTACTACGTTAAAAAGATCAAGTGGATAGTTAAGTCATTAATTCAGGTAATTCCAACCACAAAACACTTTTTTCCTGAAGTGTCCTAATCATTGATTTTTAAAAATGATATTTCTTTCATCATAAATTATCTGCATAATTGCTTTAGTTCCATATTTCATATTAAGCTTGGGCTGAGTGATGTTTAAAGCCTCCTGCTCACCTTCCTCCATTTTCTTCCTATTTTATTTTACTTAATACCTAAAAAAAAAAAAAAAAAAAAAAAAACCTCGATGTAGATTAATTTTCTTTGTGATGGTTTCATAGAGTAAAACACTTTCCCTAGATGTCTTCATTCGAACTTTTCCTGTTGATAAATCACTGGGAAAAAAACCAAAAAACTAATTTAAAAGCATTGCAATGGGTCTTCCAGAGTTTTTACCTTACACATAGCTGTTCTAGGGCTTCCCGCCAACATTTATTTCCAAACCAAGGACTTGTTAATCTTTTCCTTCATACTTTTGCGTCTGAGTCCGAATTGGGTACGGGTTTTTGTTGTCTTTGTTTTTGCAGTAGAAAACTTCAGTTGGTAGGATGAAAAGGAACAAATCTTTATGCACTTTCAGTATAGTTCCATTAACAGTATTAATGTGCCGTGTATGAATATACCTGTCATGCAGATTGAGGCCTGCAGACTAATAACATTTTGGGCAAGATAATTTTAAGTCAAAATTGAAGCTCTGAACCCGAACATTCTTTCAAATTTCTTTAAAATAATATCACTTAGATGAGGTGCATCATTTATGTAACCTTGAGAAGCCTGGAATTGACTTATGAAAATGTCATAGGCCTGATTATTTTAAAGTAATCTTCGAGCTGATACTGGTGTGAGCATGTTTGCTTCAGAACACATGGAGTCTTAAGCTCATGATAGATAATTTCCTAGGTGAACTAGTATACTGTTTCTTCAAATTAGTGGCCTCGATCAGCCCTTCTCTCTCCAAGCCTGTCCAATAAGGATAAGTTTACGGCCTTCTTTTTAAATAGACGCATGTCCTCTTTTGAACTGAATTATCTAAATCTTAGTCTTCTCCCCTTCCAAGAAAGATCCTTATTTTAGACTGAAAGACTAAGTGATTTGGGCCATATTTTAGGTTTTATCATACTTATCTTTCATGTCATTTGTTAAGGTCAAGTTCAACATTTGACTGTGGACATCATTTAGTAGGTGTTCCTTGGGAAGAGGCTTATTGAGAAGAGAAGTTTATTCCAGTAATCTCATAAAATCAGTGAATGCTTTCAGTTAATTTATCAGCAACCAGTGCTCAATAAGCAAGGTACCATGTGTTAAATTAAGAAAGGTAACTGGTGCTGCTAGTGAAAACTATGTCTTCTAAGTCAGCTTTAAAATAAATTGTGTACCAGATGAATGTTTCAATCAAAAATTACAATTCTTGTTTTTAAGATGCAGCTTTATGCACATCTAAGTTTTCTCATCAGCCAAAAAAAAAAATTTAAATGGATGAGTCTGTTTAGCTTATAATGCAGTGGAAATACATCTGGATTTTTATCTCTGGGCACCCAGTGTTTGCCCTGTTGATGTGAGCAGAGATGATTTTCAGCTGACATCTTTGTTGCCTGCCCGGAGAGTCCCTGCTCTTTCCATTGACTGAGTTCTTCTAGCTAGTTTCTTTTGTGTTCATTGTTCTGCCTTAAACAGGATCATAAAGCTTTCTAAAAAAATTTTTTCAGCTGTTACCTCATGTGTCTGTGCTGGTCAAGGAGGAAGAGAAGAAAATAACTTAGTTTTATCATTTGCATCACATGATTTTACAGCTTTGAAAACCCATTTGTCAGTGTGGTTACTGGGAGGATGATTTCAGCTATTGAGTGCTCTGAGAGTTACTTCTTTAATCTCTTCCCTCTTCCTTCCCTGTTTAAAGAACAGTTAATTTTGCTGAGGGAGAAATTTTATTGTTTTTTTGATACATGATTTCAAAGTTGAACCTTTAAATGATTTCTGAAAAGTTAAAAGTTCTTTGCCCCAAGTTCTTAGGAACTCTTCCTAAAAAAAAAATAGTAATAATAGTATACCTTGTTAAGAGGGTTTCCTGGCATGTTCTTTGGACTGGTATCAAGTCTTTGGCACGCGAAGGTACTTCCTTGATCATCTAGCCATTTCTGATTTTTGAACCTGAGACAGCCAACATTGGGTTGATCTCTAGATCAGCCTCGCAGAATCTAACAGCGTAACCTCGGTTTCACTTATCCGGGTCACTCCTGGCTGCTGTCCCATTCTTGTCTTTTCCTTTTATATCTACTACACATTGTCTAAAGAGGGCTTATTCCCCTTCTTTTTCCCATCCACCGGTCACCTTACTCCTAAGTCAGTGGTTTTTCACCCTCGCTGCATTTTAGAATCACCTGAAGAGCTTTCAAAACCACCAGTGCCTAGGTATCATCGTAAGGCAGTTAGGTCAGAATCTCTAGGTATAGGGCCTGGGCATCTATGTTTTTTAAGCTTCTCACATGGTGATAATGTATAGCCAGGATTGAATGCCTCTATCTTAGAGAAATTAGATTTTGGCTGTGGAAGTTATCATCTATTTTAGTATTGACTTTTAGACACATTTCAGCCCTCTTCTCCATAGGAAGCTTCACATGACAAGGACTGCTATAAAGTTGGGATTAAAGAGTAAGGTTGGCTTCTAAGGGCAAGAGCATTATTATCACTTAACAAACTGTGTTTAACTGGGGTCTCCTCTTCTTTAATATAAGTGCATGTGATGTCTTTCGTTTCCAACTCCTACTCATTTTTCTAGTCTCTACTGGACCCTAGTTAACTTATTTTGAAGTTTTCAGGAATTTTTAAGAAGAGATGGTGCTGTTTTAAGTCATTGCATAAGACTTGAAAACTGAGACATATAAACTTATTATTCCTCTTTTGTGCAACCAATCTAATATACCAGAAGATTCCACCATATCCTGATGTTTGAAGGTAATGGTTCTCCAAGTGGTCCCTAGCCCAGCAGTGTCAATATCACATAGGAACTTTCTGGGAATGCAGATTCTCAGGCTTACCACACACAGACTAAATCAGAAACTCTTTAACAAGCCCTCCAGGCGATTCTACTGCAGGCTGAGGTTTCAGAACCACTCTTTTTAAGTCATTTGCTAAGTCTCTGGAATTATTCTAGTGACGGGAATAAAAAATCTAATATCTAAGGCATCTTGGCTTCAGAATCATGGCAAGAAGGGGAAAAAATATGGTGGTATCTATTGAACTATAACAAAGCTCTAGCCCCTTGAGTATGCTGGACTTCCCACAGCTCTGTGTTGCTCTGTAGCCTTCTGTACAAGGCAAGAATACTCACCTTTCAGGATCACAACAATAAAGGATCCACTCAGGGAACCACATGTTCACCTTAGTGCATATATCGTGTTCACGGAACTTGTGTTTAGGTTGGATTCATTTTTTGTGTGTGTGTGTGTGATCTTTTTCTCTTGTTTGTTTTGGTCTTTTGAGGACATTCCTAGTTTTAAAACCACCATCAGACAGCGGAGTAGTTGTACTGACTCATCCCCAGACAGACATGGGACATGTGAGAGAAAGATAAGATAAAAATGTGCTGGGTGTAATCAGTGTGAGAGGCTCAGTGCAGTGAAGGGGAGAGTGACACGGCTCTCGTGACGAAGTCAGAGGTAAGGCAGGACATTCACCTTGGCTCAGGATCCTAAAAGGCACAGGACCTCTCCCACCACAGGTGGAGCGAGGTACAGATCCAAACAAGTATTGCTGCTTGTCAGTGTCACTGGACTCTGTAGTGCATTAAGCAGGGCCTCATGATCAGCTAGCTGTATCAAACCTAGCTGGTGGCTTTAGGAATGTAAATAGTGCAAAACACAGTGGGTTGGCCAGTTCTGGATGTTCATGTCAGGACCTTTTACCAGCTGCTTCAGAATGTTGCCTGAGATTCATAAACACTAAAAACAAACTTCACTGGGATGACTTTGGATTACTATGCATTCTGCTGTTAGTGGCATTCCTTTTCCTACATGAAGCCATATCCAAGATGATATGGCTTCAGTGCTAAGCCTCCAACGTGCAGTGATCTGGGTTTTCTTCTTGGGGGAGTGGGTAGGGCAGGCCAGTCACTTTCCTCAGATTCACCAAGATTCCTGGGAAGGGTCAAGAAGACAGGTTCGGTGTTGGAACAACATCAGAAGGTCCACTTGGAAGGGAAAGTTGCATTGAGGGACTTCTGTCTGGGGTCAGAGTTTGGAGGAAAGTCCAAAATATTGTGCTGTTAACTGTGAGCAGCATTCCAAATTGGACTCCAGGAGAGTGCCAGGGACTTGTATACGTTGGAAGTCAGATACAGCTGGTGGGCGATGGAAGTGCTGGGGACAGTAGGAACTCTTCCTGAGCCGTCACCACTCAAACAAGTGAAATGTGTCAACACACGGCAGTTGCTCATCCATTTTGGTTTCCCCAAAGCATGGGCCTCTGCTTGCATGTTCTGGGGGCAAGGAGGGAGGGTATCTTGAAAGGATCTGGCATCAGGATCACTTCCACAGAGGAGTAAAACATCCAGTAGCAGTCCAGGAGTAAAGCCTGCCCAGTAGCAGTCCAGAAGGCTTATCTCTCAACCCAGAGGAATCCCCAGTCCGTGGCTCCTGTGTCTCAGATGTGGCGATAATGAGGGACATCACCTGCTTGACCCCTCTTTGAACATTTCCTTGAGGCTATAGAGGAGGCCTTTGGTTTAGAGACGGTCGGTGTCCTGACTTCTATGTGCTGCTGAATTGCGGAGTGGTAGTTGAAGTTGGAAAACTTTTAATTCCTCCCTGCCCAAAAGGGGCAAAAAGGACTAAATCTTCCTTCTATGTTGGTGTGAATGGGTATGATGTGTACAGTCATAACCTTAGATTTATCTATTATTTTCATGGCTATAACTAAAAGCTACTGTTAATTGAACATTTATTAGCAGTGTGCCAGACACTGATGAGCTTTATGCATATTAGCTCTTTTTTTTTTTTTGAGACAGAGTCTTGCTCTGTTGCCCAGGCTGGAGTGCAGTGGGGCAATCTTGGCTTACCACAACCTCTGCCTCCGGGGTTCAAGCAATTCACCTGCCTCAGGCTCCCTGGTAGTTGGGATTACGGACGCCCACCACCATGCTTGGCTAATTAGTAGAGACGGGGTTTCAGTATGTTGACCAGGCTTGTATTTACACATTTCAAACTCCTGACCTCATGACCCACCCGCCTTGGCCTCCCAAAGTGCTGGGATTACAGGCGTGAGCCACCGCGCCCAGCCTTAGCTTTTCCTCTTTACTCATGAGGAAACTGAGGTGCAAAATGGCTAAGTGACTTGGCTGAGGCCACATAGTTGGTAAGTGATAGAAATGGGTCTCCTGTATCAATATGTCTCTACTTTGACCAAGGAAACTCCAAAGTCAATTTATCAAGGCTTTAGGGATCTTGATTTTATAATACTGCCTGAGACCTCACTGGGTTGTTCTTTTCTATCATATTTCCCATTTTGGTTTAAAAGAAGAGAAAGGAAGGGAGTTTAGATGATCCGTTAGAATTGAGACAGATGTGTTCTACCTAGCTGTCATTGTTTCAGAACCCATAGAAAGAACAAACTGGAGTGTTAGATTGTAGACAAGCATTCACATTGAACACAAAAGGCTTTTCAGACTTGTACTTTTGTGAAGTGTGATTATTCTTAGGGATGGGACACTTCAAACTGTGTTTTTTCTCCAGGCTCTAGAGCAGATGTAAGTGATATTCCAGGAAGGGTGACCCAGCTCATCTTCCGCAGATTCAGAAATGACACACACAGATGAGTTTACTCCAAACTGCATTTAAACTTTGCTGTAGTCATTGCTTTCTTTCCCTCCCCCTACCCTTTCTGTGGAAGTTGAAGCAGACTAATTGTATATCATCTTCTGTCGAACAGCCACATCATGCATGGAAGCCAGTAGGTCATTTGGGTCTAGTTTTCATTCTTTTCTTTGGATCTGCTTCATAGTTTAAATTAGACCCAGGACATTGTATATGGTGGTTTAAGAAGGTGACTGCAGCAGGCAGATGTTGAAAGATGGAAGCAGTAGGAGGAGGCCAAATTGTGGAAGATGGGGGTGGTAACTGGATTGGCAAATGGGGATTGAGGAGCACGGAAAGTGGCCCAGTCAAAATACCTTGGCAGAGGCTGGAGGGTTGTAGTTGCGTGATTGTGATGAAATATTACGGGTGATGGCTGGGTTTAGCAGTGTTAAGCCATTATGAAATTTCTTCAAAGAACATTATCAAACAACACATATGTACTGCTGATTAAGCAGTATCATTAATGAGCACGCTTTATAATTTAAAATGCAAGCAGATTTGCTTTCAGTGTCAGTCATGGGACCATTGAGACACTTTAGGGAGGCAAGTGAACCACTGCAGTTCTTCCTATACTGGAAGGAAAAAGAGGAAAGCAAAGTTATTTTGTGGTTTTGGAATAGTTAAAAAAAAAAAAAAAAAAAGGTTTGTGTTTTGATAGTGCCTTCCAAAGAGTTCAGCATTATGAATCATTTCTTCTTTGTCAAGGTGAGAGGCATTCTGTCTGTGAACTAAATCTCCCGAAGTCTTCAGTGTTTGATGGGCAAAGGAAAGAGAAGAAAGAAATAGGAAACCGCCATGCCATCTTTCCCCCATTATCGCCCTTTCATGAAAAATGATCTGTGGCTCGCTGCCAAGACTTTGTTTAAAAAAACTTGGTTGTCTGGTATTTCTCATCTGCATGAAAAATAAAAAGTGTCTCCATTTTTTTCTGAGATAAATGGTAAAGATAAAGCTTTCTTAATGTTTAAAAATATAGGCTGCATACTCTCCAAGAAAAAAAGCCCTACAAACAATGTCAGCTATTTTTGGAATATTATATAAACAGGTTTTAACTGTCATGTAGGGACAACGTATTTTTCCTGCACTCCTAACCCTCATAGGAAAAAAGGACATTGGCTCTTTCTTCACCGGCTTGGTGTAGGCCATTTATTTACTAGCCATCTAAGTAAGTGCCTGCCAGCTGCTTTTAGGTGACATCTAGGGATCATCCTAAACATCTTGTGTGCTAGATGTGGGAAGCAGGCCCAGCGGGCTAGGGCTGAATAGAAGTAAGAGTCTAGCGTGTGCTAAGAAGCCCAAGGTTCCCAGCCCTGTGTTGTACCCAGAGGCAGATTTTCATCTGTGGAGTCACCTGGGAATCTTTATATCCAGTTGTAAGAACATGGTAACATCCCTTTTCTCAGTCCAGACCAATAACATTTTAAACAGTTGCTGGACTTTAAAAAAAAAAATTGTGTTTCCTGGCAGGTAAACAGATATTCCTAAAATAAAATAAGTGAACCATTTGTCAGATAATGCATTTATTCTGGTTACCTTAATCCCTTTGTTAGGTTTTTGTCATGGAGATAGTAGGTGACAGCTTTGAAGGATGTTAAACAGTGGGGTTATTTTTTTTTTCCCCCAAGGAGATAGTTTTTAGGGCAGACTTTGAGTATTTTTTCTCTTGTTTTTGAGTATGTAGCTGTATATTAAGATAGGAAAGCCTACTCTGACCCAGGAAAAATAGGATGGTACACCAGTCCACCTGCCGAGTCTGTTATTCAGATTCTTGTTGGGTATAACTGCCTTCCATGTGATTCTCAGTACCTAGACCCCCTTCTCAGCAGCCCTGCTTTATGTCCCTAATGTTCCCCCGTTCATCGCACCTGGACTGCGTCCTGAGGGATTTTCTAGGGGAAGGACTCACCTGAGATGCAAATTAATGCCAAATTGATGATGGAACCCCCCTGAGTCCTGAAACTCAGTGCCTTGGATGTCATTTGACTTACCCCTTTATTTTCTGGATGAGGATATTAAGGGTCAAAGATGTAAAGGAGGTGACTTGAAACCACCCAGTGAGGGCACTCTTACCTATGAACTGACTCTGTGGTCACCACCATTCTTACTGAGGAAGATCTACAACTGTCTCATGAGCATCTGTAATGTGCCTGGACAGTCCTCGCTTCAGACCTCACTACTTTATTTTCTATGGAGGAACTAGGCTTTTTATTTCACTGTGGCTGGTGTGGGGGCATTCGGTGAAAAGGTAGCTATGGGAGACTTCAGGCAGCCAAAGTGCTACCTGATAAACCTCTGGACCTTGAAGAAGGACTGCCTGGTGGTAGCCCTATTATCCAGAGTGATGGGGCCTGAGTTTTCTGAGTGGTTGTTACTTTGATGGTTGTGACTTTGAGAAAGAAGTATATTGCATATAGTGTTTCCAAGAATTAGTTACTCTGTGCCAGAGGAGTGGGCACATAAGCTGGATCAGTGGCTTTACTGGGCAGCAGTTGGCTGCAAGAGAAATTTGCAGTTTCACCAGTCTTAATGCTGGGCAACCCACACATTAAATAATATTTGGTGCACTTGGATATCTCTTATTGGGAATTAAGCCCCCAAAGCAGCTTTCTGTAACTATTAAAGTCCGATGGATAATGCTGAGCTCTTCTTCAGGCACTGGAGAAGTTTGGCAGTCTCTGGAATAAGGAATTTGTTTGGCTTTGGCACTGATAGCCAAAATGCCACTTCTAGTCACTTTTAATATTACGGAGATTTCAGTCTCAGTGCTGATTATTGAAAAGTTTGTGGCGAATAAGGTTTCAGTGCTCTGGTGAAGCAATCTGTGTGTACTTTAAAGGTAAATAAAAATACAGCACGTTTTCTGGGTATAATTCTTGTAGGCAGAGTTTTGTTGGTCACCCAGATGGTTAGAAGTTCTGGTCCTTCAGCAGTGTGGGTTGGTGGCAGTGGTGCTGGCTTCTGCAGCCTGTGCTGGTCCAGGCCTAAACTGGGAAAAGTATACATGTCCAAGGCTCATGTGACTTGATCATATGGGGGCATACTTCATAGGTCACAGCCATGGTTATTCATCCGTTTACTTTCATTCCACCAGCACGGTAATGCATGGAATACAGATGGACATACAAGTGAGTATTGCTTCTGATGAGTCTGCAGTATAGTGGGTGGTAGGGATATGCAAACAGAAAGTCGCGCTATTTCTTGGGAGATGGTACTAATCCACCTTGCCTAGAAAGAAGGGAAGTATTGCTGAACTGTGCATCCTGGCATGTATCTCTGCCATCATTCATTATTTTCACCTTTGATAATGAAATTTCTGACAAGACAGGGTATCATTGGAGTTCATTTTCTTTTGTTGATAAAAGTATTACTGTAATCAAAGAATTCCTTGCAGAAGTTTTGCAACCCTCAAGGAAAAGTGATAAAAAACAGACCCTGCATGATAGATTGCAGGGTTCAGGGAGGTGGGAGTTGTCCATCTTTTCGCATTGGCTTTGCTTTTGTTTGTGTAACCATGAAAGGATACTGAGTCTGCTTTTTGTAAAGGAGATAACTGTGGCTCATCCCTAACATGCAGAGTGTTGGGTGAATTAACGAGTGGAAGGCACGTAATAATGTGTGGCACTTATGTAGTATTTTGATGATTTCACCTAGAATCTTGCCATCTGGAAACTTGCATTTACTAGGATGTAGAGCCAATTTTGGATGATACTGAGTCCAATGTGTATTTAAAATGGTTTAGATTTTCATTTTGGCTAAAATCTAGGAGGTTGTAGACTAATAGAATAACAATAATGATAGCCTTTCCTAAGGAGCTCTGAGCAGCCTCAGGAGTACTGTAATGAGAGGGTGAAAGACGAGAATCTTATCTTATTTCATAGTGATGCGGTTGAAACATGGTAGCCTGCACGGTGGTAGAGCTGGCCCCTTTTGAAATGAGAAGTTGAATTCCTGATCTATGGCTTTGGCACTTGCTTTGCCACCAAGAATTGCTATCTTCAAAATCTTCCAGCCATGAAGAATCTTTGCCATCTTATTTTCCCAGCTCCTGGGGAGCAGAGGTTTCCCACTTGGAGCTTAGATTTTGCTGAAAGCACCAAAATCCAGGCCTCAAAGATCTCTAAGTGGATCAGGGTGTGGGGACCAGCTGTGCACTCTTGAGATTGGAGCCCAAGTTGGCAGGGAGGCCTTGGCTCCTTCACTATCCTGGAAGGCTCTCTGCCCTCTTCCTCAGCACTTCAGCATAACAAGGCTGGGCTCTTGATCCTGAGACAGTTGGGAGTCTGCAAGGTGTGCCCCATGCTTTCCTTCGATGTAGAGATGCCTTTTACCTTCCATTAGAGTGCTTCAGAGGCTACTTAGGGTGCCTTAGGAAAAGGTATCGTTATTATTATTCCATTAGCCTGTAACCCTCTAGATTTTAGCTAAATGAAACTCTAAACCACTTAAAACACACTGGGCTCAGTAGCATCCAAAATCGCTCTGTGTTTATAGGCGTCTGTAGAGTGGTGGGCGTGCTGCCCCAGTGGCTGTCACTCTGGCTCCTGCCCTTATGTCTCCTTCAAGGGTACATGGAAGAGAGATGAGGGACACATGCCTAAGGTCAGCTTCCACCACATTCCTATCCCACTTTCTCAGCAGGCTTCCTACTTTTTCACTGCCTCTGAAATAGACACAGACCTGCCATTCCTGGAAGGCCTCAAGCCTCTGGAAAAGCAAAGATCACTTTTCCCCAAAGATGTTAATTCCAAACTTGTTTATGTTCCTCCTTAGAATGACAGCTTACAAAAATATGCGCAGTATTAAGAGAGGAAGCCTGAGGGTGAAGGACAATATAGTACTTGACAGGTACTAGAATTAGATCACACATTTCACTCTTGAGTTTCATAGCAGCTGGAGCAAAAAGGGACATAAGATTAGCTTCCAAACCTATAACTGCCTTTAAATAAAAACAGAAGCAGCGTGGCTTTTTCTGTTACTCAGAAACTTTTTCTCTTGGGACATCATAAAGAGAACACTGATCTAATAAACGACATTCTCCTGCTTGAAATTTGGTTCTCTGAGGTAATGAGCCAGTCCATTAGTTTCAGTGTTCGTTCCTCAGTGATGTATCTGTGTCCAGCTACCTGGCCTTGTGAATATTTTTTTGATGTAACATGAGCTAGACTGAGTATGAATGGCTCCAGACTTAGGAGTGACTAGAACTTACAGAAGAAGCAGTATGGATCAGTTTCTTTGGGAAGGTTCTTGGAGGAGCCCATGGGAGGAAACCCTAGACAGGTAGGAAAACTGAGGAAGCAGAAGAGGCAGGCAGAAGACAAAAACCCTGGCATAAGAAATTGTCAATACTGAGAAGTGGCAGGGACGTAGCAGAAGGGAATGGTTGAGGGAACACCAGGGGGCTGGTATGTAGTTGGTCCCCAACAGCAGTGCATTGGTGTACTCGACCCTCCAGTGTGATTCTGGGCATGAGACAAGACTCTGGTTTTCATGAAGCAGGGCATCAGGGAATGGGAGTCGGTGAGGAAATTACATTAACATTTATTGAGCACCATTCTCACAATAAACCTGAAGGGAAATTTTTTTTTTTTTTTAAAGTAGAGATGAGGTCTTGCGGTGTTGCCTAGGCTGGTCTTGAACTCCTGGGCTCAAGCAGTCCTCTCACCTTGGCCTCCCAAAGTGCTGGGATTAGAGGTGTGAGCCACCGTGCCCAGGCTATTTGTTTTTAATTTCTGAAGAAACTGGGGCTAACAGCTGGGTCTGGCCCGTGACTGGTTCAGTAGGTATTTGGTGGACCAAGTTGACCAAGCTCACCCAGCTTCTGAGTGGCAGAGTGAACATAAACCAGGCCTGCTCACTCCATTTCCTAGTTACCTCACCTCTACCAGGGTCTCTGTTGCTCACAACAAGAGCTCAGGGCTGGGGCAAGCCTCTAGGTGACAGATGAAGGGATCCTGCTGCTCTCTGGGGAAGAACTGGTCCCAGATTGCTCAAGGGAGTAAGAAGGTTTCGTTGAGGAGCATGAGATAGGGGGATTGATGGGAATAGGTGTCAGGCAGCCAGTGGAAGTTTTGTGTGCCCACCTGTGGCACATATGCAAATTCATACAAAAGTATATATATGTGTGTGCGCACACACACACACACACACATCCCTCCCCCCCATACACGCACTTGTTCTACAGCTTGCTTTTGAAGTGAGAGCCCTGGCTCAGTGTTGGCCTTGTTTTTTCTCCCCTCCGTTTTAGACCAGTCTGTGTTCCTGCAAACAGACAAGGCATTGTTTAAAGTACAATGTACTCTCCTGCTTTTGCATTGTCATCAGAAACCCTTGACGAAATGTTTAATTTTTCTCACAGAGGTCATCTGTACTTAGTTGACTTCCCTGATGGTACATTTGGTTCTGGAACCTGGAACTTTTCTTTTGCCCACCTGTGTTGTGTTAAGTCAGCCATAGGACACACATAAATATTTTTATAGAAAGCTTAAGGATTCTTTCGCTTTGAGATGACTCAGACCCATGTTTCCAAACTGGGACATGCACTAGGGAAGGGCTCCCCCATCCTCCCTCCTCCTCTAGCTTCTTGTCTGTGTAGCTGTCCTTCCTAATACCCACTGTTTGCAGTCAGGCAAAAGGAACGTGCTTCCGAAGTGTAAGCTTCCATCTAAAAATGAACATAATTTAAAAGGCAACTTTTAAGTTAAAAGCTCTAAGTTCTGTGATAATCCGCTAACAGTTGCATTGCTTATGATCTCATTTACGAATGTGTTTTATCATCTTTATAAGTTCAAGAAAGGTATGTAAAGTATGTGTTGTTTTTTAATTAGATTATTGTGAACTATTCATTATACTGAAAAATTCAATTTGTGTTTTTCTCTGCATTTGGGCTTGTTCCTTTTGCTAGTTTTCTGATTGATTTGCATGGACCATTGACTCTGGTTGTTGTGTTTTTTTTTTTAAAGTTAAACCATATGAAAAATCAAGACTTATAAAAAAGGTAAATGGAGGCAGTTGTACAATTACATTTGTTTAATGAGCTTTTACATTTTAAAACTTAATGTTATATTATTTCAGAAATTCAAGTATAGTTATAAAATTATAAAGAATGCATTTGTTATTTAAAGTGAGATATGCGTGCAGAGCCACAGACCATGGTCTTCCCTTCTTCCTCTGGTCTGCTGCTTCTACTTTATATCCCCTAGATTCCTTCTTACTCCCCAAAAGGCAGAGGCTAAGAAGAAAGTTAAAATATCAAGACACACTAAATTGTTTTTGTGATGAGTCAAGCTGCAGTGCCTTGCTGGCTGGGAAACAGTGGGCTGGGCCTCCTAGAATATAGTAGGCTGGAGAAACAGAAAATACAGCTTGACTGGGCCTTGCCCTCTCACTCCAAGCCTCAGCAGGATGCTAGAGCTTTAGCATGCTTTCTGCTGTGCTGGGATTATTTTCTGCAACTAGACAAAAACCCACAAAACTCCACGTGGTTTGTTCTGGAGCAACTGGGATATGGAAAGGCTTGAAGGAATACTTACACTTTTTGATGGAAGGTAATTACCTTAGTTCTTCAGTATTTATTAGGTACACATGGGTTCTGCAGTATAGCATTTAAAAATTCATGTACCTCAGCGTTTCCTAAGACAAAATAGAGTGTGTTTGGTCCAGTGTGATGGAGAAGTTTGATCCAAATCCGTTTTAAGGAGGAGAATGGAGGCTGCCATGGAGTCCTGTGGACTGTTTCGCAAGTAGTTGTTTTCCATGTTCCAGTTTTACTTAACTTCAGAAAATTATTGTTTTTGAAAATAAAGAAAAAATCTAAGTGGTAGAGAGAAATATAGGCTGTATTTAAACTGGCCTTTATAATTTTTCCTGGGCACACGCAGCCCACATTTTGGAGCTCTGTGACATAAGCACCCCCTGCCCCAGAGCTGGGAGTCTTGACCGGGCCAGGCCTTGGCTGCCGTGGGCTACACAGACACAAGCACAACCCAGATCTTTGTTTACTTCCTCTCCAAGTGCTGGGGACATTCAGTACTAAGAAGGACCGTGTGCTTGCACAAACACTCCTGCCAGCATTCTCTCAGCCCTGCCATTCCTGTCTTGGAAAGTTCTTTGTTTAAGGCAGGCTTTTGTTCTTAGAGTGCATGCATTATTCCCCGCCAGACAGCCTTTTCCAGGTTTCCAGTGCAGACTTGCAGGCCCACTCCCCTGCAGCCTAGCCCAGGGGTGGAACCTTAGCTTTAGTTGCCGTTAAGAGCAGGAGGAGGAGTTAGGCAGGGCTGACTGGCTGTTCATGTGAGTTTGTGACTGATGTCTCTGAAGAAAGCAGTGCCTTCTTCAGATCCTTATGGGAAATTTAGGGGACTTTTGGATTATACCGTGTTGCCTTTTGCTTATTCTAAGATAGAGCCTTCCAATTGCAAGTACGTTAAAAACACACAACTGTTGCCGGGCGCGGCGGCTCACGCCTGTAATCCCACCACTTTGGGAGGCGGAGGTGGGCGGATCACAAACTCAGGAGATTGGGACCATCCTCGCTAACACAGTGAAACCCTGTCTCTACTAAAAATACAAAAAAATTAGTCAGTTGTGGTGGCAGGCAGCTGTGGTCCCAGCTACTCGGGAGGCTGAGGCAGGAGAATGGTGTAAGTAAACCCAGGAGGCGGAGCTTGTAGTGAGCCTGGATCGTGCCACTGCACTCCAGCCTGGGTGACAGCGAGACTCCGTCTCAAGAAAACACACACACACACACACACACACACACACACACACACAACTGTTTCCTACTGAATGTTAGTCAAGCTTAACAGTGAATCTGCAATTTCATGAATAATCAGAACGAAAGCATGCTGCCGGGATGAACTGTTGCAAGAGCAGGTGCTATTTTTTTCCAGAAACTTTTTGAGCCTCTGTCATGTTATGGGTATTAAGAGAGTTATTCTTAAAGGATATCATGTTCAGTGCAATGTCTTAATAAAAAACCTTAAACATAAGTATGCAGACAAACACAGGCATATAGCTGTATAAAGTTAAATGTGAAAACTGGAACTGATTAACAGGATTTAATTTAAATCTTTTTTTTTTTTTTTTTTTTTTTTGAGACAGGTTTACTCTGTCATGCAGATTGGAGTAAGTGGCCTGCTCACTGCAGCCTGGAACTCCTGGGCTCAAAGGATCCTCCCACCTCAGCCTCCTGAGTAGTTGGGACTACAAGCGTGAGCCACCACACCTAGCACCCACCTTTTTTTGGGAAATAATACAGATCGAGCATCCCTAATTTGAAAATTTGAAATCCAGAATGCTCCAAAATCTGAAACTTTTTGAGCGTTGACATGACACCACAAGTGGGAAATTTCACATCCAATCTTACATGAGGGGTTGCAGTCAAAACTTTGTTCTGTGCACAAAATTACTTAAAATACTAAATAAAATTATCTTCAGGCTATGTGTGAGGTGTATATGAAACATAAGTGAATTTCCTGTTTAAACTTGGGTCCTATCCGTAAGATATTTTATTATGTGTATGCAAATATTCCAAAATCTGAAGAAATCTGAAATCTGAAACACTTCCAAGTAAATTGGATGAGGGGTACTCAACCTGTACTCAAATTAGAGGAAAAAAAAAAGAAGTAATGAATAGACAAAAGAAAAGTACTTATTTAGAATTTACAATGGCCAAGAATTAGGAATGAAGAATTGAGACTGATGTTCTTGTCGGAATTTTGGATGCCTTGCTTGCAAATATGGTTTTAAAAATATGCAACTTTTCTCATTTTAGTATTGGGATTGTGGCTCTTTTTTGAGCCTCATATGACAGCTTTCAGATTGGAGATAACCTTAGAGCTCATCCTAGCTCAGCTGCCTCCCTTGACAGCAGACGAAACTGAGGCCCAGCACTTGGTGGTGGGCTCAGAGTGCCAAACTAGTTGGTAAGGCAGAGTAGATAGGCAACATCCTTCTCATGTAGGTAGGCCTCATCCTTTAGAAGATGTTGCTGCCTGCCCTTGTGACTTGTAAAGATCTGTTTGAAGCATGGGTAGGGAGATGGGGGCTCAGGAGTGTTACGGCCTCTCATTTCACATCCCAGGTGTAGCTGGGACTCATCGGGTGACCTTTTAGAAACTGTTTTCATTTTTGTAACCCACATTGGGATAAGCATGGTCCATTGACAATGAGAATAACCAGGCCTGTTGTAGACAGGCAGCCATCCTGAAACTACTAGGTTTATACTTCTTATCTGCTAGAACAGAGTTTCCCAAGTTGTATTCCCTTGGAAACACTAGTAGTCATGCATCATTTGGGCAGCTAGGTTACACAAAATTTAAATGGTCTATTTATTTTCTTTTCCAGACAGAACTTCTCAGGGCAGCCCCACCTCAAGAGAAATCCCATCACATACTTCTGATGGTGGGGTAACTGGGAGTCAGCATGAATTCTAAAATTCTAAATAATCAGGAAAAAGCAGAATGGTCGGTACCCAAATTAAACTGAAGTCCTAGATAAAGTTCACTTTTCGGTCAGGCATTTGGGAAGCAGCATGTGAAAATTTGCTTGGATACAGTTTCCTCGTAGTTCTTCAGCAGCTTGAAATAACATCTTGAGCTGGCTGTAAACAAAACATCTCAAGTTACCGTTTTTCTTTCCATTTGATTGAACCAGTTATTGTATAGGGAGGTGACACAAAACAAAACTTCGTGTTTCTGAAGCCGAGATTTTGGGATTGTACTTTATGCACAGTTACTTATAAGTTCTGACTACTTTGAGAGAAAAATGCTACGGTATCCTTAGAAAGTTTTATGTATGTGTTTTAAAGCTAAGCACCACCCTCTTTTTAGTGAAAAAATAGTGATATGTCAATACAAAGGGAATACTGCTGTACAATAAGCAGGAACACGCCACAGATACGTAGCATGGATGAATGTCAGAAACATTCTGAGAGAAAAATGCCTGAACAGAAGAGTACCTATTGTTTGATTCCATTTCTGTGGAATTCCAGAAAAGGCAAAACCAACTTATGGCAAGAGGAAGCAGATCAGCGATTGCCAGGGGTGATGGGGATTGGAGGAGGTTGACTGCAAAATGGCAGAAGGGAACTTTTCGGGGAAATATGAAATGTTTTATATCTTAATTGTGGTGGTGCTTACACTGGTGTAAATATATTTGCCCAAATTCATGTAAGCATATGCTTAAAATGAGTGCAGTTTTTGGTATGTAAGTTACACCTCATAAAGTTGATTTGAACCGGAAAAAAGGGGTTAGAAAAGGCTGTGATTGAGATTTTTTGTGTAACTTAAGGCCAGATAGTCCATTTACGCCAGTTTTTACAGTATTGTAAGCTATGCCCTTTGTGTCTGCAATTCTTCAGTTACTCCTTTATTCGTCATCACTTAGGAGCCTTTCCATCTCGTCTGCCTTCCTCGTAGCTCCATGGTTTGAGCAATAGAAGTTCTTGGCTTTCAGGAACCTCACAGTCCTTGTTAGTCATAAGCAAGAATGCATTTTACATTCACTTGAAATTATTTTTTAAGTAGGGGTTCCGGTGGTTTTCTGTAATGGAGGTATGGTGGAAGCTTGAGTGTATGTGTGTGGGAAGAGTCTGGGTGTTCCTCAGATCATTGTACCATGCTTCCTCACACCTGTCCAAGCTTCTGTGCAAATACTGAAATAAAGTGTCATGAATTTTGCTTCTGGCATTTGTCGGCCACAGCTGTGGCTTCGGGTTGCAGGTTTCAGAGTCTCGGAGAAGCCATTGGTTGGGAGGGCGCTGAGAATGGTTGGTGTGGGTAGTCATTGAGTGCTTAAGGCGAGGAGGATGATTCTTAGTGCACTCATTGCTCTCCAGTCTTTATCTCAATCCCGTTACAATTTAGAGAGGCATTTTCCCAGTGTGTCCACAGAGAGATGGATGCATGCTTAGGAATGCATAATTTAGTGGGCAGTTTGAACATCTAGATGTTGGGAATATTGTTCAGTGTTTATTTTGAAAGTTCAAGTCCTCCACGTCTAGTCAGTGTTAGCCTGTAAGAAAGAACTAGTTGTTCTTAATGGATCATGTTAGCTGGACTTGGTACAAGTGTTTTTTCTTAGAAGGGAGGATTACACGTTATAACAAGATGTTCTTTTATTTCCTAGTTTATCAAAAGATTGTGAAATAGGGTGTGCAGATATTTTAGGTCATACTGTTTTTTAAATAGATGAGCTTGAAAGAGTGAGGAAAGGTTGTATCAGGTTAATTGGGCTTTAGTAAAGCTAAATAATTAGTGGGAGAAAGAAAAGTAAATACTAATTTTTTCCTTTGCTGTGTATTTCTTTTTCTTTTCTTTCTTTTTTTTTGAGATGGAGTCTTGCTCTTTCTCCCAGGCTGGAGTGGAGTGGCACGACCTAAGCTCACTGTAACCTCTGCCTCCTGGGTTCAAGTGATTCTCCTGCTTCAGCCTCCCGAGTAGCTGGGATTACAGGCACCTGCCACCACACCCAGCTCATTTTTATATTTGTAGTAGAGATGGGGTTTCACCATGTTGGCCAGGCT
Organism: Chlorocebus sabaeus; assembly: GCF_047675955.1. NCBI lineage: Eukaryota > Metazoa > Chordata > Mammalia > Primates > Cercopithecidae > Chlorocebus > Chlorocebus sabaeus. Next base: position 32,824,106 of record NC_132916.1, read on the forward strand.
GGTCTCTAACTCCTGGCCTCAAATGATCCTCCTGCCTCAGCCTCCCAAGTGCTGGGATTACAGGTGTAAGCCACCAAACCCGGCCCCTTTGCTGTGTATTTTTCTTTTCTCTTTTTCTTTTTCAGTTCTTTTTTTTTTTTTTTTTGAGATGGAGTCTTACCCTGTCACCCAGTCTGGAGTGCAGTGGTGCAATCTTGGCTCACTGCAACCTCCATCTCCTGGGTTCAAGTGATTCTCCTGCCTCAGCCTCCCAAGTAGCTGGGATTACGGGCATGTGCCACCACACCCAGCTAATTTTTGTACTTTTTTTTAGTAGAGACGAGGTTTCACCATCTTGGCTGGGTTGGTCTTGAACGCCTGACCTCAGGTGATCCACCTGCCTCGGCCTCTCAAAGTCCTGGAATTACAGGTGTGAGCCACCATGATCAGCCTTTGCTGTGTATTTCTTTTGGGCATCTTTTGGCTTTGTGTTTGTGTAAACTTTGAGGTTTCTTAAAACTACCAAAGCAGTGAGGAGAAGATGGCAAACAGCTGTGTGCTGATAATCTTTTTCCCTGTTTCTTGTTTTTCCCTGCCCTAAAAGTTGTGGAATTAATTTTAAATAGAAGGAAAAGGGCAGCTCGAGATGTTTAAATTTGACTTAAGTTTTAACTGAAGTTTGTTTGCAAAGAGATGAAAATGGGTGAATAACTTTAGAGAAGAAAAAGGAGAATCCCTGTTCTTCTCCTTCCTCTTCTAGGGAGAGTTATAGAATAAAAGGCTTATTTCATACTCCTGAGGTTTGGAAGTCAAATAAAGAAAACGAAACTGTGAAGTTACCATAGTAGTTTTGGTTTCTTATTAGTAAAATAAAGGTATGATCTAGCCCCATGGACCAAGGCAGCAGGAGGGGAGTTCCCAGAGTTTTTCTAAGGTCAGAGGTGTACAGCCTTTTCTTCCCTCCTTCCTGCCTCAGCCACCTCTCCCTCCCGCTTTTGCCTCCTGATGATGCATCTTTTGGGCTTGCTTGGGGCATGTTGTTTTGTTTTGCCGCTTTTTGAACTCTAAAAATATAGGTGGCAAATCCAAGGTCTGCCTTGCAGGCAGTGGCCCTGGTCTTTCCAGACCCCTGGTGCCTGTGGGTCTGGTGTGTCTAAGTGACCCAGTAGGTGTAGGGGAGGATGGCCAGGCACTGGCATGTCCACTCATCCCCAAATCGGGCCTTGTTGAATGTGGCGGAGCTCCAGCTCTTTCCAAACATGACTCTTGCCAGTACCTATGCTGTGAGATAAGAATGGGCTACATCTAAGGAAAGTTTTGTAGGCAGCTCTCCCTTCATTTAGGTGCTTATGCAACCTTTTCAGCACGTTGGTACCTACGTGTCAGGGACAATGTGTGATTTTGGTGGAGATGCTTATAATCCAAAGTATTATAATGGTGGTTCCCCAAACAACACTAGGCTCAGATTTCAGTTTATCCTCCTAATATTGATGTTGTATTCCGGGATAGATTTTTCCCTCCCAGGTGTGACTTCTGCTCTTTCTGCTCCCCCTCCACCAAGCAGCTGGATTTTGCAAAACCTCATCAAGCCACAGGTTGTTGAGGCCTAAAACATTCTTATTTCTGTTGAGCTTTTGAGAGGTATGAGCATAATTGTGTTTTTAGGTAGTGATGTGTAATGCAAATTGAATTTTTGGAAATACTGGGAAGTACTTCTGAAGGGGGAGGTAGAAAGAAAAAACTTTTTATTGTAACTGTGACCTCTACATTCTTCAGCTTAAGCTAAATTTAATGATACTTAGAAAAAGTTTGGGGCTTATTATATTGAATTCATTTCCCAAGCATACTCATTGTTTTGTAAGAAATACAACAAAGTTTTCGTTTTTTAATAACTCAGCAAAGGTACTGGGTACAGGGGATGGACCCCTTTGCCCTTTAATTGAGACCATTTACATAAGTTTTTGTAGTTTCTGTAACTTTTATTACTTTATGTTCTCTCTCATAGAAGTGTATGTTTCTGGAAGGAATGTGATTTGTTGATACAAATCCTAAAGATAGATTGTTTACTCTTGAAAAGAAAGGATCAAAGAAAGCAAAAACCATATAAAATCTGCCTTCCTACATTTCCCATTCCTAAGACTTTAGGATAAAGTCTCCTCTCCCATTTTAAGTCACTACTGTCTAAGGGTTTTTTTTGTTTTTTTTTTTTGCACACAACATGAAATTAGTGACCTCTCTGTTGGCACATGGTTATGAGGGGCCCGATGGTGTTCAAATGCCAAGCTGCCATTTTACCTTGTTAGTGATGAGTTTGATAATTCTGCCAGAAATGGATTTTTACATTAATGGGCCAAGTATAGGACATTTTGAGATTCAGTAAGAAATACTTTAATGGTGGCAGCCCTGGTCCCCTTCATTCCATCAGACTGCCCAAATACTGCTTCCCTCTTGTCTGTTTTGTTTAAACTTTCCATTTTTACTTTTTTCTTCCTAAAATGTTTCTTTACTTTAAAGAATGCCCCCAAAGCTTATAACCTGTCAGTGTGCATTATTTTACCATGGAGGTCAAATGCTTTATTTTCTACCTTTCTCTTCCCCATCCTATTACCCCTTAGCAATGAAAACATTTTTATACTACTATTTTTATTATTGTTTCCCAGTGGTTTTTGAGAAATAATGGACCTCTTTGAGGAAATGTGTGTTACCTGTTCTCTAGAAAAATGTGGTTACCTAGGACATTTTGCATGTGATTTGCATATGATTTCAGGGGCTTATGAACCCACTAAGTGCCATCCATGGACTCCTGGTTAATGCCCTAAACGAAAAAAAAAAAAAAAAAATCAAAGTAAAAGTAGGAATGTGGACTTAGAGGTATAGAGGGGAAAATGTCCAGATTACTTGAAAAGTTATGGGTTGGTGAATGAACATTTCCTCAAGTATGTTTTTTTAAGTAGGGAAGGAAAACACTTGTTTGCCAAGAGAATGAGAAAGTTAACTGGGCGCGGTGGCTCAAGCCTGTAATCCCAGCACTTTGGGAGGCCGAGATGGGCAGATCACAAGGTCAGGAGATCTACACCATCCTGGTTAACACGGTGAAACCCCGTCTCTACTAAAAAATACAAAAAACTAGCCGGGCGAGGTGGCGGGCACCTGTAGTCCCAGCTACTCGGGAGGCTGAGGCAGGAGAATGGCATAAACCCGGGAGGCGGAGCTTGCAGTGAGCTGAGATCCGGCCACTGCACTCCAGCCTGGGGGACAGAGCGAGACTCCGTCTCAAAAAAAAAAAAAAGAATGAGAAAGTTTAAGCAGGAAATGGAAATCGGAGATCACTAAGAAGCAACGTTTAGAGGAAAGCGGAAGGTAAATAAATGTGTACCTGTCCATAGGCAAAGTTACAGGCAATTTGGGAGAATCCAGAACACTAGCCTAATTACACACTTTGTTTAAAAAGTGATCTGTGGTTTAAGAAAAGAATCTGGAAAATACTCAATATACACTGTCACCCGTTAGGAACTTCAGGATGCGTACTAGCAGATTGAAGCCCATGAGAAATCCTACAGTAAAGAAACCTGTTTTATATTGTTTAACGCAGCATATCCCAAACAGTTACAGCTCAAAGGGATGCGTTTTTTGTTTTGTTTTGTTTTGTTTTTAAACAGAAAACAGTTATCAGCAGAACATACTTTGGGAAATAAACTGTTAGACTAAATAAAATAGGGTCTTTTCTAACTCTTTAGAGCCTGAAGTGTGGATGATATCCTGAATCACAATAAGCAGAGAAGATCCCAAAGGACTGGAGAGAAAATTTACTCTGGAGATGGCAGCAGCTAAGTGAGAACAGAACTTGGCCCTGCAGTTGTGTCTTAACTTGTCCCAAAAGGGAAGTGCCAGAATGCGGGTGATGCCATTGGGCTATGTTAGAGACACATCAACTCAGAGGTTGTATAACTTGTTTCCATGGCTAGATAAGAAAGAGAGCCAGACCTAAGAGTGTCCCCTTGAGCCATCAGAAACAGTGTCACCCCAGAGATTTACTCTTTTCAACTTCTCTGTCCCCATTAAATCCAGAAGCACACCAGGCTGAGAATGGGTAATAGGCTTAAGCAAAAAGAAATTGCTTATGATTCTGAATGTGGAAGGCATTTTTCTTTTCAGCTGTGAGGATGCTCATTTAAGAGAAATTGTTTCCTTATTAAACAGAATGATTGTGCTTTTTTTAAATTGGATCAGAACATCCCCATGCTGCCTTGTGGTATTTATACCTAACAAATGGATAATAACTATGTGAAATTATGGTTAGGTACTCCATGTTTTAATATGTTTCAATAACTTTTTTATACCAACCTCTGCAGCCTTTGGTAGCTCACACTGTAGACCTGTATGTGGCTGTGTCCAGCTGCAGCATGTGAGGTAGCCAGAGAGCTATTTCAGGAACAAACAGAGCTATTTCATGTTTCCTCTAATTTGTAATAAGCACTTAGGTCTGCCTGACTCTTGAGATGTATCACAGAGTTCATCACATGCCACCTATTGTAGTACTAAAAGGTACTAAAATTCATGCTTGTGGTGTTTTAAAATTAGCGATTCTGCTGCCTCTGTTGAAGCTATGTATATTTGTTAAATAGTGTCTTTTAAACCCATAAATTCTGGGCTAGAATTGACGAACATTCAGATTAAAGCAAGCAAGAAAAAACTTAATAAAAACAACATTCCTTTCATGGAGTTTGAGGTTCCCAGTGATTTAGTGGGGCATGTGTTTTCCATTAAGGATATAGTTCCCATGCAGTTAATAATGTACAACACTGTGGGTTCTCTCTGCTTTATTAATCTTTGCCTCCTTCCTCCCTGCTGTCCCCTCTTCCATCTCCCTCAATTTGGGGAGGGGAAAATCCCTGTGCATCTTTCTGCTCTTTCTAGAATTTGTTCCTTGGTAGTTTCTTCATCAACTTGAGTCACCTCAGACCCAGAGGAGGAATGGTTTAGCTGAATTCGCTGACTTGTTGCTACCCAGCTCTGCTGATAGGGACATTTGTAGGGTGGGGATGACAGGGGATTACCAAGCAGTTGCTGAGTGATAAACTGAACTGAGGCAACCACAAGCAGGATACATAAAAAAGAACCACTGGCACGCACTGACCCATTGCTCTGAACCAGCTGTCTGTGCTGGGCCCTGGTGGGAAATGGGGGGAAAAAAAATCTAGAGCTTTCTCTTGAACAAAGTTACACACAACATGAGTCAGAAACATAATTTTTAAAGGTTTGGGGCCGTACAGATTTTGTTGGGGGGGGGGTGGGGAGTGTTACACATTTTATGATGATTGACTTACTGGAAATTCACCATCATGGAAACAGAAATTTAGGGAAGAATTCTGAATGTATTCTGGGAAACCTCTCATTCATGACACTGGCTTGGCAGACAAATGGCTTCCAGGAATGCCTACGCAGGGCATTGCTTTTTATGGCAAGATGTGGATGGTTGATAACCCCTTGACCTGGTGGTTATTGGAGACTGCCCACCCAGGGCAGAGACCTCTATATACCCCTCCACCTCCTTCATGTTGACTTAGCATGATGGCCAGCAAGGAGTTTCTCTAATTCTTGTCTGGGCATATTCTTTCTCTTTCCCTTTTCTTTTTTAATGCAACTAATAAAAAGATTGCTAAAACAGTTGTTACATAGGAAACTTGAGATGTATACAGAGTTCTAGAAAATGGGATGAGAGCTGTTTTTTTTTCCTAGATCAGAGTAACTTTGTGAGAGCAAGCTGTTTTTTTATTCCCTGTCCTCCACCTTCCTTTCACTCGGTTGTTATTGCTGTTAATAAGTAAATGACCCTTCTGAATTGAAACAGGGTTGGGACTGCTCTTTAAAAACATAACCTTTTTATTGGGATTTTCTTTAAGATAGGCTAATTTATTAAAATTAAAAAATCTTGCTAGGTATTAACTTTGTTGCTCATCTAGGACCAAGAAATAATATTAATTTTTATACATCTCAGCTCTCAGCTAATGTCTAGAATGTTGTATATGTGGGTAGTTTGTGGATTTAGGTTTTGAATACTTTATTTCTTATTTGAATGGTGCTCAACATTGTATTTAGGAAGCAGCATAGTTGAAGATGATTGGCTTTTTGTAATGCTTCTCGTAATGACGCCTCGCTCAGTGTGTGCCTTGCCCTGGGCTCAGTCCGAGTGTCGTGTTTCCACAAACGTGCTTCTTCATGGTCTTTTCCCTCGTGGTCAGCCACAGAGGCTTTCCCAGGTTCAGCGTGCCAACTTCGGACTGCAAATGGTCTCATTTTCTAAAGTCTTTCTCCCGTTCTCCTTTAAGAAAAAAATCTTAGTTGTTAAAAATCTGCCACACACACTTAGAAATGCCTCAGAGTAAGTATCTGAGAAGCAAGCCCACCCCACGTCCATCCTGTGTCATCGTTTCTGTTAAGGGCCATCCCCTTTCTTCAGACAAATTCTGTCTTCTTCCTCCCGTCTCACTTACTTTTGACTTTGAAGGTGGATTGTCCCATCTCAGATTTCCTTCCAGAATAGAACCACATTTCAGCAAAATATTGGGTGGCTGGTTCTTTTCTTCAAGACCCACCTGCATCTGTGTTGGTCCTCTATGTGAGAAGATCTGAAGGGTAAGCAGGTTTTATGGACTAAGATTTTTTTTGTGTGTATGTATAAGGAAGGTGGGAGGAGAATTTTAGAAAACTAGATCCATTGGCCTGCAGTTAGAAGTTGAACACTGAACTTGGGAAAGCTTCTGTGGCTGACCGCAAGGAAAAAGACTACTTTAGTGACTACTGACATAACCTGGTTTGTATTACCTGTGAGGACTAACTTCACACAAATTGATGTTCCACAGATACAAGCCTTTACAATTTTATTTCCTCCCATTATAAAACTATGTGTGGGCTGGGTATGGTGACTCACACCTGTTATCCCAGCACTTTGGGAGGCCGAAGTGGGCGGATCACCCGAGGTCAGGAATTACGAGACCAGCCTGGCCAACATGGTGAAACCCTGTCTCTACTAAAAATACAAAAAATTAGCCGGGTGTGGTGGTGCACTCCTGTAATCCCAGCTGCTCCAGAGACTGAGGCAGGAGAGGCGCTTGGACTGGGGAGACGAGGGTGCAGTGAGCCAAGATCGTGCCACTGCATTCCAGTCTAGGTGACAGAGCAAGTCTCTATCTCAAAAAAAAAAAAAAAAAAGTATGTGTGTTCATTGTAAAAAATTTAGAAGCCAGAGATTGCAAAATGAAAACAACCTATAATTCTGCAGTCAATTATTGTTAATTTTTTTGTGCATATTTCCTGGTTGGTTGATTGGGATGATAGGTAAGATTTTAAAATCTGGTTTTCACTTAAGCCTTAGGTACTTTGTGGTTGACTGTCTTGGCTAATTTTTATAAGGGAAGAAGGATTATGAATACGTTTATGTCATTAAGTAATCATCAGTGACATTAAACATCTCATTTTTAAATAATTGTAGATTCACATGCACTTGTGGGAAATAATACAGAGATATCCCACGTACCATTATCTAGTTCCCGTCGTGGGTAATATATTGCAAAACTGTAGTTCACACAACCAAGATACACTGACATTGATACTATCAAGATACAGAACATTTCTTATTACCGCAAGGATCCTTCCTATTGCCTTTTTTTTTTTGAGACGGAGTCTCGCTCTGTTGCCCAGGCTGGAGTGCAGTGGCGGGATCTTGGCTCACTGCAAGCTCTGCCTCCTGGGTTCACGCCATTCTCCTGCCTCAGCCCGAGTAGCTGGGATTATAGGCGCCCACCACCACACCCAGCTAATTTTTTTTTTGTATTTTTAGTAGAGACGGGATTTCACCGTGTTAGCCAGGATGGTCTCGATCTCCTAACCTTATGATCCGCCCACCTCGGCCTCCCAAAGTGTCCTATTGCTTTTCTAAAAATGTTATTTTTATTATTTTATTTTCGAGACAGAGTCTTGCTCTGTCGCCTAAGCTGGAGTGCAATGGCACAATCTCGGCCCACTGCAGCCTCTGCCTCCTGGTTTCAAGTGATTCTCCTGCCTCACCGTCCCGAGTAGCTGGATTACAGGCACCAGCCACCTTGCCCGGCTAATTTTTGTATTTTTAGTAGAGACGGGGTTTCACCATCTTGGCCAGGCTGGTCTTAAACTCCCGATCTCAGATGATCCACCTGCCTTAGCCTCCCAAAGGGCTGAGATTACAGACGTGAGCCGCCGCACCCAGCCCCCCTTCTATTGCTGTCTTCTAGCAACAGCTACCTCCTTTCCCCTGCCTAACTTGACCCCTGACAACCATTAATCTGCTCTTCATTTTTATAATTTTGTCATTTCAAGAATGTTACATAAGTGATAATGTTATACTGTATATGGACTTTGGAGATTGACTTTTTCCCTTAAGCCTAATTTCCTGGAGATTTATCCAAGTTGTTACACATATCAGTAGTGTGTTCCTGTTTGTTACTTGATAGTGTTCCACTGTATGGCTAGGTTACATTTTATTTATTCACTCATCACTCAGTGGACATTTGGGTTGTTTTCAGTTTTGGGCTATTTTGAATAAAGCCTTGTGCTATGAATATTCATGTACAGGTTTTTGTGTGAACGTAAATTTTCATTTTTCTGGGATAAATGCCCAATGACTTCATTTTAATGATGGCAAAATATTTCATTGTATGAAATAAATATTTCATTAATTTAGCTGATTACTTCTAAATGTTGTTAAGAGATTTTCCACCTAGTTTTTCTGCTGTTATAAATATTACTGATGAAAATATTTTGGGTAAATCTTAATGTATATCTACTTTTATTTCTAGAAGTAGAATTGATGTCTGAGAGCATACGAAATTTTAAAGCTTTGCTTTTTCTAGTCACTCTTGTTTTTCTTTCCTAAAATCTCCGTAAACTCCTACCATCGGTGTATGAAAGTACCCATTTCTCATACCCTTGCCAACACAGAGCATTACTACTTTAGAAATTCTTTGTAAATTTCTGTCATGCCGGTGTAGCAGCATAACCTAAAGCTCCACTGTGAGTTTTCCAATCCCACTTGGCCTAAGAAGATCTTTGAGAATAACAGAAATACCACCAAGATCTTGTTTTTTGTGTGAAGTTTGGGACTCTGCAGTTTCATAGAATCTCAGAGGATTTGGTCTAGAATGGTGTGAAGAATTACAGGAAATCACTGAGTCTGCCTGTTTTTGTGTGTTGCTGCTGTCTATTTGTCCCTCATATTTATCCAGAAGGAGGCAAGTGTGCTGTCATAAGCAATAGCATTAAAACCAAACCAAAAATAATAACCTTTTATTATAATTAGCAAATGTTATTTTTGATAATAGATGTGAATAACTTTTTATAAAGACTGATTAATATAAACAATATAGATGATTGTGTACGTGTGTCTTTCTGTTTGTTGTGTATTATAGGAACCTATTTGAAGCTCTTAGTGCTGAATGTTAAGTGGTCTTTTAATGGAACTGCTAAGAGAAGGTAGAGTAGGAGATACTCTTCTTCCCTCTTTATGCTAAAGTGTTTTAGTGTTTCTGTCTGACTAGGCAGTAACTTTAAAGGAATAAGATAGAATTAATAACATATATCTACCAAAACTTGGAAAATATACTGTATTTTCTGAGATAAAAATCTTTGTATTGAAAATTACTTTCTGGTGAAATATGACAAACTGACATTCATTCAATGTAAGACTTTTTTCCCCCTCACTTTTTGTGTTTTGATCTGTAGTTTTTTTTTCTTCTTCTTTACCTGTGGTACCATTTTTAAGGTGAATCAGGCCAGTTTCAGCAAAAAATTGTTGTATTTATCACTTTAGTAGAAGGTAGGATGACATTGTGCTCAGTAACTTCTCTGGTGCTAAATTAGTGTTCTGTGACAAAGAAAGATCCCATTCTTACAAATAAATGGAATAAAGGATACTAGCAGAATCTGGTATTTCTCTTCTTAAAAGTTTGTAATAAATTATTCATTCAGTCATTTAAGTACCTTCTACATGTTTGCAGCTAAAGACTAATGAGTGGAATTAAACAAGTGGATCAAGTAAAGCCTCAGCCATGAAAGCTTTTCACTTTCTCAGGGATGATAAAGAACCCTCCTTTTTTTTCTTGTCATCTTTTCCAATTTATTATGATTCTTATGGTATTGGTGATCTCAAGTGTCTAGAAAATTTACACACATTTTGGCCTAGGAAGGAAAGTACAGTATTGAATAACAAGTTGAGGATCTCCAGGTATTAAATATAACCTGATTTCCAGAGGAACTTGATATAAAGAGGATGGGGCTCTGCTAATGGGGGAGAGGAGAGAATCACTGGTGGGGTTTTGGGTAGAACATCTTCTTTGAACTAACTGAGCATATGCCATCATTCCTTGAGGGCAGTAGAAGGGCCCTGGGAATCTATCTGACAGCATTATGGAAGCTCAGAGTTTAGTTCTATTTTTGAAATAAAAATTTCCCAGTATGGTACATTATAGATTATTTTTATTTAAAAAGAAGTATTTTTGTAGTGATCATGGAAATATCTATAGGTCCAGGAATTCCTAGAATAATTTTTTTTACTATGAAATTGCCTAGGAATGGTGACTTAAACTACTCTGAAATAATACGGTGTTGAGGATGATTACATCCTGCAAAACACTGCAGCCTCAGCCTACTTTGACTAAAAGGATTCTAACATGAGTGGTTGGAAGGAAAGGAGGCAGCATCAGGCAAAATTTATTGAAGAGGTCAGAAGTCGCTAGAGGAGAAACAACGTTTTACTCTTAATCAAGATTATTGCGTAGATATTTTAGGAAAGATTTGCTCATGAAAATTTGGAATTATGGTGAAGGAAATAAGTAATAAAGAAAAACTGGAAAACAACAGTACCCACTGTTAATACATTTCTTGGTGAGTAAATGAGGTGAAAGTCATTGCATTCCTTTGCTCTCTTCAGTGGCAGGTTAAGTTTTTATGGATTATTACACCTTTGGATGATTGTGTGGAAGAACTTCCTGATATATTTTTTGTTCTTTTCGAATTTAAAGGTAACATTTAACAGCGATGTACCTTTGCCTGAAATGAGTAGAAATGTTATATGACTTATTAGTATGTAATATTACTTCTGACACTGACATTTATGAGCAAGGAATAATCAGTTTGCTTTCTTGTTCATTATTATGTTTTAACAAGAAATAAGTGTTCTAGTGTTAGAGTCTCTACTAGAACTGAACTTGAACAACAACCAGTGAATGCAACCAAAGAAAACAGCCAGTTTGAATGTTTCAGGCCCCCTCAACTTTTTGAGGTTTGGTTTTTTTTTCCTTTGTTGCTTTTTTGCTTTTCGCTTTGTTTGGTTTGGACCCTTTTTTAAGTATCTGAAGGATTGTCTAAGCTCAAGTTTATCCTTATGGAGATACCCTCACATGGGGCATCTGAATGTCATGAGTGTGGTGATTCTAAGCCTTCCCATTTTGTGACTTGGCTCACTTATGGAGTGTAAAAAGTATTTTGAAGTCAAATGTTTCTGCTTTGCAAATTTACTTTATACTGTTCCACCACAGGACACGGCCTCTTGGCTTTGTTAATTTTTATTTTTAACCTTAAGATGTTGCTTAGGCCAAAATAAACTTTTTAGCTGAGATAAATGAAGTTCATAGTCACACTCTTTATCATGGGTATCCTTATATCTAATACTAACTTTTTTTTTTTTTTCCTGAGATGGGGTCTCATTCTGTCACCCAGGCTGGAGTGCAGTGGCACGATCTCGGCTCACTGTAACTTCTGCCTCCCAGGTTCAAGCAGTTCTCTTGCCTCAGCGTCCCGAGTAGCTGGAACTACAGGCGCCCACCACCATGCCTGGATAATTTTTGTATTTTTAGTAGAGACAGGGTTTCACCATGTTGGTCAGGCTGGTCTCGAACTCCTGACCTTGTGATCTGCCCACCTTGGCCTCCCAAAGTGGTGGGATTACATGTGTGAGCCACCGCGCCGAGTCCTACTAATTTTTTTTTTCATTTTTTTTTGTGATTTTGAAAACTATTAATAATTTTTGAGCTTCAGTATGTGTCTGACACTGTACTGTGTCTTTTACATATAGTATTTCTTTTTTTTTTTTTTTTTTTTTTTTTTTTTTGGAGACGGAGTCTCGCTCTGTCGCCCAGGCTGGAGTGCAGTGGCTGGATCTCAGCTCACTGCAAGCTCCACCTCCCGGGTTGATGCCATTCTCCTGCCTCAGCCTTCCAAGTAGCTGGGACTACAGGCGCCCGCCACCTCGCCCGGCTAGTTTTTGTATTTTTTAGTAGAGACGGGGTTTCACCGTGTTAGCCAGGATAGTCTCGATCTCCTGACCTCGTGATCCACCCGTCTCAGCCTCCCAAAGTGCTGGGATTACAGGCTTGAGCCACCGCGCCCGGCCATATAGTATTTCTAATCTATACCTTGGAAGTTGCTCATTTCTTAAGAAACAGGCTTGGATCAATTAGAAGCTTGCCTAAAATGACGCTTCTGGTAAATAAGAGTGGGATTACAGGTCTGATTTCATAAATGGTTCGGGGATGATTAGAATTATCCGAAGGGAAAGATTTGTTTTTGTTTTGTGTTAGCACAGGGAATATCAGGACGTTTCTTGTTTTGATTACCTGCTTAGAAAAAGTAAGGGACCAGGCCAGGGGGCTGAGTGGTTCTGAGAGGGAGGCATGGAAATGCAGCATGAGGCAAATTCGCATGTAGGACAGCAAATTAGATGAAAATTAGGTTGAAGGGAGAAGTCACAAGATCCAATTATTTTGTTCAATGTGGTGCTTTCAGATCACTCAAAAGACCCAAAAAAGTTTTATTTTGTCATGTGAGCATGTGATCCTGGATAGTTAATTGCTTTGCAAATTGTCATTGGTAAAATGCTTTGGAGGTTTTTATGTAAGGGTTACAAGTAAATTAAAATTGTGCCACAAAGAAACTTTGGTGCAAAACAGAACAATTACAATTTAAAAGAGGTGGGGCAGGATGAGAAAACAACTAATTTGGTATTGAAGGTTTGAAGACTGGAGTTCTGTACAGTATGCGGGGAGACTCATCAGAGCCTCTTCCTGTTGTAAATAATGTTAGTGTCAGTTAATGCCTAATTGCTGCTCTTGCCTAGAAATCCAGAAGCTCTGGAGAGGAGGAGGTCTCTCTGAATCCAGTTCCACAGTATATCAGCCCCTTTGTTCACCCCATAGACTGGACCCTTCCCAAGCGCGGTTCGTTGGCAAGTCTGTCTGGTAGGGCGGTGTTTTCTGCATAGTAATCAGGCCTCTGCAATTGTGATATTCCTCCCCTTCCCCCTAAACTCTTTGGGTTCTCGACACACATGGCAATGCCACTGGTATAACAAAAAGTCAGAAGGAGAAAAAGAGAAAATGTCTTCTCGAGTTCGAAGTGTCTGCACAGTCTTGCCAGGCTGTGATTAAGGCTTATCTACAGGAGACTCCATGAAAAACTTTCTTCTCTTCCCAGGAAGCAAGCAGCCTTGTGAACAAGCAGGTTCAGAACTGACAAACTTTTCTAGTCCTTTTGCCAGCCTGTTCTGCTTTTACCAAGAGTGTAGTGACAGGACTACCTGTTTTCAATAGTTAAAATGTATATTTTGATCACCTTTAGCACATGCTACTTTGCACAGCTCTTTTTAAAGCCTGATGTAATCTAGCTGTTTGACCACTGTTGTGTGTGATTGTCATTTTTGTTGCCAGATGTGACAGGAGGGAGTGAGGATTGGGGTCCCATAAAGATGCAGAGTAAGTTGAAGAAGACAGTGCTTGTTCTGCCACCAGATGTCTGCTGGTTTTGTTTTTGTTTTGTTGTGTGTAAAAAGACAAATGAACCCTTGGGATGTTAGGATATTTCGGAGCAAGGTGTTGTCACTGTTTCTCAGACTTGGGGAATTTAGAACTCATAGACTTTTTAATTATTAACTTGTATGTTTTGTCTTTCATACCTGAAAGGTCATACTTAGGAGATGAAAGAATTTTTATCCCAAATTGAAATGCCTTAGAAGAATAGTATTTCAGCTGGGCGCAGTGGCTCAAGCCTGTAATCCCAGCAACTTTGGAAGGCCATGGTGGGCAGATCACTTGAGCCCAGGAGTTCAAGACCAGCCTGGGCAACATGGCAAAACCCCATCTCTACAAAAACAAAAATTAGCTGAGCGTGGTGGCGTGCACCCTTGGTCCCAGCTGCTTGGGAGGCTGAGGCAGGAGAATTGCTTGAACCCAGGAAGCGGAGCTTGCAGTGAGCCGAGATCCCGCCGCTGCACTCTAGCCTGGGCAACAGAGCGAGACTGTCTCAAAAAAAAAAAAAAAGAAGAAGAAAAAAAGTTTCTGTACTCCCTTCAGAAATTCTTCACTGATGTTTTCTTTTCTGATCCTGGAAAGGTTACATGTTTTGAAAATGGGATTGTAGAATGTGTTTGTTTCTAACCCTGTTTTTCTTGCTCTGTTTAGATGTCTAGATGATTATGGATACATTCTTTTCAGTCTCTAAAGTCTGAGGGAGTCCCTGGATCCTAATTTTTCTGCCAGCTGACATGTAGTAGACTCTAAGCCTCCCTCTGCCTTTAGGGACTTGCAGATTATATTCTTTGGATGACTTACTTCAAATGCTAAGGACAAAATTTATTCATTTACTCAATAGATATTTATTGATGCTTACTGTGTGCCAGCTCCTGTTGAAGGGTTGGGGAATAAATACATCAGTGAACAAAAGATAAAATCCCCCTGCCTACAGGAGATCCCATCCTAATAGAAATGTATGTTCTTTAACAATAGATTATTATCCTGGAAGAACTAATCTTTATCATTACCAATTTCTTACTTCAGAGCAGTGGCATTTGGAGAGTTGGTGGCAGGTGTAACCTTCACTCCTGCCCCTATTTACTGCCATTTCCAAGGACCTCAGGATCATATAATGGTAGAGTTAAAAGATACGTGGAAATTCTAGTCCAGTTCCCTCATTTTATTCACCAGAAGTAAGTACAAATTCATATGCATACTTCCAGTGGGCCTTAAGATCACCTTAAGTTTCTCTATTTCAAACTGAAGTGTCTGTTTTATACTCAGAATCATCTTTAGAACACTTGAGTGGAGTGAGATCTCGAGTTCAGCTCTTTGGAAAACTGACGCTTGGATAAATTGACACGCTCACTTTATTTAAAGATGATTGAGAATTGGCTATCACTGGCCTGTTTTCTGGTCTTACAAGTAGTTCTGTCAAAGAGGCTAATTTCTAACTGGGAAGTGCCTTTTGTCCCCAGAGGGAAATGGAACATGAACTAGATTGAAGGCACAATACTAAAGACAGGGATACTCAGAGAACTTTGCAGAACTTTTTGGGTTAAAAAAACCAACTGCTGTTTTCTGGTGCTACTGCAGTTTCTCTATCAAAAACAAAATCCAGAAACAAAAATACTCTGACAGAAACCAGGAAACCAAATATCCTACCTGCTAGCCAACTCTGGTTTCTGAACAGAGTGTACCATTTAGGATCCCGTTTAGCTGTCTTCGGGTTTATTTGAAAACTACTCCATTGTGGTTACAAGTGGAAAACAATTTAAAAGCTCTTCTTTGGCCTTGGTACTTTTATAGGGTTTCACATTTCTACTAGCAAACTCTTCAGCAAGTCTGAAGAAATATCCTATTCTCAGAGAGGGGGTGAGGGTAAGCTTAACTGTTAATTTTTCTCTATCCCTCCCCTCCCAAAGTCCAGAAAACGGGCCCTAAATTCCCGGGACAGATTTGTTTCAACCTCAGGACAATTGCTTAAGCAGTTAATACTCAGCAGTATAGAACATGTTTCCTTTTGTTAACGCTGAGGTTGCTACGGTACTTGGCCAGCTGTGGAGGTTTGTGAAGTGGACCCCAAGCTATTAAGAATGTCTTTGGTTGGTTTTGCCTTAATCCAAATGAACCAAAGTTACCAGAGGACATGATGTAGAAGAGGTTATTGGAGGTTAGTTCTTAAAGGTCTTTAAGATCAGCCTATTGTAATTCACATTCAGTAAAGCTATGGTTTATAACTGGTAAGCTGAGTAAATGGATTATCTCTAAGCCTTACTATTTTTAACCTTACCCCCCAAATAAATGGTGAATTGTCACGTCACTTCCAAAAGGTTTTATTTCAGTGAGTGTTTAGAGACTAGACAGATGCCACTTTGTTCCTGGAGAAGTCATGGTTGTGGTGACTGAGGGCATTGTCTACTATTGTGGGAGAGGCACCAAGATGTTACACACCTGGTTGCTGATGGGCCTGGGTTCTAGGCCAGGTTTAGATGCTTAGTATCTGAGTCACCTAGAGCAAAGTTGTAAAGCTCTGCTCTTGATCTCTCTAGCTTTAAAGTCGGCCAAAATACGATTTGGCCTATTACCTTTCAAGGTGGTGATGAAAACACACTATTGAGGTTGCAGGTGGTATTTGTTAAGAAGGGAAGCAGGAGGACTGAGCATCAGATAGGCCTGTGAGTTTGTTTCTCACTGCATCTCTATATATAACACTGTGGATCGCTTTTAAGGCTGAGGTATTTGTGTTTCTGGGTTAGCCACTTGTGCCAACAAAGTGACCTCTCTTTAACTGGAAAGCAGTTTGGTGTTCTCACCCATTTCTTCAGGACATATCATTACAGGTCTTTGAGTTGCAGTTAGGACTTTACATTACACATACGAATATGCTGCTAACACGCTTGGAAGACTTAACTGTTGACAACAGGGCTTCTTCTTGCCTAGAGTTCTTTCATTAAACTCAGGAAATGTGCCTGTTGAATTTTTGTTTAAATGTACACGTACATGCACACATATGTGCATTTTTGAAAAGAAAACAGTTGGGGGAAACCTGTCACCACTCCTCTTAGGTGAATTCCTTGCAGTTTTGGCCATATATGCATGCATTGTTTGCTTCGCTGCACTAAGAGTTTTTTTTTTTGCACTTTGCTTTGTTTCCCCTTCCCCTCCCCATATACAGGCTTTACAATGGCTATGGAAAATCATTGCTTTCATAGGACAAGGGTTGAATGGATTTATAATTTATTTAATTATTTCCCCATTGGAGAGCCCTTGATTTTTTTCCTCTTTATTTTAATATTCTTTAGTATTACTGTTTTTGTAATTCTAAAATAAAAGGACTGAATCTAAGAGTCCTATAAATTGCTTAGATTCTGTTAATAACTAGACTCCTGATCAGGAACTCCTAAACTGGCCACAGGAAAATTTGCCTCACAAGAAACTCAATAGAATTAAAAGGAGAGGATTCAGTGTTCTTAAGTATAAGTGAAAGTCGTGGGACTGAACCTCTCAGCTTCATGGGCTGAGCCTCTTCACCTTTGTGCTCTAAGAGAAGGAAACAGTGGAGCTTTCTGTGTTGTGTGTGTGCCCCTGTGTTTTGTTTTTAAGAGAGAGAACACATTCACACTCTGTTGTCTTTGCAAGTAGATAGAAGTGATAGGACAGGGACTTGGTGAAGTCTGAGGCATGTAAATACAGTGTAAAACAATGCAGAGAGCAGCCCTCCCCGTTTTCCTATTGCCCACACCTTTTGTTCCTGTTCCTCCCTGCACATCTTGTAACCCAGAAAAGATAAAAACTCTTTTCCTATAATCCTGCTGTTTTGTGGCATTTGGATAATTTTACAGTGACAAAAAATTGCCTCCCTGTTTTGAAACTCTGGTGATTTATTTTGAAATTTACCTGTGGATAACAATCATAGTTATTGAGTCGTAATTTGAAAACACTGAAATTTACCAATTTAAGTATAAAATTTAAGTTTTAGTGAATGTGTACAGTTTTATAACTAACACCACAATTACAATAAAACATTTCAAACATTTCATCACCACAAAAAATTCCCTCATGGCTTATTTTCATCAGTCCCTCTCCCTCCCGCTACCCACCCACAACTGCTGAGCTGCTTTTTGCCTTTTCTAGAATTTCATATAAATGGAGAGTCATACTGTATGTAGCCCTTTGTGTTAGCGTCTTTCACTTAGTAGAGTGCATTTGAGATTCATCCAATGCCTTTTATCAGTGGCTCATTCTTTTAATTGCTGAGAAGTATGCCATTATTGTATGGATATTCTGTTATAGAAATATACCAGAATATTTTATCCGTTTACCAGGGGATAGACATTTGGGTTGTTTCCAATTTTTTACAGTTATGAATAAAACTGCTGTTAATATCTATGTTCAAGACTTTGGGGGATATATTTATTCATTTATTTGTGACAAATGCTTAGGAGTAGGTCTGCCGTGTGGTAAGTACAGAGTATGTTTAACTTTATAAGAAACTGCCGAACTGTTTTCCGGAGTAGATGTACTGTCTTGCATTTCTGCCAGCAATGTATGAGAGTTCCGGTTGTTTCACATCCTCTCCAACACATGTAATTGCCAGTATTTTTACTTTTCTCCATTGTATAATGTAGTGAGTGTGTAGTGGTAGATATCTCATTTTAATTTTAATTTGCATTTGCTTAATGATTAATAATGTTATACATCTTTTCATGTGCTTATTTGTAAATTGTATATCGTCTTTGGTGACATGTCTATTGAAATCTTTTGCCTGTTTTTTAAAAAAATAGGATTGTATTCACACCATTTAGTTAGGAATTCCTTATGTATTCTGAATACGTGTCTTTTATCAGAAATAAGTATTGCAAGTATTTTTTTCCTGTTTGTGGGTTGCTTATTCATTTTGTTAACAGTGTCCTAACAACTGAAGAGGTAAGTTTTAGCTCTTAAATTTAAGACTTTCATCCATTTGGAGATAATTTTAATATTTTGTGTAAGATTAGATTCATTTATCCATTGAACTTCCGTGACACCTTCGTATATTTCTAGACCCTCTGTTCTATTGAGTGCATGTGTTTTTCTTATACTAATACCACATTGGTCTTTATTACTGTAGCTTTATTTTATCAGGTAGTATAACTCTTCCAATTTAGTTATTTTTCAAAATCATTTGGACTGTTCTAGATCTAGTCATCTTTAATTTCTCTCAATAGTGTTTTATATGTTTTAAAATACAATTCTTACATACCTTTTGTGAAATTTATCCCCAAGAGCTTCATCTTTTGATGCTATTGTAAATGATATATTAAAAATTAGTTTCCGTTTGTTTAGTATGTAGAAATATAATTAATTGAGTTTTGTGTATTGACCTTAATCTTGTAACTTTCCTAAACTCATGTATTAGTTGTAATATCCTTTTTGTAGATTTCTTAGGATTTTTTTGCATTGATGATCATGTCTATAAATGGAGTTTTCTGGCCATGCGCGGTGGCTCACGCCTGTAATCCCAGGACTTTGGGAGGTCAAGGTGGGCGGATCACCTGAGGTCAGGAGTTCGAGACCAGCTGGCCAAGATGGTGAAACCCCGTCTCTACTAGAAATACAAACATTAGCCAGGCATGGTGGTGGGCACCTATAATCCCAGCTACTCGGGAGGCTGAGGCAGAAGAATTGCTTGAACCCAGGAGGTGGAGGTTGCAGTGAGCTGAAATTGTGCCATTGCACTCCAGCCTGTGTGACAACAGCGAAACTCTGTCTCAAAAAAAAAAAAAAAAATCAGAGTTTTCTTCCTTTCTGATGTATACTGTATACCCTTTATTTCTTTTTCTTGCCTTATTTCACTGGCCAGGACCTCCAGTACATTGTTGAATAGCAATGGTGAAAGCAGAGGTCCTTGCCATTTTTCTCATCTTAAGAGGAAAGCATTCTATCTTTCACTGTTAAGTATCATGTTAGGTGTAAGTTTGTCACATGTTTCCTTTATCAGGCTGAGGTAGGTTTCTCTCTTCCTATGTGTTGAGTAGTTTTTGTTTTTTAAATTATGAGTGGGTATTGAATTTTGTCAGATGCTTTTTCCTCACCTGTTGAGAAGATCAGATGGTTTTTCTTTTTCAGTCTTTTAATATGATGAAATACATTAACCGATTTGCAGTGTTAAACCAACCTTACATTCCTGGGATAAATCCCACTTGGTCATGATATGTTAGCATGACATTCAAGTAGCTAAAATTTTGTTAAGGATGTTTGTGTCTGTCTTCATGAGGAATATTGATCTATACATTTCTTATATCTTTGCCTGATTTGGGTACCAGGATAATGGTGGTCTCAAAACATGAGTTGGAAAGTATTCTCTGTTCTGCTCTTTGGTAGCATTGTAGCACTGTACTGTCTCTTCCTTAAATGTTTGGTAGAATTCAACAGCAGTTACGCCATCAGAGCCTGGAGGTTTTTTTGTGTGTGAGAAAATGTTTAACCACTAATTCAGTTTATTTCATAGATACAATGCTGTTGTCTTGTCTGTTTCTTCTTGAATGAGTTTTGGTAGTTTGTGTCTTTCAAGGAATTTACCCATTTTATTTAAGTTGTCTAATTTATAGGCATAAAGTCTTTTATAATGTTCTGTTTTTATCCTTTTAATAGATATATCATCTGTAGTGATTTCATTTTCATTCCTGATGTTGATAATTTGTCTTAACTCCCTTTCTCCCTCATTCCTTATCTGTTTAGTGCCTTGCAATTTTATTGATCTTTTAAAAGAATTAACATTTGGTTCCACTGATTTTTCCCCCCTTTATTACTTTTATGTTTTTACTTCCATTAATTTTTTTTTTCTCCTTTAGTCTTTTATTTCTTTTCTTCTGCATGTTGTGGGTTTAATTTGCTCTTTTTCTGGCATCTTAAGGTGAAACCTTAGATCATTTACTTGAGACCTTCCTTCCTAATATAAATGCTAAAAGCTATACATTGCTTGCTACAACTGCTATAACTGCATCCAATGAAGTTTGCTTGTTTTTGCATTCAGTTAAAAATTGTTTCTATTTTACCTGTAATTACTTTGGTCTGTGGTTTGTTTAGAAGTGAATTTTTAAATTTCCAAGTATTTGGAGGATTTTCTGAATATTTTTCTATTATTGTTTTCTAACTAAATTCTTTTGTGGTTGGAGAATCTATTTTGTGTTCTTTTAAATTTATTGAGACTTGTTTTATGGGCCAAGAATATTGTCTATTTTATTGAATGTTTTCTGTGTACTTAAAAAGAATGTGTTTTCTGCTGTTTTGGGTGATTTGTTCTATAAATGTCAATTAGGTCAAGTTAGTCAAGTTTATTTTCTCACTACATGTTCTGTCAATTACTGTGAAAGGAATGTTGAAATATCCACCTGTAATTGTGGATTTGTTTACTTCAATTCTATTAGTTTTTGCTTCATGTTTTTAACAAACTTTAATTGAAAAATAATAATTGTATACTGCTTTATGTATTTTGAAAATCTGTTATTAGGCAGACAAACATTTAAGGTTGTTATATTCTCTTGATACATTGACTCTTCTATTATGAATTGTCTCTCTTCATCCTTGGCAGTATTTGTTGTTGAAATCTGTTCATTAATAGCCGTTAATAATATAGTTACTCCAGCTTTCTTTTGATTACTGTTTGTATGACCGATCTTTTTTCCTTGTACTTTTAATCTATCTGTGTCTTCATATTTAAAGTGGATTGCGTGCAGATAGCAAATTATTGAGTGTTTTTTAATCCAGTCTGACAATCTCTGGCTTTTATTTGGAGGGTTTGTTGTTGTTGTTTTGGGTTTTTTTTTTATTATTTCTTCAAAGACCACTTTGTATAATGTAATTATATTTGGGTTTAAATCTGTTATCTTGTTATTAGTTTTCTATTTGCCCCATTTGTTCTTTGTGTCCTATTCCCCCTTTTCTTGCCTTCTCTTGAGTTAGGTGGTTTTGTTTGGTTTTAATGAATCCATGTTATCTCCACTCTTGGCTTATTAGGTACATCTCTTTATTTTTTAATGGTTGCTCTAGGATTTACACATCTTTAGCTGATCATAGTCAGTCTTGTGCCACTTTACATGGAGTGTAAAATCCTTGAAGCAATATACGGCCACTTCTGCCTTACTATTCTTAACGCTATTTTACTTCTACATGTATGTTATAAGCCCCAGAATATATTGTTATTTTTGCCTTAGATAGTCATTATCTTTTAAAAAGATTGAGGACAAGAAAATATTATCTATATTTACTCATATTGATCATTTCCCGCTCTTCATTCCTTTAAGTTCAAATGCCTGTTTGGTATCATTTTCTCTCTGCTTGATGAAACGACTTTTTAAAACATCTCTTTGAATGTACCACTATTGGCATTGATTTTCATTTTCGTTTATCTGAAAAAGTCTTTATTTTACTTTTGTTTTTGAAAGACATTTTTATTAGGTATAACTTTCTAGATTGGTAGCTTTTTACTTCTCTTAGTAAGGATGTTCCTCCATTGTCTCACATAGTCTCTGAAAAGTGATTTGCTCATTCTATCTTTGTTTCTCTGTCTTTTTTCTTCTGCCGCTTTTAAAGTATTTTTTTTTTTGTATCACTGGTTTTGATTATTATGATGTGCCCTATTTAGTTACATCTGTTCTTTTTGGAGTTTGTTTAGTTTTTCTTGGATCTGAGTGTTTATAGTTTTTTATAAAAAAAATTTAAAATTCAGCTATTACTTCTTCAGATTTTTTTTCCATCTTCTCCCTCTTTCCTCTTCTTTTATGATCTCAATTACACATATGTTAGACAATTTAATATTGTCCCCATAGATCACTGGATACTCTCAGTTTCATTTTCAGTCTTTCCCTGTGCTTCATTTGGGTTAGTTAGTTGCTATTGTTGTGTCTTACAATTTACTGATCTTTCTGCAATGTTTAATTTGCTGTTAATCCCATCCAGTTTATTTTTAAATTTATTTTTCTCTACTAGAATTACCACTGGGTTTATTTCTTTTGTATCTTCCGTTTTCCTGCCCTTTTTTCCTTCTGCCTTCTTACTACATGGAGTATATTTATAATTTTTTTTTTGATAAGGAGTCTCACTCTGTCACCCAGGCTGGAGTGCAGTGGCGCTATCTCGGCTCACTGCAACCTCTGTCTCCCAGGTTCAAGCGATTCTCCCACCTCAGCCTCTCGAGTAGCCGGGACTACAGGTATGTGCCATCATGCCCAGCTAAATTTTTTTTTGTTTTTTTGAGACGGAGTCTCGCTCTGTCGCCCAGGCTGGAGTGCGGTGGCACAATCTTGGCTCACTGCAAGCTCCACCTCCCAGGTTCACACCATTCTCCTGCCTCAGCCTCCCGAGTAGCTGGGACTACAGGCGCCTACACGCCTGGCTAATTTTTTGTATTTTTGATAGAAACGAGGTTTCCCCGTGTTAGCCATGATGGTCTCGATATCCTGACCTTGTGATCCGCCCGCCTCAGCCTCCCAAAAGTGCTGAGATTACAGGCGTGAGCCACAGCGCCCGGCCAATGTTTGTATTTTTTAGTAGAAATGAGGTTTTACCAAGTTGGCCAGGCTGGTCTCACCTCCTTGACTCAAGCAGTCCTCCTGACTCTGCTTCCCAAAGTTCTGGGATTACAGGTGTGAGCCACTGCACCTGGTCATATTTATAACTTTTTAACAGCTTTGTTGAGACCTAATTCACATTGCCATATAATTTACCAATTTAAAGTGTGCGAATTAATGGTTTTTAGTATATTCACAGAGTTGTGCAACTATCTGTTGTGCAAACACAATCTAATTTTACAATACTTTTGTCACCCCACAAAGAAACCTTGTATCTATTAGCAGTCATTTACCATGTACCCCACTCCTTTTCAGCCTATATTGATAGGAAATGTCAGTCTATAGGGACTATTCTGGACATTTCATGTCAATGGAATCGTATAATAGGTAGTACTTTGTGAGTGCCTTCTTTCACTTAGTATGATGTTTTCCAGGTTCATCTATATATCAGTACTTAGTTTCTTTTTATTGCTAAATAATAATCCATTATATGGATATACTACATTTTATTTATTCATCAGTTGCTGGGCATTTGAATTGTTTCCAGTTTTTAGCTATTATGAATAATGCTGCTGTGAACATTTGTTACCAGTTTTTATGTGGACATACTATTTTCATGTCTTTGGGTATATGCCTAGGAGGGAATTGCTGGGTCATGTGGTACCTCTCTTCAACCTTCTGAGGAACTGCCAAGTTGTTTTTTAAAGAAGCTACACTGTTATAATAGCTAGTTCAGTGCCCTTGTCTGCTAGTCCCATCATCTTGTCTCATTTCTGGGTCTATTAATTGATTGATTATTTTCATTTTCATGGGTCATATTTTCCTGTCCCTTTGCTGTGCCTGGTAATTTTTACTTGGATGCCAGGCATTGTGAATTTTACATTTTTTTTTTCATATTAAACAAGAAGTTTATTTAAACAGCAAGACACTTGACTTAAAGGGAAAACTATATAGGATTCTTTTTTTTTTTTAGAGTGATTTTTGCTTAAAGACAGACTGCCCTGCATGTAACATCTACATACGAAAAAGTTGTAAAATTGTCCTTGGTTTTACAGTGATCAATGAAAAACATTAAAATTCTCCAGTTGAACAAGGTATGCAAGGATTTTTATGGGTTTTCTTGTTTGTTTTTTGTTTGTTTGTTGTTGTTGTTAAAACAGTGAGAACAAAATAACTTACTGGAACATGAAGAGCAGAATGAGCCTGCCACTAATGGAGAGTGGGGGTATTTTCACAGAATCAGTATTTTTCCCCATCCCGTCTCCACTTGATGTCAATCAAAACATACCGTTGGCTGTTAAAAAAAAAATGCAGTATACTTGTGCACGTATACCAGTTACTTTTATATACAGTAAAGGAATGGAGAAGGAGGAAATGAACAAACAGAGAAAACTATACCATAGTAGTCAGGAATGTGTTGGAACCAAATTGCAGTTTTCTACCTCAGCACGTAATCTTGGTCTGCAAGAACAGAGTTCTAGAATGAAGAAGCAGGTTCCCTTCTCAGTAGACACTTCCCATCTGCTGTTGGAACACATCAATTGTATCTTCATCCTCCATTTCCAACTGTGCAGATGTGTCTTTTTCATTGATTGATAGCCGGTCAAATCGGAGTCTGATCTGCCTCATTGACAATCCCCGTCGTTCACAATAGGCTTTCATTAGTTTACTAAGTGGTGTATGCCTCTAAATATTAAACTACACCACAGAACCACCCTGCCCCACCACCTTCAAATTAATACTATCGTTGTTCTCAGTCTTGACTCCTTCCTGGGGCTTTTTGTCAGCCGTGATGGGCGCCAGAGTCTCCTCAGCTGCCGCTTCACAAGAGAGGTATCAGGTCCACACTGAATGAGCACACGAGCAGCACCAGGAGCCACAGAAGAGGGAGGCGGCAGCGGCAGATGAAGGAGAGGGAATTTTACTTCACCGAGTGCTAGATTTTGTTGTACTCTTTTCAAAAGTGCTAGACTTTGTTCTGGCATGCAGTTAAGTTACTTGGAATCAGTCGTATCGTTTTGAAGCTAGCATGTAAACTTTGTTGGGGTGGCTCCAGAGCACCCATTAGGGATGATGTAGCCGCAGTACTTATCCACCGTAAGGCAGTATTCTTCTGAGGACTTTACCTGATGTTGGGTGTCTTGTGAATTACTCTTGTTTTTGTTGCTAGTGAAAACATGAACCATTGCTAGCTTTGTGTGAACTCTAGGACTTCTTAGGCCAACTGCTTTCTGGTGCTTCTATCCCTAACTTTAAGTAGTTTCCTTTGACAGATGTGCAGATCAGTCTAAGACTCTAGGAACCGACCCTTTGGGGCTGCTCTCTTCTCCTGGGTGTTCTGCCTTTCCAATTCTAGCCATTTTGGCCTCCTTGAATGCGGCTTCCCTGATTACTAATCTGTGTTACCTCTACTCAGTGAGACTGACATGTTCTGTGTTCCCCCTTCTCTTTGCTGTGGCTTGGACACTACCTCCTGGCAATAAGTTCAGACAAATCAGTTCAAGGCTTGCCTCATTTGTTTCACTATTCTCAGAAATTAAGTCCTCTCCTGCCTGTTGTCCAGTGTCTGAAAACAGTTGTCTCCTGTGTTTTGTCTGGTTTTCTAGTTGTTGCTCTGTCATAGATGGAATCCGTGATAAATATGATGCCAACGCCAAAATCTGCTGCTATATTACTCTTTAAAGCAGAGCCTGTATAGGAAGAGGAAAAAAGAAGTCAGTGTAACCTTGGGGGCAAGGCAGGAAGCATTCTGCCTATGTAACACAAACATGGCATTCTTTACTTTCTAACTTAGGATGTTTGTGATTTGAAGAAGAGACACCTGAATTTTCAACATGCTAGTCTTCGTTGGAATAATTGGCTCTTCTCATTCTTTAGCATCCAAATAATATTTATTAAATACCAACTAAGTGCTTTGTGTCCTGCTAGGCATTACTTCTCTTTATTCTACTTCTTAACAGTTGGAATATGCCAAACAAATGAAACAAAAATAGTTTGCCTATTCTGGTTACAGGTTGGATTCTTGGATTTATCTCCCAAGCTTTGACATTCAGAAACTGAAAGTGGAATATAGTGTATTCTCAGATGTAAAGTTGATCTCATTTCCTCACTGGCCATCTGTTTATTTGTGTCTAAGAATAACAAAACTTTCATAGTCATATCTGTATTTTTTAATTACTAAAAATAATGAATGGGCTGAACCATGCTTGCCCCACTTTTGAAACAATTCCTTCTATAGACTGTTGCAGTAGGAAGCTAATACCCCCGATTAAGAATAAAGACCAGACCTACATAAGCATATGTTGTATTGGTATATCTGAAGTCATGAGGATGTGATTAATGGTCCTTAAGAGTTTTAATTTGGCATGTCTTACTCCTAAATCTCACTTAAGCTTGGTTGCAAAGCCTGGCAAATCAGTCTTCTGTACATGGCAAGCTAAGACGTGGCACCACCTTCTTGAGGTTTCATATCCTAAACCTGTCTGTCCTTACCGGGTAAATTCAAAGGATAGGGCCAAGCTTGATTTGCTGTAGTCATAGTGAATCGTCACAGATCCATTCTTAGTGCAGAAGAGTTAAATAACTCCTTGGCCAAGAGCGTGGTGCCTTCCCCAAACCAATTTCTAACAGTGTCCTCTGTTAGATCTTTAAATTAATAAATTCTTTTATTAGATTTTTGGATCAGAAAAACAGACCATGCTTGTACTCAGGAGCCCAGAAATATACAGTATAATTGACTAATTCCTGTCTTTGAGGTCTTAACGTGGTTTCATGTGCCTTTTGATTTGTTTTTACATGTGGAACATTTTTCCTTAACACTTTAATATATTATTTTCGTCTATCCTTTTCCTTAAATAGGAGGGAGAAAATTTTTTTAGTAGGAAAATATCTGGTGGTAAGTGGCATCTTTTCATTCCAGGTGGGTTGCAGAAGTTTCTCCCAAAAACTGAAGTGAGCTGCTTTTTGCAGATAGGACCCCTGTGTTTCTCCTATAGCACTTTATAGATGGTAGATGGTAGGGCTGTACACAGCAAATGGGTTTGAATGCTTGATGGTTTTCTGGTGGAGCTGAGATAATTACTATTATGAAGCCACGCTTCTGATTGTGAGAATGAGAACATCAAGTCATTATTTATCTTGGAAAGAACGAATAATTTGTTTATAGTAATAACAATTTTCTTTTATTTTTCTTTCTCTTAGTCAATAGCAGCTGCTGTTGGCAGCTTATTATGAAAAGATTTCAAGTTGTAGTTTTTAACCTGGGGTGGGAGTAGGGGAGAACAAAATTAATATTGTAAATGTTTTTACTTGATAAAAGTTTTATTTGATACAGAGCCTGTACTGGTGTTTTTATTGAATAGTGTTTTATTACTGACATTCAATACTCTCTTTGCCTGTAGCCTCCCACGGTATCCAAAATGAAGGAAGGCACTGCTTAGATGTTTCAATGAATGATACAACCAAAAATATTAAAATGCCTATTAAAGTCATGTCTTATTTAAAGCCCCATTTCAAAGGAGGATTTTGAGGATAATTAGTATTTTAATTGTTAAAATTAGATAATTTTGTTTGGATGGAAAATCTATGTTCCTGTGAAATTGGGGTTTATGAAATAAGATTGGAAAAAAATAGAGTGTATAATTGGGCACATTCTGTACTGCTTAGTGAATCACCAAACCAGCATAATCACCATTAAGCACTTTAAGAGCTGTGCTTGTAGGTCCTTGTTCTGCCTGTGGAGCTAGGAGTGCCCACGAGGAGCAGCAGTTCATTCAGGCTGTAGTCATTGGGGTGACTTGTGGAACCCCCTGCCTGTGTAAGTAAGCCCTGCTGCCTTGCCAGCTGCCTGCTGTGTGAGTCCCAAAGGCATCAGATGTCATCAAGTCACAGGGACTTCTTGGTCACTATTAAGGCCATGGCAGGAGGCATAGTCCAAAATGCAATTCACAAGGCAACGTCCAGAAGAAAGAATCAAGTATGTGTATAGTGCATGACGTACCTCAGCTCATGTAGCGAAAAATTATTGGAATGAATCTTTTGCCATGTTTTTTTTTCTGGGTTTTTTTTGTTTTTTTTTTTGAGACAGAGTCTCGCTCTGTCACCCAGGCTGGAATGCAGTTTGGCAATCTTCGCTGACTGCAAGCTCCGCATCCCGGGTTTAGGCCATTCTCCTGCTTCAGCCTCCCGAGGAGCTAGGACTACAGGCGCCCACCACCATGCCTGGCTAATTTTTTGTACTCCATAGAGACGGAGTTTCACCGTGTTAGCCAGGATGGTCTCGATCTCCTGACCTTGTGATCTGCCTGCCTCGGCCTCCGAAAGTGCTGGGACTACAGGCCTGAGCCACCGCGCCAGGCCTCACCATGTTAATTTTTCAGCCCAATATAAGAGTTTAGAAGGAGCAGATGGATCATTAGAATTTTAAAAAGCCTGAAAAAGTGAAATTCAAACCTAGGGTCAAATTAAGAGTTCTGCATCTTTCTGACCTTATGAAATGTAAAAGCTGTTTCAGTGTTTTGAAGATGGTATGCAGTAGATTGTGTGTATGAATGTTTTTTCTCGGATTTGGGTATGTAGCATTCACTAGATCCTCAGAGGGGTCCATGACTCCAAAAGAATGTGGTTGTGAATATGAAGTTTTAAGCCCGCCAGAAAGGAAGACACTTATCCCTGGAAGAAGAAAGAACATTTATTGGCCTTCATCTGTGCCTGCCTGCAGCACCCCAGCACCGCATTCACTCCAACCCCACAATCCTTTCAAGGAAAATCTTTGATTTATCTTGTGGGCAATAGCATTTCCAATAGCTGGTTAAGTTGCTATGAGACATGGAACTAGTTTTTAAAGGACTTTTTGCCGTGGAAGCACTTTTTTTCCTCCTTTGCCATGCCTGGTCTTTGGTTTTCCTTTGCAATCCCAATGGTGACCAGCCTCAGCGCCCTCCCCTTCTACACTCTTACAGTGTTGTGGTCTTCAGTGCAGTATTGGACGGTGGTTAGAAACATGCATTTGGAATTAAAGGAATCTATATTTGAATCCCAGCACCCCCACTTATCAGCTGTATGTCCTCAGATAGATCACTTAGTCTCTTTGAACCTTGATTTTTTTTTTTTTTCAGTTATAGAATGGGGATATTAATCCTCCCTATGTTGTAGGGTTGTACAGATTAAAATAGATAATGGATATAAAGTGCACAGGTTAGAGCTTGGCAAAAAAAGTTTCCAATAAACCTTAGCTGCTGCTATTAAGTGGTGATGAAGATGTTAATGGATATGTACTTAATCTTTTCTCTGCCCAACTTGATTGTCAGCAACTTGAAGGCAGGAATGTTTTACCTTTTTTGTTTAATATCCAGATCTAGAATAATAGTTGCTGGTTCGTCTTTAAATGTGGTTCCAAGTTTCTTTGAGGCCACCAACAGCATCATTCCATTTGCATTAACCCTCTCCGAGACATCATAGGTTTGTGTCTCACCTACTTCAGTTTTTCTACATGGGACGCCAGGGCACTTGGCCAGATACTCCTAGAGAATTTCCTCAGTCAAGTTGCTGGAATTTTGGGCTTCATTTCATTGGGCAGGTCTGGTTTGACCCTTTGGTTGTGAATGGTGTGGTTATTCTCTCTAAAGTTCTGTTAGCTTCTTATAATGTCAAGTCCATATCCTGTGGATAAGGCAAAGACTTGAATTTGCTTCTGTTCCTTTGTAAGTAGGGGGAGAGGCAGCTTCAGGTCCTGTGCTGTGAATGAAGGTCAGCTGTCTTATCTTGCATTCTGTTTCCTATTGCAGCATTCTCCATTCTCATCTGCCCCCTCAGCCTTGCCTCAAAGGGCTCCAGGTCTTACTTCTCCCTCAAAGAATATGGGAATTTACGAAGAGAATATGCAAAGGTAGTATCTTAAGCTGATGATTCTCAAGGGGTTTGGGGAGGAGGAAAGCATGTAGTTTTGCCCCTAGGGAATATTTAGACACTTTGATTGTCACAGTTGCGGTGGGGGAAGGGTGGTGTTGCTAGAGTCTAGTGGGTAGAGGCCTGGGTGCTGCTAAATATCCTGCAGTGCACAGGAGAGGCCCACAACAGATTTGTCCAGCTCAAAATGCCAGTAGTGCCAAGGCTGAGAAACCTAGCTGAAGCCTCACAGGGGGCATGATCCATTTCAGAAGTATGTGGGGGAGAAAATTGAAGGTGAGAGGTCTGTGGCTCTCCTGAAGTCAGGCCACATAAGTACTTTGCCAGGTAGGTAGTGCCTAGTGACAGGGATGTACTAGAAAGAATTCCTTTTGAGCTTGGCCTTGGGTCTTGTGCAGTCGTGTTCATGTGACAGTAGGGAAGGCTGTGGGCCTGAGGCAGCTAAGGAGTAAACTGGCAAGTTTCGTATGGATAGTTGGGAAGATAGAAGCAGAGGAAGCCCGGTGTGGTGGCTCACGCCAGGAATCCAGTACTTTGGGAGGCCAAGGCGGGTGGATCACTTGGGATCAGACGTTCGAGACCATCCTAGCATGGTCAACATGATGAAACCCCGTCTCTACTAACAATACAAAAAAATTAGCTGGGTGTGGTGGCGCACACCTGTCATCCCAGCCACTTGCGAGGCTGAGGGAGGAGAGCCGCTTGAACACAGGAAGCGGAGCTTGCAGTGAGCCCAGATCATGCCACTGCACTCCAGCCTGGGCGACAGAGCAAGACTCACTCTCTCAAAAAAAAAAAAGCAGGGGTATCTGAGACTTAATTTCCTCTTGGAGAGCTGGAGAGTCAGGAGAACGAAGCTTTCTATCTTGCTTTGTCCCTGAGAGTCTACTCGAATCAGGGTGGGCAGGGAGGGACAGGGGATCTGTTCAGATATTTCCCTTTGGGGTCAAATGAGAGGAAGGAGTCCTTGCCCCTTGGAGAATTACTACAAGGATCTGGTTGAGAGGAGAATTTGTTTCCCGCACCAATATTGTTTTTTGGTGTTTTTTGTTTTGTTTTGTTCTAACATCTCTGTTTCTTTCCCCTTTCTTTTTTTTTTTTTTTTTTAATTTTTTAAAAATACGTTTTATTGTGGCTATATATAATATAAAGTGCATTGAAAATTTTTAAGCCTACAATTTACTGGTATTAATTACATTTGCATGGCACAAGTATACATATGTAACAAACCTGCACGTTATGCATATGTACCCTAGAACTTAAAGTATAATAATAATAATAATAATAAAAAGAAGAATAAAAACAACAACAACAACAAAAAAACAAAATGTAGTAATGTATACACACACAATGAAATATTATTCAACCATAAAAAGGATTGAAGTTCTGATACATGCTACAATATAGATGGATCTTGACATCATTATCTTTCCCCTTTCTATTGTTGCTCCTGTCCTCCTCCCACTCTGACTACCACACAAACCCTGACGGGAGCCTTTCTGCCCCTCTAGGGAAGGGGCCCATGTGAGGAACTCTTACTGGATGCCCCCTTCCCTGTTGCTGTGCTGATCTTACACATCAGTTTCCACGGATCCCTTGTGAATCAGTTGTCTTCCTCATTTACTCTGAGCAAGGGTGGCAGCAGCAATAGCAGAAGACGTAGATGCAGTGACTCATTTTGCATGATGTCTGTGAGAGAGCCAGGCCTCCTGTGTGCTGTGGCTCTTGTTCAGACGTTGCTTCAGAAACCTGATTCTTCTGGAATTGTGCATAAGATTGCCTTTTAGAAAAAAAAAAACAGGTGGAAGGGTTTCCCTTCCTGAGCTTCAGTGGAAGCAGCAGGAGGTTGGGCCACCTCCAGGACAGTAGGAAAGCCAGGATGGACCCTCTGTGTCCACCTCCAGTCTGTGGCACTGTTTTCCATCTCATCTTGGACATATCATGGGGCTACAGCATGCCTCAGAAACCTGCCGGAACGTGGTGATGGTTTCCAGCATCTGGGTTTGGGGAGGACTGTGGTGATGCGCTAGGGTTAGCCATCGGGAAGGGGTGGGCAGAGACAGCAGGAGCCTACTCTGATGAGCATATAAGTTGGCCTCCTTTCATGATTTCTGGGTCATTGGTGAGTGGATAGGAGTTATAGGATCCTTTGTGGGTGAGTAGGGGATACTGTGGCAGATAGGTTTTAGTAAACCCACCTGCACATGTAAATCTTTCCTTTTTAATGTGTCACCTTCTCAGTTTGGGTCACCTTCTCAGTTTGGGTGGAGAAGCTTGCCATCCCCAGGTTCATCTGTAAGCATTGTGGTAGGCTCAGGACTAACAGACACTAGCTTAGCCCCATTGAGGGCCCCCAGGCCAGGCTTCAGCTTTCGGAAAGCTTGTTTTCTCCTTGGGCAGGCCTTGTCAGACGTTTTGCTCCTTTGTGTTTGACATTTTGATGTCTGTACTATACAAAGCCACATGGGAAGGCAAAGGAATACACCCCTTTGTATAAATGACAGTCGTAACAAATGAAGTATATACCAGTTTGTGCTGTCAAGAAGTAATTCATCTCAGCTAGTAAAATAAAGGGAAAGGGAAGGAAATTCAGGTCTTTAGCTATGGATTCATAAACTGGACTTAAGAAGAGCCTCCTCTTATGATATATGATGCTAATTGCTCATAATATTTCCTTCTTAATGAACGGTTGACATAAGAGTTTTCCCCTTTCATCTAAGAAATACATAACAATCTGCAAGTTTTCTTAGTTGTTTGTTAAATGGACTTTGAAATGATTGAGAAATTCGTATTCCTCAGTGAAAGTAGGTATCAAGTTAATGGACAGGGAGCAGTCCTTGTCACCAAGATTTTGGCATCTGAATTGTATATTTAAACTGTGTCAGGAATATAAAATCTTGTTGAGGCTGCCGGGAGAAGGAAATTCCATTCTTCTCATGAATCTGTTTGATATTTTCGGGATGTCCTGAGAGAAAAATTCTTTGACCTGCTTAGTGAGGAAGGTCTAAGTTTGTACATCCGGGTCACATTGTACCCTTGGCTCCAAAGATTTATCCTGCATCTGAGCCAAAGACTTTTGAAGACTGTGGTTGCTGGAATTTTAGGGTGTATCTCTTTGCTTCTTCAGATGAGACATTTCTTAAGATAGAATAATGGTTTAAAAAAAGAAAAACCTCTCAGTTTACTCTAGAAAGATACAGCATTTTTGGTATAAATCCAAGGAAGTCCAAATGAGGATCAGGTTTTAGAATTATATTTTAATATGTGAAGGGAGAAATCCGTTTTATCAGGCCAGTAGGTTTTTTGCTTAATAAATAGAGGCAAGAAGAAAGCTATGGGCCCAGCTGGAATGGGTGCAATTTTTAGAAAAGATTATTTATAGTTGTTGGGCACATCCTTGCATGTGGACTTTGAAATAAGAAATTAAATCGCCACCTCACTTTTGCAGGAAATAATCCAAATGTAAAAAGTTAAAGTTAGTATTGCACTTTGGTAAAGCTTTAGATGTATTTTTATTTCCTAAAATAAGCTTTTTTTCTATGTATAAAAGTGGAGGTCAAATGAATTACAAGTGCATTCTTAACTGAGTGGAAATGGGTGCTGGTGTTTCATATATACATACAAATTTTGCAGTTACCTACTTTTTTTTTTTTTTTTTAAGAGAGTCTTGCTCTGTTGCCCAGATTGGAGTATAGTGGCACAAGCATAGCTCACTGCAACTGTGAACTCTACCTGAGCCTCTGGAGTAGCTATTCCACCTGAGCCTCTGAAGTAGCTGGGATTAGAGATACAAGCCACCATTCTCAGTTCTTTTCTTTTTTTAAAGAGATGGGATATTGCTTTGTTGCCCAGGCTCATCTCGAACTCGTGGGCTCAAATGATCTTCTTGTCTCAGCCTCCCAAGCTGCTGGAATTATAGGTGCAAGCCAATGCACTTGGCTGCTTGACATTTTTATAGACTCACACTAAAAAGTTTATTTATTGAATGAGTACTATGTGCACAGGGTTAAATGTGTCTGATGTTTGTTACAATTTAAACAGGAGTGTTGATAAAACTGTGTAAAATGAATTAGCGTATACTTGCCATTATGTTTTTATCTTAATAATTGTTATGTAGTTTCTATGAAAAGTTCAGTTACTTAACATTTCCATGCTTTTTTGTGTTTGCTTTATTTAACCTTAAAAGAGTGATTGAAATAATAGTTTCGTTAGGTCATTAGATTGGTGATCTCCCCTTTTGTATAGTCAAATTTAATTTCAGTCTTTAAGATTGAAAACTAGTGCAAATTCTAGGTTGATCACAGGCCCACAGTTAAAGGTACATTCACATATCTCATACAAAATACCTATTTTCACTGTATTAATCATTTGCAATAATCAATAAATTTTAACTTTTAAAAGATTTTATGGTTAAAAGGTGATAGAAGGAATTATTTCTCTAAAACTCAAGAAATTCTTGCTCTGGGAAGCTGTGTTGAGAAGAGTTCTAAGCTCTACTGCCTGTGTCAGTGTTCTCTGGAAAGACCTCTCTTAGAAGGATGCTGCGATGTGGAGTCAGGAGGCCAGGACCCAACCCTACCCTCCCTACCACCTGCCAGCTGTGTGGCCTTGAGTGAACCAGCAACTCTGCCAGGAGTCATTTGCCTTGTCTTTAAAATAAAAGAGCATTACCATGTCCTGGGTCATTTAAGTGAGATTATAGAGTGTTAGTAGGGTGCCCCCCACCAAAGGTCCTCTGTAAGTTGAGGTTTCTTTCCCTGCCTGCTGCCTCCTTGCAAGGAAAGCCAGAGCACTTTGACTTAGAATTGTGTCTGAATTCAGCTAGTGTGTTGTGTAAGCTCGGTTATCTGCTTTTCCTCTCAGTTCTTCCTAGGTAGAGGTGAGGGTGGGGGAGGGGAGCTTCATACAGAGGAAATAGTCTGAGGCTATTTACTGTAGGAGCACACTTCAGTGTAATCTAGAAAAGGCTAGTTTATGTCCAGTATATACTTTTCAAACTGCTACCATTTTAATGTTTTGGTACTGGGAAATGTGTTGGTTGAAAATTTCACTTACAAGTAATCCTTTTATTTTTCTGTGGTAACAAGACAGGTAAGGCATATCAGTTGGCCCAGACTCATTGGTCCTCAGTGACTCACTGCCAGACTCAGAGTTGAGGGTCTGATCTCAGAGGATGCAGGTTGTGTTGTCAGCCCAGATACCTACGGCACCTGTCCTAGCAAGTGGCCACTGTTTTCTGGAATATCTGTCACTACCTTAAGGCAAGCCTCGTTATTTTAATCCTTATTCTTAGGCTAATATCTTGAGCCATGTATCAAAGATCGGCAGGCACGTTGTTGATTTTTGAGATGAAGAACAACTATCTGGCCAGGGAGAGAAAGAGAAAATTGGCTTATAAGTTACAGTGGTACAGAGTGCTCTGCCTTCTCAGATTATTTTGTTTCCAAGAATCATTGATTATATTATATAGTTTTTTTTCAGTTTAAACCCATACCCATTCTGCATATTTCAGAGTGAAATGTCCTTTCAGGACGATCTTATTAAATCACTAATCTGAAATTTTATGTTCCCTAGTTGGCCATGCCAGTATTTTGGTTAGGATTTTAGGTCATTTTTGCATCCACTGTAAACTTGGATATAACTTACCATTAACCAGATACTTAAAACCAGGGTTATTTCCTAAGGTTTCACATTGGAAGTGGTACGTGAGCTGAGCTTTGAAGAGTGACACCAAGTTTTTTTAGACGAAAAGGATGCATGAGCTAGCTAAAGGGCTTGTTTTTTATCCTGTAGGGCAGGGGTGGTTGTAGACGCCTTCTTGCGTGCTGACATACTGATTGATGGTGGCTTCTAAGGTCTCTCCTGAGTCTAGTAGGAGGGAGGCCTCCTGTCACAGACAGCAGGCAGGCAGGTAGGGGAATGGAGCAAGATTTGGCAGTCCAGCTGCTGTGAGTTTGCTCTCCAGTGGCTTGGAAATGGGAAGTAAAGGAATCTGATCTTATGTGAGACCATTTTCAGACTGTCCTAGTCTGCCCTCACATATCCCTGGAATGGACACATACAAGCTGGTCAGGGCTCTCTTGGGGCACTGAGGTGGGAGAGCCTGGAAACCTGGGTAGGGTAGTGGAACTGGGAGTGAGAAGCCCCCCGCGCTTGGATCTCTTGTGTATCACACGAGACTCAGTTATTTATTGATGACTGCCTAGTTGGCTCATCATACTGATGGCTGAATGAGGGCATGAAAAGTGGTCTCTGTCCTCAAGAGCATCCAGTCTTATTGGAGAAATAATGCAAAAACAAACAAACAAAAAAGGGTAAAATAAAAGAAACAGAAGCCCAGGTCGTAAATTTTCCAGTCTTGTTGGAGAAATAATGCAGAAAAAAAGGTAAAATGAAGGAAACAAAAGCCCAGGTAGTCATTTTGCAGTACAGCTCAGTGGCTAAGGGCAGAGTACCTTGCAGAGGTGTTCAGTATTTTGGCTTCCCTGGGCCACACTGGAAGAATGGTCTCGGGGCACACATAAAATACACTAACACTAACAATAGCTGATGAACTGAAAAGAAAGAAATCGTAAAAAAATCTCATAATGCTTTAAGAAACTTTATAAATTTGTGTTGGGCCACATTCAAAGCCATCCTGGGCTGCAGGTTGGACAAGCTTGGTTTAAATCCTCTGCTTAACAGCTGTGTGACCCTGGGCAAGTGACTTAGTGACTTCTTCCATTGGTTTGCTGGTCTGTTAGAGTATCACATACTTTATAGGGCTGTTGTGAGGATTAAATGAGTCAGTATATGCATATTTAAGGTACTTAGAACAGAGTTTGGCACGTAGTAAGTGCCAAATAATTATATATAATTATTATTTTGGAGATAGAGTCCCTAAGCCTGTTTTGTCTTTGAAATAGGAACTTCATAGCATTGTGCAGGTTTAGTGAAGTAATGTTGGTAAAAGCATCTGGAAAAAAGCCTGGCAGAAACCTAGTGCTCAATAACCAGCAGTCGTTATCATTCTTACCATTCAGTACTTGCCCATTGGTGTGAGTTTATTTGGTTCTCCCTCCACAGAGATAGAGGAAGATATAATGTATTTTATAATCGATTTTTGCTTTTGTTTTCAGAATCTGGTTTTCAAAACAAGATGTGTTTGTTAACAGGCTGCTCCTTTGCCAAGAAAAATGACAAAATTACCTCTGTATACTCTTCTCTCCTCACCCAAAAGCCCTGTATGAGCGTGTCTCTGGCTGCACATATTTAAGTATTAACTGAGATAAAGCACGAGCTCAGCAGGGGCTTTCTAATGGCTAATCCACAGTAACCCATTTAAAAAATCTTTTTCTCCCACATAAGAAAAAGAACTGGTAGGGAAAGGACATTTTGGTGGTTATTTGAAAGAAGTGTCGCTCGGGGTTTTGCGGGAGGTAGAGGTGTCTCACCATTGAGTTTTTTGCTTGGTGGATGCCTATTTTCCGGGTCCAGTTGCTGAATCCAGGACATGGAGTGGAGACAGGGAGTGGGTAGGAGGTGCTGTCAAAGTTCTAAGCAAGTTCAGCAGTGTTGAAAGAATTCAAACTCACTCTGCAGCCAGGCTATCGCTAGACAGTACTCTACCCTGGGATAGTGTGGAGAGGACATCCTTTCCCATTGGGCACTGACAGCCCAAGACAAAAAATGGGAAGAACCTTGGGTGGGTGAAAATGCTTTACACATTAAGTTCTTGGTGGTCTCCTGACCTCTAGGGACCTTTGAACTTCCAGAGTTAAGATGAAGGCATGGACAGTTTTTTTTTTTTTTGCAAAGCGTCATGTAGCAGCAGAGTTTGGGCTTTAGAATCTGACAGACCTGGGCTCTAGTGAAACCTCCTTAGGAGCTTACTGGCTGAAACCGAGCAAGTTCTGTAACCTCTCTCTGTCCCTATTTTTCACAGGTAAATCCTAGTCGAGGATTAAACTGAGGCTATGTATATTAAGTGCTTAGCATAGTTCCTAGCAAAAAGTAAATTTT
Organism: Chlorocebus sabaeus; assembly: GCF_047675955.1. NCBI lineage: Eukaryota > Metazoa > Chordata > Mammalia > Primates > Cercopithecidae > Chlorocebus > Chlorocebus sabaeus. The sequence goes on from NC_132916.1 coordinate 32,862,363, forward strand.
AAATGATCTCTTACTATTGGTGGTGGCGGTAGTGTGGTGATCACCTGCAACAATCAGAGGGTGGTGGACTGAGGAGGAAGCAAAAGACGGCATTCTTAAGAGAGATGGAAATTGCCCTCTGGGTTATAGAGGACCCATCTGAGACCATCTCCCAGTTCAGTTCTGTAGGAAAGGCAGGTAAGATTGAGAATGAGGGTTGCGTAATTTTCAGGTGCCTTCTTCCTCTGGGGCTCTTAAGATCTGAGCCACAGTGGATTCAAGTAAGGGAAGGGAACACTACCAGTAGGGAGAGGTCTGGTAGTTTGGGGTGTCAGTTTAGGGGGAGGTTTTTTGTTTGCCATTTTTTTTTCTTTTTCTGTCTTAGACACTATGTTGAACTTTGTTGGAATTGTGAAGTCAAAGGATGATAATATTGTAAGCAGATATTCTCTTTTCAGAAAGGATTAGGAGCAGGTAAAAACTTTAGTTAGCTAATATTTTTGCTTTATAGTAAAACCTCTCCAGCAGAATTATTTTATAATCTTTTTTTTTAACACCTTTTTTTTTTTTTTTCTGACAGGAGATATTAAATAAGAAAGGTATCTACTTTTTATGTGTTGTTCTGGTTTTTTATGAATAAAGTATTTCTTGTCTTTAAGTACCTCTGATAGGAATTTAGATAATAAGCCAGTGAAAGATCTTTTTCCTCTATAAATTCCTGTGTCCTTAATGGTGAACCTGTGATGAAAAGATTAGAAATACTGACTCTGAAATTGATTCAGCTACATTTGCTTGGTTATATAAATTCTGTACTTTTGGCCCTGAAATAGAAAAAAAACCCACTTGAAGCTTTGGGGACCTTCTTACTACTTCCAGGTCATCCTGGAAGGTCTTAAAATGTTTTTAAACATGACCAGTTCTTTTCTACTGTATTGGTCTAAACTCTATGTTGCCCCTTCCTGAGAGAAGATAGTTTCCTCTGGTTTTGTCTGGACCACAAGTGGTTTCAGAGAAACAGGCTTCTAGGTATAGCATGGAAAGGGGAAGGTCTGGTGGATAAGGAAGGTTTTAGAGGACACAAGTAATACTGGGGACAACTGTGGAACAAAGAGTGCGAAAGGTGTGAAGAGGAGGGTACGAGGAAGGCAGAAACGGAAGAACAGGCTGGAAGAGAAAGAAGGGAAGAAGGCAGAATGGTGAAAATGAGGAATAAGGAACAATCTTGAGAGGACAGAGAGGGTGTTGGGTAGGAGTAGAGTGGGATAAGTGAGTAAAGAGAGACTGCATTAGACTGGTGAGTGAGGAGGCAGTGCCTGAGGTATGTATTTGTGGCTGTGAGACTTTCAAGGGAATTTGAACATTTGAGGTGGCTAGGGTAGTATTGCAGACCTGACTGCTCGAGGGAGCTGTTGGGTGTTTGTATGTAGTGAGATCACCTGAACTTTTGTGCTTTGGAGTGGGAGGAAGTAGTAGAAGGAAGCTTTGCCTATCCTTTTATGTTAATTTTCTTGTGATCTTGTGCGGAGGCCTGTCCTTGTTGGATCATTTAGTTCTACCAGTCTACCTCCTTTCTCTAAGTTGTCTCAACTCATGCATAAGTCTTACCACTTCTTTCTGTAACTAACCCTTTGAAACATGTTTCGCTTTAAGTATTTTTTTTTTAAAGCTTTTTAAGGGAAGAAGGAAAAACTATATTAGACCTTCTCAAACTCTGCTGCCCTTTCTTCCTGTTTTCTCTCTCTTTGCCACCAAGGGTCATTGTACTCCTTCTCAACCAGTCATTACCAAAAGGTTGTTAATTAATTGATTAGAATGCAAAAAATAATCTTGGGCTTTCGGTTCCTTTATTGCTTTTTCATTCCATAGAGAATTTTTTCTTTTTGTTTAACATGTATAAATGTCTAAGCCTATTTATTTTAGACATTTTATAATAGTTTTTCTAAAATGTATTAAATTATACTGCTTTCTTAAACTAAGTCTGGAACTTACTTTATCATCATGAACCATCAATATTTTCCAAATCAACTGGTTTTCAGAAGACTGCGGTAGTTAGGGTTGTGAGTACATTTCCTCACGTTCATTTGAGTGTGTTTTATGTGATGGGCACCTGGGGAAATAGGGGCAAGCAAGACAGACACTGTCTCTGCATGTTGGAATTTAGTCTGTAAAGTCCAAATGGTGGTGATCTGGACCAGCACATGTGGAAGGTGCCAGTCTGTGTTCTGGATGATTTAGGTTACCAAGCCATCTCCAGATAAATGGAGTATTGCTGTTTAGGGCCCTGACTTATGCACTTGGTCATTTCCACCTCTGGTCTACAATTGCCTACTCCGCAATCCATATGCAATTCTGGGTTTTATTTTCTAGGAGGTGGAGGGAGGAAAAGAGGTGAGGATTTGCGTGAAGACAAGCTAGTGTTGGTCCAGGTTTTTTCTGCTTTCTCAATTATCCTATAATCTTTGAAAACACATTGTTGTTGTTGGTTTTTTTTTTCTCTTGACATTTTTTCCCCCTTTCCTCTCTGAGGACTTCAAAGCAATTCCCAGGCTTCAGATATTTCACCTCTGAATACTTCAGTGTGTACAGAAGAACACAGACATAGGCTTACCTGACCAGGGTCATTATCACACCTAACTGTAGGTACCATATTTTGTTGTATCACCTAATGCCCACTGTATAATTTTTAAAATTTCTCCCTTGTACAAAATAAATGTTCTTTATGGTTTTGTTAGAATCAGGATTCACATGTGGCATTTGGATATTATGTCTCTTAATCAAGGGCCGTTCTCTGCTCTATCCCTGCCCCCTCCCCCCGCCTTTTTCCATGCCATTGACTTGTTGCAGAAACTGGGTCAGTTGTCCTGCAGAATGTCCCACATTCTGGATGTATCTGTTTTCTTGTGGTGTCATTATCTGGTTCCTCTATCGCCTGAATTTCCTGAAACTGGAAATTAACTCTAGAGGCTTGATTAGACTCAGGTTCAGCCTTCTTAGTTGGGTAGTGCTGTGTGCTTCACATTGTATCACACCAGGGAAAGCCCCCTTAATTTAAGTAAAAATAAAAAATATTAGTGAGCACTGAGTTTGTTTTAGATACGGTGCTAGGTGCTATGGGGACTACAGAGATTAGCAAAGTGTAGTCCCAGCTGCCTTAAATTTGTTTTTGGAAGCAGACCATGACCAACAGCATGACAGAGGATAACTAAGGTGTAGCTGGGGAACGGGAGAGGTCAACAGCCAGTTTCTCCGTATATGAGAGACTGCCCATGAAGCCTGTAGCATTTTAGCAGTCTGAAAAAATTAATACAAAAATGTAATACTTTACCATATAATAGCAACTATGCTCTTTTCTAAAACTAGTTTTATCTCACATAATTCTTGAGTAATTTCTCTCTCTCTCCCTTAACCCACTGTGCATTGCATTATTTGAGGCACTATAATATGGCTACAGGTGCCTTTTCGTGCACCTGGGTCAGGGTGGGACCTGCGGAAATCCTTCCCCCTTCCCATATTTAGACAGTGAGACATACCAAAGACAAGTGAAGCACATGGTAATAGAGAAGGCTGGCACTCCGTTTGAACTAGTGATCTGCCGGTGTCAACCGGCGGTGTTTTTTCAGGTCATCCTGCCTGACCCTTATAAATGTAGAGAAGCCAAGTACAGTGTAGAAAAACGTCAACTTCCTGGTGGACACCTAAGTATTTTTTCCCCTTCTTTTGGAAGGGTATATGGAGAGATTTCCACTTTACCAAGAATGAAGCTGGACCTTTACATGGTTTATGTGTGCTCTGTAAAACTTTTTAAAATCTTGCGAAATCGTTATGTTAGTATATTACAGTTTTTACTTGTGTCTTGTCTACCCAGTTGCCACCACTTGTAAATTTTTTTTTTTCCATGAGCAAGTAAAAGTTCAGCTGGAAGATATCTTCTTAATTGAGGGTTCAAAAGCCAGGATTTAAGCAAAAGAGGAAATTCTTCTCAATATTCAAAATACACAAAACTGAGAAGCATCTTGTCGACTGGTATATTTTAGCATTGAGCATAGTGCTGGATACTCAGTGCTCCATAAATACTGATTGGATAAATAAAATGAGACGTTGAGGCAGTAGTGTTTATTCTCATTTATAAATTACAAGTAAACAGTGTGATCACAGTGAAAAATCCTTAGCCTGCTTTGGATAAGAAATTTCACTCGTGCACTAGAGAGAGAGGGAATGTGGCTATGAGTGTGTGTGTGTGTTGTGTGTTTGTGACATTGGCAAATAGAAGAGAAGGATTTGTCTTATCTGCTGATTTAAAAAAAAAAAAAAAAGATTTTATGTTTATTATCAAGAACGTAGCACTTAAGATACATGCAACTTAAAAAACCGCTGAGTAAAATTCTGGGTTTTGTCCTTGAAAGAAAAATGGCATTTCCTGCATAAAAAACAGTTTCTATTATAAATGACAAAAATTGTTAGGGAGCCAAGCTTTGATGCATTTGCTACATGAAGGTCAAATACTTAGGTCATTATAATTCTGCTCCCTTTTGTACATGCAGTACAATGAAGCTCTTTGACATGGCGCTACCACATTCTCAAGATGAAGGTCACGTGTTTTCAGGCATTAAGAGCATGATCTACTCTTTCTTGGTTCCCTATTATAAGTGGCTGTTGAGGGTAAAGTTGAGGGGAGAAACTGGACTAATGAATGGCTTTTGTCTACCTTTGTACTATTTTTTACTTTCCTTGCAAAGAAGTCAATTAAAAAAAAAAAGGGTAAAAAGCTGAGAACCAATTGCCCAGAACAATCCACAGACAACCTTCAGTCTGGCTCAGTTACCCAGATTTATATCACATACTTGCTGGCAGAATTTTGATTGCCTCCAAACCTCAAATGAGTGTGTGGCTTCTTTATATTCCATGGAACTGGTCCTTTTGTTAAGGAGGCCTTGTGAGTTATTATATGGGCCTTGGAGCCAGTTCATCTGGGTCTAATATGTGGTTTCATTTATTGGCTATTGGCCTTGGAGGAATTATTTAACTCTACTGTGCCACAGTTTCCTCATCTGTAAAATGAGTTAATTTGCAACAGGAGACATGAAAAAAAAATGCTTGGCATAAAGAAAGCACTTGGTAAACATTAGCAACTGCTGACCTGTGTGTGTGAATTTATCAAGAGATGCAGTTCAGGTATTGAGTATATAAAGGAGGGTAAAGATGGGGTTTCTGTGTGATGAGGATATTATCTTGGGTGGTGCAAGGATTCAGAGATAAAAATCTGACCTGGGGTTGAAGGTAGTGGGCGATGGAAAGGGTCAGGGATGGTGACCTCCTTCCCAGCTGCAGATTCACTGGGAAAGGAGCAGCTCACACTCAGACTACTGGGCCAGACTACAGCTGGCATTCCTCGTTGTCTGTTTGATCCATCTGTTAATGATTTGAGCCATAATGTCTAGGGTGCTTGAGGTTGTGCACTTGGGTCCTTCCTTCCCCCTTCTGCCTTGGCTTCTTTTTAGAAAGTCAACTCTCAACAGGCATGAGACCTTCAAACTTTTTGCAGGTATGGGATTTGTTTCAGAGTGATTGGAGGGTCAGGAGGGGGATGAGTGGGTAGGGGATAGATATGAATCTAAATACAGATAAGATGGATCATGAGGCTGGATGATGAGTACATGGGGGTGGGTTTATTATAACAGTCTTTCTACTTCTGCATATATTTGAAACTTAAGAATAAGTGTTTTTTTTAAGTTAAGCAAAAAATGCAAGTACATAACCATACGGACGGTATACCTTTTATATACAATTTTAAAATATGCAAGCAGTATTGTGTATTTTATATATAATGTATTGATATACATTGTGTATGTATTTTATATATAATGTATTGATATATACATTGTGTGTGTGAGTATATATTCATATAAGAATTTAAAATGTTATAAAATAATAAATATGGCAGGCATGGTAGCTCACACCTGCCCCAGCACTTTGGGAAGCTGAGGCAGGCAGATCACTTGAGGCCAGGAGTTCAAGACCAGTCTGGCCAACATGGCACAACCTCATCTCTACTGAAAATACAAAAATTATCCAGGTGTGGTGGCAGGTGCCTGTAATCGCAGGTACTTGGGAAACTGAGGCATGAGAATTTCTTGAACCCGGGAGGTTGCGGTGAGCCTAGATCACGCCACTATACTCTGGTCTGGGCAACAGAGCAGGACTCCATCTCAAAAAATAATAATAATAATAATAATAAGTACTAGCTTTAGGATAGTGGTAGTGGTTGCCTCTGAGAAAGGTAGAAAAAAGATGGAATGAGGAGGGGGAATACGAAGGTATTTCACCTGTATGTGGAATATTTTGTTTCTTTACAAAAAAACTTTTTTGAAGCAAATACGGCACAATACTAAGATTTGCTAAAGTTGAGCAGTGGGTACACAGGTATTTGTTATATTCTGTGTAATTTTGTTCATTTAAAATGTATCACAATAAAAAGAATAATATGTCATGATTCTATAACAAGAAGTGTCTTTAGACATGTCAGGAGCTGAGCTGCAGGAGGTGCTGGGAGGTGCCTTGCCTTTCTGCTAGAGAGGCACATCCTGTCATAGCACTGCACGGGGGTGGCGAAATGATTGGCCACTCGTACAGTTGCATAATGGGGGAAGCCCTTGTGGTTAGTAGAGGTGGATGGTGGTAAGTAAGGCTGTGTGAATTACAAGCAGTTAGATACAGCAGAATTCATGTTTTCTAGACCATGCTGACCTACTGCCTCTGTCAGAGGGATTGGGCTGGGTCATGGATGATGAGTTGGTTACGATGACTGGAGGAAGATTTTTAGAAAGCAAAGCTTTTGTGTATAAGAACTGGTTTCCTTGATAAGACTTCTCAGAAAAAAAGAAAGCTGTTTCTACTCTGGATTCGTTGTCTGTGTGGTAATCTTGTCAGTCTTCCCGCACAAAACGGGATTAAGCTTGTCACTCCCCAGCTAGGGAAGCAAGCCCTCCATCTGGGGAGTGAGAAGACAGATTGTTCTGAGGGCTGGGTTCATGGGCTGCTTCTGAAATGTGACTAGCACCTCTGTGCCTCCCGCGGCTTCTGGGGAGGAAGCCCTGGAGATTGAAGTGATCCTTGTACTCAGGTCCCAGTCTGTGTGTTACCTAGTGTATAGATGTTGTTCATAGATGTTGGGGGTAGTGAGCTTGTGTGGTATGCACACTTCAAGTGTTAGTTTGATCTCTCAGAGAATACAGATGTCAGATGTCCACTTCTTTGGTATTTATTCACTAGATCTCTAAACAGGAGATCACTGTTTTTATGCTCTAGAGAGCTCATTTAGCTGAGGGGAAGGTTAAACCTAGCATCCTTACAGGTTAAACGTTCTGGAATAGAACAAACCCTGTGTTGAGCCCAGTGGAACTGGGTAGGGGTGGGGGGTGCATGAGGCAAGAGATCAAGCATCTCAGAGACTGTTTTTTCAGCACTCATGTGCTAGCATCCTAGATTCTCAGGAAGGCAGTGACTAGACCAGACCAGCCCTTCACCACTTCACCACTGTGCATCCTGGGAAGTGGCCTCCTCCTTTATATAGGGATGGAGGTGTCCAGGGTGTGCTCTGGAAGTTTGTGAGGATGAGGATTGGAGAATAAGGGATCTTCCTTTGACATATGCCAGATGAGAAACCACAGGAAGCAAAGACCACCCAGCCTGGCAGCCACTCACAAGAGCTGTGTTCTGGAGCAGGACTCACTTCATGTTATGTGTCCATCCAGCCTGATTTGCATTCCCTGGAAGAATTGGAGAGATTACAGGACGCTGGCAACTGGGCAGCTCTGCAGCATCCTCCCAGGCAGTCCCACTGAAGCACCTGTGTTTAAATCCCCTTGATCTGAATAAGGAAGCTGTGTAAATGGACCTGCAGATCTTTTTGACATGTAGGAATGGACTGGGAGAGATGCAGACTTCTGCAGAGGGAGGGAGTTTCTGAGCATTGGGCAGCCACATTGCCTCTGTCCTTTATTTTAGTTTACAACTTTATGTCTTCCCTTAATGAGGTTTTCCTCAAAGCTGTGAAAGAAATAAAATAAATTGAGGTATTGAGAGAATACATAGAAAATGGAGAGGCTATTTTTCTGTTACCTGTTTTTGTCTTCCTTAATTGTCTAGTTTAGCACCACTTGAAAAAATTGCATTACATTTAAGTTTGATGAGCTCTTTGTGAACATGTGAATCAGTAGTTTCTCGAGGTGCTGCTGGGTTCAGTGACACAATACAGAACACAAAGCCAGAAACTAGCCTAGAAACCAGACAGAGGGCTTTGTCCCAGAGTCCTACTTAACCTTATTACAGCTAAGTGTCAAAATTCAGCCTGTGGTTCTCCCCAGGAATACTGGGGGGCAAAACTGATTCAATAATAGAAAGGTATGGTTAGCCTCTGAGTGTGTTTTATGGGTGTGTATATAAAAGCAATATTAGATGAGTTAAGCCTATACAGGTTTATTATACATATCAGACTCCTGATAATGATAGAAAGAGTTCACTTTCTAGAGTCATAATTCTGGAAGACTTTATTTCCACCAAGAATTTCCTTAGTGTCTGTCTTTCCCCCTGATGTTTTCTCCCTGCCTCTGAGTCAGCAGCACGCCCTCTCCTCATGGCCTGGCTTTGCCTCTTCCCCCATTCTGTCTCCTCTCTAGTAGCTTTTTGGTTTTCTTCCCCTGTAGTTAATACTATTCTCATTAAAAAAATTTTTTCCCTTCAGTTGATAAAATGTTGAAATGTTGTGACATATTTTAGAAGGTAGCCATTTATCAAAAAGAACATCTTGAAATCCTCAGGAGTATTAAAAAAGTTTAATGTGTTAGAAATACATGTATTCAATGTTAAATCAGTAGAACAGGAAAGAAAATTGTGTTTCCAAATTTGTGAAATAAATATACTTAGAAGAAAAAAATGAAAACAAAATATAAAAATGTCAAAAATGAAAGTTAGGGTAATTAGAATATGAGTAACTTTTTACCCTGTTTTTCTCATTTTCACTATTGTCCTTATATGCTTGCGTGTTTCTACTGCATACATCCTTATGGCATTTTGAGATGAATGGGACAGGAGAGTATAAAGAAAAAGTGCCTGTGGAGGAGTCATTTTCAGATGCACTTCTAAGAAACCCCACAGATTCTTGGTAGGGGGGGCCTCAGGGCCCTGGACCTTGAGTCGCCCTCTAGCCAGAGCATTTCCACTTTTCATTTGCTGTGCCTATAAGGTTTGTCCAAGATTTCATTTGGGAAAAGGATTCTGCTACTAAATACAAGGTTTGAAAACCATACAGAGAAAAGAGAACACATTGGGATCAGAGGTAGGAAGTGTGGGTCCTGACCCAGCCTTTAACTAGCAGTGTGTCTCTATGTCCAAGGCACTTTAGCTCTCTGGACACCAGTGTTTTCATTTCTAAAATGATGGGCTTGAGCTAGTGGATAAGCTGAAGGTCCCCTACAGGTTTGACATTTTAGGATTCCATTCAAGTAGTGTCAAAAAATAAGTAACTCCAGGAAAAGAGGTTTGTGATTCCCAGCCTTCTCCCACTGCCCCAGTGGTTTTCATGGCACCTGGAGGACAACAGACGACTTGGGCAAGCATCGCTTTGTGGAAGTTTTGCTTTTTTACCTTGCAGATTGTTTTCTGTTCGTATCGTGTAGTTAGGACAAGGAGCAACAGGACCTAACACAACAAGGTGTAGAGCTGTTTTAAGACGATTTGCTGTTTTTAGGTTAGAGGTCCAGATTCTTTGGAAAAGTGAATGGTGATTTCTTTCATCCTAAAGTTATTCCCGAAGTTCTGTTTATAAAATCTACAGTCAGAAAAGTGGCACTATGTCCTGCCTAATGGTGTTCGGGGTGTTCATTTCCACAGGCCATCCAGAGTCCTTTTCTGCTGCGGTGTCAGCACTGTCTATCTAGATGGCCTTCCTTGGGAGGCTGGACTCCCTCTGGACAAACAGGCCTATAACAGGAGACTTTTCAGGTTAATGGACCCAGAGGAAAGATAACCTCAGGATCTGTCCTTTTTCACTGGAGACGCCTGGAGACCTGGCACCAGTTTGCTTCTCTGACCTGAAAATAGAGCATTCTCATTTCTGGTCCTGCCTCCCACTGGGTGAGAGAAGAGCACTGGGTGGGTGAGGCTAAATCCTGCTTCCTTTCATATGCAAAGCATAATCTCTTTCCTGGACCTCTTTAGGCACTGAAACAAGAACTCCACTAGCTGCCACACTGTCCAAGCATTTAGCTTTTTGACTTTTGGGGAAAGCTTTTATTTCCAGGTACCTAAAGTGTGTGGCATTGTAAATAAAGTCAGAAGCTCAGTTTGTTGGTCACAAATACTTTGGACGGAAATGAGAGAAAGCCAATGAGACCATCTTCTTTCTGTACTTTACCCTCAGAACGTATTCCCTGGGATGAAAAACCCTGCTTAAGCCTGGGTACAGTGACCCAAGGTGACAGCAATGACAGTGGCCCTTCAGAAAGGAGCAAGTGGAGGTGGACCCTGCCTCAGACAGGTTTGGTTTGCTCCTGGTTGAGCTTAGCCCAAACCTCCCCCTGCCAAAAATAAATAAATAAAATCCAGATACTGCAGCTACTTACTCATCTTCCTTTTCTATTTAATTTCAGTGAATTGTGGACTAATTCTCCCTAAAAGTAAATATCAATTAAGAAGACAAAACTTGAATGATCAATACATTGTGGTTTTGACTGGTCCTATAGCATAACATTGTAGATTTTACTTTCTAAATAAATATTGAACACCATACTCTGTGCATCAAACTGAATCAATTACGGTGAGGTTCAGAAAGAGCATAGAACTCACTCCTTGGTCTTTGATTTTACAGTCTCCTTGGAGGGGCAGAATCTAACAGAAAACCGTACACCTGTGAGACAGAGACTAGTTCAAGACAGTAAAACATCGCATAAAAGACAGCTCTGTTTTTAAATATGGAGCACCTGCTCCCAGATGCAGAGGACCACAGCAGTCATCCAAACAGGGTGGAGCCAGTCTTGCTGCAGGTAGTGAGTTTCAAGTCAGAATTTGGAGGAAGTGATGGGTGTGAGGAGGAGGAAGGAGGGGCAGTGCTCCCAGAGAAACTGCTTTCATTGGAGAAGAAAGGTAGGGATGATATTGTGTGATAATAAGAGGACTATGGCACAGTAAGCCTTAGGGACAGTCTTGGACAGTGGAATTTTTCAATTGTCATAATTGAGGCAACAGTACATATAGGCTGAATTGAAATGGGGATCCCACACCCACTTGTTAGCCATGTGATCCCCCATGTAGTTTACTAACGTCAGGTCCCTGAATACTTGAACAGCAGTATACAGTTTGGATCAGAGTTGATGAACTGAACTTTTACTAAGCACATACTCGTATTAGATAAATTCACAAAGATCTACATCATCATTAACAAAAATGTGAGCATTTCATGTAAATACATGTGCATTATCTTGATGTTTAAAGTGTTTTTTAATGAATCATTTTCATTTGTGTGAACATTTTAGCATTTGTTATATAGCTTGTTTAGGACATTTAGTCAATTTGAGGTTTTTGATACTTCACAATTTCCTATGTACAATTAGTAGATAGAAAATTTGGGTCATTAATCATACAGCTTATTATAGTAATGCCTTCTGGGTGTCTTGACTTTGTACTGCTTTGATCTTGCCCTTTTATGTTGAGTTTTCTTAAAAGGTTAATGGATCCTTTTCATTCATAGTTCATTCAACAAATATATATTTTGCCCTGCTATGTGCTGGGCACAATTCTAGGAATTGAGCTCACAGTTACTGATTTGGAAACTCAATATTTCTTTTTTGTCTTTTTGAGACAGAGTCCCACTCTGTCGCCCAGGCTAGAGTGCAATGGCGCAGTCTTGGCTCACTGCATCCTGTGCCTCCTAGGTTTGAGTCTCATGCCTCAACCTCCTGAATAGCTGGGGTTACAGGTGCACACCACTACGCCCAGCTGATTTTTATATTTTTAGTAGAGATGGGGTTTCCCCATGTTGGCCAGGCTGGTCTCAAACTCCTGACCTCAAGCGAACTGCCCACCTTGGCCTCCCAAGGTGCTGGGATTATAAGCATTAGGCACCTTGACTGGCCGGAAACTCAATTATTTCAATATTAAGGGATTGTTGTAACTAATTTTGATTTTCTTTCTTACTATGCCTTTAAACTTAAGTTACTAATTTTATTTAAAATATTTCATCATCAGTGCAGAACCCAAACATTCTTACTAGTGCTTTTGAAAGAAATCAATTTAGTAAATTTGGCACATTGAATTTTGACAAGTTGGTCTGCTTCCCCCGCTCAGAGCCCTAAAGAACCTCTAGGGCTCCATAAACAGTTTGAAAACCACTGGGTCAGACAAGCTCTAAAGCCTCTTCCCATTCTAACGCTTTGTCTCAACTTCTCTGTGCCATTTTTCTTTTGCATATTTAACTTAGGGAATAACAAGGCAACTTATTCAGACAGTGTCGTGATGACTACTTGATACATATTTAGAGTATAATTCACCTTACTCCATTTTTAATATGTCTTTGCGTTCCCCTGGTGGTTTGGTTGCCCCCATAGCAAGCAGGATAGTACGTGAGGACTGCAGAATACGTAAACACCCCTTAAAATATGAGTATTTGAGAGACGTCCCCAAGCCTGTGATGTATGTGGAGGGCTGGAATTGCCACCAAAAAACATACAGAAAAAGTACATTGTACGGTAAAAATCTCTTGTATTTTGCCTGTAAAGGAGAACATTTTAGCTAAAATAGACTTTGTGCTTTGAATACAAATGCCACTCATTGTATTAAGACCTGTCCATATAAATGGGTTAACTGGAAGAGCATTCTGCATATTCTGTGTTGTGCATGGAATTTAGAAGGATGCAAGAATATGCATGAATGCATGAGACTTGAAGCACAAAGCTTTAATTCAAATTTTGAGAGCAGTACCCAGGTAAACAGTGAATAGTACAGGTCATTGAAGTTTTTTGTTTTTGTTTTTGTTTTCTTTATTTTTTTTTTTTGGAGACAGGGTTTCACTGTGTGGCCCAGGCTAGAGTACAGTGGCATGATCTCAACTCGTTGCAATCCTCCAGCTCCCAGGCTCAAGCAATCCTCCCACCTCAGCCCCCCAAATAGCTGGTACTATAGGCATGCATTACCATGCTTGGCTAATTTTTAAAATTTTTTGTAGAGATGAGATGTTACTATATTGCCAAGGCTGCTATCAAACTCCTGGGCTCAAGTGACCCTCTAGCCTCGGCCTCCCAGAGTGCTGGTGTTACAGGTGTAAGCCACCATGCCCGTCCTGAAGTTATAAGAAATATACTTAACAGGGTTTTTTGCAAGGGGAACTGCTGATAGTATAACATTAATTTGGGAGAGTGGCGTGGATCAGGATAATATGCAGGATGTTCTCATCCACATAAACAAGAAACTACAGAGAATAAGTAGCAAAATCTACAAAGGTTGTAGATTGGAGGTCGATTACGTAGTATTTTTTCTACTCCACACTTACCTTGCCAGATTTTTAGATTAAGCATGTAATACTTTGATACTCAAGGAAAAGGTAAAGACTGAAAATAAAAAAAGTTCAGCAGCTCTCATCCAATTCAAGGCCAGCAAACAACAGGAGGTTTCGAAAAATTAGAATGATGTGTGTATGGCAGTAGTTGCCTTCTAAATTACTTTAATACTATCACGAGACGGTCATTTTAACTCTTAACTTGCATTGTTTGGGACAGTTGCTGGGAGAGTCACAGGTAGGACAGTCTGATCCCTGTCCAGTTAGTGGTTCCATAAAGTCCAATGAGTGGTTCCGTAAAGCTAATTCGTTGTCAATTAATGTAACTTCAGCTTTTGTTGTTGCAGCTTGTTTGTTTCTGGTGTTTGCATACAGATTGAGCACATTTGCAAGAATCCAGAACATAATGTGTATTTCACATGATCAGATAAGTACTTTTTAAAGAATTTCTATGGGCTACTCTTTACTTCCAAATCCAAAGAGACTAAATCATAAAATGTAAATAGACTTCTAAACCCTCATTTCCCCACCTTTTGGTAATCTATATGGAAGGCTTTACTGTAATAGGAATTTTATTTCACCCCAGTTTTTGAATAGTGCTGTTCTACAGAGGGTGACTTCATTTTTAGTTCATTCTTGTTATTTTACTGTATAAACAGTCAGTTCTTTGCCCATGCCCAGCTTGACCTTTTCAGACTTCAGTGCAAATTAAAAGTGGCTGGAGGTAGAAGGGACAGGAAGGGACCTGGGGAATGAGGATGAGGGGACTTGTCAAGTACCTTAGGTTACTTATGTTGCTTGTTTTGAACCTTGAGGTCACGTCAGAGAGGAGTGCTCACTCCTTCAAGTGCCTAAAAAGTGTTCCAAAGTGGATGTGAAGTTAATGAGATTGCTAGGTTTTGAAAACAAGATGAGCAAAACTCAGAAATCAACAACTGTTCTTCTGTTTTGTTTTTGATTTTTGTTTGTTTGTTTGTATTCCTGGTTATGGAATGAGAGGGCTGTTCAGCTGCAACCCAACAATTTCTTCTCTTTGGTCAGCTTTTCCTTTTTGACCAGACTGCGAGAGGAGAGGACAGATAGCAAGAATGATTCCGTGTGTTTTGCTTCACCCTGCCCTCGCCCCAGCTGTGGCAGTGGTGCCCACTAATTAACAGTGGTATCGTCCAGAGCTGAATGGCAGAAAGTTCAAGAGGAGTGAAGATCTGACCTTCAGTGCAGAGTTCAGCTGTGTTTGCCCCTCAGGTCATCTTTAGGATGGAATGATTTTCATGGGTCATTAATGAATAGTGGAGAAACAAGTGGGAACTTATCAAAATCTGTGTTCTAGAATGTACCATCCCCAAGATAGTAAGTTTTTTGCAAGATGGAAGGACTGTTCCTGTGGCCGTTGTTACCCACTGTACTCCTAGAGCCTGTAGGATTGTTTTGCCCCATTTTATGTCCCTCACTGGGAAAGGCTATCGTGTGGCTTGAGGGTCAGGACAATGCCAGTTCCCGGCTATAGGCTCTAGATCCTGTTCCCTCTCCCTCTCTGAGGCCTTCACTGCATCATGCTTAGGCCCTGGTGCAGACCTTTGAGTTCTCATCCATGTGGTCTTGGGCAGATTTCTGCAAGCTTCAGTTTTCTCATCTGTAAAATGGGGACCATTATTGCCCCCATTGTTGTGAGGACTTACGGAGATAGTACTAAACTCTGTAAGTTAGAAGAGTGTTTAGTACATCATATGCACTTATTAATGTTAGCTTTTTTATTATTAGTACTGATCCCTTGCTGGCATCTTTCCTGGCTTCTGTCCCTACCACTCCTTTGATACTGCTGTTGCCAAGGCAACTAGTGATAACCTCTTTGTTGCCAAAGCTCATGGACACTCTGTTATCCTCACTTTCTGGATCTTTCAGTGGTGATTCCTTTCTCCTTGAAGGACTAAGCTCTCCTGGGCACAATCGCCACACTCCCCTCCTGTCTGGTGGCTTCTGTTCTTTCTTTTGTCTGATCCCTGTTCTCTACCCGCCCTCATGTTGCATGACTCCCTTGAGAAACTCTCAGGTTTTCTCTTCTCCATGTCCTCTCTAGGTACACCCATCCGCTCCATCCTCTCTAGGTAAACCCATCCCAATGACTTTTATTACTTAGTTGCTCCTCCTCTAGGTCTTAAGTCTTTCCTGACTTTCCAGTCTGTCTTAGGTACACCCAGCTGACCTTGTTATTTTCTCTTATGGTACCCTGTTGTTTTCCTTCAGAGCACTTTTCACAATTTGTAATTATGTATGTATTTGTTTGCTTTAATTAATATCTGTCCCTTACCTCCCTCTCACTCCACAAAATTATAAAATCTATGAATGAGACCAGGGACCATATCTGTCTGTTCACTCACATTTGTATGCCTGGTGCATGGAAGGACCTCAGCAAATACCGATTTGAATGACTGAACCTGTGGCCCCTCCAGTTCTTCTACCACCACTCCAGCCCTGATGTTATATGATATTAAATGTTAATGAAAATAACATTTTTATTTTTTAGATTTGATGCTCTGGGCTTGAGTGGAGACTGCCTTACTTTCTGTTCATTTCATGTTACTCCAAAGTTAGAAAAGCATAAACTTAACCAAATTACAGTATCCTGGTATGTTGTTGATAATCTGTGCTCACTGGCAGTTGATGTTATTTTCTGATAGTTATGTGAAAATTGTTACTAAGGCATTGGCCCAGACAAAATTCCCATGATTGGTAGAAATAACCCTATATATTCTATTACCATTAAATTAATTCCCAGTAAATGGTAAGACCATATATGTCTCTTCAAGCCTTCTTTCCCATAATTCATTTTTTTATCTTGAATCCCCAAAATTGCTTTTTTTTTCTTTTCTTGAAATCCAGGTTGACCCAAAACAAGTGTCAATAGCCTCATCATAATACAGCCTCTTAGCTTACAAATGTATTAAGTCCCTATCCTTAATGGCCTCCACATGAGAACTTGGTCCTGCGCCAGTCTGCAACATTAGACGATGACAGAACCCAGCACACACACAGTCATTTACTGAAAAGCACTTTGAAAGTGCCTGATGACACATACATCAGGTTAGGTATAGAATATAGGCACATAAATGTCTTTCTTGTTAGGTGTTTCTATTGCATTATCTTAATATGAACAGAAACCTCTAATTACCATTATTAATGCTTGGAATTTTATAATTTAAAAAAAATCTAATATGTGCAAAAGTTGAGAGTGTGTATATACACACACAGAGATAACATACAGGAGGGCACATCAGTAAAATTCCTAAAAATAGAACCGTTGGGCCTATCAGGTAGGATTAGATTTGGCTAATGGAAAACAAATTTAATAGTGAATTATTCTCGTGTAAAAGAAGTCTAGGGCTTGTGTGGCCACTGTAAGAAGTGATTATTCTCTGCCCTCTCATCTCAGCAAGTGGCTTTCATCCTCAGGGTCTCCTCATGGTCCATCCAAATGGAGGCCAAAAGGAGGAAGAACAGCACAAGTGAAGAGACTCATCTCTCACCTGAGTCAGCTGCCTTTAAATAGTCTTCCATGGAACTCTTCCACTTCCGTGCCATTCGATTTTCAAAGCTAAGTGACGTGGCCACATCTAATTTCGAAGAAGACTGAGGAATGTAGTCTTTTTGTCTGGGCCCAGCTAAAAATTGGCATTGTGTGAATAATGAATAAGAGAAGAATGGAGTAGTCTGTTCTACTAAGTCCAAGGTTGTGTGCAGTATCAGTAGATAGTGATAAACACTCCTTCAAAAACTTTGCACCCACTTTAACACTTTCACCAACCAATACAAGTTTTGTTTTCCCAAATCTTAATTAAAAACAAAATGTCCTCTGTTGCTGTATTTGAGTTGTGTAGTCTTCTTGAAACATGAGTATAACTTCTAATAGAACTTAATTTTCTATTCAGATTTTAAACTTATAAATGCTTCTGAAGTTTAAGGCAGATAACCTAATTTATTTAAGTCTGATAGTTTATTACGTGTGACTTCCAATGCTAAAGGTAGGTGTTCTTGGAGATGGGAAACCTGGGAAAGAGAATGTGTACTTCTTTAGTGGTGGGAGAACGTCTGCTTCTTTTCTCCTGCCTTTTATTGCAGATGCTAACCTTACTCAGCATGGTTTAGTTCAAAAGAGAAAATAAAGGGAGAATTCATTTATGCTTTTGAGAAAATGTCTTCCACATGCCAGGCATCTCCAACATAAAAGAAAGAGCTGTATCTCTGTTGCTATCTAACTCTTCCCACTTTCCTTTTTATGATCTGATGTGACTTCTCCGTGTCTTATGCACCTTCCCCCCCAATAAAAATTTTAATAATCATCACTAAGCATAGTACTGCACAAAAGAGACCTGTCAGGTAAAAGGACAGAAAAACCACAGGAGCTATAAAATGTCCAAGTAGTATCTACATTTTAAACCTTACTTTTTTCTGTTTTTAAACCTCAAATATATAGATTTTAAACCTAAAATATATGGATTTCGACAGACAAACTAAAACCTGTTTACTATAGCAAGAATACCTCATTGTAGCTTAAATTGGTGTTTTTAAAATGATGGCTTTGGCCAAATTCTTTGGCAGCTACCCTAGACTGGAAGCGTTAAAAATTGATTACTTGCAAGTTGTTGCTAATAGTTCCTTATTTCTGCAGGCCTTTCCACTCAGTGCAAACTGGGGTCCCTGTATAATGTTTGTTGTAGCTGGAGTGCTGTGCTGGTGTCCTGCTGCCTGAGTGGAGTGAGTTGACCCTAATTTACTCCGGGATGCCTGCATTCTTTTTCATGCATGTCCACAAATAGCATCACAGCAAATTAACAGAATTTTCTGATTGATGTAGGGAGAAACCAAAGAAGGCTTGTGTTTGGTGGCCAAAACACCACACAGTGTGAGCAGAGTGGAACTGCTGGCCCATTTTATAGCATTCTAATTGATCATTATCAAAGAGCACATTATTTGGCCATGTGGCAACAATCCAGTATCATTTCAGAGGTACTAGACATGTAAGATGCACGTGAACACCATAGTAAATATATCCCTCCTTTTGCTGAAATTGAAATAGGTTATCCAAGAGGAAAGGGGAGGGAAAAGAAAATACCAATTTCTTGTGTACAAAACTATGGCAAATGAAATGTCATAAAGTTTCTGTATTTCATGATAAAGCCTCCTGGCTCCTCATTAATATGCTAGAAAATTAACTCTTTTTTTTGGAAACTTGGAGAGAGTCTATAAATGTCTATTGTATATGTTTGCTGTTGGTTCACAGGCAATGCCTAGTCCATTTTCCTTCATAGAGATGTAAAGCTGCTAAATACTGTCAGAAGAAAGAAGAAAATTTATGTGGGAGAGCTAAGTGGAAAGAGGAGGGAATCCTGGGTATCTACATGCATGACACTTCACAACAGCAAAGTCTCTGTGGCGAGGGGGAGACCTGGAAGCACCTCTGCCAAGGTTAAATTGAGGGCTGTCCATAGACAAGGAACTGAGGAGAAATGTTTCCCGGCCCAGGGCTCCATAATAGACTCTGTCTGGACCCCGCAGAAACTCAGTACTGTTAGAATTGCCTTGAGATGAGGCAGCCCAGTTGTCAGGGAGATGGGGATAGGAATGGACATAAGGTGTCTGTTCTTGTATTGGTGGAAGAGGAAGGTGAAAAGAAATAAACCTAAACCTGCTGCGCACTTAGCTCTATTCCCCAGAAGCAAACCGCAACGTTGAGTAACAGCTGAAAAACATGGTGACTGATGCAAATAAAACACTGAAAGTGCCTCTCTGGGGATCTTCTCACCCCTATTCCCTTTGATTAATGGTTTATTGTCATAAAGCCCTAAGGGTCGTTGGCAGAGCCAGGTCAGAGCATTCAAAGTGCTGGAGCCATGTGTGTCTGACTCTCTTGCTTTTCCTTTTTCATCCTATTATCTTATATTCCTTCTTATTTTATATAGGAGAAGAGAAGAAAGATGGTTAGAGATGATCATTGCCCAATTTTATCTTTCGTGGTTAAGGAAATAATCAGTTCACAAGCTAAAGCAGTGGACTGTGAAGAATGGCAAAGTGGCCAGGCACAGTGGCTCACATCTGTAGTCCCAGCATTTTGCAAGGCTTAGGTGGGAAGTTTGCTTGAGGCTAGGAGTTTGAGACTAGCTTGGACAACATAGTGAGACCCCATCTCTACAAAAAAATTAAAAAATTAGTCAAGTGTGGTGGTGCACACCTCTGGTTTCAGCTTCTCAGGAAGCTGAGGTAGGAGGATCACTTGAGCCCAGAAGCTCAAGGCTGCAATGAACTATGGTTATACCACTGCACTCCAGTGCATTCCAGCCTGGGTGATAGAGTGGGAACCTGTCTATCCCTTAAAAAAAAAAAAGGACTACCAGTGTCTCAGATTTGCCCCTACCAGACGCCAAACTCTTGGGTCAGAGGCAAAGGGATCTGTTATTCTCTCATGGCAGAGCAGCCAGCGTGAGCAATAGCTTATTTTGCATTGGTTCTTCCTTGCCCCCAAATCCCACAGGGTTGACATAGATAGGCCCAGGTTGATGGCTGCACATGTAGGGTTGTGCAGGAACCTTGAGTTTAGGGATCCTAAATCATTTGTAATAGGCAATAAGTATGTCTGCCCTTTGCTCTGGAAGGAGACACTATGACTACCTTTCAAGGCTGCTCACTGTGCAGATGAAAGATAGCCCTACCTTGAAAGATAGTCTGGAACAAGGACCCATTAGTACTTTGCTTGACAAAGCAAAGACATTCAGTAACACAAGAAACCCCTGGCAATTTGTTCTCCAAATACGGATTTGTTAACCTTACAAGTAGCTGATACCCCTACTTCACCACCACCCTCAGCTTTTTTTGTTTGTTTGTTTGTTTTGTTTTGAGATTGGGTCTCACTGTGTTGCCCAAGCTGGAATGCAGTGACGTGATCTTGGCTCATGATAACCTCCACTTCCCAGGCTCAAGTCATTTGCCTGCCTCTGCCTCCTAAAGTGCTGGGATTACAGGTGTGAGCCACTGTGCTCGGCCCCTACTTCCCTTTCCATCCACAAATTAATACCAGGACTCAGCTGCCTTTCTTCAGAAAACTCCTTAGGTTATAGCTGTTTGAAAGGATCCGATGAACTTGTGTCTAGAGAAACAGCTAATATAGGGTACTGTCATTCCACATAATGCCTCAGAGAGTTGTGTGTTACTTGACGTTCGTTGTGTGTTACTTTGAACCTGAAAATGGCTCAAGAAACATCTGTTTCTTCATATTTTTCCTCCCTTGTCTTGACGTGAAGGGATTACTCTCAATGGCCCCCGTATATTTAATGATTTGTTAATCCTTAGGGAAAGACCTAGTACCTGTTCGTATTATGAGCCCACACACCGTTCCCATTAGCAAATGAAAAACCTTACTAAAGGGAAAGGGCTGGAAATTTCAGGAGGACCAAGTTAAAGGGTTCCAGAATGTTTGGGGAGATAATCCAAGGGCTGACCCTGCCAACTCAGTCTTAACCAAGGAGGTAGTTATAAGGTCAGGGGTCCTGCATCCTCAGGAATGCTGTTAGAGTCACTGACGGCTAGTATGGGGAGGACCAGTGAGCCCTGGAGCACAGGGACACGTGCTGGTTGAGAAGTGGGCTCACCCTCCAACTCTCCATCATATTCTGACCCCTCCCTCTTAGGCTCTTCTGTCTCCTCCAGCCACCTCTGCCACAAGCAGGGTCTAAAAGAACTGTTTCCTACATTCTTTTAGCACCTGAGGCACCACCCAGTTATAGGAATTTTCTATTTCTACTTTGTGTTCAGCTTTCATAGTCTCTTGTATGACTATCCTTGCCAGTTAATACTATTTCTCCTGCCGTTTGGGTGATAGATATTACACTACTGATGCTTGTATTTCCGGTTTCTTAAGTGCTTTCAAGTTTACCTAGCATGTACATGAAGTAGATTAGAGCCTGGTACATAAAATACTGCATTTCTGTTATGGCCTTTAGAAAAACTACGATTTTATCTCATGTGCATTCATCTGCTTCATTCATCATAGTTTGAGGGTAGTACTAATAATTAACTTACACACTTGGGAACACCCCAGACTTAAAGTTAGAATACATGGGTATCTGAGTGGCTCAGTGGATGCTTTTTCAGAAAAATACAATCAGTGCCTGGTTCTTTAGTTACTGGAAATGTCCTTTCCTTCTTTGATCTTTTTTTTTTTTTTGAACTTTTGAGCTTTCTGATGCTCATCTGTGTGTGTAATTAGCACCCAGGAGTGTCATGGAATAAATGGTTGACTCGGTCAGCATTTCACAATATCATTATATTGGTCATCAGCCACTTTTGCATCCTGTGGTTTTGAACAAGAAAAAAAATCTTGCAAAACCAGTACGGTGAAATACTGCATATGCAAATGAGGTTATAGGTTAGAGAAGGTAGTTCCTCAGGAGGCTCCTTAGAGCTGAACTTCAGTGAGGTGTGGAGGCAAGTCATTTTATAGAATTGACTGTGTTGTGCTCTTTATTTCCATACAGAAAAGATACATCAATTGTTTTGTTTGCAGTAGCCAAACAATTGTTGTGTAGCATTTACTTACTTTCTCTGCTTCTCTCACTGGTAACACCTTGATTTACAGTGACTATTAGGATAATTAACATTGACACTTGGAAGATAGCCTGCTTCCAAATGCATGCACACTTGTCTGTTTTATAAATACTAGCCGAAACTTTTTCCTTTCCTAGCTGAAAAATGTGTCTCCACTCCTTCCAATCTTTCCAGGGTGTGGGCCTGTGCGTAGCTGTGTGACTGTGCCCACACACTGGCATATATTTCAGAGCTACCAAAAAGAAATCAGTTGCTCTTGAAATAACAAGACAAAAAGGAACGGTTTTTCTGAGCCATAACATCTGAAGAGCTAGAAACAGTTGTGTTTGTATGTGTGACGCTAAAGCCAGTAAATTTCATGTGAAGGAAGGGATTGTAAACTAAGAACAGAAAAGCAGTTTTCCTGGATTTCAGATGTCAAACTCTCAAGCTGTTTAACTCACCCACTCAGCACCTCCACATCCATCCCTGTAATGTGCTTGCATTGTCAGTGATTTGTTTCTGCAGGTTTTGATGCCAGAAGACAAATAATAAAATAGTAGGCATATGTAACCTTAAAGCAGTTTTCTACCAGAGTTTTTGATTGAGGTTAAACAGAAGTATCCTGATCATGTTGTCAGTTGGCAGGCAAAAGGCATCATATTTTAAGATTCACATAGTTTTAGAGCAAGCTCATCTTTTCTGGCTCAATAATAAACTAATTACATGTTTTAAATAGTATAGAGCTGAGTCCCTGTTTCAGATTAAGCCTCATAATAGCAAGGGGTCGGGCACTAGCAGACATTTGCGTGATGTTTCTGGCTTGAGGATCCATAACATGGTGCCAGCTGTTTTAGGGCCTGAATAGGCCTGCCAGGAACAGCCAGGTAATACTGGCTTGACGTAGTCACAGGCTAATTCTCCCAGAACACAGAAGCCTCCAGATGTGCCACCGAGGAAAGCCTGAATATGTAGAAGTTCAGTTTATGGCTATAGTAATATTTGGGCGTTCCCCAAAATAGTGATCCCCGTTTAGGTTAGGACATGATAGTAATGTTCCTTGGAGGTCTGTCTGAGAAAAAGTGTCATTTCTAAAAAATTAGTTTTAGCAGATGGGCAGATCTGGCTCCAACAAGGCTTGCTTCACGTCTTACCATTTTTCCACATTTTCCATCCCTTTCATAAACCTAGGGACCACGTGCTGAACATTTAATTGAATCACACAGATTTTGCAGTCTTTAAAGCTTCTTATTCCTTGGTCACTTGTTAGTGGTGCCTCCCTCCTTGGTCAGTTTGGTGACTTCAGAAGGAAACACACAGTGCAGTGGTGAGAGCTTCACTTTTGAAGTTAGCCTCAGGCTTGATTTCTAGCACCACCAACCACTAGACAAATTGCTTAACCTTTCTGCACCTCAGTTGACACCTGACAGGCTTGTTGTGAAAATAAGATCAGATTTGTCAAGCACAGAGCATTGGCCCTGGTAGGCACCACATACATGAATTTCCTTCAGACTGTAGGTGAAGTAGACTTGATTTGGGGTTTCTCTTGTTACCTAGGTGCTTGTGTAGAGGAGACTTTAGAACCAGAATGTGTTGTCTGTGGTTTTGAGTGTGCCTGGGACTCTGAACCAACTGAATTACCAAGTAAAGGGGCTCCATAGCATCCCATGACAGGTCGAGAGCTGGCTCTTCACCGTGGATGGACCTGAAATGCCTGCTAAGGCCTTGCTCCACCGAGCAGCACACACCCTATCAGTTTGCCCTTCTTTCCATCTCTTATTCTAGAGACCTTAAAGCCTACTTGTTGGTATATATTTTCAGGTTTTTGGAAATTGGGCTGTATAATTGAAGTTAATACCTATGATGAGACTTTTCAACCTGAGAACAACCTAGATGCTACTTCACACTTTATTTACAATGGAAGCTTACTTCCATCTTCACTCGTGTAGGACATTCTTTGGTCTCATGTTTTATCACGTCTCGTGTTAAAGTAGAATTCAGGTCTATTTTGTGGCTCCTGCCCCCTTCCCATTAATCCAGTGGTTAAACAAATACTATTTTTTGAGCCCCTGCTATGTACCAGGCCCTCTGCCGGGTGCTAAAGCTATAAGAAGACATGGTATCTGGTTTAAAGAGCCAGACTGTACCCTGCATTTTATCTTTGCTATTAGTGTGCTGATCCAGACATTGGTACTAACGTTCTCTTTCTGGGTGGTGTTTCACACCTCAAGGCCAGGTGACGTGAGTCTGTCTCTGCTCTGTTGACACTTAGGAGCTGATTGGATTCAGTTGTGGTCCTGTGCCTCTTTCTCTTTGGTCCTCAGGGTCTGCGACTGTGAAGTTGGGGCTGCCTGTTTCATAGAAGGAGGGTTTCCTGGCCCTCTCCATGTTCCCCAGCTATTGCATTTTTACTGAGCTTCCTGCCCTGATTGCTTGTCATATGTCATGAAAGTGATGCTAAACTCCTGGATGTGCTCCTGAGTTCTGGGTGCATATTTCCTATGCCCTTTTTATTCAATTTCCACACACAGTAAGTTTTCAAACTGGAAAAAGGTGCGGCCTTATTTTGTTTAAGCTAAGTGAATATTAATAATAAAAGTATTTCTGTTCCACTTCATGGCTTTTTTAACTTCATGGCTGTTAACTCTTTGAGGCAACCATTTTGTGTGGCTACTTTGAGCATGGTTTTAAAAGAGAATTACAGTAGCATGTGTTTGCTGAGCACCTTGTGGGAAGGGGAAACAGATTCAATAACATCACAGGAAAAGCTTGGAGAAAGAGAACAGGGGCATCCAAATGCTGCAGCTTTAACCTACTTTCTGGGACTGTCATCTCACTGACTGCACGCCTTTAGGTGCTGCTTCTCAGTCCATGGGGAGAGGGACCTGGGGCTGGAAATAGGAGAGTTTGTGGGGAGGGGCAGGATGCTGCAGGGAGTGGGTGTGGGCAGAGGTTGCAAGACTGCCAGGGTTCTCTGTGTGCCGGAAGTGCAGGTTTGGCTGTGAGGAATGGAATGTTCCCTCCTGCCCTCCAAGAGCAGAAACAGCTGTGGAAGAGCTTGAAAAGAAGATTACTAAAAGAAAAAAAAATAATAATTAATATGAAAATAAAATCCACCCTAGAAAACCCAGCAGAACTGTGTGCGGAGTATAGTGGTAGTCATCTTTCATGCTATTTAAGAGAACTTTCTTCCTATCTAGGATTTCTTTTTCATTTGGGGGCAGGATAAATTGTGTACCCAGCCCTTCCTCCCTTTGGGAAAGCCTCATATGTCTCATTTGTTTGGATAGAAAATTGATTCATTATTCTGGTCACCAGTTGATTATTTTATTCTTTCTTATGAGGGACCAGAACCTGTCACTTTCTTGCTGCTTGAAAACTTAAATGTTAGTTTCCAAAGGCCATCTCTGTGGGTAGAGGGTTATCGTCAGCAGTTTAACGGGAAATCTTGTTTCTAACTGGAAATTTAATTATTCAGCCAAGTTCCCAACAATGTTTACTTTAGAGCATCATTTTTTTTTTTTTTAAGTTCCTTAGTGGTTTAAACTTTTAAGTTTTAGGCAAGAGTAGAGTGGAGCTAGATATACATATCAGGTTGTTTGTGCAATCTTTTATATGAAAGTTTATGTTTTCTTCTCAGTCTGAAAGATTTGGTTTTGGCCATTATAGCTGGTATTCTAAATAACTCTATTTGATTTCAGATACATTTGTATGCTGTCATACTTTCTGTACCTGCTTTTGAACAACATCTTAGTCCCAAAGTAGATAAAAATCTAGCAGAAGGGAGTAGGCAGCTTAAAACTAGATTCTAGCAATATCTAAGAAAATTACAAGGATCAGTTAGTGTTCCATTCCTTCCTTCTTCAGCTACATCAATTCCTAGTTTTGTGAAAGTCCACATGCCTTCTTTCTCTCCATGCCTATGCATGCTGGGTGGAGAAGCATCACAGAGCAGAATGAGATGGCTGTCCCCAAAGCAGGGTAAGGTCAAGGATCTTTCCCCTCACCTCATGATTTTCAAAAGAAAAGCAGATCTGGACCTCAGTTACCTAAAATAAAATAAAAAAAAATAAAATAAAATAAAATTGCTGTAGCTCTTATTCTGCACATAAAATCACAGCTTTAATCTCTCATCGCAGTTCTCATCCTTATCTTCTCAATGGTGGAAACTTGAACTTAAAGGACATTACTGTGCTATGTCACCAGATCTAAGGAGACTGGGAATCATTAGATTGGAATCAGATCCTCAGTCAATGGAAATATAAGGGGGAAAGGCCAATGGTTCTTGGCCCTAATTGCACATTAGAATAATATAGGGAGCTTTAAAAATGTACCTATATCCAGGCCTTACCCCATCTATTGAATCAAAACCTCTGAGACTGGGATGTGAGTGTTTAAAGTCTCCCCAGGTGATTCTAATAGGCAGGGTGAAGAACTGCTCCTGAAGGGAAGTTGAGGGCCTCTTCCTTGAAAGAGCCTGTCGTTATACACTGAAGGCACCCACCTGGGCCTGCTCCTGAAGCTGTCTGTTTGTAGTGCTCTCCTGTGGCACACAGACCTATGGGTCTTCCTGTGACTCGTGGTTCCATTGGGCTGTTCACAAAGCCTTTGTCATCTGTGGTTCAGCAGATGCATGTGTTAGAATTCAGGCATTTGGCAGCCTCATTCTGAATTGTCAGTGCCCCACAAGTCAAGCAGTGAGACCCATTTGAAATGCTGGTCCTGTACACAAAGTGGGTGAGCACTGAATTGAAAGACAGTCCTTTCCAGTGCTTTCCCCTGAAATTCCTTGTAAGGACCAGGAGACGCTTGCAGTCGGCCTGGGGGGAAGTAGTGGCCCTGGCTTTGGAGATAACCATAACTCATTTTGCTGCTCTGGACAGTCCTTCTCCCACCCCACCTCACCTCAAAAAAAAGAGAGAGGAGAGGGGGTTGTCTTTTAAAAAAAAAAAAAAAAAGCAGGGGCTTTTAAGAGTTAAATTACACAACTCACTTTTTATTTTTAAAGTGAGATTTCTTGTTGCCATTGCTGAGAAAGATAAATTGATACCACATGTTGCTTCCAGACAAAAACTTCTCTGTGTTCCAGGGGAAGCACATGCAGCTGGTGTCTGGGTGAGTGGACAGTCTCCACAAGGTAAACATGGTTTGGAAGGGCTGAAGCGGACGTAGGGTACAACATTTAAGAAATTACCAGTTACTTCTGACTGGCACGGCACCTCTGAAATACTTTTTAAAAGTTCGAAATCCTTTCCTGGAAGGGGCTGCCCTGGAACCTTTTGGCTTAAAGTATATGATGCTCGGAAAACAGTAAGTTAACATTTATGATGTCACTGCTTCCGTGTGGGATCTAACAGTTGTTGGGAGCTGCTTTTGTACTTGGCACTTCGCTGAGTAGTTTGCATGCAGAGCTTTATTTAATCTTCCCAAAGATCCAAGAGATAGTCAAAGAATGTTTTTATCCTGCCTGTGGGAATTATCCCCTTTATAAATTATTGGTGGAATACTTTTCATTTCAGGAAGCTTCTCTCTGACACCTAATCTAATCTGTTTGGGGTCCATGTGTCTTTGCAACCAGTTAGCATGTATTAGAGATCATGGATACTTTAGTATTAGCAATAATTGTATCTTGCATTAGAAAATGGTCTTCATTATAACAAGAAAAATAATTGCCAGATTCTGCTAGGCGCAGTAATCTTTATGCTGATTTCTTCAAGGTGGACCAAACAAAGGAATCTCTAGGCAGCAGGACTGTGAAATGTGAATTCCATCATGCTGCCTCCTTCACACACCTACTGCACCTGCCTCCTGGAAGGGTTATGCCACTGATTGCCAGTTCTGTAACTGATTACACCTAATGGGTTTCTGCCCCAGTGCAGGGCTTCCTTCAGTGTAAATCGTTTAGTAAAAGAGAAGATGGACATAAAAATGAAATGAAGAGTATTCTTACCACTGCACTCTCTTTAGACATGTTGTGATGGAGTTGTTTTAAGGGTTCTTTAAACCTTTAGACCCACGTTGGGGGCAAGCTGGTACTTTTGTCCCTGAAGCTGAAGTCTTTTCCTAGAGATGTTTCTTTCTTGTAATTTTATCAAAATCTTGATCTCCAAGTACTGGATTTAAATTACATGATTTTGGGTTTTGGGGTCACAGTAGCTTCTTAGCCTCTTTAGTGAGTAACTGTGACAGTGGCCTGAGCTCTAGCAGTAGGTGTCTTGGTTATTATGTACCTTACTATCTTAGCCTTAAGGAAGGCACATCCCTAGTTCTTCAGCAAGTTACCGTTGGCCTGCCTCAAAGGGTATAGCAAAATGTGTATTTTTTAGAAGTGATTAGAAAAATCATTCTCGTTCTGTCAGACCACTCCTTTTTTATCTTCGGCTCCCAATCCCAAAAGTAATGTAAAATCGTAGAAATTTAGACTATTTGGTAAGGTGATAATATGAATTAGTGAAAAACCATAGAACATTTGTAATGATAGTTTTCCTGGGATTGAGGTGGCAGGAGGGACATTTGAAATCTTACAGAAATCGCATCACCATTAATTTTTGATTTCAGGGAAGAAGTGGGGAAACATTGGAGTTCTGGTATTTTATCTGGCATCTATTTATTTACCTTTCCTGCTTTACCAACATTTAAATAGAGAAGTTAGTACAGGTGAGCCTTGAACAATGCAGGTTCGAATTGCACAGGTCCACTTACACAGAGCTCTTTTTCAACCAAACACAGCATTCCCGGCCTGTGAAACCCATATGAGGGCCTGGGGGAGTTGTGTCTTATAAGTGAGTTTCTTCTGCGGGGCTGACTATAGAGTATGCACAGGTTTAGTTATATGCAGATGGTCCTGGAACCAGTCCCCTGTGTATAACAAAGGATAACTATAATTGGAATCATGACCTGTGAGGAAAACAGTAGAATGCATTTCTGACATCTGACTTTGAGGGGTGACTGGGCATTTGAACTAGAAATGGACAGATGAGCCATATTTGTTGGCCTTTGTCAACGCCGTACTTTCAGATTGTGGATTTTGTCGATGGAAGACTGGCCACCCTGTATGAATCGAAGGCTGCTGAGATTGGGGACTATGAGACTGATGGTGGCACAGTTTTTGTTTGTGTTGACTTAGTAATGTAACTGGAAAAACCTGTCTGAACTTTCTGTAGGTAATAGGCTCCAGGGAATGCATTCTGCGACTAAGAAACCTCTAAACTGAGAATCAAGCAAAGATTGGCCATTGAAGCTAATCGTCTATTTAATAAGTTGGGCTTTGTTTCAGAATCTAAGAGTAGTTAATATTGGTATTGGCGGTGGGCGGGGGGTGGGTTGTGTTTTTTTGTGTGTGTTTTTTGAGACGGAGTCTCACTCTGTCACCCAGGCTGGAGCGCAGTGGTGCGATCTCAGCTGACTCCAACCTCCGCCTCCCAGGTTCAAGCAGTTCCCCTGCTTCAGCCTCCCAGGTAGCTGGGATTACAGCTATGCACCACCATGCCTGGCTAATTTTTGTATTTTTAGTAGAGATAGGGTTTAGCCAGGTTGGCCAGTCTGGTCTCAAACTCCTGCCCTCAGGTGATCCACCCCCACTTGGCCTCTCAAAGTGCTAGGATTACAGGTGTGAGCCACCACGCCTGGCCAACATTGGTTTCTATGGTAACCACTGTCCTCTTTAGAATGAATGCTATCATGGCCACTTTACTAAAGAAAGACAAGTCAATCCTGTAGAGTAAGCTCATAGTTTGAGGTTTCCTCTTCTGAAAGACTTTTCTTGTTTGTTTTTTGGGTTTTTTTTTTTTTTTTTTGAAGGGGCTTGCTCTGTCGCCCAGGCTGGAGTGCAGTGGTGCATTCACAGCTCACTGCAGCCGCAGGCTGCCAGGCACAAGTGATCCTCCCACCTCAGCCTCACCAGTAGCTGTGACTACAGGTACATGCCACCACACCTAGCTAATTTTTGTATCTTTTGTAGAGACAGGGTTTTGCCATGTTGCCCAGGCTGATCTTGAACTCCTGAGCTCAAGCGAGCTGTCTGCCTCAGTGTCCCAAAGTGCTGGAATTACAGGCATCAGGCACTGTGGCTCAGACTTTGTTTTTAAAAATCTTAAAAAAAAAATTTTTTTTAAGGAAGGACCCACCAAATAAATACCCATAACTATTTCATAAACAAAATAATAAGACTGTGCTTTGTATTCCTCTTCTTTCTTAAATGTTAAATGATTCTTTAGATAATCTCTTTAACTGTTAGCCCAAATAGATTAAATGGTGACTTCTGCATAATTTGGTAAGAGGCCTATATGAAGGGTTGTAGAAAAAGCAGTGGATTGGAGTTTAGGAAACCCAGTGTCAGTTTTGCCTCTCGTGAACACTAGCTGTGGGACCTTGCATTAAGTTATTTAATATCTCTCAACCTGAGTCTTCGTATTTAAAATTAGGGCTCTGTTGTACTAATTCTTGCAGGTTTATTATGAGAATTAGAGACAATGAATCTAAAACACTCTGGCTCAGTAACTGACAGTGCTGTAATCTGGCAGGCTCTCATTTCTTCATCCTTGCAATTAGGGACTTGGGTGGGTGGGCAGTCTCCATGGTCCTTCCCCACCCCAACACCCTGTGGTTATGGCCCTGGATGTGGGTGTTCCAGCCCCTTTTTACCACATGCCCTTATAAAAGCTTAATATCTGTGTCCAGATTTTAACCCTGTGTAGCTTTTAATTTTAAAAAACTATACGCATACATTGTTGGAGGTTAGAATTGTATGATAGATGGCCATCAGAAAACAAATGTGGGGCATTTTGCAGTTCTGTAAAATGTTTCACACTTTTTCTCAGTTGGGTTGGAATTGGTGAAGCTGAAGTACATTTTAAAATGTTGTTCCCTAAATGCTTTTTAAAGGGGGGATAGCTGAATACTTGATTGGTCGTTCTAATTAATTCTGTGTGTTGGTGTGATCTCCTTCCAGAATCTAACGCAGAGGGGGCTGGACAGAGTGGGAGTACTTAGGGTGGGTGTCCCCATTTCCATATAGCCTCGGGACCTCCCTGTTTTTATCACGTCGAAGCTTGAGTTTGTTTTTATTTAATGTATCTAGTCACCTGAATTGTAGATCCGCCTGTACTTGCCTGCGTTCTGAACCCTGCAGAGTGCATGTTGAGAGCATGCTTCATACCTATTGCATAGAGAAATTGTGTTACTTTTTAAAGAAGTGTAGTATCTGGACCGTTAGTAGAAATGCCATTATACTTTTTAAAAACCATAAAAGTAAAAGGAATCAGGATATATAGTCTCCTGGGCAACATTTGCTTCATCAGATACTCAGCGTGTTGCTTATGTTCTTCTCTCAAATGCAGTTGTAGAAATGCCAACTTATGACCCATGATTGCTAATGCTTATTGCCTATCCTGAACTACAGGCCCTTCCTACATGTGAAACAGTATTTTGGGTTATTTACTTACGGTAAAATCCTGCTGACGTTCTGTGTTTTTAAAACATTCTGGGCTGGGCACAGTGGCAATCTCAGCACTTGGGGAGGCTGAGGCAGGCGGATCACTTGAGGTCAGGAGTTTGAGACCAGCCTGGCCAACATAGTGAAACCCTGTCTCCAGTTAAAATACAAAAATTAGGCTGGGCACGGTGGCTCATGCCTGTAATCCCAGCACTTTGGAAGGCCAAGGCAGGCGGGTTATAAGGTCAGGAGATCGAGACTCATCCTGGCGAACATGGTGAAACAAAAATACAGAAAATTAGCCGGGCATGGCGGTGTGCGACTGTAGTCCCAGCTACTCCGGGAGGCTGAGGCAGGAGAATGGCGTGAACCCGGGAGGCGGAGCTTGCAGTGAGCCGAGATCGCGCCACTGCACTCCAGCCTGGGCGACAGAGCGAGACTCCATGTCAAAAAAAAAAATACAAAAATACAAATATTAGCCGGGTGTGGTGGCACGCACCTGTAATCCCAGCTACTTGGGAGGCTGAGGTGGGAGAATTGCTTGAACCCCAGAGACGGAGGTTGCAGTGAGCCGAGATCAAGCCATTGCACTCCAGCCCGGGCGCCAGAGCGAGACTCTGTCTCGGGTGGGTGGAGGGAGGAACATTCTGGCAGAACCATGTATTTGTATCTTCTACATAAATATAGTTGGTGATTGCCAATTTAAACAAATATGTATATATAACTTTTAGGATTGTCCGTATTTAATATATGGACAGTTGCATCAGGCAATATATTTTATCTTTAACTTGCAAATAAAAACTCATCTGGCCTGCAGATACTGTTCTGAATGTGGCACATACAGATTCATCAGCTGCTCCCTTTTACTGCACATGAGGCATTTTACAGATTAGAATGAGCCTGCTGCAGGCCATGAACTCCCTCCACCATGGACTCTGTGTTTTATAATAGCAGTAAGAACACCCTGACTTCATAGCATGACTGGCTTCTGAAGTATATTATCATGTATCATCCTTACGTCATCCCTGTCAGAGATGGTTTGGATATGATTATAGCCATAATGAAGGTGGGGAACTGAATGTTGCAGACAGATTAGATTTGTTCAGGGTCACATGGTTGGTCAGTGGCAAAGATAGGACTGAATCTGGGTCATCACTGTCAACTGGGTGTATCTGCCAAGCCAGGAGGAGAATTCTTGCAAGATGGGTGCAGTCACTAGAGTTTTGAGGATATTTTGCAGTACTCCTTAATTAAATATTTTATTTTAGGATACTTTTAAATTTATAGAAAAGTTGCACAGATAGTAGAGAGTTTCCATACACCCAATATCAAGTTTCCTCTGTGGTTAACATCTTATAGTATGTGACATTTGTCACAACTGATGAATCAATATGGATATATTATTATTAAGTTCATACTTTCTTCAGATTTCTTTCATTTTTACCTAATGTTCTTTTTTTTGTTCCAGGATTCCATCCAGCATACCATATTACCTTTAGCCATCCTATCTCCTTAGGCTCCTTAGGCTCTTCTTGGCTGTGACCATTTTGAGAAGTACTGAATAGGTGTTTTGTAAATGTCCCTTTATTGAAATTTGTCTGATGTCTTTCTCATGCTTAGACTGAGGTTATGGGCTTTGGAAGGCAGACCATAGAAGGTGCCATTCTCATCATGTCATATCAAGGGTACACAGTATCAGCTCATCTTTTCCTTGTAGATATTGACCCTGATCACCTGACTGAAATAGTGTGTGTCAGTTTCTCCACTCTAAAGTTGTTCTTTTCCCTTCTTTTCATACTGTACTCTTTCTAAGGAAGTTACTATGCTCAGCCCACACTAACTTGACAGGCAAGTATCTATATAATATTTGAGTTCTTCTGAATGGGAGACTTGCCTACTTCTCTAATCAACCTAGCAAATGCTGCTCTACGCTTCTTGTGTCTGCAAGAGTTACATGCTAAGGTGTGAAATCTGGCAGGATGAGATGGAGTCATAGAAAGGTCCGGTAAAAATTCTCATCAGTTCTTAATTCATAGAAGTAGTTAAGAAAAGGTAGATGTTGTGCCTCTATACTAGTGGAGGAGGGGACCATGAGAAGATAAAGCAGCCCTCCAACCCAGTGATTAATTACGCTTAGAGAGGAGGGGAAGTTTGTTGGAAAGTGCAGGGGACAGAGGAGTGTGGTAGTAAATTCCAAGTGTGAGCTTCAATATGGGCAATATAATTACAGAAAGGCCAGTAAACCTAGGAATTTGGGGAAAACTACTATCAGTGAGCTTATCTATTCCCAGCATCTCTTGGACGTGAAATCATCTCCCTGCCCCCTAGATGTGAAAACTGCCATTTAACATGTCATTTTATTCCCAAAGAGGGTCGTGCAGATACTTGTCTTTTTGAATTAGGTTGGATTTTTTTTTAACCTTTGAAATTGAGGCAGCTTTAAAAAATGAGGAGTTGGCCAGCACGGTGGTTCATGCCTATAATCCTAGCACTTTGGGAGGCTGAAGTGGGAGGATCTCTTGAGTCCAGGAGTTTGAGACCAGCCTGGGTAACATGGAAAACCCCATCTGTACAAAAAATATAAAAATTAACCAGGCGTGGTGGCATGCGCCTTTAGTCCTAGTTACAGGTGCTTCAGGATCGCTTCAGCCCAGGAGGTTGAGGCTGCACCACTGCATTCCAGCATGGGCAGCAGAGTGAGACCTTGTCTCAAAAAAATAAAATAAAAAATAAATGAGGCGTTTGGGTTACTGTATCATCTGGGTGCTCTGTTTTGGATCATTCTGGTTCATACTCTATTTTCTCTTCTCCCTGCAGAACTCCATCCGGCACAACCTGTCGCTGCATAGTCGATTCATGCGGGTCCAGAATGAGGGAACTGGCAAAAGCT
The DNA here is from genome assembly GCF_047675955.1 of Chlorocebus sabaeus. NCBI lineage: Eukaryota > Metazoa > Chordata > Mammalia > Primates > Cercopithecidae > Chlorocebus > Chlorocebus sabaeus. The sequence continues at coordinate 32,896,785 of NC_132916.1, forward strand.
CTTGGTGGATCATCAACCCAGATGGGGGGAAGAGCGGAAAAGCCCCCCGGCGGCGGGCTGTCTCCATGGACAACAGCAACAAGTATACCAAGAGCCGTGGCCGCGCAGCCAAGAAGAAGGCAGCCCTGCAGACAGCCCCTGAATCAGCTGATGACAGTCCCTCCCAGCTCTCCAAGTGGCCTGGCAGCCCCACGTCACGCAGCAGTGATGAGCTGGATGCATGGACGGACTTCCGTTCACGCACCAATTCTAACGCCAGCACAGTCAGTGGCCGCCTGTCGCCCATCATGGCAAGCACAGAGTTGGATGAAGTCCAGGACGACGATGCGCCTCTCTCACCCATGCTCTACAGCAGCTCAGCCAGCCTGTCACCTTCAGTGAACAAGCCATGCACGGTGGAACTGCCACGGCTGACTGATATGGCAGGCACCATGAATCTGAATGATGGGCTGACTGAAAACCTCATGGACGACCTGCTGGATAACATCACGCTCCCGCCATCCCAGCCATCACCCACTGGGGGACTCATGCAGCGGAGCTCTAGCTTCCCATACACCACCAAGGGCTCGGGCCTGGGCTCCCCAACCAGCTCCTTCAACAGCACGGTGTTTGGACCTTCATCTCTGAACTCCCTACGCCAGTCTCCCATGCAGACCATCCAAGAGAACAAGCCAGCTACCTTCTCTTCCATGTCACACTATGGTAACCAGACACTCCAGGACCTGCTCACTTCGGACTCACTTAGCCACAGCGATGTCATGATGACACAGTCGGACCCCTTGATGTCTCAGGCCAGCACCGCTGTGTCTGCCCAGAATTCCCGCCGGAACGTGATGCTTCGTAATGACCCAATGATGTCCTTTGCTGCCCAGCCTAACCAGGGAAGTTTGGTCAATCAGAACTTGCTCCACCACCAGCACCAAACCCAGGGCGCTCTTGGTGGCAGCCGTGCCTTGTCGAATTCTGTCAGCAACATGGGCTTGAGTGAGTCCAGCAGCCTTGGGTCAGCCAAACACCAGCAGCAGTCTCCTGTCAGCCAGTCTATGCAAACCCTCTCGGACTCTCTCTCAGGCTCCTCCTTGTACTCAACTAGTGCAAACCTGCCCGTCATGGGCCATGAGAAGTTCCCCAGTGACTTGGACCTGGACATGTTCAATGGGAGCTTGGAATGTGACATGGAGTCCATTATCCGTAGCGAACTCATGGATGCTGATGGGTTGGATTTTAACTTTGATTCCCTCATCTCCACACAGAATGTTGTTGGTTTGAACGTGGGGAACTTCACTGGTGCTAAGCAGGCCTCATCTCAGAGCTGGGTGCCAGGCTGAAGGACCACTGAGGAAGGGGAAGTGGGCAAAGCAGGTCAGTGCCCAATGCTATGGCGTAAAAATAACAATATGGGGATCGGGGGGGATCTCTGGGGGAGCCTGTCTTCTCTTTACTTTGAACTTCATTCCACATTGAGAGCCATGGAGCAGTGGTGCACATAATATGGCTCCCAGCCAGTTCCATCTCAGGGTTTTACCTGCAAACCAAATAGGGCTGTCAGGTGCCCTTCCCCACAGTTTGCTGATAGTTCAGAAATTTACAGCTAGTGAAGAGAACACATACACATTCAGAGATCACATTCTTTTTTGCATCCAGTTGTCCTCACTGGCCTGTGACACAGGTTGCCCTACTTGATGGACAGATGAGAATAGAAGAGAAGGAGAGGGATGGTCATACTTCAGGGTCAAGGACCCCAGCCAAAGGGCTTTCCTAGAAGGACTCTCTGGTCCATCACTGCTTTTGTCAATCTTCAGTGTTACAGGTTCTTCATCTTTGGTTCCTCGTAATGATTGGCAGGTGCTTCTAATTTACCTGCAGAATATGTATTCTGGACTCTTTCATATATGAATATTTCTAACAAGCAAAATATGTTAATCTTTAAGTACTAAGCATCTTTATTAGCTAGCACTCAAGAGCTAAGCCTTTAAAAAAGTAAGAGGCCAGGCACAGTATCTCATGCCTATAATCCCAAAACTATGGGAGACTGAAGCAGGAATTGCTTGAGGCCAGGAGTCATAGAGACCAACATGGGCAACATAACAAGACTCCATGTCTACAGAAAACTTAAAAAATTAGCTGGGCATGGTGGCACACACCTGTAGCCCCTGCTTCTCAGGAGAATCCCTTGAGCCCAGGAGTTTGAGGCTGCAGTGAGCCATGATCGTGCCACTGCACTCCATCCTGGGCGGTAAGAGCAAGAACCTATCTCTTGGAAAAAAGCCAAGAAATTAAGTTGAAAGCACAAGTGTTTGTGTGAGGGAGTACTTACTCGTGTTCTTTTGCTTGTTCCCCAAACTATAAATGATGTCAGCAATTTCCAAACATAGAGTGACACAGGTTGTGAATGGTGATGGAGATATTTTTCAATTGTGGCATTTTAATGTTCTTGGAACCACAGAGATCAGGCAGTGTGATGTGGTAAGAAAAGCATTTGATTGAAATCAGGAATTGAGGTTCAGGCCCACTTCTACCACTTTCTTGCTACCACTGTGGGTGCGTCTTAGGTCTCTTGAGTCTCAAATTCCAGTTTTATAAAATGAGGATAATAGCCCCCATTACTTCACAGGGTTATTACAAGAATCAAATGCACTAAAGCATGTGAAAGTGCTTTGAAAACTGCAGTGGGATGAAATATGTACCATGCAACTAGGTATACTGACAAATGGGCAAGCAGGTAGCCCAGAGAGGTTAAATAGTTTGCCCAAGGTTACAGAGCTAGATTCATTTCTTAAATGACTTGAACCCCCATAGTAGTTCTTCCTTATTCTGTCTAACTGGTTAAAAAAAAATGGGGGACGGGGAGCGTTCTGAACTGGAGTCAAAGTAGCAGATAATAGACAAGCTTTCCCTAAAAACTCTCCTCCTCAAGAAGTAAGGTGAACACTGGGATCTTCTACAACAAGTTTGCACCACTGGCCACCCGGATGTTAACGGGTTCTGTTCTGTGCCCCAGCCCTTTTGCTTTGTTTTGTTTCAGTCTCAGCAAGCTACTTATCAGCCTTCTTTAAGTGGTGTAAAAAGCAAGGGAATTCAAAGCCATAAAAACTTGAGCCTCGTTTAACCCTCCGCCGCGGTGATGAAGGACTTACAAGGGTCTCCTGTGGTGAGCTCACTCCAGCTCATGGGTAGTTGCAGAATGGGAAATGTTAAGAGTGTTGTGATGCTAAAGCCTCTCAACTTTCTCAGGCATAAGAGACCCCTAATGGAACTCAAATATCTGATTTCAGTCATTTAATACCCCTTGAGATGGTGAAAAGACTGTAATGGAAGCTAAGTAGGGTGACAGTACTTCCATGCCAGCCAGTTCAGTACCATACCAGAACTTGGGCTGGTGGAGATTTGTCTTTAGAAATGTAGATATTTGGCTTTTAAAAAGAATAAATGGTTTGTCTTCCTTTAAAAATAGGCTTTTAAAGACACGAATACGTTTTAATTTGAGTGTGATTGTAAGGAGACCACTTTCTAGTTCATTGGAAAAATGTGTTCAGAAGAAAAGGCATCAGTTTTTGTCTAATTTTTCAAGTGTTGGTTTCCCTTTTGGTTGAACAGCAGATCTTTCTCGTATGTGTATAATTCTAAAGGATTGTACAAAAAATTAAGGGAGATTTAAATACTTAGATTTTTTAAGGTTATCTGGTGAACTATGATTTTGGTGATAATAAATTATTGCATTGAGGATAATGCATTTCATTATCATATCGTAATGGAGCCTTAGTGTCATCTTTGCCTCAGAATATTTTGGGGGAGGTTGTTTTGAGAAGATACTTCTTCAGCTAAAAATGAAAAGTCACCAAATTTTCCTGAAAGTAGACTAGCTCAGCATGACCACAGAGCATTTAAAGAACCGTCCAAAGGGCAGTGGGGGCTGTGAGGGGATCTAGTTTCTGGTTTAGAATTTCCATTTTTGCCTTGGAATCCATTGTTCATTTCAGCGGCCAGGAGCACATGCAACCTGAAGTGTATTTTTTACTTTAAAACTTAACTGTGACTATCACTTCATTGAAGACTCTCCTCAATTCACAGAATGGGGCTGAGGTCAGACTCTGATACCCCACTTCTCTCAAATTAACTGTCCCAGCTTCCCAAGAGTTGCCTTCTAATAACTTTCTTGGTTGAACTTTTTCTTAGTGTTTCTCCAGACTGACTTCCTGGCTTGCTCGCAGAAGGTCATGTGATGCTGAGTCTGAGCCTTCTTGTGTTGATGGAGCGGTCTGCTCAGTTGACAGGCAGTCTTGCTAAGGAGCTGTGGCAAGATGCTTCTCTGGAGGGCTGGGACTTTCACACAGGTCATTCATTTTAGACCACGTGGTCTAAAATGACCCTTAGGTCTATCTGGAAAAGAAAAAATAGCCATACTTTTTTTGGAGGGCTGGCTGCTGGGTCGTGAAGGGCACTGTGTTCTCTCAGGTGTTCATAAAGCTTGGTGCACATGTTTACAGTTGGTGGCAGAGATGGTCATGAGCTGGTGTGGTGCTGTAAGCTCAAGTTTCCGGTCAGCCCTCTTGAGTTCGACATGTGTCCTCTCTGAGGGAAAGCAGCTTCAATCTCACCTTAATTTGATATCACAGATGCCTGCATTCACGGACTTTCATTCATCTTCATCTTTTGACATTTGGAGACACCATTATGGAGCAGCCCAATATTTAAAGTACTTTATGATAAAGACTGGGAAACATCCACCAGCAAAAGCCCAGAGGGAGAGGGGAGGGGTGGTTCTCTTCTTGTCTCTGCCACATCACTCAATCTCGTAGAACATTAGGTTTCTCATTTGTCAAAAGAAGACAGCCTCATCAAGTTTTAAAGGTGCATGGTATGTATAATTTTAAACTTGAACCCTAACATTTTGTCTGTGAAATGGACCTGGTGAGGTCTATGTTATGATATGGAGCTGGAAAGAAATAGTGATGTACTAGTGTGGCATTAGCAGGCTGCAGTATTGGAAGCCGTTTAGAATTTACATGTAGGCTACTTCCCAAAAGGAGTAAATATTTGATGCTTGTTTGTCTGATGTTTGAATGCTGTGATTCTAGTATGTCTTTAAAATTTATGTTGGGGATAGGACTAATTCTAACCAAATACAGGTAATATAGACTAGCTATATCGTGTTTTTGATTGATGTAGATATTTCTGTTTTAGGGAATGTAACATCTGATAAATATGAATCTGTTATGAATTACATGGAGAATATACTCTGTTATTTGTACTTGTGACTATAGTGTGGTTATAGTATGCTAGCATGAAGAATTCTGTGTCTTCAGGGATCTTTATTCTTACCTTTTAAAAAAAGCCAAAAGTCTGAACTATCATTCAGGGAGAGAATTTGGGGATCTTTTTAGTGTCAGTGAGCGCAAGAGAAAATTGATATGGCCATAAAAAGGGGCTTTCTTTGCAGAGGCTGGTATGCTCGCTACACAGGCTATTTTTTCCTGGAAAGCAGTGACGTTTAGCATGAAGGCTGCTCTTCCTGGGCTTGTTGGTTTTATAAAATGCACCTGTTTTCACCTCTGGCCAGTCTGCTCAGCATGGAGACAGAGGCTGAGTGGCTCCTCCTTCAAGCGTTGCGTTTATAAACAGCTTTCTGGAATTTCTTCTGTCCAGAGAGCTCATGTAGAACATAAATAAACAGGGTGAAAATCACCAGAATTACTCTTACAACTTAGAGTGTTCATAATGCTTAGCAGCGTCTTGTAAACAACATTTTCTATCAGTAGTCTTCCCCCAGGGGCCACCTGTGCTTCTCACAGGCTTACCTTTCTATGTGGAGATGGGAGAAGGGGGCTTTCTGGGACCTGCTTCTTTGCCGTTGCTGGAGAGATTGCCTCCTGGAGGTCCTCCTTGACCTTGGGCCCGGTGGGAGAATGTTTGCAGACTGCTTTCTCTTCCCTGACTCAGAGACACATATTTACTGGACTTGCATCCCAAGATGGAGATTCTCCACCTTGCAAGAGACACCGCCTGCTTCACCCTGGTTTTGCTGATGTGTTCATTGAATTTCAAAGTATTGCTTTCCCCAGTCCTCCAAATTGTTTTGAATTTTAAAGTTTCAGAAACTAAAATGAATTTAAAATGTGTTTTGCAAATTAGTATGTAGAGGTCCTATAAGTCAATGTTTCTCAAAATGTTTCTTGGAATACTAGATCCTCAAGATAGTCATAGGTGTGAAATAGAAAATGGATTCTGTGGTCAAATAAGTTTAAGAAATACCATGTTAAAGAGAAATTGGATTATTTCCAAGAGAACTTCTCAGAGCGTTAAAGGTTAATACACATTATGAACCTTCTAGGGATGGATATGTTATGCAGTGTTTCCTAAAGTGTTTGATATCTTGAATCAAATCCTTTTTCTTCAAGAAACCATAGCACCAGTGTTCTAAGGAACCCCCTTAAGAAATCCTGTCCTAGAGTTTTGCTGAAAGGAGTCAGCACCCCCTTGGAGACTAGGGCTTCTTTGTCTTTTTCCTCCCTTTCTTGCTGAGTTTTTTTGTATGACCTTGTCATATATCTCGTGTTTCTCAGCCATATGCATGCATGGGCTGGCTGCCCGGCAAAGTGGTAGACCCGTGTTGATAGAAGTGCTCAAGAAAGGCCTGAAATCGTTAAGCACAGTTCATCTGTTGAGTACCTGCTGGCACAGGGGACTGAAGTGGATAAAAAGGGTCCCTCCCTTAAAGAATGCGTGGCCTAGTGGGGAAAGTGGTGGCAGTGGTGATGACAGTTTGTCGTAGAGCCAAAGACTGCCTTGCTCAAAAGGTTGGAGCAGAGGCGCATGTGGTGTGGCAGACTGATTTGCCTGGTTTTCTGGGACAACCCTGCATTCGGGGGTTCTGTTCCATGATCACACGGTCTATTCCACAAAAACACAGACCCTAAGACTTGAGGAGTTGCGTACTAACAGGTCAGAGTTCAGGCTGAATCCAGATGCTGGTTTCTTTTAAAAGCTCTGCAGAGCACTTTATGTTTGATTTCTAGAGCTGGTGAGTTCATCACGGTTGGACATGAGCCGCCCACTGCAGCACACTGTCCCTGGGGCTCTGCTCTGAGGGAGCTGTGGATTAAAAAAGCCTCCCCTGCAGCCCACTCCAAGTTAAGTGAGATCCTGTGGGATGGCAGAGGAGCTGTGGGACTTGCAGCAGAAGGCTGCCTTTTTCATGGCTGTGTGTCCTGGAGTCAAGTCGCTCATCTCTCAGTTTCAGTTTGCTTATTTATAAAACGAGGTTAAAATTAAAACTGGCCTCACAGAGCTCCTAGAAGGGCTACCTCTGATATGGGCTAATGTCTTTTGGCACTTTTTTAAAAACGTTATTTAATGTTTATTGTGATTTAAAACAGCTCCAGAGGTTAATAGTGGAAGCAGGAAGCAGCCACGCTAGTCGTAAACTATGGGCAGAAAGAGTGACTGTTTTCCTCAGTGAACTAGACTCAACTGGGTTTTTCATTAAAAAGGGATCTACAATTACCTGTTGGTGTGCAAACTTTTATTTCCAGAGTCGACGTCCCTTAGAAGTTCTGCCTACCCGTTTGGGGGTACTCATTGGAGGGGCTGTTAAACAGTCTCCCCAGAGCTGGTGGTTTATCTCTTATTTGTTAACTGTGATACAACTTGGGGTTCAGAACTAATGCTACAGATGTTGTGAGGAGAGCTGTATGTGGTATCCAGAGTGCTCCATTAGCATCTTTAAAGGATCGCCTGGGAAGTCCCAGCTGTCTGGCTTCAGCTCTGCTTAGCATGGGTACCCATCGGTGTCCACAGGGGCTAGCAGCAAGCCCCGCTGAAGGAGACGCCCCACCCTGCTCTCTTCAGCTGCCTCAGAGCCTCAAGCCTGAACCTCTCCTGCTGTTGGGAGGAATCTGGCAATGCCATCTTTGTCTTCCCAATGCCAGTCATCCCAAGCCACTCAGAGAGACCAAGAGCCATTGCAGTCCCTCCTAGGGCTGTCTTGGAGCAGAAGGACTACCACATAATAGCATGGTGTTGGCAGTAGTCTGGCCTTGGGTCTCCCCAAAGCTGGTGGTTTATCTCTTATTTGTTAACTGTGATACAACTTGGGGTTCAGAAAAGACAGTCGCTGCACCCTTAACATCTCTTCCAATTCTAAATTGAGTGAAAACCCAGAAAAAAAAAAATAGGCTGTTCTTCTCTAGGCGCTTCTAAATAAGCAGCAGCCAGGCCTGGGACTAAAATATACCACCCTGTAGAGCCACTGGACACTGGGATGCAGGTCTTTTGTGTCTTTCCTGCTCAATAATAGATGTGCACCTTCGTTTTTAATTTTAGGTCGACTTTGTTTTTAATAGCCTATTTTTTGCTCAAATCCATGGCATTCATTTATTAAAGAATAAGATCACTTAGTCACGAAGTCTCAGAGGGTAATTCCAGTGTTTCTGAAGGCTGAAACTGTAATTGACAGTCTTGGTTTGATTGAAGGTTTGGATGTCAGTATGTCTCCTCTCTCATCCTCTTTCTTCTTCTCTCCGTCTCCCTTCCCTCTTCTTTTCCTGCTTTGTCTCTGATGAAAGAAGTCTGAGCCATAAGGTTGTGGGGGTTTTTTGTTTTATTATTTTTTAAAATGTGTTTATGTTTGTGTGGAGTATTTGACTTGATTCCTTAGGGGAAATCAGTGACTAAGAAGAGAAGACCAGAGGTAGGAGTCCAACAGTTCTGAGGTCGAAATTTTCAGTTAATTTCCACTAGGCCTTCATTTCTGTATTCGCCACTGTAATTACTTGGAGCTTTCATTGGTCATTTGTATGTTCAAAAAAGATCAGACAGCAATACCGCCCAACCTAGTTATAAGTAATCAGAAAGTGTCTTGTCTGATAGACCTGTTAGAAGGTGGCCCTAATGTTTGTTTACCTAAAAATGCTGCCTGCCCACCGAGTAACACAAAGCAAAGCACTGCCTGCCCTGCCCGTCACGTTCTACTGAGACTGTCCTGCTGGCTGGGGTGGGGTGCCCCGTGGGAGGCAGCCCTGGCCGGCGCTTACACCGTGGTGCAAGTGCAGGCCAAGCTGTAAGAAGAGGGGCACCGGGGCCACACATGCAGATTCCCTTCACTACTGGAATATGTATGCCTGGCCAGACTGCTGACCTCAGGGCACTCCTTTGTCTCTCTCAGTCCTGGAGCCACCTGGAGTCCCTCTCAGTTCCTCTGTTGCACTGGTGTGATGGTTGTTACATGACCACCATCTGTGTCACCTGTCTGTCCTGGTCATACCTTACAGGTGGTTTGGACTATTTGTAGAACTTAACTAGCTGATTCTGTGTTTTCAGTTTCAGAATCACTTGGAAAAATTACATTGTCTCTCAAAATCCTGTGTATCTAAAGCAGGAAAAGAGGACTTTAGAGACCCTCCCTTCACTGTCTGGTAGCTAAACCCTGAGATGGGCTGGCAGTTACACCTGCACTTCCACCCACCCTCCAGGGATCTAGGGCATCCCAGCCTGCACACTCCTGTCATTCATCCCTGCCCCACCCCCCACATACACACACCCCAGTAAATGCAGTGAAGAGTCATACAGGATAGGGTCACACCCAGCGAACATAAACATCGTGATATGCAGGTCATGGTTGATGACTCTGAACATTTCCTCCTGTACTACAGTTCCCTGTTGTTTTTAAATGGTGAATCACTTTATTGACAGCAACTTGAGACTTAGAGTAGCAAGTCTTTTACTTTGGGGACTGGTGATAAGGATATATATGGTGGGATATACAGAAAGGATGGGAGAAGATAAACTTTTTATTAAATACTTGAGAATCAGTTGAATGTTAAAATTGTGCCTTGTTTTGATTTCATCTGTAAGAAATAGGAGTTTTAGAAATTTAATTATTGGAAACCATCCTTTTCACAAAAAGTGCCACAAATCCTAGGTCATATCCCACCAGGCAGTAGGTTCTGCCTGGACTCAAACTAACTCTTGGCAAATATGAGTAGGTCATGGAAGCAGTTGCAATGAAAGGATGCTGAGTGTTGGAGCTGTCAAAGAGGAAGAGGGTTCTTCCAGGAGGATGGTTCTTTCATTGATTCAGCCAACATTTATTGTGCATCGATTTAGTACTTTCAACTTACCAGGTTACTTGGGACATCAAGAAAATTGTGTTTCTTCCACTGGAATATGTGCTGCACGGGGGCAGATACCAGACAGTGCTCTTAAAGTAGTAGGTGCTCCATACGTGTTTGATTTGATTTGAAGACTTTGCTCAGCTTTCAAGGAGTTCAACATGTTGGGAGCCCCTGTACAAGTTGCCATTTCAGGCACATTATGATTAGGTACTAGGTGAGTGGCAAGAATTGAGTCAAGGATAGCATAGGGAAGGTGGGGCTGGAGGAGCCATCTGAATGTGTAGGTGATTCGCATGCGTGGTAAGAAGAGCCGTCCAGGTAAAGTGTCTTTGAACCTGACCCATCAGACAAGCGGAGGGTTTGTTCCCAGAAGCAGTAGTGGGCCTTAAAGCGTGGATGAGGACAGTGGAACTTGATCCCACAGGCCTTTACCAGCTAAGTGTTTTGGATATTATAATAAAGTTAAATAACCATAAATTCAGAGAGAATCGAGACACCCTTTAAAGGCTTTTTGCCTAAAAACTGGGCCTTTAAAAAGAACATAATCTAAAACTTTACATACTATTATATGTGGTTTGCCAATCTAAGAATCTTAAGAAAATACTAAATCTCTGCAACTTTGCTGTTGACGGTAAATCAATACCTATCATATTTCTGCCATATTAGTATTCATAGTTGACTCTGGATATGTGAAGAATATTAGTTAACATAATCCCTGCCTCAACATAAAGTCAGAGATAGGGCATTCTTAAACTTACTTTAGCCATCAATAATGGCTAAATTTAAGCAACAGAAAAGCTGGTGCCTCCCAGCAGGTGACCCCCAGCTCTTTGTCCCTCAGCTGTGAAGTATGAGGATGACTACCGCTCTCCCTGTGTGTCTCCCTTGGGTTTTATCAGCACAGCACAAAGGCTGGCTGGAAGGGCAGTCTACTCCAGGTCTAGGCTCTGAGGTGTCCTGGAGGCGAAGGCTCTGGAGGGCCCTGTCACCAGCCTTCCCAGACTGGTTCACCTGCTGCCTTGACCAAGCCCAGGAGTTACTGGGAGGCAGTACAAGGCAGCCTTTACACAAGTCAAGCTTGTGTTTTACACAAATGAAGGGGTTTTGTTAATAGTGTGTATAGTTGTGTACCTTTCTAGTATCATCCTATCTTCTTTGCCATGGAAAGCTCATTCTAAGCTTCCCTGTAACATCCTCACTTTCTCCACAGGTGCTTTACTTGCCTGTTAGAAATTGCCAGAGTCAATGAGGTAGGTTTCCTGGAAATTTGACTTTCCTTTAGGGAGGCTCCTCAGCGGAATACAAACCTGGCCGCCATCCTGGCTTAAACTTCTATACCTGTTGTTTCCCTCATAAACTGTTCAGTGCCTGAAATGGCAACTTGACAGCCTTTGCCAAAAGCGATTTTAACAGAGCTACACCTCCTAAATTTTCCTGTCTGGCAGACATGGAGGATGTCTCTGTTTGGTGTGCATCGCAGGCGGAGGACTGGATTCTCATCGACCAGGCCCCTGCCGTCAGCGACCATCAGGCTGGTTCCCATGAACCTCTCTAACTCTTTCATCACCCATTTCAGTCTAGAAGATATTGAAAAATGACCAAATTAAGCCAAAGCGTGTTTTCCTGAGCTGCATAAGTTTTGCCTGGAAGATGAACTCCAAGGGACCTGTGCCATTTTGGTGCTCCAAAATTAGATGTGACTGCCTAACCCAAGACCTGCAAAAGCATTGTTTTCCTGGGGTGACACCAGCTACACAAGCCTTGTGGATGCTGGCAGATGACTGTGGCTCATGTGGATTGCGTGTCCCTGAAGTCCTCTGGGAATGAAGCAGAGATGGCATCAGGCAGACATTTCTTTGAGTGTTTGAATAGAAATATTCAAACTCTGAAACCCACCCCTGTCGTCGGGAGTCCATGTGCGACTTCCTTGTCAGATTGCATGAATATCAATTCCTTTTCTATCCTAAGTGTTCCATATTTAGTCCCCAGCTTGCTCCAGGGGTTGAAAGTTTGGCTAAAATTATCTTTCTTTTTAAAGAGTGAGGAAAGTGGTGTTTCACTTTATTTTTACTTGTGGGGCAAACTTACCTCAAATCGTCTAGTTCTGTCTAGCTAGGAAAACAGTTGATAACCTTCATGGATTTGTGGATGTGAAGGTTTCAACTTATGATCTCTTTTTTCTTCCATGTCCTATTTAGTATTGGGTTCCTGTTCTGTTCTTCTCTGCCAAGAAGATAAAAACACCACTGAAAAAATTTTCACAGTGGATTAAGTTGTGGGAGGACAACAGTAGGAACATGTATGTTGTTATGCTGTGTGTAGTTTTTGGAGGCATTTTCCTTTCTTAGAGTATCATGTGATTTATGGTGATAATTAGGCAGAAACTTGTCTTCCCTACAGATGCCAAGATTATAGAGGGACTTGCTCTCACCAGAGACCAGATGACAGCATCCAGAGATATTTTTAGAATGGACCTCATCATTTATTTGGTCTCCGCATTTCATTTTCTTCGTATCAACAATTGATTTCAAACTTGTTTATTGGACAGGGAGGGGAGGGAGGGCGTCTTCCCCTAGTAATGAAAGCCACTGATGGGACATTTTTATATTTACTGTTAATTGGCATATTGCCCAGTAGTTGCAAAGTGAACTATAATTCCATCAGCTGTGTGCTTTAGGTTCTTTTCAAAAGTTTTACTTAATTTGATGTGTTTTCTTACAGCATTTTAAATTTTTATTTATTTATTTTGAGACCAGGTTATGAGACTAATTTTTGTATTTTTGGTAGGGGTGGGGTTTTGCCATGTTGCCCAGGGTGGTCTCCAACTGCTAGGCTCAGGGAACTCACTTCAGCCTCCCAAAGTGCTGGGACTTACAGGCGTTAGCCACCGTGCCCGGCCCCTTAATCCGATGTGTTTTTAAACTAGAAGAGCATCAACACACACACATAAATCTCACAGTTAACTAAATAACCTTATAACTAAAATGTCATACTTTCCAACAGTTTAAGAATGACATGAGCTTTCTTAAAACCCATGAAACTTGTACCCAAGCTAAGTATCATTGACTTTCCCAGCTCAGTAGCTGGGTTTCATCACTTAAAATACGCTCCCTCCACTCTTCTGTCCTTGACTGAATCAGATAAGCATGTACAAACATTGAGCCACAGAAGAGCCATTAAAAATCTAAGACAGATGAGCTGCTGCTTTCCTTTTGATTATTTTTATTACCCCAGTTTTCATTGTGAATGGTGATTCTGGTGTTCCTCTGAGAAGGATAATTGTATTTCTGTTCAACATTTATCTTCTATATTTTCAGTGTTTTACAATCTGTTTTCCTTCCGTCACAGAGGAAACCAGTGGCCTTTCTGTTCTCTGGAGTGGGAGTTTCTGTATTAAATTTGCCCTCTGCAAGAGTTGCCTCGATACGTGGGCCAAATCCTCTACCAATTCAGCCTGTAAGCACCAAGGCGATTTCCTGAGCAGGCCTCCCTCGGAGGGCATTGCCTGGGAGACCTCAGAGGAAGCTGTAGAACATAGCTTCACAGGTGACCCCAACCCCATTCTGCAGAAAGGAAAAGTGGTGGTTCGCACATTTCCTTTTTAGTAATGGAGTTCTCTGAAGATTTGGGGCCTTTTGATGAAGGAATGGATATTAAGCCTGGGGACTGTGGTTGGTTGGTGCTTTAGACTGTCCCACATGGGCCTCCTACCCCTGGCTTTGGGGTGATGACCTATTCTGCTCAAAACTGTGCTCTGTTGGGGGCTCATGGGTGTCCTCTGTCCTCTTCCTTCCTGTGTTGGCCCTGCCCACATTGAAGCAAGCCACACCCCCTGTGTCTGTACTTGGGGAATGAAGTGTGTCACCTTCCCATTATGCACTGGCTTCTGTGGCTGCATAATTAATACCCAAGGGAACCGGAGAGGGGTCTGAATTAGATAGTACTTTACAGCTTCTCCCTCGGTGCTTACAGTAAGTCAGGATAGGGACTTGGGGATGGGAGTCCCCGATGACTGATCGCATAGTGATGTTGGATGGTAGTTTATTAATTGTTCTTGTGCGGGAAAAAACCTCTGGAAGAGTCCAGAGGACTGTGTCTGTGAAACACTATCTAATCATTCATACTTTGCAGGACGAGGTAAAGTAGTTAGAATAGCACTGACTTCAGCAAGCTACGGTCTTCACAGATGATGAGATCTAGTATTTACTTTAGCTTTTACTCCCTCTAGAACCAACAAGCCATTATTTTATAGTCCAAGATAATATTATCTAGTAGCTTTACAAAGCAAAGAATGTCCCCAAAACACCATCAGCCAGGGAAACTAAATCCTAGGAATAGGCAGGAAGAAGAAAGGGGCTGCTTTTTCTACTTTATTGTCCCTGCCTCCAGTAAAACAACCTTAATTCTTCGATTTGGAGCTTTAACAAGGATAAGTAAATATCATAAATACTAAGTCCTGCTGTGTTTGCAAATACTGAGAGTGAAAGGTAAGATTGCCAGCAAGTGCAGAGTCACAGAAGAGATTGAAGCTACAGTACGTGCATGAGAATTCCTGATGACCCTGCGGTACAGCCTGTAAAGGTGGGAGAAGCAGATGTATGTAATGTGCTTTTGTGTGTGAGTTTATTGATGCTTTTTTCATTACTTATTTACCTTGTCTAGTGAGAAAAGCACGAGTTCATGTTGTTTCACTACCACTTTTCTATCCATTTCTTGGCCTAGAGCCATTTCTTTACTACCATAACTGCCAACACTGTCTCTGTAAACAAAGAATCTTACGTCTGGAGGTCTGTCATATCACGTCCTTTTGCTATTAAGACATGTTTATGAATATACTTTTTTTTTTCATCCTTTAACTTTTCTGGGCCCAGTGGTCACATGACATCTGATAAGACTTATATAAATTCAGATGCTCTAAGAGCACCTTTTTTGTGCCTTTCCATTGAAGACAAAATAATAATTGGAGGCAGAATAATAATAATGCTCTTGATTATTAATGGGATGTTTTGTGGGGGATTTGTTGGCCATATATGTGTTATATAATTTGTTTCTGTGCAAATTTGTAATACAAAACTCAAATTCCTAAACCCAGTGCATTGGCATGCCTGTAGTCCCACCTACTCAGGAGGCTGAGACGGGAGGCCCTCTTGAGCCCAGGAGTTCAAGTCCAACCTGGGCAACACAGCAAGACCCCACTTCTTAAATTCTTAAGATGGCCCACTTAGTAATTACTTACTCTTTTTATGGTGGGGAGTAGGGGAGTCAGGATTACCCACACACAGCAGTGCAGGCTTATTAAGGCCTTTATAGAAAGTGGCCATTTCATCTCCCCTGGTGTTGGGGTATTCATGGAAAGGGATGGTAAGCAATTCAGTTAGTCCACATAGTCAGTAGGGAAGAACCAGAAAAGTATAACTCGTCTACTTAGGGTGACCAGCTCTCCTTGTTTTAGCATGGAAAGTCCCATGTCCTAGGAAATCCCTCAGTCCAGAAGTCTAGAACAGAATCTTATCTGTACCTTGAATGTCTAAAAAGAACCCCCAAAACACCCCTAATATGACTGACTTTGTTAATCTCCCAAAATGAATGATCGCATTCCCTTTGGGCTTTTCAACTTCAGAGCATTTTGTAATAAGAACAACATAAGAAATAAGGTAAGTAGTCTTTGTGCTTTGTCCTTAGGATTTCAGACCTTTGAAACTGGTGTAGCAGAGCAGCTTTGCTGTGCCAGCCCTGGGCTCTGAGGTGGGTGAGGGAGATGGGAGGCCTTGACAGGTGGCCCTCAGGTGTCCACTGTTGCTGTTGCAATGCCCTTAATCTCTGGTTTTCTTTTCTCCTCCTTTAGACCCTCAAACTGACACAAGACCTACAGAGAAAACCCTTTGCCAAATCTGCTCTCAGCAAGTGGACAGTGATACCGTTTACAGCTTAACACCTTTGTGAATCCCACGCCATTTTCCTAACCCAGCAGAGACTGTTAATGGCCCCTTACCCTGGGTGAAGCACTTACCCTTGGAACAGAACTCTAAAAAGTATGCAAAATCTTCCTTGTACGGGGTGGTGAGCCGCCTGCCAGTGGAGGACAGCACCCCTCAGCACCACCCACCCTCGTTCAGAGCACACCGTGAGCCCCCGTCGGCCATTCTGTGGTGTTTTAATATTGCGATGGTTTATAGGATGTTTTAAGTGTTGTTCTTGTGTTTGTTTTCCTTTGACTTTCTGAGTTTTTCACATGCATTAACTTGCGGTATTTTTCTGTTAAAATGTTAACCGTCCATCCCCTAGCAAATTTAAAAACAGAAGGAAAATGTTGTACCAGTTACCATTCCGGGTTCGAGCATCACAAGCTTTTGAGCCCATGGAACTCCATAAACTAACAAATTACATAAACTAAAGGGGGATTTTCTTTCTTCTTTCGTTTGGTAGAAAATTATCCTTTTCTAAAAACTGAACAATGGCACAATTGTTTGCTATGTGCACCCGTCCAGGACTGAACCATGCATAGGCAAAACGAGTGGAGCACAGCGTCCGGCCCAGTGTGTTTCCAGTTCTGAGTCAGGGTGATCTGTGGACAGGACCCCAGCACCAGGTCTACAGGTGCCAGATCAGTAGGGCCTGTGATCTCCTGTCAGTGTCTTCAGCTAATGTGAACAGTGTTGGTCTGCTGGTTAGAAACTAGGATATTAATATTTTCAGGAAAGAAATCAGCTCAGCTCTCCACTCATTGCCAAATGCCACTAAAGGGTTTAGTTTTAAGGAGAAAGAAAAGAAAAGAAAAAAGTCCTGTTTTGTTTTGCAGAACAAATGAACTTACAGGTGAGCATTAAGCTTGCAGTGAGAAATGTGTGAAGAGTAAAAACCCAAGTCAATGCTGAGGCAGTTCTAACTTCACTGTTTTCCTAATACACATCCTTGATTATTTTCAGCCTTGCTGTGTATAATCTGATCTGCTAGAAGTGTATGAGTGAGAGGCAATAGCATACAAACTGATTTTTTAAATATAAGCTTAGGTTGTAATTGTACAAGTGACACAATGGAAGTACAAAATAGGGCAGTTTTAACTTTTTTTTTCTGCTTCTATGGATTTCATTTTGTTGTGTTTTCAAAAAGTTATGGTGCTGTATAGGTGCTTTCTGTTTAACCTGGAAAGTGTGATTATATTCGTTACCTTCTTTGGTAGACGGAATAGTTGGGACCACCTTTGGTACATATGAAATTGGTGTAATGATGCTCTGATTAGCACAGCATATGCATACTTCTCCAAAGTGATATATGAAGACTCTTTTCTTTGCATAAGAAGCATTAGGCATATAAATGTATAAATATATTTTATCATGTACAGTACAAAAATGGAACCTTATGCATGGGCCTTAGGAATACAGGCTAGTATTTCAGCACAGACTTCCCTGCTTGAGTTCTTGCTGATGCTTGCACCGTGACAGTGGGCACCAACACAGACGTGCCACCCAACCCCCTGCACACACCACCGGCCACCAGGGGCCCCCTTGTGCGCCTTGGCTTTATAACTCCTCTGGGGGTGATATTGGTGGTGATCACAGCTCCTAGCATAATGAGAGTTCCATTTGGTATTGTCACACGTCTCCTGCCTCGCTTGGGTTGCCATGTTTGAGCGATGGCCCTGTTGATTTCACCCTGCCTTTTACTGAATCTGTAAATTGTTGTGCAATTGTGGTTATAGTAGACCTGTAGCACATTGCCTTTTCTAAACTGCTACACGTTTATAATCTTCATTTTTAAAGTATGTATAATTTTTTAAAGTATGTATTCTATTCATATGTTCTGCTTGTCAGTGAGCCAGACTTGCTTACTATATTCCTTTATAATAATGCTAGCCACTTCCTGGATTCTTTAGTAGTGTGCTGTATGCAGGAACTTTCCAGTAGCAGTGAAGGAGGGTTGCCTCTCCAAGCTTCCTAAAGGATGCTGCCCTGGGTGGGGATGCATCGCAGAGGCAGTAGTAGCATGGGGGCTGCAGTAGGGAGTGAGATGGAAAAGGGTGGGGGGATAGGAGAATTCCAGAGTGCTTCCAGCATGAGGGTCCTGAGAACTTCTGTCCTGAGTTCAGAGAGACATGCAAAGTAACTAACAAAATAGCTGCTTGCCTTTGCAGTTTTACAGACCCTGGGAGCCACTTTGGGAGTGAGAAAGGCAACCCTCCAATGTGTTTCAACTTTAAAATGTTGAATTCTTTTCAGACCCGTGGTATCGCATTTATTCTCCTTTTCTAGTGTTTGTTGGATTTCAGGCAGAATGTCTTACAGAATGTCCTAGAACCAGATTATCATTTAATCTGAAACAGCTGAGGAAGGGACAGAGGAGGTACAAGGGCAAGGCAGCACAAAACAGATCAGGAAAATGAAGAGGGAATGCTTTGGGTTTTTGTTTTGTTTTGTTTTTTTCTTCTTCAAGTAACTGAAACAGCATCTACATGTAGAGTGTTGTGGAGAGCTGAGACCAGGGCAAAGTCAAGTGCAGCATAAGTACCGTGAGACCTGCCAGCCCCTGGAGAGGGTCAGCCGAGGATCTGGTAGTGAAGCCTGTCTAGGGTCCCGGCACCCTCACCCTCAGCCACCTACAGAAAGGCCAGGCCCCCAGAGACTAGCCCGGTTCTAAAGTGGTCAGGCTGGGCAGGGGTGCTGCCTGAGCCCTCTGCCCCTTATATTGAGACCCTGCTTTCAGGACAGGCCAACTGTTGGCCACCATGTCACATCCTGAGTGAGTGTCACAGGTCCCTAACAAGAATTTTCTGATCTGGAGCATATCAGCAGAACGCTTAGCCTCAAGGGGCTGGCAGCTCTAATGTTTGATTTATGATGCAAACTATTGGAGGCCACCCTCAGCCTCTAAATAAGCTGCTCTAGGGAGCCACCTACTTTTTGATGAGAAATTAGAAGAGTACCTAATGTTGAAAACATGACATGCGCTCTTGGGATCTGCTGTTCTCTTCAGGGCTCCAGAACCTGATACCTGTTACCAAAGCTAGGAAAGAGCTTTATCACAAGCCTTCACTGTCCTGGCATGAGAACTGGCTGCCAGGCTCAGTGTACCCCATTAACTGTGAATGAATCTGAGCTTGGTTTCCTTGATTGCATCCTCTGTGATATAATGATTGCTGAAACACATTTTAAAAATTCAGAAGTTTGTCACTCCTGTTAATGGGAGGATCATTCACACATGTGTAGTACAAGGCAGACTTTGTGTTTGTTTTTGGTGTTGATTTTTAGCATTGTGTGTGTTGCTTCCCCACCCTGAGGAGAGGACACCATGGCTTACTACTCAGGACAAGTATGCCCTGCTCAGGGTGTGATTTCAGGTGACTTCCAAACTTGTACACAGTTTAAAGATGGTGGAGACAGATTTTGCCTCTGCCTAGTGAACCCCACTTAAAGAATAAGGAGCATTTGAATCTCTTGGAAAAGACCATGAAGAATAAAGCAGTCAAAAAGAAGTCCTCCATGTTGGTGCAAAGGGCTTGCGAGGGGAAATAAAAATGTTATCCAGCCTGACCAACATGGAGAAACCCTATCTCTATTAAAAATACAAAACTAGCCTGGCATAGTGGCGCATGCCTGTAATCCCAGCTACTCTGGAGGCTGAGGCAGGAGAATCGCTTGAACCCAGGAGGCGGAGGTTGCAGTGAGCCAAGATCACACCCGCTGCACTCCAACCTGGGGAACAAGAGTGAAACTCCACGTCAAAAAAAAAAAAAAAAAAAAAAAAAAAAAAAAAAAAAAAAAAAGTTATTCATCCTCTCTCAAAGCAAAAAGGAAACCCTGAAAGCTCTGAACTCTAGTTTTATTTTTCTTGCTGTATTTGGGTGAACATTGTATGATTAGGCATAATGTTTTTTAAAAAAAAAATTTTTTTTTTGGTAGAAATGCAATCACCAGTAAAGAGGTACGAAAAAGCCAGCCTCTCTTGCAGACCGGAGAGGCAGAGTACTACTATGGGAGGTGAAGTTCTGATGGAATCATGCCTGTCAAATGAGATCTTAAAGCAGATGCCCAAATAAAAGAGTATATTATATTTTATCTGAATCTTAAGTGGGTAACATTTTATGCAATTGAAACAAATGGAATATTTTCCTCTTGTTTAGTTGTATCTGTTTATATTTTTCTTTGATGAATGATTGGTCATGAGGCCTCTTGCCACACTCCAGAAATACGTGTGCGGCTGCTTTTAAGAATTATGTGTCTGGTCACTTATTTCTCTAAAATTATCTCATTGCCTGGCAATCAGTCTTCTCTTGTATACTTGTCCTAGCACATTATGTACATGGGAAATGTAAACAAATGTGAAGGAGGACCAGAAAAATTAGTTAATATTTAAAAAAATGTATTGTGCATTTTGGCTTCACATGTTTAACTTTTTTTAAGAAAAAAGTTGCATGAATGGAAAAAAAATCTGTATACAGTATCTGTAAAAACTGTCTTACCTGTTTCAATTCCTTGCTCATACCCCATGTAATCTAGAACTAAATATGGTGCGTGGCCATATTTAAACACCTGAGAGTCAAGCAGTTCAGACTTTGATTTGAAGCACCTCATCCTTCTTTCAATGCGAACACTATCATATGGCATTCTTACTGAGGATTTTGTCTAACCATATGTTGCCATGAATTAACTCTGCCGCCTTTCTTAAGGATCAAAACCAGTTTGATTTGGGTATCTTCCCCTTTCCAAATGAAATAGAGATGCAGTACTTACTTTCCTTGGTGTTTGTAGATATTGCCTTGTGTATTCCACTTAAAACCGTAATCTAGTTTGTAAAAGAGATGGTGACGCATGTAAATAAAGCATCAGTGACACTCTGTCTTACTCCAAGAAGTCTCTTTGTTCTCCCTCCCCCTTTCTTGAACCCTAGGAATAAAATGGCAGTTTATCTCAAGGTCTCCCTGTGGAATTCCCCCGCAGGCTGGGAGAGGCACAGAGCTCAGAGACTATCGCGAAATCTTTAAATGAACCTAGTACACTTTTTCTCTGGCCCACTTCTGACCTCCACAGACAACAGACAACTTAATAAAGGCAGATTTATGGCGTAGTTCATGGTGGCTGATAGCCACTTTTGGTGTGCTCTGAGTCATGTTGCCCAGGAAGCTTGGAATAAGTAGGGAGTTGGGACTTAGAGACAGCCCTCACTGAGCATCTGAGGTTTTAACTTGTCAGTTGCTTGACCTGGATGAGGTCCTCCTCACGTGAGTCCAACACAGGAACGTTGGTCGGCCACAGTGCCCTCCTGCCCGGCCTGCATACTGAAAGTGAGACACGACACTTCAGGTTTCTGGTGGCAACAGTAAACATTTCCTCTGTGTGTACCTTTAGGGCCTCCTGAGTTAAGTGAGAAGGAACTCCACCTATTGTAAAACTATTCTTAGTAGTATGGATTGTGTGTTTCATTTTAATAGCCATATAAAAGTTATTCAGATGATATAGAATAAGCAGGGTCTACTTTAAGGTCCCACATAATAGGTTCTTACTTCAGATCAGGGAGGTGAAAGATTTTAAAGTTGGGAATTGGGATAAATTCTGTATTGGTGGAGACTCATGCTTTCATAAGTTTTTCCTCACCATTGTTTTAATTACTTACAAAGGTAAAACTTCACCATCTCCTAATGCCAAAGCCTACTAGGGATGGGTAGTTCACTAGAGATTACTTTCCAACTTTTATTCTGTCTTCCAGAGGATTAAAGATGGAACTCTAATACCAGTTATGACAAGATTCTTAGTAGAGAGTTCTCCAAAACCAGGTAAAAATGCAACCAAAAACCAGTAAGTTAATTTAACGACCAACAGTTACGAAGCCCATTTCCACTGTGGCAGTGGGCCAGCCTTTGTGATGGGCACCAGGAGAACGAGGATCTGCGCCTGCCCTGCAAGAGTGTGTGGTCTAGGAGGGATCTGTCTGCTCCACCTGGAGGGATAAAGGGCCAGCTGCTGATACTCTCCTGCTTCGGCTTCCTGTTTAAAAGAGGAAGAGTTTGGACTAGTTAATCTCAGACACACATGATTGTGCAGTTTATTCAATAATGAGGGCAAAGCTTTAGGCCAGCAGACGTTACTTTGATGTGTATCAGCCAAGTCACCCACACCACAGCTAGGATACAGGGGTCCCAGGCAGAGAATTCATAGCCACCATCTGCCAGACACAGGCGCACACACACACATGCATACAGTCATCCCCCGACACAGCCACAGTCACCCACAACCCCAACCCTGAGACATGGGAAGTAGAGGGACAGCTGTGGGTTGGTGGTGGGGTGCAGTCTGCGGTGCCCTGAGCTGCTTGCAGCCCTGTGGTGGGAGCCAGCAGGGGAGAGTATTTGAGGGGTGGAAGTGAGAGGGAAGCACTCAGAAAAGGGGCCCACTCCAGCTCTGCTTTCCTCTCCGTCGAAGAAAAGCAATGGTGCTGGGCCCAGAGGAACAGACGCATTTGAAGGAGGAGGAAGAGTCCTTTCCCCCGGATTTTCCTCGTTTAAAAGCTGAAAGAGGAAGACCGCCAGCAACATTTAAGACTGGAAGAAAATTAGATTATGTGTGTGCACGCGCGTGTGTGTGTGTGTAGTTCTGCCTGCCAACCATCACATAGTAATGGCTCAGAACTGTTGAGTTTTGCCTACCTTCTCTGAGGACTTGCTAGAAACACATGACAAACATCTCCACTCACACTTTGGGAGGAGAAATCCCAATGCCCTGCTGGTATTGGCACAGGATCTCCTCGGCATCCTATGATCATTCCTCCACCAGCACCCGCGTGTGCCAGGCGCTGTGCTTGTGTTGGTGAGATGAGTTGAAGAGGCTGAGCTGGAGTGTGTAGGACTGCTGGCATGTACTTGAGCACCTGAGTCCCATGAATGCTGCTAAGGATAGGGTGGAGGGACAGAGGAAGTTAAGATTTGAGCTAAAAAGCAGAAACGAATCAGGCTTTCTGGCTGAAGTGATGAATTCCAAAGACAGGAAGGACTGGAACATGCTCAGGAAACTGAGAGGTGAGCTTGTTTGGGATTTAAAGAGTTCAAAGAAGGTGAGAAGTCAGGCAAGAAAAGAAGGTTGCCAGAAAACTCGAGACCAAGGAGCTTGGAGTGTTTGATCGAGAATGGGAAACCAGCAGGGTGGTGGCCTGGTCAGAGCTGGCCTTTGGGAAGGGCCCCAGGGCACACTGTAGGGATGGATTCTAGAAGGAAGATGAGGAAATGAGAAAGCATGGTAATTCTAGAACTGTTCTCACAGCCTGGCCCCCACAGAGAGTGATGTTTATGCGCCCCACTGGAAAGGCGGAGAAAACTGCTTCGGGTTTCAGGTGACCACCTCGGCTCTCCCAGCCACAGGCCCTGGAGATCGCCCTATGGGCTACGGGAGCCATAGCTCACACCCCTGCAACCAAGTTGGGAAGCTCTGATCTGGAAGAAATCACAAGAAATTTGGTAATGGGTTAAGTCTAGAGGAGGGAGGCAACAGGGTTTGGATTTCAACTCTTCACCTGGTGTACCATTTTATCAAAGTGGAGTGTATTATACTTACATAAATATAGCTTATAAAAACCAATTGGGAGAGGCTGGCTTTGACTGAGACTGGAGGGAGTAAGGAGTAAGATGAGGGAAGGATACTGGGGAGTAGAAGTAGAGGTGATGAGGTGACTATACTATTGAAGGAATCTCACTGACAAATGAATAGTATTGTTACAAATTTGTATCTTCATCACCTTGGGTTTTCTTAACTTCCTCCTATTAACATCTTGGATATCACAGTATAGGAAGTACCTAATCAGAAGAAAGGAGTATTATGTATCTATCAAAACAATAATTATGAAAACTATGCATCTATGTAAAAAGCACTCATTTTGGATACATGCTTAGAAGGGTAATTATTGCTCTTATATTGTAACCTTATATGTTGATACAAGAAAAAAAGCAGAATACAAATAATACCTAGTAGTGTAAAATTGGCTGGGAGAAGCGCTAAAAGATAAAATGTAAAAATAATTCTTGTGTCCCGGACTCAGGCCCTTGGTATTGCCACCAGAGGTGGATAGCGTGTGAGCTGCACCTGAGCCCAAGCAGGCAGGAGTAGGGATCAGGAAGGCATGGCCCCGTCTGTAAGGGACGGGGAGGGACTCTTCCTCCCACTAAGACGCACCTAGTGGGTAACTCCAAGTAGGAAGGCAGTTCTCATGCTGGAACATGCCCTCGAAATGACACATGTCCATTGTAGGAGGACAATTGAGTCGTGGCATTTCTTCGCAGAATTATCTTCATTTTGTTGTACTTTGTTTTTAAAGTAATATCTTGAAAGGTAGTGCATTCACATGATTCAAAAGCCAGAAAGCATGAAAAGACACACACTGGGAATGTTTTCCTCCCATCTTTGTCCTCTGTCTGCTTAGTTCCTCCCACCCCAGAATTCCTTACATTTCCTTCCAGAATGTCTTATGTACCTACAAGTAATAAAACCACAGATTCTTACTTTCCCCTTATTACACAAAATGTACATCATACACGCTGTATATACATGGGCATCTAGCTTTTTAAATTATTTTCCCCAAGATGGAGGAGATTTTAATACATAGAAACCTTCCTCATTCTTTTTATAGTTATATAGTATTCCATTGTATTAATGTGTCATCATTGATTTAACCAGTAGTTCCCTGTTGATAGATACTGGACATTGGATTATTCGTGGATGTTTGTTATTACCAGCCACACTACAACTAGTAACCTTACACATTTGTTATTTCATACATGTGCAAGAATCTTTGTAGAATTAGTGCCCAAACATGGAATTGCTGGGTCAAAGGGTAATACATTTTTAAAACTTTTATTTCAGTCATTTTTGGGGAACAGGTGGTTTTTGGTTACATGAAGTTCTTTAAGGGTGATTTCTGAGATTTTGGTGCACCCGTCACAAAGGGTGTATACATTTGATCAAGGTTGACCAAATTGTCCTCCAGTGTGCCAGTTCACACCACTTACACCAATCATGTAGGAAAATCTCATATTTTTGACATTTTAAAAATGCAGTTGTGGCGCAGTGGCTCCCCTTTGTAATCCCAGCTCTTTGGGAGGCCCAGGTGGGAGGATAGCTTGAGGCCAGGTCTTACAGTGAGCTATGATCACGCCACTGCACTCCAGCCTGGACAACAGAGCAAGACCCTGTGTCTAAAAAAAATTTTTTTTTTTTTATAAAGAGCCCAGGCTTAGGAATCAGATAGCCCAGGCTTTTTCCTTGCAAAATGAAATAAAATTGCAAATCTGTTTTTCCCCTCCCCCTCCAAACTTTTTGTTTTAAGCCTGTTCCTAAGGTAAGGAGGGCTTGGACTGCTGAGAAGGAGGGGTGAAGGATGGGAGGGAGGCTCAGGAGGTTTGGGGAGGCAGAAGGCCTCAGGTGATTTCCACACACAGAAGAATCATGCCGACAACTTGTCCATCCAGTCTGGCCACAGACTCCACCCCTCACACCACCAGCTTGGACCGCCCGTTCTCAGGGTCAGAAGCCTGACCTCACAGCTGCGCTCCCTCACCTCCCACAATTCCAGAGGGGAGCTGTCACTCCGAAGGAAACAAGTCTGGTCTTCTTGGCCCCAAACCACACACCCAGACCTATTCATAGCGAGATTGCACAACCTGCTGGAGGACAGCCCAGCCGGGCATGGGAGAGCAGCCCTACTCCTGTGCCAGGCCCTGGCCCTCGGGTGCCCCTGGGTGAGCCTATGCCAGGTTTCAGAGCAGAGCTGTCCCCATAGCAGGGGGCCTCAAGGGTCTGATTGGCTCCTCCTCCCAAGTGGGAGAACTTGCTCCTCCAAAAGAGAAGCTCTCACGCCACCCGCCCACTGCCCCACTGTGCAGGTTGGCACCTGGGTGGAGGGCTCGCTCTCATTAGTGCACACAGAAGCCAGGAGGCAGGCTCCTACAGAAGAGGAAGCTGAGTCACAGAAGACACTCTTTACGTCTCTATGGGGAGCACTGCCATGGAGCGGGGAAAGGAAACTCAACTTGGGAATAGGACAGACCTCAATTTGAACCCAGCCCTGCAGTGCGTTAGTCGAATGGTGACATGTGAGTCAGTTACCTTCTCTGGGCCTCTGTCTTCTCGTTTATGAAGTGGAAACAGGGCTCTGCCTGTCTTGCAGGGTTGGGAGGCTCCCATGAGAGCATGCCCCGGAAGTATCTATAGCACACGTCAAGCAGGTCAGGAGCAAGCCGCTCATCCACGTCCTCTTCTCTTTAAACACATCTCATGGGCCCACACTCCATGGGTTATTGTTTTTTTTAATCTTATAAAATCTTGTAAAACATGCAAAATTAATCTGACATTAATGAACCTCATCAGTATAATTAGATTGCAAAGTAATTAAAAAACAAAAGGTAGCCAACTTGTAAGGTTTTTCTGTTCTTATTTTCCTTGATGTTCTTCAGGACCTGTTGAGAGCAGCCGTGCTCATGGTCAGCTTCTTACATACTATGTCCCGTAGAATCACTGTCATGAACACCAAGAACTCAAATGGCAAGAGAGGGTGGGAAGACTTGCTTCTGGTCCTGACTCTGCTACTGAAAGCTGTGTGTCCTTGAGTGAGTCGTTTCCCTCCCCCTGGTTCACTTCACGAAGATTCCATACTTTTTAAGGGGTCATGATGCATGAGCCCAGAAAGGGAGCACACACTTTATGAACTACACAGCAAGAAACAGAACCACAGACACTGTTTTGAGACAGTAAGTTGGCAAATGTGAATATACTCATTTTCCAGAAGGGAAACTCAGATCCAAAGTGGACTCAAAGGTTCATTGTTACTTGCTGCAACCTGCTGTTCTGCCTGCCCCAGGCCTCCAAAGCTGACACTTAAATGGCCACGGAACCCTGGTGGGAGAGTTAGGGTAGAGGATGCATCTGATAGGATAGGGAAAGAAATGGAGAAAGGGGAAAGGATGGAAGAGAGGAAGGGGAAGATGGAGGAGGAGTGGGAGGACGGGTGTGGCAGGGGAGTAGAGAGAGAACAGCATTTCAGAGGAGGTGGTGCACCCTCACAGATGTTTGTGCTAGAACCTGCTGGTGTTACACTGAGTCTCTCCAGTTTCTGTCCTAAAGAAGTGAAATGATCCAGGGGCCCGTGGCGGCCCAGCTGGAAGGTCTTTCTGATGAAGACAGGCGGCCAGGGTGATTTGCTGCTAGTTCGAAGGGGGCAGAAAGTGGTGACAACCTGGAATCCACCTGTGTGATGCAGGGAAACTGTCCCCTGGTGTGTGTGTGTGTGTGTGTGTGTGTGTGTGTGTGTGAAGAGGAGGCCTCTGATGTTGCCATCTCTTCATCAGTGCAGATAGCATTTCCACAGCAAACCCCTCCTGCCCAGCGCACTGTTGTGGCCCTCCCAGGTGTTTGGAGAAGGGTTTAATTAAAAAGAACCTACCAGGGTGGTCTGAAGCTTTAATTGCTATGCTTGTGCCTCCCTGAGTGTAAAGGTTCAGGCCACCCCTCCTCAGCTTGGCCATGCCCAGGGCCTACTCCACCTCTGGAAGAGTAAAAACATCCCTGAGTGGTGGAGCCACCACTTGGCCTGATTTAGTACAATGAGGTTCTTTTTGATAGAAGCCAGTTGTTAACTGCAGAACTCAAAGCAATTGAAGTTTTTTGTATAGTATAAATGCACAGTGAAAAAACAATCTTTTGAGAAGGCATGTGGATTGTGGCTTGTAGCCTCCCTGACCTGGTAAGAAGCATATGGACTTTAGACATACGCTAAGACATAGTTACAGGGTTTTAGCTCCCTGAGTTTCAGGGTCCTTGATGTTTCATAGAGGATAATGATAAT
The DNA here is from genome assembly GCF_047675955.1 of Chlorocebus sabaeus. NCBI lineage: Eukaryota > Metazoa > Chordata > Mammalia > Primates > Cercopithecidae > Chlorocebus > Chlorocebus sabaeus. Next base: position 32,924,714 of record NC_132916.1, read on the forward strand.
ATCTCCCTTGAGGATTAGAGTTAACGCATGCAAAACCCCTATCTGTTTATTCACCCTGTAATTCAACGTGTATTTATTGAGGGTCTACTATGTGCCAGCACTGTGCTAGAGTTAATGGGTAAACTCAGGCTTTAGAAAAAGACAAGGAAGGTGGATAGGCTTCTTTCTGGCTTTGCCTGTGCAGCCACAGGGAAGTTACCTAACCCCTTGAGTTTTTGTTTTCTTACCTGCAAAATAGGAATAATAACCCTACCTTGTTGTGTTATTTTGAGGATTAAGTGAGATGATGCATGGACAGCCCTTGAAGCAGAATCTGGCACATAGCAAGTGCTTGATAAACTTAGCTGTATTTATTAGTACACTGGAATTGCTCAATAAATTATAGACCATAGATTTTGTAATTAGGTTTCCAAAATGTAGCCACTATGCCCTATCTGAAGCCAAAGGAAAGCAGATTTTTCTAAATGTGGTCTTTAGATCATGTGTATCAGGAAAGCCTGAGGGAGCTTGTTAAAAATTCAGATTCTAAAAAAAAAAAAAAAAAAAAAAAATTCAGATTCTTTGGGCCCATCCTAGAAGTACTGAATCAGAATCTGACAGGGCCTAAAATTCTGCCTTTTCAAACACTGCCTCCCATGATTCTGAAGTACACTCAAGTTCTGGAATCCCTGAGGGTCAAAGGTAAAAATGCCCATCCATTTGAGAATATCCCCTGTGTAGGCAGAATAATGCCCTCACCCTGCAAGGATGTCCATATCCTAACCCCAGAGCCCGTGAATGTGTTGGGTTGCATAGCAAGGAGGAGTTAAAATTGCTAATCAACAGACGCTTGTTAAAAATAAGGAGATAATCTAGGTGAGTCCAGTGTAATCACAAAGGTCCTTAAATGGGGAAGAGGGAGGCAGAAGAGTCAGAACCAGAGAGATGGCACGGTCACAGAAGCTCAAACAGCCACTGCCAGCCTTGAAGATGGAGGGAGTGCCACAAGTCACGGAAGGGGGGCAGCCTCTAGAAGAGGGAAAGTGCAAGGAAACGGCCGCTCACCTAGAGGATCACACGGGAGCATGCCTCGGGAGTATCTGTGGCACAGACACTAGTAGATACTTCCAGGGCACGCTCCCGTGTGATCCTCTAGGTGAGCCTCCAGAAGGAACACAGCCCACCAACATCAGATACCTGATTTTAGCCCAGCAAGACCCATTCTGAGCTTCTGACCTCTAGAGTTTTAAGATTATAAATGTGTGCTGGTTTTAAGCCTCTAAGCTTGTGGTGATGTGTTACAGCTTTTCTTTTTTTCTTTTTTTTTTTTTTTTTTTTTTTGAGACGGAGTCTCGCTCTTGCCCCCCAGGCTGGAGTGCAATGGCGCAATCTCGGCTCACTGCAACCTCCACCTCCCAGCTTCAAGCGATTCTCCTGCCTCAGTCTCCCGAGTAGCTGGGACTATAGGTGCCTGCCACCACGCCTGCCTAATTTTTGTGTTTTTAGGAGAGACGGGGTTTCACCATGTTGGCCAGGCTGGTCTCGAACTCCTGACCTCAGGTGATCTGCCCGCCTTGGCCTCCCAAAGTGCTGGGATTACAGGTGTGAGCCACTGTGCCCGGCCTACTCTGTCCTTTCAAATCAGGTTGGATTCATGCACTGGATGTGGAAGACACCGTGAGATCCAGGCCTGGGCTTGGGTGGGAGCCTTGGCTGAGGGGCACTCTCAGAGTTGGGGGAGGGTTGGGGCAGGTGCACAGCTCATGGGTAGTCCTCACAGCTTTGCTGACCCCCCTCTGCCATTTGTTCCTTGTTCATTTACACTCCGGTGCTTAGACAGCTGTTGAGCAAAACTCATGTGTCAGGAGGCTCAGAGTGTCTGTAAGTTGTAAACAGTCCCAGGCCCAAAGGATCTCTGTCATCTCTATCATGGTCTCACCTCAACCAAGAGGGCCTGGAACACCTGAAGATGGCCTGATTGCTCTTCCCAGAATCCTGAGGAAAAGGAAAGAACCATACCAAAAGCCTCCTAACCAGAGTGGGGCTCTCCCTCCCTCACCCCTGGATTCCCTTGAGATGGGAACAGGAAGGGCAGCTCTCACACCCACACTCTCCCAAGGGTGGGCATTGCTGGGGCTCCTGGGTCCCTTCCTTCCTTGTCTCCTCAGTGCTCCTCCAGCTCTGGGCCAGCCTGCAGCCCTTCCTCCTCCTCCTCTCCTCTCTGCCCCCTTCCACTCCCTGCCCTACCATCCTCACCTCCCCCAGTCCCCAGCCAACTGAGACCTATCAAGTGACAGGCACTGGGCTGATGGCCTTATATTCATCATCTCTTTATTCTGATTTTATTATGAAAGATTTCAAACATATAGGAAAGTTGAAAGAATGACTAGTCATACACCCATCACCTAGATTCAACAACTCTTTTTTTTTTTTTTTTTTTTTGAGACAGAGTCTTCCTCTGTGTGCTCAGGCTGGAGTGCAGTGTTGTGATCTTAGCTCACTGCAACCTCTGCCCCCCAGGCTCAAGTGATTCTCCTGCCTCAGCCTCCCAAGTAGCTGGGATTACAGGCACCTGCCACTGCGCCTGGCTAATTTTTGTATTTTTAGTAGAGACGGGGTTTCACCATCTTGGCCAGGCTGATCTTGAACTCCTGACCTTGTGATCCACCTGCCTCAGCCTCCCAAAGTGCTGGGATTACAGGCATGAGCCACCGCACCTGGCCAGATTCAACAGCTCTTAACATGTTACCATATTTACTTTATAGATTGATGTATATGTGTATATGTACATATGTTTTTGTTTTGCTGAATCTTTAGAAAGTTCAGCCATTGTAACAAGTCCCCTCCGAAGACCTCAGCATGCATCTCTCAAGCCCCATGGGATCCCTGCAAAATAAGTATAAATATTAGTCCAATTTTACACGTTAAAAATTTGAATGTAAGAATTTGAGTGTAAATATTTGAGATTCTAAGAAATGACATTACTCGCCCAGCATCACACAAGTGGTAAGTGATGGAACAGAGATTTGAACCCAGCTTGGTATCCTGCCTTCTCTAAAGTGGTTCTAGAGCTCAGAATTAGGGGTATCCCAGAGTGGCATTGCTTCTAGCTTGGGATTTTGTTGTTGTTGTTGTTTGAGAAAACTGAAAGCATTTCAGAGAAACAAAATTTCCTTTCAGCAATATCCCCTGAGGCCAAAGCTACCACTTCCCAAGAAGCTGGGTAAATTCCAAGATTACAGGTTAGTGGAGAAAGATGTTCAGGGTGCGGGCCCAGAGGAGCAGATGGTTAAAGCTGCTAAGCCTATTGCTGCTAGAATGCAGGCAACCCCTCAGAGCTCCCAGCATGTACCTGAATGTCTCCCACCTGGGATCACTGTGAAGCGTGACAGTCTAAGGGGCCCATGGAGAAACACCAAGGAATAAAAGAAGCCTGCTCATGAAGCATAAATCCCAAAATGATGAAGAAAGGCCTCATGGTGGGCCTCAAAATGTGGGCCATTAACCACCTGCATCAAAATAACCTGGAGAACTTGTTTAAAATGCAGACTCCTGGATTTACCCCAGATCCAGTGAACCAGATCACTGGGGCATGGGGCCTTGAACTCTTAACACCTTCCCCAGGTAATGGTTGCCAACTCTAGGTAGAGGACTAGTAGCCAAATTCCTATACTAATACACATGACACAACACGACACGACTGTGCACTACACTACATACTGCATTACTGTATATACTACACTGCACGTAACACCGTACATGACACCACAACTCACTGCTCCACGGTGTCATGCTGTCCTCTACCACACCACGCACTACCACTGGACTCACCGCTCCACAGTGTCATGCTGTCCTCTACCACACCACGGGCTGCCACTGGGCTCACCACTCCACAGTGTCATGCTGTCCTCTACCACACCACGGGCTGCCACTGGACTCACCGCTCCACGTGTCATGCTGTCCTCTACCACACCACATGATGCCACTGGACTCACCGCTCCACGTGTCATGCAGTCCTCTACCACACCATGCGATGCCACTGGACTCACCGCTCCACGGTGTCATGCTGTCCTCTACCACACCACGCACTACCACTGGACTCACCGCTCCACAGTGTCATGCTGTCCTCTACCACACCACGGGCTGCCACTGGACTCACCGCTCCACAGTGTCATGTGGTCCTCTACCACACCATGCACTACCACTGGACTCACCGCTCCACGTGTCATGCTGTCCTCTACCACACCACGCGATGCCACTGGACTCACCGCTCCACAGTGTCATGTGGTCCTCTACCACACCATGCGCTACCACTGGACTCACCACTCCATGTGTCATGCTGTCCTCTACCACACCACGTGATGCTACTGGACTCACCACTCCACGTGTCATGCTGTCCTCTACCACACCACGCGATGCCACTGGGCTCACCGCTCCACAGTGTCATGCTGTCCTCTACCACACCACATGATGCCACTGGACTCACCGCTCCACGTGTCACGCAGTCCTCTACCACACCACGCGATGCCACTGGGCTCACCGCTCCACGTGTCACGCAGTCCTCTACCACACCACGCACTACCACTGGACTCACCGCTCCACAGTGTCATGCTGTCCTCTACCACACCATGCGCTACCACTGGACTCACCGCTCCACGTGTCATGCTGTCCTCTACCACACCACGTGATGCCACTGGACTCACCACTCCACAGTGTCATGCAGTCCTCTACCACACCATGCGCTACCACTGGACTCACCGCTCCACGTGTCATGCTGTCCTCTACCACACCACGCGATGCCACTGGACTCACCACTCCACAGTGTCACGCAGTCCTCTACCACACCACGCGATGCCACTGGACTTCCTGCTCAACTGATCTACTTTCTCATTGATTCATTTTTTAAATTTTTCTAAAAGTAGTTTATTTTAAAATTTTTTTATAAAGTGTTTTAATTTACATACAGTAAACTTCACTCCTTTTGGTATCCAGTTCCATGAGTTTTAACAAATGCACAGAGTTGTGTAACTGCCACCACAGCCAAGATACAGAACAGTTCCATCCCATCTTCCAGATTCCTTTGTGCTCTCCTGTTCTGGTCACTCCCTTCCTGCACACTTACCGCTGGTAACCACTGATCTGTTCTCCATCCCTGGAGTTCTGAGGCTTCCAGAATGTCGTATAAATGGAATCACACAGTTCATAGCCTTTTGAATCTGACTCCTTTCACTTAGCATGAGGCATTCGAGATTCATCCATGTTACTGCATGTAGGAGTATTTAATTCCTTTTTATTGTTGATATTCTATTGTATAAATGTACCTTGGTTGTTTATCCATTCCCCAACCGAGGGACATTTGTGTTGTTTCTGGGTTTCGGTGATAAACTCAATGATCCAAATTTAATGAACTGATTCCTTTCTATGGCAGAGGAAGAATCTCATATATTGGCCTTGTGATAAAAGGAGTAGGTGGCGTGTCAAAGAAAATGGCCCACACATGGTTCCTGCCATGGGCCACCTGTTTAACAGTCCATGGTCAGCCATGGAGGGCCCATATTTGTCATTATGACAAACTTGCTGGTCTTCCAAAAATCATAAAAACAACCAGGTCTTCACAGTGCTTCAGCGCCTGTCTTTTACAAATAAAACAAAAGGCTCTTGGAACATCAGGCCCTAAACTCACTGGGAAGCCATCTGAGTGAGCACCTCAGTCTTCCATTGTGGTGTCCCCCATGGCTTCCATTGTGATGTCCCCCAAAGGGGAGTCATCAGTGGCATCATCCTTCTTCACAGCTCTCTTCAGCTTACAATGTTTTTGCCCGACTCAATCTATTTGATCTTCCAACAAGCCCAAATGTTGTTATTTTTACTTGCACCATTTTGAAATCAGGTTGCCAAAGCTCAAAAGCTCAAGGCAGCTGGTACTTATTCAAAGTCAACAAGCCCCTTTGGCTGGGGAGACCCCCTGACTCTTCCCATTCTCAACCCAGTGTTTTCTGGTTTTAAAGATGTAAAACCTCTGGCCGGGTGCAGTGGCTCATGCCTGTAATCCCAGCACTTTGCGAGGCCGAGGTGGGTGGATCACCTGAGGTCAAGAGTTTGAGACCAACCTGGCCAACATGGTGAAACCCCGTCTCTACTAAAAATACAAAAATCAACTGGACATGGTGGCAGGCACCTGTAATCCTAGCTACTCGGGAGGCTGAAGCAGGAGAATCACTTGAACCGAGGAGGTGGAGGTTGCAGTGAGCTGAGATCATGCCTCTGCACTCTAGCTTGGAAGACAGAGCAAGACTCTTTCTCAAAAAAAAAAAAAAAAAAAAAATGTAAAACTGCTGCAGATGGATGATGCAAGGGTAGTGGTCAGCTCTTTAACCTGCACATTTTAGAATCCAGTTTTGCTCAAAGTAAGTAATAAGGTGGGCGAAAAAGAGAACAGAGCCGAGTTTAAACCACACGTCTGCTTGCCGGTAACACAGCCTCCATGCTCTCATTTATAGGATAAGCGAAGGAATTCCTACCTTCTAGTGTTATTGCAAACATGAGAGGCTGCAGAAGAGTTCATAATGCAAGTGGGTAAAGCATAAGAGGCACTCCATAAATGGCAGCAATTATTATTAATTTGGTTTATTAAGAGAAACCATAGCATATACACACCATTAACTATCTGTGGTAGGTGCTCTCTGCCTCTCAGCACTGCTCAGGATTTCAGAGGCCAAATTTTTTTTTGGCAGCAGTAAGGGAAACCAAGGAGTTAACAAGGAGGCCTGGAGGCTGGCATGGCTGGGACTGTTAGTTCCTAATGAGGGGCCAGCCCGGGAAGGAGGCCTAGCAGCTGTGAGGAGGGATGCTGAGGGTGTCTCCCGTGGAGGAGACTTGGGCTGGAAACTTTGTTTTTCTTATTTCTGAACTCAGTTTTACACTCCTGAGGGGAGTTCCTAGTGTCTGAACTTGGTCTTTGAGCCCTGGCGCTGGTGGTTCCTTGAGGAAATGCCTCGCGGCTTCTTGTGGGGCAGTGTTGTTATTGATGTTGGGCCAAGGTGGTTAGAAAATGGGATCCTCCAAATGGGGGCCTTGTGGTTTGGCCACACGGAGATGTCTCCACAAGCACAGCCGGGGTGGGGACAGCTGCCCACAGGGTAGGGCTTGAGGGTAATGTGGTGCTGCTTCTCAGCCGCTCCATCCTCTCCCGTCCTTGGCATTATTCTTACATGTCGCCTGTATTCTGGCTTCAGAATCTGCTGAGAGAAACAGGCCGTGTTAGGACCAGCTGGGCCCTGAGCAGGCTCCTGAGAGCCAAAAAGCCGGGAGACCAGGGTGCCAAGGGCGCCCTGGAGAGTGAGAGGTGTTCTCTGACAGCATCCATGGCGGGTAGAGATGCCAGACTGAGAAGAGGGAGAGGGAGAGGCAGCTCTACCTGGAGCAGGCCCCAGTAACCTCTGCCCCCTCTAGAGGCAGAGCCTTCCGTGACCCCCAGGCAGCCCTGTCCCCCTCAGCCCTGGGTGGTCTCCCCTTCTATGTGGTTGGCTGTGCCCACATTGTGCCTACCAGACAGCTGTGGCAGGTGCTTTAAATATGTCAATGGAGTGGTTGAAGAAATCTGAAGAAAAGAGGGAAGTCTGGTGGTATCTCCAGGATGACTTGGAGGGGCTTTCGGAAAGGATCCTCCCACTCTCCAGCTTTGCCATGATGGATAGGCTCTCCCAGGAGTGTGGCAGGTAACCGCCCTCACTCCTGGCCTTTGAGTTTCATTTCCGGTGAGTTTCTCCTTCCTTTTTATTCCAACTCTTCCCAGAAGCAGTGAGTGCTGGTTTAGTTGTAGGTACACATAACATTTGTCTTCATTGCCCCTACAGATGCGAGGGACCTCATCCCTGTTCTGTGTTCCCTCTGGGTAGGCTCATGTGTGCAGAAGGTGGCCTGGGGAAGCCTGTTCACGGAGCTCACTTTGCTTGTTCTTTATCGTGGCTTCATGCCCTCCCATTTGATGCTGCAGGTATAAAGCAAATTCGGTGCTGGCTGTTACAAAGGGGAGGCTGCAAAGAAACAAAAGCATTTCAGCCAAATGCATGCCCAGGATGTGCTGGGGAGTGGGGCAGGGAGGGGAAAACATAGAGCCCCTGTCCCAAGGATACAGCTTACGCCCCCTGGTCTAATGTGGGAGGGGGACGGTAATGACAATAGTATGAGAAGAGCTAGGACAGGGTTAGTGACCAACAAGTGACCCAACGGGCAAAGCCGATGGCCCCCTCCACGTTCCACCCCCTGGGCATGCGCACCCTCTCCCCATCTTGCCACTTGATTTGTTGTGTCCTTGCCTGTCACCTTCGGCAGGCTGACTTCTCTCCTTCCGCACGGGGAGGTGGGCAGGAGGACGCCCAGGAGCCCATGTGACATCCAGCTGGGCCAGTGAGCCATTCGGTGGGTTCGCAGCAGTTTTGATGATCGCCTGTCCATTTGTCAATGCTTTTCCTCATCCTCCTTGCCCCAGAGGTTGCTGGTGCATGGAACTGTGATGCGTATTCTATTATCTTCCCAGGGAATTACCTCAGCATTGGCCAGAGCTTAGCATTCTTAGCCACACGGGGCTCTGGAGGTATTTTTGGCGAAACTCGGAACTCCTGAGTGTCCATGCACTCTGGAGTCGGGCTAGGATGCAAAGTAGGGATAAAGTAGACGTGGCGGGTGTGGCATGTCCCATCGACCCAGGCTTGGCCTTGTGTCCCCTTCTCCCTGAAGCCTATTCCTCCCACTTGCTTCCTGGCTCCTTGGCCTCCCGCTGTCGTCACTCTGAATCCTTTCTTCTCCTCCCCACCAAGCAGGCAGAGGGAGACAACTCTCGTTACAGCTCAGGCCAGAGAGAGGAATCCTAGGCCCTTGCTATTTTTGAAGCTAAAATTAAAGCCCATGGTTTGCTTCCTCAGCACTTAATTAGACTCCAGCGCCTCACAGGGCAGCCTCCTTTCCGCCCACCAGTGAAGGCCTGACCAGTGGGTTTGGAAGCTGACGCCATGTTCCAGGCAGGAGGGCTGGGGCCTGGAGTATTTTTACATATGGGAGGCTGTGGAGAGCAAAATGCTTGGCACTGAGCCAGTTACACCAAGTCAGTTGGGAGAGGGAGGGAGCAGGAAAGCTGTTATGTCGCCCTTCCTTCTTTGAACTGCACCGTAAATCTGCTAGACAGGAAATGGGATTGGGAGGGTAGAGGAGGGGGCTGTACAGTGAGGCTGGACTGGGGCCTGGGATACCACCATCCTTGCAGCCTGGCTCAGGTGAGGCCCTGCCCTGAAGGTGGGGTGAGGGGGGCCTCACCTGGGGCTGGGGGTGAGGCACATTGGGTGGGTGTTCAAAGTTGTCTGGGTCAGGTGGGGTATGGGCTGACCGTATCTGCCCTCATGTTATTTCTGGGCCCCCTTCAGATCCTCCAACTAAAACCACTATCAGTGGAACAGTTTTTCGGGCTGGAAGGGACTTCAGAGACCCTGTAATTAGGGTTTTGAGGACAAGAGAGGGAAAATAAATTACCCAAAGCCACATACCTTATGAGAACTGGAAGTGGGGATGAGACTTTTGACCTAGGACACGATGGCTCTGCACTAGGTCTCTCCCCTTCTTGTTGCTGTCTTTTGACTTTCTTGGGGGCACAAACTTTTCATTCCAGAGTGAAGGTAAGATACAAAATGCAGATGTATGTAAATAAAATGACATACAGTCAATTCGCACTAAGAGCTAAATAACTGATATTTAGCACTGTTACTGAGTAGAGATCTTGATGAGCAGAAGGCCCCTGTGCTCCGTGGAGGAGTGCTTCTGACCGTAAGGGTGGTGAGGCATCATTGACTTCATAATCAACCTAAGGCCATCTGGCCTCAGGGTTTCTGGAGGGGGCAGGTGGGGGAGGTTGAGACCTGTGATGTACCTGAAACAGAACCTGCTCCCTCCCAGGGAAGAGTGAAAACAGGACACCTGACTAATGACATCGCATATTCATCGATTTATAGCATTTCTCCAGAAAGGTCTAGATACCAGCCTTAGGGGAGCCTCATTATTGTTGGATTAAACTTATGCCTACCCATGCATCTATAAGCCAAGGAACCTCTCCTGTTTTTTATCCCTCCTTTTCCCTCCAATAACACTTGTGAGGCTGCCTCTCAAATGTGGGAACCAATAGGTGAGAACCATGTAAGATCTTCACATATACTCCTGAACCCTGAATTAAGTTAAATAGTAGCCATAGCCTGTATTTATTTTGCTTTTATATTTTTTAAGCACTTTACTAGCATTATCTCATGTCATCTTGAAAACTATTATTATCATCATCCCCATTTCACAATGAGGAGACTGAAGCTCAGAAAGGTTAAATGATTTGCCTAAGGTCACCCAGTTGTCAGGGCCAACATTTGAACCAAAGTAGACTTATTGTAGAGACTATGCTTCACATACCTCATACTGCTTCCCCTGGCAGAAATGAGGTTTTGGAGAGTATAGAGGGAACTAATAGAATTTTGTCCAGTAGCAAGAATGAGGAACACACTGTTTATTGTCTGGGCTAGAGGAGTCAGTGTGAAGAGTGTCAGGCCTTGGAGAGTGTTTGGCTGAGAGCTGAAGTTGGGGTGGGATTTCCATGTTCCGTGGCTGGTGTTTGGCATATATTTCTGCTTTTCTTGGCAAATAGCCTAAATTTCCTCTTTACTTCTCTTGGATAGGGTCTTAGGCCAAACATGCCGTATCACCCCCATTCCATTCTTGTCTCAAATCTGTCACTTAGCTCATTTCAGTGGCTTAAACCTGCAATTATTTGATGTCTACTGAATGCAAATAAGGCTGATTCTTGACACCCAGGAACAGTTGACACAAGCTCCTTGTTGTTGGTGGTGGTGTTGTTGATTTCAAATCCTCCTCCTCTTCACCCTCCTGTTACTTCTCTGTTATTTACTTTAGATATTTCATCACCACCACTAGGAAGCACACAGTGGAAGGAAACCATGTTTATTGTTAGCCTTATGCTGGTAACTAACTAATTTTGCTAGTAGTGTCACTGGAAAAAGACTAGTGGGGAAGTAGTTTGAGGCTTGGAGATTTTTTGCCTCTGCATTCCCTGTAATCTGAGATCCCAGATAATGTCTAAGAAGCTAGAGAAAAGGGAAACAGAGAGGTGAATGGTTTGACAACTGCAACTACTTTCCCATGAGGCATTTTCTGATTTTGAAGGACTAAGAGTTGCTGAGTAGCTGAGCAGAACTCTTGCCAGCCTTACAGGCCTGAGGGGACAAAAGTTGGAATTCAAGAATTGTCAAGGGGAAGGGGTCCTAATAAACATCCCAGTCTTTCAGATGGGAGCCTTGAAAGGCTATACACTCGTAATAAAGCTAGTCTGGTGATAGCCTAGCACTAACAAAGACTGAAACCCAGATCTGAATCATTTTGATTTCAGATTAAAGAGATATTCTCCTAGCAAACTGCCTGCTAGAAACAAAAGTAAATTCACTCTAGAGGAAGATATCAGCTAATACCTTAAATTATCACTACAGTTTTTCATGCATAGTTTCTGGCATGAACTTTTCAAAAACTACCAGGCATACCAGGAGATAGGAACAAATGACTGAATATCAAGAGAAAAAAAAAGTTACAATTTTAAAAGATATGTAGAATCTGCCTTAAGAAGAACCAAATTCTAGGAAAACTGTAGGACTGAAATTAAGAACTTGGTAGAAGGGCTTAAAAGCAGATTAGACACAAGTGAAGAGAATATTCATGAACTTGAATATAGGTCAGAAGAAAATATTTATTCAGATGACTATAGTTATAACAAGATAAAAAATTTATGAAATACAGAAAAGAGTCTAAGTGATATACAGGATTCAATGTAAACATTTGTGTAATTAGAGATTTGGAAGGAGAGAAACAATGTAGCATAAACAATATTTGAAAAGAAAATGACCGAGGATTTAAAAACTGACAAAAACATAAAGCCACAGATTCAAGAAGTGCTATAAATTCCAAGCAGGGAAATAACCCAAGAAACAAACAAAACTACAATACACATCATAGTAAAACAGCCTAAAAACAAAGAAAAAAATTGCAAAAGTAGCTAGTGTAAAAGAAAATAAAACAAAAAATACATCATACGCAGACACAATATGCAGCTGTTTTTTCAACAAAAACAATGGAAGCCAAAGGACACTGACATTATGTCTTTAAAGGGCAAAAAAGGAAACAAAAACCCAAACAAAAAGACAGCTAACCTAAAATTCTATACCTAGAAAAAGTATCACTCAAAAATGAAAGTGAAATAAAGAGTTTTCCAGACAGACAAAAACTGAGGTGGTTTATAAGTGGCTGACAGACACTAAAGGAAAAACTAAATAGTTTTTCAGGTAAAAGGAAAAGAATTTCAGATGGAAGCAAGGAGTTGCAGAAAGGAATGAAGAGCATTGTAAAGAGTAAACATATGGGAAAATAAAAATTAATACTGACTGTATAAAATAATATCTTGAAAGAGTTAGAATATATGTAGAATTAAAATAACCATGCACAAAAAATAAGAACAAGGAAAATGGAGTTGACACATTCCAATGTCCTTAACATAGTCCAGGAATTGAAAAAAATACTAATTTATATTGAACTTTAATAAGTCAAGGATGCATATTGTCATCTTTAAGTCTAGAAGCATATAATTAATTCCACAGAAAGAGAAGTATTGTGCTCATGTTAGAAGGTAGTCTTGATTTGTCTACCTTCCTCTTTGAGAAATTTCTTTCTTTCAACAGCCTAATTGTCAATGTTAAAAAAAAAGATTAATGAAAGATTTTGTAGCAGAAAGAATTAACCCATAATCTCATTATCCCAAGTAATGATACAAGATTAAAATAATAAATAGAGCTTTTTTTTAAGTTTTGGATAAATTCCTGGATGTGAGATCCATAATTGACACTGAAAGAGAAACTGGATGCTGCTTGGGTATAGCTCCAACCTTTAAAGTTGTCTTCCCTGAGGAAAACCATGTGCTTCCACTGTGGATGGACTTTGGGTTTGACCCAGTGCAGGCATCTTATTAAGAATAAGCAGGCCAGGGCCAGGTGCAGTGGCTCATGCCTGTAATCCCAGCACTGTGGGAGGCCAAGGTGGGCAGATCACAAGGTCAAGACTATCCTGGCTAACACAGTGAAAACCCACCTCTACTAAAATACAAAAATTAGCTGGGCGTGGTGGTGCGTGCTTATAGTCCCAGCTACTCAGAAGGCTGAGGCAGGAGAATCGCTTGAACTCAGGGGGCAGAGGTTCCAGTGAGCCGAGTTCACGCCACTGCACTCCAGTCTGGGTGACACAGCGAGACTCTGTCTCCAAAAGAAAAAGAAAAAAGAAAAGAAGAATAAGCAGGCCAGCAGCTTGGTTCAGAAACATACGCGTTTTAGCTACCAGGATGAAGACTCTGAGGATCCAAGCATTGGCCTCACTACCAGTAAACTCTTCATATTGAATGTGGCTCATGCCTATAATCCCAGCATTTTGGGAGGCTGAGGTGGGAGAATCACTTGAACCCAGGATTTTGAGACTGACCTAGGAACGTGGCAAAACCCCATCTCTACAAAAAATACAAAAATTAGCCAAGTTTGGTGGCACACGCCTGTATTCCCAGCTACTTGGGAAGCTGAGGTGCGAGGATCAGTGGAGCTCAGGAGGTCAAGGCTGCAGTGAGCCATCGTTGTGCCACTGTGCTCTAGCCTGGGTGACAGAGAGAGACCCTGTCTCTAATAATAATAATAATAATAATAATAACGTTAACAACTGTGTGTTTGCATATGGAAGCAGTCAAGATCATACAACTTAATATGATTTTGAAGTTGGTGACCTGATTGTCCCTGGCTTTAGCTCAAGGTCTGTGCCTAATCAGCCGGGAGACATTGGGCATTAGGCATGCCACTCAGTGTATCTGGGTCTCATTGGTGAATAGGGATGCAAAGTCTACTTCTGCAAGGTTGTTTTGGGAGTTGAATGAGAAGTGGCATGAAAGCACCTGGTTAAATAATGATGCACTGTTCGAATGTGAGGTATTGCTATTTTACCCTCAAAGGAAAAAAAAATAGTGCTCTGGTTACCATATTTTATGGTCAGAAATATTTGTTTAGTGCAGTAAGATGCCCTGTGATAGAAGGATTTCATGGTCAAAGAAGCCTAGGAATCCCCAAATGCCTTTCTGCCTTCGGAGATCCCCAGTGCTCACAACCCCTTTTTCTCCTCCAGAAATATGAACACTCATTAGCCTTTGAAAGGCCCTGAGAAGTCCTGCAGCAAAGAAATCAGTTGAAGTATGTTTTATCCGGTGTTTTCCAACATAATTTGACCAATGAAGCTTCTTTGTATAACATCTCACCACATCTCTATATACATTCATACTTTCATTCTCTCCCTCTGTGGCTTCATCCATACCCACACTCATACACCGGTGTCTGCCCAGCTGATATTTCTAGTCTGGACTGCTCCTGTGAAGTTCAGGCCAGTACACCCAATTGCTTCCACTTGGCTGTCTCAGGACAACTCAAATTCAATCTATCCAAAATGTCTAAAATTAAAATCAGTACCCTCCATCTCAAACCTGGATCTTTTCCAAGATTCCCCAGTGTAATGAATGGCCCAGCACCCTTCCAACTCCACAAAGCCCAAAACCTTGCCACATCTCTTCCCCTCATCCCTCACATCCCACACATATATTCTATCACAATTTCCTTCCCAACTTATGTTCTACACATGTTTCCTACCTATCCTGTTCTCTCCAGACCCATTGCCACCAGCGTGGTCCAGTCTACCCAGAGCTGTCCCCAGGACCAGGACCAGAGCTTTCCAACTAGTCTCCCTACTGTCTCATCCCCCTAAACTATCTTCCATGGAGGAGTAGGATAAGGCTTCAAAACCCCTGTCTAATCCGTCTTAAACCTTCTAACAGTTTCTTCTTGCTCTTAGGTTCTCCGCGTCCCAATCACCAGGGTTTTTCTATTTCTTCAGATGTCCCCAAGACAGGGCCTTTGCTTATGCCCTTCCTGATGCTAGGACACTCTCAGTGCCCCAGCCCAGTCCCTTTCCTAATTAACTTGCTCCCTCCTGTAGCTGTCAACCCAAATACAACTTCCTCAGGGAAGCTGCTCCCCAGACTTAGTCAGGACCCTTGTCCCCCACCCCACCATGGGCCTCTGCTTCATCTGTAAGTTGCCTCTCAACTTACAACTGCGCATTTGCTTTTGCTTTTATTTTATTTTATTTTATTTTTGAGACAGAATGCTCACTCTGTTACTTAGGCTGGAGTGCAGTGGTGCAATCTCTGCACATTGCAACTTCTGCCTCCTGGGTTCAAGCAATTCTCCTGCCTCAGCCTCCCAAGTAGCTGGGATTACAGGTGTTCACCATCACACCAGGCATTAGTAAAATTTTGTGTTTTTAGTAGTGACAGGGTTTTACCATGGTGGCCAGGCTGGTCTTGAGCTCCTGAGGTGCCCACCACCATGCTGGGCATTAATAAAGTTTTATGTTTTTAGTAGAGACGGGGTTTCACCATGTTGGCCAGGCTGGTCTCGAACTCCTGACCTCATGTGATCTGCCTCCCTTGGCCTCCCAAAGTGCTGGGATTACAGGCCTGAGCCACTGCAACGGGCCACATTTGCTTTTGTATTATTCGAATTAATGTCTCTTCTCTCAGACTAGATTGTAATGCACCTCATCAGGGGAGGACCTTGCCTATTTAATTCAATATTTGCTATCAGAAAGCACCACAAATAATTTTTGCTGTAGAAAAAAAATCTCCTCTTCTTCACCACACATTCCACCTCTCCACTTCTGCTCTCTTGCCTCTCTGGTCTCCAGCTTTTTCAGAAAACAAAAACTCAACTGTTAGGCTAAGCTCCTCTTTTCTCTCCAAAGATTAAGCCATCTTACTGACTTCTCCAAAGATCCTCTTTCCTGCTCGTCTGTTTCAAGTTCACATTCCGGCTGCCACCCAGGCTGCCCACTGCCTGCTGCAGGGCTCCATCCACATCCATCACAGTGTGCACGGCACCCCTGCACTGTGCGAAGCTACAGCCTGAGGCCACTCTGCCTTATCTTCCATCAAAAGGGCAATTTCTGTCTGATTTACGTATCTGACCCAGAGCAGTTTTGGAGGCTAATTCGTACCACTATTCCAGATCTCTGTTCCCCTGCTGAAACCCCAAGCCCCCTGCCCACATACAGAAACATGCTGATGCTTTTGCTTGGATCCCTGGGACGAAATGGGTGCCTTAGTTTGCTTTTGCTTGTTCTGGTTTCATTTGGGTTCCAAGTCAGCCCCTACCTTTCACAATTCTAGGGCTTAGGACAGGCTGTTCTCTCTGCCCAGGAAGACTACTCCACATCCCACCTCCTTCCCCTCCTTGGTTTAATCCTACTCATCCTTCAGGCCTCAGCTTAGGTGCCACTTCTGCAAAGGAATCTCCTGACAAATCAACTTTAGGTTACCCTGCTATTCTGTCTCATTCCATGCTTGTCCTTCTAGACATCCACTGCAATTTGTATTTCTATATTTGTGTGTGTACTTATTTGCTTAATGACTATCTCCCTGCTAAACCATGAACTATATAAGGGTAGGGCTGGTGTCTGTTTTTTCACCAATCCTGCGTGCAGCACAGCGCCTGTTTACTCAGCAGGCGCTCCATCAATGTGTACTGCAAGGAAGAAGCAATGAATGGACCAATGAATGTGCTTGCTCTTGAAACACCATTTGACCCTTGGAAATCTGCCTGGCTTGAAAACAACTCCAAGCCCAAGCAAAACTTAAGGAAGTGTAATTTGAAGAAATAATTTGTGTCTTGAACTTGTCAATGCCAATTATCTGTGTATTTTGATTTGTTTTTTCACCCCTTGGGTTCAGAGTGACCTTGCCAGGCCTTAGTCTCCTGGGGCACATATTTCCTTCTGCTCTGTAATAATAGGCTGCCTGGGGCTCACTGGGCTATGGTTTAAAAAGTCTGCAGGTGGCTTCTCCTCTCTCCAGCTAGGCTGGATGGAAAGGGAGGGCAGGGTTGTGTGTCCCTCCTTTTCTGCACCCTCTCCCCTCACCCCGCCAGTCCTCAGAGGGAAGGCTGGGCTTTCGATGCCCAAGCTCGGGTACATGCGGTCTTTTGGTTCTGCTGAAACAGACTCCCTGTGCCTTCTTGGTTCCATGTTTTTTACCTGAATTCATTCTCACTTGGAGCAATGCAATGCCAAAGCCATTTTTGCAGTAAAGCTTGCAGCAGAAAATGTTAGTGGCCCACCCCATATTCCCCCCAGTTTACCATTTTCTGTGTATCCTGGGATTTGGTGTGCACTGTCTTCCAAAGCCAGCACTGTGGCTTTTTTGGCAAGCAGCCCTCAGGGGCTCTGGAGCCACTTTGTGTGCATGGATGAAGAGCCTGGAACCTGACTTACCCCCCAGTTCCCTGGATTAGGCTCTGAGAATGCCGGCCTGAGGTCCTGCTCTGCTCTGCCCCCTCCACTCCTCTACTAGTGTCCTTATATCACGTCCACACAAAGCCTCAGCTAGGGGCCTGTTTAGCGGGATCCCAGCCTAAGACACTAGACATCAGGAGTGGGGCTGGGAAGTGAAAGCACACTGAAGCCAGGGCGAACAAGAACCACAAGAAGGGGTCCAAGAACACCTGGGCAGAGCACAGACACTGTCCACTTACATCTCACATTCAAGTTCACACCTTCCTATCACGGGGCCTTCATCTTGGTGATGGGCCACAATTTATGGGGGAAACTTACAAAAGGAGAGTTAGTTGGATGATCCACCATTCTCACCTTTTATAGCTTGTCTGGAGGCAAAACGGATATTCATCACAACTCTCCTGGACCCCCCATCCTCAGCTGGTTGGCACTTCTGCTGGTTGTTTCCTAATGGGGTGACTCAGCCCTTCATCCTTGAGGAGTCTAAGCTCCTGGCCACCATGGCTATGGTTGCTCTAATGACCTGGTCACCGTTAACACTGGGCAGGGGAGTGACCTAGAGGTGCCCTGCATTCCACACATCCTCCCCCCAGCTCCACTGAAACAGGGACAGAACCTCCTCTTACTGACCGGGGCTAATCGTCCCTGCCAGTATGGTAACTCCTTTCTTTGCCTGATGGTCTGCCAGGATGAGGGGACCATCCTCAAATGACAAGGTGGTTGCCATCGATTTCGGTTTCGTGGGACTCTGTCCCTGGTAGAAGTGTCTCCCTTCCCTTCTGGGAATTAGGACTTCTAGACCCACAGAACCTAAAGTTGTGGCAGCAGGAAGCACTTCCTCCAAGTAGCTCCCTGGGAATGGTGGGGAGCAGGGCTTCATCCCATTGCTTCCTCCCTCTCTTGTGGGGGCGACTCAGATGTGTCCACTCAGGGTCCTTTGCAGGATCAGCCTAAAGCTACACTCAGAGCCTCTGCTGTGACTTTGCCCTTGCTTGGTTTTGTCCCCTTCCCTGTGCTGCTTCCCCCACTCCCTTACTGGTTGCCCCTGGGATCCCTTCCTTAATCAGTTACTTGTACCCAAAGTCTGCTTTCTGGAGAAGTCAACCTAAGACAGAGCTGGAAGCCATGAGGAATGGGGCGAGCCAAGCACTCCAGCTTTGAACATAAGACATTGGCAGGGGCCAGGGTTGAAGGGAGGAAGTCAGAGCTACTGACTAGACCTTGAACTGGAAACCCGGGGTCCTGCTCCTATTTCTACCTCACTGAGAACCAAAAAAATGGGCCTCTGCCTTCCCAGGTGTCTGATAAGGATAATGCTTTAAACTCTGACAATGTAGAGGAAATACTGTCCCAAAGTGCTTCTCGCACATTTATTTAAATGTGATGAATTTTAAAACCAATGAAGTTATTTGCAAATAATGTGTTGTATAATAGTATAACACCACTGCCCATGACAATAGCTAACATACCCCGTGCATCCCTCTGGCCATGACCTCTACGAAGTACCGTACATGGTTCTCTCCTTTCCTCCTTACAACTACCTTATGCAGAAGGTACGACTATTAGTCCATCGTCCCATTTTACAAATGTAGAAACTGAAGGATAGAAAGTGATCCACCCGTGTGAGGGGCAGAGCCAGGAAGATGAATGAAGGCCTGTGCTCTCAGCTGCCCACTGCACCTCCAGTGGGGAGACAGAAGCAGCCCATCTCTTTCCCCAGCTGAGGAAGTGGGATGTCTGTGGCAGGCAGGGCATCTACCATTCGGATTTTTAAGCTTGCACACACAGAGCCCGTGGTGTATTTAAGCTGACGAGAAACTGCTACTTGGCTAGGCTCCTCAGAGGCCAGGGGCAAGACCCAAAGCTCCTTTGATCCTCCTCCAATCCAGGAATCCAGCTGATATTAATATTCGATATTACGATGGTTTCATTTGACATTTTCATGAGGAAATCTTGGCTTTACTTGGTTCCCAGGCTGGCAGGTGGGGCCAGTGCCAGGAAACGCACTGTATACTGTATACAGAGTCAACAGCCGCACAGCAGGTTGGTGTTCCAAACCTTCTCCCGAGGCCAGAGCCACCATTAAAACACACCTTCACTTAGAGCTGTTTTTCTCAAATAAGAAGATTACATCTGGGCTCCGAGAAGTGGTTTGTCAGGACTGTCTTCATCATGAGGTGAAGTCGAATTAGGCTTGGCAATTTGTGGGTCTAGGCTCCCCCTTTCCCTGGGCTGCCCTCACAGACAAGATGCATCCCCTCATGGAATGAACGTCCCAGACTGCAAGTTCTGTGCGGGTGAGGACTGTGTTTTGTTTACTGCTGGCAGTGGGGCCTGCCACTCAGTGGCCTCTCTGTATATGGTTGTTACCAATTAATAAACGATTTGGTAAATGAGTAAAGACAGTCAGCATCATTTGCTATTAAGAGCCCAGCCTCTGGAACCAGACACTTGGATTCAAATCCCAGTTAGACATGTGACCACAAGCAGGTGACTTAACCTCTCAGTAGCTTGGTTTTCCCCTCTGTACAATGTGTGTGACGCTACCTCCCTCGAGACTGAGGGGAGGATGAACTGAGTTAGCATGTACAAAACACTCAGAGCTTGGGCACACAGCACAGCACTTGGGTGGCATCTAAGCTGCCTCCCTGAGTCTTTATTGACTGGGACATCTAAGTGTGACACTGGGCGAACACACTCTCTCCTCAAAGTTGCTTCCTTCTGCTCATTCAACACTGGAAGAAATGAGTTTGTTGTATCTGTATTTGTGTGAGATCCCCTCATTCTCATTCCTACCTCGAAGGGTTTTTTACCTGGAGGTGTGGTTTGCAGACTGCTGGATCTCACTGTTTGCACACAAAAAAGTGCTGATATTCTTAAAAATCTCCCTCGTGAGATTTTTTTTTCTTTTTTCTTTTTTTTCTTTTTCCTGGAAGCAAGGTCGACAATTTATCACCACCTGCCAAAACCTTCCTCTAAGGCATCACTTCTCAAACTTTTAGAGCACTCTCCCTGTCAGCCCAGTCAGAATGACAAAATCCAGAGTCATTCTCAAGAGAGAGGGGTGACAGGAATGGAGGGGCGGCTGAGAGCATTAGCAGGGAGGGAGGGATGTCTGGGGCTCTTGTGGAAAAGCCTGCTCACCACCAAATCTAGGACCCTGAAGTCTGCAAATGGCTACAGTTACAGATCAGTTTACCTGGAAGGGCTGCTTTCCACGGGCTTAGCAAGCTGTTCAGTTCTTTATTTGTTATTGCAACACATTTTTATTGAGCACTTACTGTGTGCCAAGTGTTGGGGAAAAGGTGACCAAGACAAGTGTCTGCCCACGGGACACTTACATTCTGCCATCGCTAACGTCTCCACTCACCACCCACTGAAAACACGGCTCACGCAGGAAGGGTTTCTCTGAATGCATCGAAGTTCCTCGGGGATTCTCTAAGACTCATCTCTAACATGCCCGTGCGTTTTCAGCATGTCAGTAGGAATCACTTGGCTTCTCCAGCCGTGGGAAAACCTACCAGGAACTCTTGTCGGCACGTGCAGGCTTCAGTGCGGGCATTGGGAGGCCTGAAGCTCCAGTCAGTCAGTGCCATGCTCAAGGGTTAAGGCTCCACCATGCATGTCCATTAGGATGGGCACCATCAAGAAAAACAGAAAATAACAGGTGTTGGTGAGGATGTGGCCAAATTGAAACCCTTGTGTACTCTTAGTGGGAGTGTAAAAGGGTGCGACTGCTATGGAAAACAGTAGAGAGGTTCCTCAAAACATTAGAAGTAGACCTACCATAAGGCCCAGCACTTCTGAGGATATATCTAAAAGAATTGAAAGCAGTGTCTTGAAGAGATATTTGCACATTTATGCTCATAACAGAATTGTTTAAAATAGCCAAGAGCTAGAAGCAACCCAAATGTCTATGGATCGATGAATAGATGAACAATGGAATATTATCCCCTCTTAAAAAAGGAAGGAAATCCTGTCACGTGCTGCAACATGAATGAACCTTGAGGACATTATGCTAGGTAAAATACATCAGTCACAAAAGGACAAATACAGCATCATTTCACTTATATGAGGGGCTGCTTTCCACGGGCTTAGCAAGCTGTTCAATCCTTCATTTGATGAGGCAACCCATTTTTATTGAGCACTTACTGTGTGCCAAATGTTGGGGAAAAGGTGACCAAGACAAAAGTGTCTGCCCACAGGACGCTTACATTCTGCCATCACTAACGTCTCCACTCACCACCCACTGAAAACACGGCTCACCCAGGAAGGGTTTCTCTGAATGAAACCCTTAAACCCAGGTTCAAATCAAATTTAAGCCACAGAAAGTAAAATAGTGTTTGCCAAGGGCAGTGGGGAGGGAGAATGGGGAGTTGTTCAGTGGATGCTGAGTCTCAGTTTTGCAAGACGAGAAAGTTCTAGATATTGGATGCACGATAAACCCTATGGAACTGTACACTTTAAAATGGTTAAGATTATAAATTTTATGCTACTCACATTTTTTACCACAATAAAAAAAACTGGGGAAAAAACAAAACAAAACAAAAAAACATAGTTAAGGATGCATAGTTAAGGCTGTGGCTGCTGCCCAGACCCAAAGGGAGGAATGGGAGGTGTGTGTGTCTGGGTGTCTGTGCGTGTATGGGGCAGGGTGAGGGTGGGGGAAGCTCTGCTCTGCCTCCCCTCCGTTTCAGAGGTCCTAGAAGCCCAGATTAAACAGTCACTAGAGAGTCTGCGGTTATTTTTTCTTGGAAAATAACAGGCCCTGCCACTGGGCCTCCAGAGAAAGTCAATTGAGGTTCAGAGGTTGGTAGTCGTCTCTGCCAGGCCTCCAAGCCCCTGACTTTCTATCGCAAGAGAGGAAATAGAACCTAGTGCAGAGCAAGCTTCCAAGAGTTCAAATCCTGTCTGTGCCACTGACTTAGCTACGTGATCTCCGGCGAGGTACCTGATTTCTCAAGTGCCTCAGCTTCCTCATCTGTAAAATGGGGGTAGTAATAGTACTCACACCATAGGCACAGAGCCATCCTGTGAAAGCCCTTAGCATTTTGCCTCATGCTATGTTTATGTTTAGGGAGTTCAGAGATTCTTGATAGGATTGAAGCATGTATGTGTGGGAGAATTCATGTCACAATTTAAGAAGTGGGAATCAGGCCAGGCACGGTGGCTCACACCTGTAATCTCAGCACTTTGGGAGGCCGAGGCAGGCAGATCACCTGAGGTCAGGAGTTCGAGACCAGCCTAGCCAATATGGTGAACCTCCGTCTCTACTAAAAATACAAAAAGTAACTGGGTATGGTAGGGCGTGCCTGTAATCCCAGTTACTCAGGAGGAGAATCACAGTTACTGTTACTGCAGCACAGTTACTGCAGCAGGAGAATCACTTGAACCTGGGAGGCGGAGGTTGCAGTGAGCCAAGATCACACTACTGTGCTCCAGCCTGGGCGACAAAGTGAGACTCCATCTGAAAAAAAAAAAAAAGAAGAAGAAGAAGAAGAGGAAGAGGAGGAAGAGGAGGAAGAGAAGGAGGAGGAGGAGGAAGAAGAAGAAGGAGGAGGAGGGGGAGGAGAAAGAGAAGGAGGGGGAGGGGGAGGGGAAGGGGGAGAAGAAGGAGGAGGAGGAGGAGGAGAAGGAGAAGAAATGGGAATCAAAATATTAGCTGGGTGTGGTGGTGCACATCTGTAGTCCTAGCTACTTGAGCTGAGGTGAGAGGGTCACTTGAGTTCAGGAGATGGGGGCTGCAGTCAGCCATGGTTGCACCACTGCACTCTAGCCTGGACAATAGAGCAAGACCCTGTCTCAATTAAAAAAAAAAAAAAGACCATCTGGGTGGCAATGTGTTCAGTGACAACATGGCTTCTGCTGGCCAGGAGAAGCTGACAGCCTGAACTGGCCTTTCTCTGGCCAGAGGACATTTTGCTCAGCCATGGAAGGCCAATCTAAGAGCAGGTGGGATGACAGTAGGATGGTGGGATGGCCAGTGCCTCCCTAACCACGCTCCCCTAAGTATGCTGCATTTTCCCTCTCTGCACACCCCCAGCTGGATGGGAGGAGGCGCTCAGGTGTGTAGGAGGTGATCAGCCACATCTGCAGGAAGTTACAGGTGCCCTGGGCTGGGGCCCTGGGACACATTCCATTTCTGGGGCTGGTGCCTCCCATCCAGGCTCCAGACCAACTCCTGAGGGTGCATTTTAAAACTGGTTCTTCCAGCTATTAACCCTGCAACTCCTGAGAGAACACACACCCAGGTGGAGCTAATTAGCGTGGGATGAGAGATCGGGACTCTAGGAATTCAGTGCCAGCCTCCCCTGCGGTCACTCAGGGGTGAGGCTTTGGTGGGCCTGCTGCAGACAGCTAAGAGCCCACATCTATCTAATCAGGGCCCCACTCTCTTCAGGCTGCTTCAGGAATAAGTCCCCAGTCTAGGGGTGCTGGGGAATCCTGCACGGTGATTGCTGTGTAATCGTAACACCTAAAGATGAAGGATTTGGACAAAGGAGCATTTATTGAGCACTTTGTCTGTGGTACTAGGCCCTTTACATTCATTGTTTCCAGTCTCACAACCACCATGTCATACAATTATTATTCCCATTTTTTTGACGTGGAAACTGAGGCTCAGAGGCGGTAAGGTGCTTGTTTAAGCTCCCCTGCCTTTGAGCAATTGAACTGGCATCTCAAACTAGGTCTCTCAGACTCCAAATCCTACACATAGCTGCTTCCCCTTTCAGGTTGATTAAATGATCAACCTGAGCTAGGCTATCTTGCACTGCTTCTCCTGCTTATAGGTAATTGTGCGTGTTAGATGTTGATAAACAGCAATGTAGTAATGATGTGAACCAGTCAAAACCTTAATCCTCTCCACCTAAAATACGATCACATCACGTCCTTTTTCAAAAACGCTTCATTGATTCTCTACTCACCAGATCAAGTTCAAACTCTTTGGCATACAAGACAAAACACTAAAGAGACTATGACCAAATGCCAAACTCATGCTTCCCTTTTCTCTTTCAAGAATGACGTCCAGTCTGGGAAGGGAAAAATAACCCTACTGAGTTGGAATTGGGGTCCAAGATTGGTGAGAAAGCACCCAAGAAGCATGACAGGGTTTGAAGGGAGTCCAGGTCTCCTCACCCTGACCAGTGACTGCCCAGCCTCAGTTGGGGCATGTAGAGATTGCTCAACAGCTGTTGTTAATGTTTCACAAACCATAGCAAATGTGAGACAGTCCTCAAGGATGGGGTGGGCAAAAGTCCCAGTTTTTAAAAGGGAGAACATTTTAGATACTGCAAACTACAAGCCAGTAAGTGGGAAGGGGAGCCCCGACAAAACTGTAGTATATGCTATGAAACGGTTTATGCCTCTTACAAATAGGAGCACAGATCTTTGAAGAGCTTCAGGGGGCTGCTGGAAACAAGTCATGCCAGTGTCACCTCATTTCTTCTTCTAATGGCATGGCAGGGCTGGTAGATCAGGGAGACATCGAGGATGTGGTACATCTGGATTTCAGCAAGACAGTTGATAATGTCTTTTGTGACTTCCTTGTAGACAAAATTGGAAAATTGTGAGCTAGAGGTGCTTTTAAGTAGAACTCACAACCCATCGAATGCATAAACCTGAGACATGCAGATAGGGAGTAACTCAGAGGAAGTCTCTAGTGGTAACAAAGCTCAGTTCTGAGCCCTGTGTTTTGGACATTTTTAATAACTTAAAGCGCAGATGACACAGCATTGCGGGGGTGGGGGAGGGGGGTAATTAACAGCTTTGATGCCAGAAATAGCATCCAGAAATTTAAGTGGAATAAATGGAAAGTTCTGGACTTTGGTTTAAGAAACCCGTGACACAGCTTAAGGATTTTAGCTGACTAAATGCTCAATATGAGTTCATAGGAATCAAGCCACGTTAAGCAGCTCATGGTTCTCTGCCTTCAGGATGGCAGATCCCTCCTTAGCGTCCAGCGAGGGGTCCTCCAGATGCAAGCTGGCTACCAATCCTGTGTCAGGTTGCGGACTTGCCATGTCCTTGAACACCTTCACACCTCTGCACATGGCCCCACCTCTTTGTCCTATAGCTCCCCAGCTGATTCCTATTCACACTTTCTTTCTTTCTGAGTCAGTCTCTGTCCCCCAGGCTGGGGTGCAATGCCGTGATCATGGTTCACTGTAGCCTCAAACTTCCAGGCTCAAGTGATCCTCTCACCATCTCAGCCTCCAGAGTAGTCGAAACCAGAGGCTTGTGCCGCCACACCCAGCTAATTTTTTTATTTTTTGAAGAGACAGGATTTTGCCATGTTGTCCAGGCTGGTCTTGAACTCCTGGGCTCAAGCGGTCTGCCTGCCTCAGGATTCCTATTCACTTTTTACAATCCAGCTCTGCAGCACCCCTGAGCTTCTGGAGATGCCAGGGAACACTCGTCTGTGCTCCTTTGTGGCACTCACCACATTTTGTTAAAATGACCAATCCCCCTCCTCGACAGGGCTGTGTGCTGCTTGAGAACGGGGACTGTCTCATTCACGATGGAGGTTCAACACGTGTCTGTGGAATGGGTTTTGCTGCCCCAACGCTGATTCTATCTTTTGCTGTGTTCACATTGGAACAATGGGCAGAAATGATTTCCTAATTCTGCTCGCATGGGGCAGGTCAGACAACTTGAATGTGGGTTTTAGTTCTGGGTCTTATACTTCACATGATGCAGAGCAGAGTGATCCCACGCCAGGGCAAGCTGGGTGCTAAAGGATTTAGGCGCTCTATCACAAGAGGAGCAGGAAAAAAGAAGGCTTAGGTGAGGATACGAGAGCTGTCTTCAAACGTCTGGGAGAAAGTCCTGTGTTCCCTCACTGTCTAAGGCTCAGGGACTTCTTCGAGAACAGGATGGAGCCCTGGACACACAACTACACACACACATGATTGTCACAGAGTGGGAGGCAGGATTAAGTGGTGAGTAAGAGCCTGGCTTGAGATTCGGGCATGCATCTGACTCCGGCTGAGCTGCGTACTAGCTGAGTGGCCCTGGACACGTTTTGTAACCTCCTTGACTGTTCCTTTATCTGTGAAATTGAGATACATGCACTACCCACTTCATAAAAAGATCAAATGTGATAATACATGAAATATGTTTAGAACGAAGTTGGCCATATTCAATAAATATTAGCTTAAAAAAAAATCAGTGAGTGTGTCATACCTCAAAGCCTAGAGGAGTTCCCTTCAGAGGCTGCAGACACCCAGGACTCAGCTTCTCGGTGCTTTTCCAGATTCCCACACATCCCTGATCCCTGAGCATCTGTGGTTCTCAGCCGTCTGTCTTCCCTCTCTGCCTGAGCCTCATCCTCTCAGGGCCCAACTCTACTTTATAAAACTTTTATTTATTTTTAATTTAACAAATAATAATTGTATATATTTACAGGTACAATGCGATGTTTTGATATATGTATACCTCGTAGAAAGATTAAATCAAGCTAATTAATGTATCCATCGCTTTACCAACGAGTTTTCTGTGTGTGGCGAGAATGTTTAAAAACTATTCTTTTAGCAATTTTGAAATATATATTTTCCAACCTCTGCTTTTAAACAAACCAGCTCACTGTGGCCCAGGCAGAGTTGTGGGGGCCGGGGCTGGAAAACAAATCAAGTTAACAACCGGTAAATAGAACATGTCGACAGTTACTCCGTAATGTCCTAGCACGGGGAGAACTGCCCTCTTCTTTTTTTACACCCCTAGAGACATCCCTTGCCATGAGTGGGTTCACATGCAGGTACGCGCACACCCCAGCCTGTGTGCTGAGTGAGCTAAATTTGCAACCATAACCTTCTCTTCCCTCCGCACTCCCGGCAGAGGCCAGTCCTCAGGTCTAAGGACCCGCACTGTGTGGAGTGGAGCGCGCTCCGTAGGAGTGAGTGATGCGCGCTCTCGGAAGGACCGGCAAGCGGGGAAAAGGCCAACCGGAGCTGTGAACAGGCTCAGGGCAGTCTGCGCAGGGACACT
Organism: Chlorocebus sabaeus; assembly: GCF_047675955.1. Lineage (NCBI taxonomy): Eukaryota > Metazoa > Chordata > Mammalia > Primates > Cercopithecidae > Chlorocebus > Chlorocebus sabaeus. The sequence goes on from NC_132916.1 coordinate 32,952,131, forward strand.
CAGAGCAAGGGGTAGCGGCCAGTCCTCCTTGGTTCTTGGAATCCTGGCCGCTTAAAGGTGGAGCTCAGAGCGGGGGCTCCTCCGCCCGGGCCCACAGGCAATTCTATTCCCGGTAACCCTCGAAAAGCCCCCAGGCCTCTGCTCTGCCTGTGGCCCGGGGCCACCTGGCCTGACGCATGTTCCTGGAGTGGGGGCGGTGTGTTCACCCTCGAGGAAGACTGCATAGGAAGAGAGTGGCAGGTCTATTTACCCCAGGGCCGGTTGATAGAGAGACCGACGGTGGTGACAGGGTCAAGAGAAGCAGAACAGGGGCGGTGTCTGAGGCCTGCAGGCAGCAGGGAGAAGGCTGCCCTGACCCGAAGAGGGTTCCCGAGGCTTCGGTGTGCGGAGGCCGGGGCAGCTGCAGGACTTCGGGTCTTCGGTGCGGACGCAGGACCCGCCTCAGATCCGTTCCTAGCCGCCCCTCTGCTCTGTATCGCAGGGAGCAGGCCCTTAAGAATGCGCCTCCCAGGATGCCGGGCCAGCGGGCTGCCGGCTGGCTGTGGACCATGGACAGAGGCTTTGATCAGACATTGGAGGCTGGGTGGGGTAGGAGGAGGCACTTCTCCCCGCTCCTTCTCCGCCTTGGGTGCCTTCTCTAGCAGCAGCTGCGTTTCTCTCATGACCCCGCTCCCACTGTGGCTGCAGTTTCCTTGCCGTGACCTTGGTGCGTGGCCTTGGTCAGCGGCCTCCTCCCTTGTCCCTCAGCCTCAGGCAGTGGTGGCTTCCTGCTGTTGCTGGTCCCGGGGTTGCTTTACTGACCTCTGGTTGACTTCCTGACCTTTTTTGTTTTTTGTTTTTTTTATTACTTGTGTAATCAATTTCCCACATTAAATTCCTCCAGTTTTATATCCTCTGTTACACCTATGGGCAATTTTAGGATTTAGATCAAAACCAGTGCATAGTGTTACACTCATTTACATAGTGAAGAAATTGGGTTTTAGAGACGCTAAATAATTTTCTAAGGTTACCAGCTAATAAATGATAGAGCAAACAGGATTTGCATCTAGTTTGCTTCACTTCCTAACCTATTCTCTTTCCAATAGGACTTACTGCCTCTGGGAATACATCTTGATCAACTGTATTGGGGAATATGTGACGCAGTGTGAGAAGCCAGAGGAAGGAGAGCTGATGGGCTGAGGATGGCTATGGCCTTCTAAAATCACCCCAGCACGCTCATTGCTAGGAAGCCAGGAATAAATATCATTTTTAAACTCTCACTTTAAATATTTTCAGAAAATCTGAATAGAAAGAAATCTCACTGTGTCCACAGTAGACTGTTATTTAGACCACTGGAAATAGATTAAAATTGTTAGGCTTAATGGAAAGCTGGGTAAGATACTATGATTTTTTTGAGAAACGAGAAGTCAGGCTGAAAGGAAATGCCTGCTATAATTAGAGAAAATTAAGATTTAATCCAGTAAATACCAATGCAAACAATTCTTCCCTTCTCTCTCTCTCTCTCTTTCTCTCTCTCGTGTGTGTGTGCGCGCGCGTGCACATATTTCTTTCATTTCTCTTTTAAAACCTTAAACCAGTGGCTCCTAGTGAATACCCCTGCATCACATCCTAGTTTGGAGTGAGTTGTTCCCAAGGCAAAGAACTTGGTCTTGTCCCAGTTCATGGTAGGGGCTAGGAAGGGGTGTTGAGGGGGAAGTAAGAGAGGAAGAAGAGGGAAGGAAATTAGGTTAATGGTATAATTTTCCTTAATTTAAAATTTTTGTGTTTTGTTTTTCTTAAATATCACCTGAAACACTTGCGTGGACTAGCATCTGTAGTATGAGATGCATCTGACTTATCGTAAGTTTTCTTATGAATAACTGAAGGTGTGGCACGGAGTGGCAGGACTCCAGTGGCTCTGCCCTGAAAACAAACTTGGGAACTGCCGCCTCTGTATGCCGGGACGCCCTCCTGGGCATGCTGTGTGGATCCCATCCCAGAATCCATTCTAGGAGTGGTGATGTTAGCCCTCAGCTTCCTGAATTCACCCAGCCCCAGCTCTTCTTACCCTTCGCATACTCAACGACACTCCAGACCACAAGTGCCCCAGCCTCATTTTGGTTGAGAAAACATGGTTACATGGTTACATGGTTACTGTTGTTTCAGTCAGAGGAACTCCCTGTAGTTAGGATGAGCTACACGCAGCTCAGATGGTGGTGTTCTGGAGTGACCCGGCAGCATCTAGCAGGTTTAGAAGGTGCCTTCTCTGCTCTGGTTGGGGGAGAAAGAGACTCGGTGACCATCACTCCTTGAACTTGAACAAAAGCAGCCAAGACCTACAGGTGGATTGTTAAAGCCATCAGTTTGACCTTCCCAGCCTGGGAGTGCAGGGAGAACAGCAGCTCCAGTTCAGGGCGGATACTTCCTAAACATTTCCCCTGGAGCCTGAGGTCCTCAGTCCTCCAGCCCCCAGGACCTCGCTTCCTCCCTCCCCTCCCCAATCCCCAACTGTTTGCTGGAGAAGAAGGCTTGTCAAATAGAGCATAGCAAAGACCCAGCCTGTCTCTGTGTGTTTTGCCAAGGACTAAAACAATTTTCCAGGAATCAATAGTTGGTGGTGTTTGAAGATCTCATCCCAAACCCCATCTCGTTAAACCAGGTCATTTTGTTCAATATTTGCACCACAGCCAGCGGGGAGTTAATGGGATCCAGATTCATCCTGGAGGTGAGGGTCTTTTAGAAATTCTAATAAGTCACAAGAATTGGCAGCTTGCAGGCCAATTTTTCAGAACAGCCAATATTTAATAGACTACCTCAGATGATTAAGTGAAATGATTTCTTGGAGCAGTCCCAGAGATGGCTCTAAAAGTTGTCTCAGCTAATTATCTCAGAACTAAAGAGGAGAATTGCAATACCACTTGCCAGTTTAAATCTGGTTTCTGCCAAGAGTAGAGCTTCTTAATTTAGGCTCTGCATACCCAGAAAGTCCAAGGTGTGGCGACAGAGGGACAGTGAGCACCTTAGGTGTGTATAAAGTTATGTGCGTTTTTATCCATTTTCATAAGATTCCCAGGTGAACCTACAACCCTACAGAAGAAAAACTACTGACTTGGATTATTGGTGCCATTTATTTTACTGGTTTATTTCTACAATCTGGTTAATTTTCATTTTGATTTCTCTCTCTTTTTTTTTTCTGAGACAGAGTTTCACTCTGTCGCCCAGGCTGGAGTGCAGTGGGGCAATCTCTCACTGCAACCACTGCCTCCTGGGTTCAAGTGATTTTCGTGCCTCAGTCTCCCAAGTAACTGGGATTACAGGTGTGCACCACCATGCCAGGCCACCAGGCTAATTTTTGTATTTTTAGTAGAGATGGGTTTTCACCATGTTGACCAGGCTGGTCTCAAACTCCTGACCTCAGGTGATCCACCCATCTTGGCCTCCCAAAGTGCTGGGATTACAGGTGTGAGGCACTGAGCCTGGCTGATTTCTTTTTTTATCCCCTTCCTCTAGGTAGTCTTTGTATTAATATATGGACCACTGGACCCAAGAAAACTGCTGGATAATTTATCAAACTGTTTTTGCAGTAAGAAAGAGACAGCATCATTTATTTGGGAATCTAACACCTCACTGCTCATTCCTCCCCATCCCCCTCCCCTGCCCAATGTTAAAACATTCCAGTCTAAACCTGGGAATAGCGTGGCAAGATTCAGTGACTTCAAAATAAAGGCAAACCCGAGTTCTCCCTTCAAAGTCAGATTTCCAAACATCTGAGGACAGTGTCTGTTTCATGTCCCAGTAGGATTGGAATTACACCTAGCTTCCTCCGATGAGGTCTTTTCCTCTCCACACCCTGCCAATTACTTGCCAATTAATACAATCAAGTAACCACTTTGAACAACTTTTAACTTTGAATGTCAGGTTAACATTTTTCCTCACTCTCCTCCACCCACGATTTCCTGAATTTTCAAGGCTTGAGCTTTCCCTCCCTCCTCCCTCTCAATCATCTTAAAACTCTGCAAGGCTAGGGCTAGTGAAGAATATATGCGCAGAATATCCGATGGACTTCTGCCTACTTCTTCCTAAATGAGCAATAAGGTCAACAAGGGCTGGGTAAAAAGCCTCACAAATACAAAAGCCGTCATGTTTGTGAGCCCAGAATTTCAGTTCTGAGTGATGATTAGCTCTGGAAAATATCTGGTGTCTTCAGAAAACAAAGCCCTTTTGTTCAGGGAGCTCAAAGTTTCTAAACACCCACACTTTCATTCCCTCTTCCGAAACCCCACCTGCGAGGAAGGTTAGGTGGGGGTGAGCCATCTGCACCTGCACGCCGGTGTCCTCCAGGAGGAACTTGCACCTGCATCTCTGTCCATTTTTGCCCCAGTGACCAGCTCACCTCAGGTGGATGGAGGCAACTATGATGAACTCCTGCCCTGGTGCCTGAGGACGGGACACTTCTTATTCCTCCACAAGCTATGTGACCCTGAACAAGTTACTCAATTTCCTTCTACTGCCGTCAAATGGAGATAATGATGCCTACATATCAGGCATGGTAAGAAGATTAATTTAGGGCTGGGCGCGGTGGCTCACGCCTGTGGTCCCAGCACTTTGGGAGGCCGAGGCAGGTGGATCATGAGGTCAGGAGATCGAGACCATCCTGGCTAACACGGTGAAACCCCGTCTCTACTAAAAATGCAAAAAGTTAGCTGGATGTGGTGGTGGGCGCCTGTAGTCCCAGCTACTTGGGAGGCTGAGGCAGAAGAATGGCGTGAACCCGGGAGGCGGAGCTTGCAGTGAGCCGGATCGTGCCACTGCGCTCAAGCCTGGGTAAGAGAGCAAGACTCCATCTCAAAAAAAAAAAAAAAAAAAAAAGGAAGATTAGTTTAAATGAAATACATAAAGTGGTTAGTGTTCCATGTTAGGTTTCTTCCTTATCTGTAGAATGGGGATAATAATACCTGACAATAATATAATCCTACTTATCCGTAGCCTACTAAGGGCTCTGTGGAAGGCTGCAAGGATTGAATATACTTGAATTTTTCTAAAAATGTCTGATTTGGAGGTTAAAACTTCTGAAAGATGGTTTGTCACCAAAACAGGAGTAAGAACTACATCAGGCTTTCCTAGAATGTGTCCTTTTGGGACCAAGAGACAGTGAATTATGAAATAATTCTGAAATCAGATATGTTTGGGAAATTCTGCTCTCTCTCTCTGTATATATTTTATATATATAATATATATGTATGTGTATATATATATCTTTTTTTTTACCCAGTCCTCAGAACTGAAATTCTTGGATCACAAACCTGACAGCTTTCATATTTGTAAAGCTTTTTACCCAGCCCTTGTTGACCTTACTGCTCACATATGACTAGTGTATTTAGGAAGGAATAGGCAGAAATCCTTCATCGGCTGTTCACATGAATATTCTTCACTAGCCCTAGCCCTCCTGAGTTTTAAGATGATAATATATATATAATTATATATATATATATTCTCCTTATAGATTCACATTGCACATTAGTATCTTCAAGTCCTGTGACATTAAAAAAAGTTTAACTATAACTAAACCAGTGTTTGCACATTTGTTTGACCTTGGAAAACTTTTATTCATGTCACACTGTTAATATCCCTGATTTGATGTAACACACTTTGAGTTATGCTAAACTACCCTACTCTCAGTGTAGGCTATTCCAAGGATTGGATGACCCACCTGCTGTGATAATTTTAAAGATTGTTTTAAAATTGAACTAGAAATCCAAAATGGGGGTGTTCCATGACTGCATTTAGTCATCAGGAAGTCTTTTTTAACCTATGATTGAATAGTTTTTAGATTCATGGCCTAAACTCTTCTTGCAAAAAATGAGTTTTAGATCTTCTGGATTCATCATTTGAGCATTTTGTTTTACAAAAAAAAAAAAATTGTTTTTGGATGTATAAGGCTTTTTACCTAGTATCTGTCTGGTACTTAGGATCATCAAGACATAAGGAAAGAAGTGGAAAAAAGGTTTTATCCACATATTTCCGTAAGTAGCTTTCACCACTTTCTGCTGACAGTGGGTTGGGATGTTTGTCTTTGCCATCACAATTGTACCTACCACTTTATCTTCATCCTCAAGGACCAGTGCCTCCAGAGTTTCACATTCAGCACCAGATGCAATGGTGTCTGTTATTTATATGTGCTATGTATGTATGTGCTATGCACTGTGTATGTATTTTTCTAGTTTAATCCTTGCCACAACTTTTTATGTTAGCTATTTTTTCCTTCATCTTACAGAGAAGATAGAGGCTTACAGTGGTTAAGTTAACTTGCTCACAATAAAATGTAGAACTAGGACTCCAAGGCAAGGTCGACTGACTGCAAAGCTGGTGCTCTTTCTAATCTTCACATCACCTTCACTCCTATTCCCCAAGATGTTGGGGCTTCCAATCCTGGCAGGATCTCATATTCCACACCTTCTCTTATCTTTGTAAAATTACACCTGTTTTAGTAAAGGAAGAAGACCATCTGATCATTTCAATCAATGCAGAAAAAGCATTGACAAAATTCAGTACCCATATGCTGAAAACTCTCAGCAACTAAAAACTTCCTTAGTTGATCAAGGACATCTTTAAAAAACCAACATCTAACATCATACTTAATGGTGAAAGATTGAAAGCCTTCTCCCTAAAATCAGGAACAAAACAAAGATGCCTGCGTTCACTTCTATTCAACATTGTACTGGAGGGCCTGGCCATTGCCATAAGGCAAGAAAAAGAAATGAAAGGCATAAAGATCAAGAAGGAGCAAATAAAACTGTTCCTGTCTACAGATATTATAATTGTTTATATATAAAATCCCAGAGAATCTACAAAATAAATAATAAAAGTAATAAATGAATTTAGTAAGGTTGCTGCAGGATACATGGTTATTTTAAGAAAATCAATTGTATTCTTATATGCTAGCAGCAATGATTGGAAAATAAAGTTGTCTTTTGGTGTTTTGTTTTGCTTTGTTTTGAGACAGAGTCTCACTCTGTCACCCAGGCTGGAGTGCAGTGGCATGATCTCAGCTCACTGCAATCTCCACCTCCCAGGTTGAAGCAATTCTCTTGCCTCAGCCTCTTGAGTAGCTGGGACTACAGGCACCAGTCACAATACCTGGCCTATTTTTGTACCTTTTTTTTTTTTTTTTTTTTTTTAGTAGAGTCGGGGTTTCACCATGTTGGCCAGGCTGGTCTTGAACTCCTGACCTCAAGTGATCTGCTTGCCTCAGTCTCCCAAATTGCTGAGACTACAAGTGTGAGCCATTGTGCCTGGTCAAAAATGAAGTTTTAAAAAAGCAATTCCATTTATAATAGTACCACAAAACACAAAATAGTTAAAAATGGATCTAATAAAAGATGTCCAAACCTTTTACACTGAGAACTATACATTATTGTGGATAAAAAAGTAAAAGACATACGTAACTGGAAAGCTATACTGTGTTTATTGACTCAATATTGTTAAAATGACAGTTCTTCCCAAATTGGCCTGTAAGTTCAACATATTCTCAATCAAAATCTCAAGATCTTTTGTAGAAAGTGAGAAGCTGATTCTAAAATGTATGGCCATGGAAAAGACACAGGCTAACCAAAGTTAACTTTAAAGAGAACGAAGTAGGAGAACTTTTCCTACCTGACTTCAATACTTTTATTGAAAAGTGAGAGTAATCAAGACAGTTTTAGTTTTGGCAAAAAGATTAACATACAGATCAATGGAACAAAATGAAGTCTGGAGATCTACTCACACATATAGTGATAGGAGGTGTTTGATAAAGGTGCCAAAGCAATTCATCAGAGAAAGAAAGTTTTCAACAAAACTTGGGAGGTATAAAATAACTGAATACTATACAGAAGAATAACGAACATCAATTCTTACTTCCCACCACATACAAAAATTAACTTCAAATGGACTATAGACCTTCCTAGTTTTAGTAACACCTAAAGCTAAATAATATATGTAGAAGAAAATATTTGTAACCTTGGAGTAGCCAAAGATTTTTTATATATGTCACATAAATGACAAAATAAAGTGGTTTCATCAAAATTAAAAAAAATTTTTTTGAGACAGGGTCTTGCTCTGTCACCCAGGCTGGAGTGCAGTGGTGTGGTCACAACTCACTGCAGCCTTGACCTCCTAGACTCAAGTGATTCTTCTTCTCCAGTCTCCTGAGTAGCTGGGACCACAGGTGCATGCCACCACACCCAGTTAAGTTTTGTATTTTTTGTAGAGATGGGGTCTCTCTATGTTGCCCAGGTTAACATTTAAAACTTTTATCTTCAAAAGACACTGATAAGAAAATGCAAAAGCAAACCACAAACTGGAAAGAAAACTATTTATTACACATATGTCAGATAAAGAATTTTTTTCTCTACTATATAAAGAATGCTTACAACGAAATAAAAAAACAATGAAAACTTGTCGAAATATTTGAACAGACTCTTCATGAAGACATAAAAATAGCCAATAAACACATGAAAAGATGTTGAACATCATTAGTCATCACAGAAATGCAAATTAAAACCACAGTAAGATACCACTATTCCCCTATTGGAATGGCTAAAATTAAAGCATGTCTTGCTAAGTATTGGTAAGAATATGAGGCAAATGGAGTTATTGTACCTTGTTGGGAAAACCAAATGGTGCAACTACTTTGAAAAACAGTTTGGTAGTTTCTTAAAAAGTTAAATATCCATCTACCAAGTGACCGGCCATTCTACTGGGTCACTTGGTAGATGGATATTTACCCAAGAAAAGTGAAAACATGTCTACGGAAGAACTGTTCATAAATGCTCATAGCAGCCTTATTTGAAATAGTCCCAAATGGGAAGTAACACAAATGCCCATCAGTAGGTGAATGGATGCAAACTGTGCCACAGTCGCTCTCTCGGGAACTACATTCCAAGACCCCCATGGATGCCTGGAACCACAGATAGTACTGAACCCTGGGTATTACTGTGTTTTCTCCTATACACGCATACCTATGATAAAGTTTAATTTATAAATTAGGCACAGTAAGAGATGAACAACAATAACTACTAATAAAATAGAACAATGATAACAATATGCCATAATAAAAGTGATATGGACTGGGCACAGTGGCTCACGCCTGTAATCCCAGCACTTTGGGAGGCCAAGGCAGGCAGATCGCCTGAGGTCAGGAATGCGAGACCAGCCTGGCCAACGTGGGGAAACCCCATCTCTACTAAAAATACACACACACACACAAAAATAGCTGGGCATGGTGGTGGGTACCTGTAATCCCAGCTACTTGGGAGGCTGAGGCAGGAGAATTGCTTGAACCAGGGAGGCAGAGGTTGCAGTGAGCCAAGATCCCACCATTGCACTCCAGCCTGGGCAACAGGAGCAAAACTCTGTCTTAAATAAATAAATAAATAAATAAATAAAATTATATGAATGTGGCCTCTTTCTCTCTCTCTCTCAAAATAGCTTATAGTATCGTACTCTGGTAACTGAAACCAGGGAAGGTGAGACCATGGATAAGAGGAGACAGCTGTGTATCAATATAACCTATAACCAAATGCGACTAGTGATAAAAAGGCACAAACTATCACTGCATGCAGCAGCGTGGATCAATCCTAAAAGCATCACGTTGAGTCAAAGATGTCAGACACTCCCCCCAAGTACATACACAGTATGTTTCCATTTATTTACAGTTTTTTTAAATGTACACTAATCTGTAGTGATAGAAAGCAGATGAGGATGGGGTGCAGACAGGGATAGATTACACAGGGCACGAGGAAACTTTTGGAGGTGATGGAAATGTTCGCTATATTGATCATGGTGATTTGCTAAAATTCATCAAATTGTACAATTTTAGTTTTTGCAGCTTGTTGAATGTCAATCATGCCTTAATAACATTGAAAAAAACTCCACTTGTCCTGGGCCCATTTGTTCAGAGCCTGCTCCTGGTTTCCTAAAAGCCAAATCATCAAGCAGTAAAATGAGAGGCTTTTGAGAACCTAAGGTGGAGGAACTACTAAAAGCCAAGAGGGGCCATCAAGACTAGGTGCATTCTCTCCTAAAGCTTCTTGGCTTGGGAGAACAAAGGGGTGTGTAGACATATGCTGAAGGGAGGTTAGCAGGCATTTGGAGCACTCGCGTGGTGCCCTGGTGAACAAGACTTGGAGGTGCCAAGGTGCATGGGCCACGTGAAGATACAGGAGGATGGTGCTGGGGGTTAAATGACCCGGGTGGTACAGATGAGGGGCCTGATATCACCCAGAAGATGTTATCTGCTGGCAGCCACCCTTCCACTTTGGCCTACTTCTGGTTGGCATTTTCAACTGTGACTTAGATGACAACATAAATTACATGCTTGTTAAATACACATTCAGCAAATATCGATTGAGTCCTACAATGTGACAGGCACTATGTCGGCCCCACAGGGGATAGACGATGGGAGGAGATGACTTGGCCACCTGGAGCTTAAACAATAAAGAAAGGCTGTAAGACTTACGTACTCACAAATACCCCGTTCAAAGTCTTGATTTGATACACAGAGCTGTGCTTAGAGAAGGAGGGTGGGGTTCCAAGGACCGCAAGGAGGAGGAGTGTGTCCAGGGACAGGAGAGCACACGGCCAGGCAGCCCAGAGGGCTGGGTGAGTCTGGCCTTGTGCGATTTGGGCGTTTGGTCTGAGAAGGGCAGCGATGGAGAATTTAGAGCAGCGGGGGTTGTGGTCGGATTTGTGGTTTTATTGGATTGCTCTGGGAGCTGGAGGGGGACTTGGAGGCAGAGGGGGATGGCAGCCCAGGGGAGGGAAGGCAGGGCCTGAGGGGCACAAGGGAGTGGCCTGCGTACACGACTCCCAAATGCACTCCTCAACCCTGGCCTCCCTTGTCACGCGCTGCGACCCTAAGCTGTCTCACACCTCTTGTCCCCTATCCCTGCTCCTCCAGCTCAGGCTCTTCTTGTCTTGGTGTGTCACTGCGAGCATTGTGTTTCTGAGCTCATCTCTGAGTGTCTGCCCCAAACCTCGCCCCTCATAAAAGCATATCGATTTCGGTGTCGACAGATCTGGCTGCAAACCTTGGATCCATTACTTATAGCTGTGACCTTGGCAAGTTACTGTGCTTTCTGAGCCTCAGTTTTCTCATCTTTACAATGGGGATATCTCCCTCAGTAGGATGACTGTGAGGATTCAACTGAATAAATATGTGAAGTGCTAGGTAAACGTTAGGCTTTCCCCTCAGGTTTTGCCCCACAAAATCAGAATGATTCTTTGGCCTTTAATTTGGGGGCACAGAGGCAAATGATAATAACATTAGGAAATGTTGGAAATGTTAAAAATCAAACAATCTCTAGGGGCCAGAACGTCACTAGGTAGAAGTAGGGTCCAGTAAAATCCCCCCTCCCCCATTAAGTTGGGAGGCATGTCAGAAAGCGTTGAGAGTGTGGTGGGGGAGGGCCTCGGTGGCCCTGCACTAGGAAGACAGCAGCAGATGTTCCTGCTACTACAAGAGACAGGCTGGCCCATCTCGGGAGGCTCTCAAACACTTAATGCTTCCCAACTAAAGGCGATTCTGCCCTCCAGGGAGCACTGGCAACGTCTGGAGACATCTGATTGTTACAACAGGGGAGTGCTACGGGCATCTGGTGGGTGGAGGCCAGGGGTGCTGCTGAACATCCTATAACGCAAGGAGAGGGAGGACAGGGTCCCCCTAACAAAGAATTCTCCAGCCTCCAATGTCAATAGTACTGAGGCTGAGAAACTCCGGACAGGTAAGAAAGCTGGGTCCAAATTCCAACTCTCTCATTAATAGCGGTGTGACTTTGGGAAGGTATTTAACTTCTCTGTGCTGGTTTCTACATCTATAAAATGAAGATGATAACCACAGTTGCCTCATAAGGTGGTTGTGAGCATTCAGTGAGTTTATAGTAGGGATTGTGTTTAAATTACTGATTAGGACATAGGAAAACCCTATGTAGGAGCTGGGAATTGAACCATCTTTCATTGGAGATGCCACCGGGGTCATAGCTCTTCCCCCAGGGGCCACATCCTTGCCCCCCTCCCAGAGAATTCCTCTCTTCCCTGGGCTGCACATCCCCATTCTTTTCAGCTGACACAGTGCCCAGAGCTTTACCGTGCTGTTCTGTTTTCTGGAAGGAATCTGGTATGTCAGAGTTACTTTTTAAAAAAGCCGCCCTAATCACGAGGTCAAGAGATCGAGACCATCCTGGCCAACATGGTGAAACCCCGTCTCTACTGAAAATACAAAAATTATCTGGGTGTGGTGGCGGGCGTCTGTAGTCCCAGCTACTCGGGAGGCTCAGGCAGGAGAATCGCTTGAACCCGGGAGGTGGAGGTTGCAGTGAGCTGATATTGCACCACTGCACTCCAGCCTGGTGACAGAGCGAGACTCCATCTCAGGAGAAAACAAAAAAGCCACCCTAGATTGTACCCCACAAGCCCAGAGTCCTGAAAGCACAGAGGGACCACCATGCTATCACCTTCCTAAACCGGTGCAACCCTCTGGTGAGTGTTATCTAAGATGGGGTTGGCATTTGTCGTGGGAGTGTGTGCTGCCGTTGGCTACTTACACTTTCATCAACTGGAAACTCCTAGCCCTGCTTCAGCAGAGGAGTCCCAGGGTGGAAAGTGTCCTGAGAGGGCATCGCAGAGTACGTGGCTCTCCAGTGACAAGTGCTGTATCAAAAAGGAATTTTCTACTCAGCCTGAAAATTCAGTGAACTAAAACTCTGCTTTCCTTGGGATTAGGTGGGGTGGCATCGAACTGAAAAGATCCTCCCAGAAAAGCTATGTCACCAAGCAGGAGACCCTGACCCCTGCATGCCTTATTCCTCTCTCACCTCATCTCCTCAGTGGGGTTATTAGTCTGATTCACTCTATCATTTTCTAAATTCCTCAGAGAATAGCTTCTTCTAGAAACAGGATCATATAAAAGATTGTCCTGGCCGAGCGCAGTGGCTCGCGCCTGTAATCCCAGCACTTTGGGAGACCTGAGGTCAGAAGTTCGAGACCAGCCTGGTCAATGTGGCAAAATGCTGTCTCTACTAAAAAATAAATACAAAAATTAGCAAGGCGTGATGGTGCATACCTGTAATCCCAGGTACTCGGGAGGCTGAGGCAGGAGACTCACTTGTACCCGGGAGGCGGAGGTTGCAGTGAGCTGAGATGGTGCCAATGCACTCCAGCCTGAGCAACAGAGCCGGACTCCGTCTCAAACAACAACAACAACAACAACAACAACAACAACAACAACCACCCTCCTTTGTCTAACAACATCACCCCACAGCAGTCTGCAGAGTAGCAGTCTGACAAACAAAATGGGAGATGCAGCTACTGCAAATAGCAAAAACCACTTCACTTCCAAACTTTTCCAAGTCCTGGGGGAGCCCACTTAAGCGTTCCTCCAATAGAGAGCCTGTTATACCGTAATGGCTTTAATTTGGTCCAATTAACCTCACACTGGGCTAACTTCTGCCCTTAGCTATGGGTTGGCAGCTACTGCTGACTCCAGGTAAAGTAGTGGGCAGGTAACAGCAGAAACAAACTCGGTGTATGAAGGGAAAATATGTTCGCCACATCCTCCAAGCAGGAGGGGAAAAAGACCTGGCTCAGGCATGCTGCTCCAAAGTGTACATTCAACCCAGAAATCTTCCGAGAAGCCAAATGAGGTGAAAACAGGACATGTCAACTGAGAATGCGAGTGAGTTTTGTTTGTTTATTTTACATTGTCACTTGCCTTTCATTTGCAGAACATGCTGAATGGATGTGATTTCCAGCTCTCTGTGATTATAAGTCTGATTCAATTCCTTTCAAGGCATAAAAGCCTTTTCTTGCCGAGTTGTCTTTGGGAATTCTTCACTTGAAGTTTATTCTTTCAGCATAAGGCTGCCCTGCCCAAGTAGGAGACCGAAAGCCTGCTGTCTCTTTTACGCACGGCACCGTGTGTGGGGTCCTCCACACCCAGGATTAATGTTCTTCTTTTTGGGCATTTGAATGGTGGTTTTCACCATCAATGGACTTTGGTTTGTAACTGAATAATGGGAAATGGCAAATAGAACAGTTGGGGCGGGGACTGGAGAGCTGAGGTCCTCTGACCCAGCCACCTGTATTATATAAGAGAAATCAGAACCCAGACTCCAGAGCGTGCCTCCAGAACCCCGGGGTCCTGAGAGGGTTAAGTGGAGGGGCATGGGGGAAGAAGCTGAGCACATCGAACCCCTCTTCCTGTTCAACTAGAGCATCTCCATTCTGATATATTTTCAACTTTTAAAGTTTCACATTTATACAGAAAAGTGCACCAATCACAAATGCACAGCTGGATGAACTTTTACAAACAGAACACACCTGCAGAACCGACCCAGATCCAGAAACAGGGGCGCCCCTCACTGCTGCCTTTCAACACCACTCCAGAAAGAAACCACTGCCCTGGCTCTCACAGCATCTCAGCGATACATTTTATACATTCAGGCTCCACACAGGATTGTTTTAAACTTTTTATTTTGAAATAATTATAGATTCACAGGAAGTTGCTAAGAGAGTACACGGAAGCACATCGAATTTTATATTCATTTTCAACGTTCAGGAAAAAAAAAAATTTAAGCTTAAAAACCAGTTGTTTAAACCGATGGTTTAAAGTAAATTAGCAAATGGACAGGTTTTGGAGCCAGGCCATGTGAGATTGAGTCCAAATTCTTTCCCTTACCAGCACATGACCCCAGACTTGTCCCCTAATCATCCTGAGTTGCAAATGAGGCTAATACTACTTTCCTGCTATTGGTGGGATTAAAGTCAAAGTGAGACCGTGTGTGAACGTGTGTAAACGTGAGGCGCTGCCGGAGGTGCGTGGAGTGACGGATGCGGCAGGAGTGTTCAGGCAGTGCCTCTCCCATCTGCAGCTTCGTTTGGTTTCCAGTGAAGCACTACTGCGCACCCAGCACCCCAGCTCCTCCACTCTGCCTCCCACACCTGCAGCAGCTTTGCCCTCCAGCTGTTTGGACAGGTGGGGTCTGGAGGAGTAGCCCCGCCTGGGTAGGAGAGCTGGAGAGGGCTGACCAAGCAGGCCTGCCCTTGGTGCCTCACCTGTGGGCTGGCCATTGTGAAATCAGCCCTGTTCACGTGCCACCTGGAAAGGCTACCCTACCCATCCCCCTCCACTCTGAGAAAGGGTGTGGCTCTCTGCTCATTAAGGAAGCATTCCCACTGTGGATGGGTAACAAAAGGCAACCCTCAAGGAGTGACCTTACTAAATCCAAAGGAATCCGGCCTCCTCTCATTAGTGGGAGGGGAGCTGAGGGTGACTCTCAGCCTGCCGGCCCTGAGTCATCAAGGGAAGAAAGGTCAAGCCTGCGTGACCCATCTCAGAGGCCTTGCCCTGGACAGAAAGGGACCTGGAGCCACCCGAGAGATAACATCTGGGCGGGCCTGGGGCTGGATCCACCAGTGGTTAACAATGGACAAAGTCTGTCCACTCTGCCCATCTAAGGCCGTGCCTGCCACACCTCCAGATCCAGGAAGTTGGCAGCAGTACTCAGGGAGGCCTCCAGATCAGCCCCCACAGGTCTACACTGTGGAACCTGCTTCTCCTCTCAGGAAAGTCTTCTGGCCTCACCCCCTCTTCTGGAGCATGTGATTCTAACGAAATGAGCTTCCCACTGGGGCCCAGGTTTCCATTCTGCCCATGTCACCTATCCCTAGGGGAAAGACTACCCTGCTTGCCCCTGCAGGGGTTGCCCTGTTGTGCCTCTGCGAGTGCTTGGTTCTGGCCCTAGTGCCTCCTCTCTCCACCTTCCAGGGACTTCTCTGCTCCAGCACTTCCCTCAGGCCCACCCTCTGGGGGTTGTCAGTCCAAGGATGGATGGAGAGGAAGAACCTGTCCTTCTGGTTGCCTGCCATCTTTCAGGTGTCAAAATGTGGCACACTCCAGTAACACCTCTGGGGACCAGAGCACGACCCAACCTGCACCTTGAGGCAGCTGTGCCATTCTGGGAATTTTCCCCTTTCCTTCCTCAGTGGTTAATCTTAGGGTGGCAGTTTTAAGCCTAAAGTCAGGAAGCTCTGGCAGAAGAGGCAATGATGTTGATGGTGATAATGACAATAATAACAATAATAGGGTGGCTGGAGGGATGGTGAGTGGCGTGGGAGTGGGGACGAGTCCCAGGTGGTAGTCTTAAGTAGTCCAGACACCCTGCTGCTAATGATAGGCATCACTTATTGAATACCTATATGAACCATGGGTTGCACTATGTGTTTTGCATGTGTTGTGCCATTTAATCCTCCCAATAACTCTATGGAGGTCATCATCATAGGGTTACGATGAACTCTAAGTAAATTGCTTAAGGTCAAGTAGCTGGTAAACACAGAACTAGAACATTAATGCAAGTCTGTGTAACTCCATACTCCTTTCCTTTTTCTCTCTTGGTCTCTTGTTCACCCTACAGATACTCTTAACCTTGTTAATGTTCTATTCTAGAAAGGGTTTCTTTTTAGCTAACCACCTGCTATGCTTGTTGAGAATAACCAACAGCTGTTAAAGCTTAAGGTGTCACCCATCCTGGGGGTATTTGCATTTTAATGGGAGCCTGGGTGACAAGATAGTAACCAACACTTCAGTAGAGCAGTGGCTCTCAAAGTGATGATGTAGGCATTGCAGTTTGTAGACAGTTTGAGAAGCACTGTTTTATAGTAGTGTTTCTCAAACTTTAGAGGGCATCGGAATCACCTGGAGTACTTGTGAAATCACAGATTACTGGGCCTTACCCAGAGTTTCTGATTCTGCAGGTTTAGAAGGGCCTGAGAATTTGACTTTTCAACAAGTTCCAGGTGATGCTGGTAATGCTGGCCTGGGAACTGCATTTTGGGAATTATTGCATTGTAGCAATCCAGTAAGATTAGAATAGCAAGCATTATTGTCTCCATTTTTTAGACAAAGAAATTGAAGTGCAGGGACATTAGATGACTTGTGGTTGAGTGATGGAGTTATCAAAAAGCAGGCGAAGGACTTTGACCCAAGATGGGACTCTTCTATACAATTATTTCTCAACAGGTCTGTGCAGTACTGAGATTACTGCAAAGATGATTCAAAAAAATTATACGAGCCTCTGCTAAATCACCCAGGTGGCTATGGAGACCTGAGTGTAGCCTGCTCTTCAGGGCACACGGCTGCATTTGTGTATGCAAAGGCATTACCCTAGTGAAGTGGGAGCATGTGTGCAGGGAAGCCTGGTAGGGAAGCCTGCCAGACTCAAAGGCCTCATTCATGTGTATGCAGACATGTCACACACAGACCCATTTTACTTTACTTTCATCTAACAGTTTGCCGTGAGAATTGGCCAACAGGACCCAAACTGTGTCTTCAAGTGGAAAAGACAGCGGTCTCCAAAGGCTGCAGCCAGAGCTGGCTCTCAAAGATTGCTCCTAGCAGAGCTTCGGTTAAGTTTGAGTATGACATCCCTGAAGTGGGAAAAACAGCCCTGAAGTTACTAACTACCACAATCTACCTGGGTGCGTAGGCATCCTCTGCTAATGGCATTATTAAAGTCCAGTGCAGAAACAGATGCAGACTCATGCTAAATTGACCACTTAATTCAGTGTTGGCAATTTAGTTTCAACAAAACCAGACACTTACCTAAGAGCCATAGGATTAAGGAGTTTTTATTAAATTTCATATCTTATTTATATTTAATTTGGACATATTCAAGAAACAAACACGGTGAAAATAATTTAAAACCATACTAAGAGATTTGAGGGGTTTTGTTGTTTGTTTTTTTAAACAGAGAGTCATACTTCTTAAGTTTAAGAAATGCTGCTGTATCTATGTTGCCCCCACTTAAGATCCTAATAAATACATACTTCACCTTGGGATCCCCAGGGATGCAGAAGGCAAATCCCACTGTATGTGATGCC
This sequence comes from Chlorocebus sabaeus, assembly GCF_047675955.1. Lineage (NCBI taxonomy): Eukaryota > Metazoa > Chordata > Mammalia > Primates > Cercopithecidae > Chlorocebus > Chlorocebus sabaeus. The sequence continues at coordinate 32,970,023 of NC_132916.1, forward strand.
TCTCCTTCCCCAACCCCCAACTGCTGCTGTGGCTTTTCTTACAAAAGTGAAATTTAGTTATAAGAATATGACAAACAGTTTTGATAAATGGAACTAAAGAACATAACAGTAAATTAAAGTAAAAAGGTATCAAAACAAAACAAAAAAAAGAGAGCGGGAGAGAGAGAGATGTCCCCACAAATCATTCTGTGGCCTGAATGGCAGTGTGGCAGGGTAAGGGTCACTGGGACCTGGTCATACCATTGCCCCGGGGCAACCAGTGTCAGGAGTTTTACAGCCAAGTAGTCAGGAGGAACTTAGTCATCCTGGTGCAGTGGGAAGGGCATTGGATTTAAAGGCAGTCTGTATGGGTGATGTTGTACAAGCTTGTAGTCCCAGCTACTCTGGAGGCTGAAATAGGAGGATCGCTTGAGCCCAGGAGTGGGAGGATGCAGTAAGCTATGATCACTCCACTGCACTCCAGCTTGGGCAACAGAGCAAGACTCTGTCTCTAAAATAAAAAATAAAAATAAATAAATAAATTACAAAACAAAATAAAGGCAGACTGTAAGCTCTGCTCTAGCATTTCCAAGTCATGCGACTTTAGACAGCTTATTGAGCTTCTTAGCCTCATTTTTACTGTCTGTAAAACAGGGACTGTGCTCAGAGTGCTTCCTGCTTTTAAAGGAGATCATGTCAGCGGGAGCCTGTCTACACTGGGAAGCTCCAGACACGTTTGTCCTTATTGTTTCATCTGTCCTTATTGTTTCATCTGTCCTTTTTCCATGTGCTGGTGGCCTTCCCCACCAGTTCTATAACTCTGCTTTCCATCTCACTGCTCCTCCTACCCCATTTGCAAGGTAGTACCAGCCTCTCAGTCCCCATTGCCAGGAGGGGTCGGCTCCACGGAGGCGACCAATTTCCAGGGCATGCCGAGGGAGGGTCGATTCTAATCTTGCTAAACCTGGGTGGGCCCTGGAAGTCTTCTGGTCCCACCCCTCTTGGGAGAGATAAGGAAGTGAAACCAGATATGGTGGATGTGACCTTCTTAACACATCACTGGGACAAAGATCGAGGAACGTACTCTCTGGGATTCTTTTTCAATAAGTTCTCTCTTTCCCCCATTCTTCCTCTTATATACAAGGATGGAAAAGGGGCCCAATTTTCTGGAGGCTTGAGGCACATTTGGCAGAGAGAGTGACACACGGAGAAAAGCCAGAGAACCCCGCCTGGGCAGGAGATGCAGGTCAGGACTCAAATGCCCAGGAACGGAGGGCATGGTGGCAGGGGACAAAAGGAACGAGCTACTGGAGGGTTCCGAGTCCCTGGGAAGATTTGGAAGGAAAGCTGAGGTATTTCTGTTAAGAATATTCTCAGAAGACTCTCCTTGGTAGTAGAGAAGTTGTATGTTTTTTTCCTTCTCGTTGTACCCATTATGATGGTAATTCCAAAAGATCACTTGCAGGGAGAGGGGGTGGGGGCCGGGAGGGCTGACAGAAGTGGAGTGAGTCATTGCAGAAAACTTGAGCGGGGCAGAGAAGGGGTTCAGGATCTGAAACAGGAAAGGCTGGGCCCTCTGTTACTCATAGGATGTGTCAATCATTCCAGCTTGGCAAATGGCAGGGAATCCAGAGGGACTTTTCCCACTGGAATCAGGACCCTGAGCCTGAGGACGTATTGAATTTAAGTAACAATTATTTGGCTGGAAATTAAAAGAAAGGTAAGTTAGAAAGAAAAGCATTAACCTCAGGAATATGTAGACTCCAGAGAGGTTAGGGCCAGGCAAGCGCCTAAGAGAGGAGTGTTTCTTTCTCATCTGCCAGCCATTCTATCAGAAATCCTTATCTGTGCATGCTGCTGCATGACATTTTTATTTTTTATTTATTAATTTTTTTAAGCTCATTGGCAAGACATGCATGGCATTTTCTATGGTAAAGGTTTTCGCTATTCAGACATGTAGATGTGTATCCGTAACACAAAAGCAGTCCAAAGAATTTTTTTCGGATCACAGTATACAGTTTACTGGCCTAGAATTAGTTTATAATCAGTTGTGGTCAGGTCAAGAAAATTATTGATATTGGGCCGGGTGCGGTGGCTCATGCCTGTAATCCCAGCATTTTGGGAGGCCGAGGTAGGTGAATCACCTGAGATTGGGAGTTCAAGACCAGCCTGAACAACATGGAGAAGCCCTGTCTCTACTAAAAATACAAAAATTAGCTGCCGTTGTGGCACATGCCTGTAATTACAGCTACTCGGGAGGCTGAGGCAGGAGAATTGCTTGTACCCAGGAGGCAGAGGTTGCGGTGAGCCAAGATCATGCCATTGCACTCCAGCCTGGGCAACAAGAGCAAAAAATTCTGTCGAAGGAAGGAAAGAAAGAAAAGAGAAGAAAAGAAAAGAGAAAACAGAAGAAAAGAAAGAAAAGGAAAGAAGGAAGGAAGGAAGGAGAAAATTATTGATATTTAGAAGTCGGAACTATTCTCAATAACTATTGGATTTAAGTAAATCAAAAACATGCCCCATGTAGGTTTGCTGGAGATGACTTAACTTCATTCCAGCAGATTTGTGATGAGTGAGGCATGGAGTCTGGCTCATAGCAGACAATTCAGTACTGATTCTGAAACGTATCTCCAATTCCGGAAGTACCGTGTCTTCTAGGTGGTCAATCCACTGAAACTGAGTCACCCTCATGGGACAGATGCTTGATAACACAGCCACGCCCCCACACTCAAACTCCAGAGGCAGCTAAAGAAACTTATGCATGATTCATATTGCTTCATCTGTGAATCCTTCTTAAATTGTGACTTCATTTTCTCCAAATGGCTCTGCAGTGTTTCAAATCTGTGACTCTGTGGCACCCAGGGCAGTTCAGGAATGGGACACAAAGGCTGCCTCAGGTTCATTTTCAACCCCCATGCCCACGTGAATCTGGACACCTACACTTCTGTGTTCACATTAGAAATGCTCCCCTCTTCCCAGCAGCCTCGATTCCATACATTCAGAAAATTTGTATCACAGCAAGAAGGTACAACTGAAACCTCTAATTTGTCTGGGGAAAGACCCGAGGTTCACAGTCTCGCACCAAGAAAATTTAGGACACAGACACACGGATATACATGAGGAGTTTAGGAGCGGAGGTTTAATAGGCAAAAGAAAGAGAAAGAGAAAGGAACACAGCTCTCTAGTGAGAGACAGGAGACTTCCGAGAGGAAAAAGAACCAGAGACGAGCCAGTTGGCCGTGGATGTGCCGGATTTTATAGTCAGGCTTGAGGAGGTGGTGTCTAATTTACACAGGGCTCACAAATTGGTTCGATCAGGTATGATGTTTACATAGCGCGCTGGCCACCCCACCCTAATCTTATAAGCAAATCAACTTTCCCCTTAGCCCGTGCCATCTTGTCTGCTCCTTACTGTACACGTGACTGGCAGAGAAGGGAAGATGGAGCCGCCATTTTGAACATGTCTGCAGCTGGATTTTATAGGTTACTCTTTGCGGGAAAGGAAAATTATTTGGGGTTGCTTTTCATTAAAAGGAAAACCTTACCAAGAACTTCCATACCCTCACTATCCGCCTAAGTAATTGCCTCTTTATTCCTGTATCACAGCTTTGTGAGCCACGTCAGAATAAATTCTGACAAGCCCTGGGTCTAAGGACGCTGTTTAGTGTCTCTCTCCAGGTTTTGACAGCCCAGGCCTTTGCCTTTATGAAAATAAACTGGATGTGCACACGCTGCTTTAACTTCTTCCAAGTGCCCCATAAATTGGCCACAGCACAGGGCTTGAGCATGAAGGAAGCTCATCACCTCGGTCACTTCCTCCACCACTTCATACCTGCCAGGAGCCCGACTCACCAAGTCCACCAAGTCTTCTGAAGAGGATCCCATAGAAAGTGGGTATATCCACCTTCCCTATTAACTTGAATAAACTTCCATCTGCATCAGGTAAACTCACTTTTCCATGCTGAGACCAAATGTCTCAAATTCCTCATAGGGAAGTAGTTAGCCCCTGCCTAATTTGTATGCACTAATTGGGTAAAGGTTAAATTTTGCTAAAAACAAACAAAAAGCCTCAGTCCTGACGCACCTGGTAGGGCGTTGGGGCAGGTTGGCCAAATGCCTGTTGGCTGATCCTTCCTGAAGCAAGAGGCAAAGCAGCCAGTATTTGCTGGAAGCTGGATACAGCCTTTGCCACTGGCTGATGCGTGTATCTCACTCAGACTGCAGGATACAGGACAGGGAGAACAGGAATGACAAGTCCACCTCACGTGCTGAATCCAAAGAGCTGTTCATGGCTACTGAAAGCACCTTGCTGAGAAGGATGCTGGGGCAGCATCCAGGCTCTAGGAGACAGGTCTGTGATTGTTCAGCCAAGTCTGCAGCAGGCACAGGATGCGGGAGTAGCAGTGCCTGGCATCGTGGGTCTGTGTACCTTAGACAGTAGCCAATAATTCAGAGATCAGTTCTTCCAGCAGGGAACCCACATCAGATGTAACATGGCCTCTGGTCTCTACAGGTTGGCCCAACATCCAACACCAACTGGGAGAAGCTACTTGAGGTCACATAAGAAAGAAAATGTCAGGGTCCAATCTGGGGTATACCTTGGAGACCTTGGGGAGATTCCTCGAACTTTCATAGCTTTCTTGTACTTGTTATTTTGGGCACCCGCCATTGATTTTCACAAAGGAATTGGCAGTAAGTCTTTTGAATTACAGGGAAACCAATTGCTTATTTGCTTGTTTTGAGGAATGTGGAGTTGGGGAGACTGTGCCTTGCCCAGGAACAGGACATGAGGAAAAAAAATGCTCTTTGTTGGGGGTAGCAGCATTAGAATGGAAAGAAAAGCAGGTCAAGTGCCCAGGGTCTGTGTACCGGGAGACATGAGGTGCACCTAGAGGACAGGTGAGAGACAGGTGGGCAGGTGAGAGGGAGGCCATAGGGAGAATGAACAGGTGGCAGTCCTGTGTGATTTTTTAAAACATTGAGAATGCTTTCTGGCTTTTCCTCTTATAAGATGATTCAAGGGAAATATTGATAACTTGGTTATATATGTAGCAATAAAAGGACCTGACCTATAGTTTGGGCAAAGAGGACCTACCTGTAGGTTTGAAAATGTCAGCTTTAGGCCAGGTGCAGTGGTCACGCCTGTAATTCCAGCACTTTGGGAGGCCGAGGCAGGCGGATCATGAGGTCAGGAGTTCACAACCAGCCCGTTGAACATAGTGAAACCCCGTCTCTACTAAAAATTAGCTGGGCATGATGGCAGATGCCAGCTACTTGGGAGGCTGAGGCAGGAGAATCACTTGAACCCGGGAGGCAGAAGTTGCAGCGAGCAGAGATCACAACACTGCACTCCAGCCTGGGTGACAGTGTGAGACTCCATCTCAAAAACAAAACAAAAACCAACCAACCAAACAAAACCCCAAAAATGTCTGTTTCACAAATGAAGACTTTTGCTTTTCCTTCTGCAGAAGTAGCTCCTAAATCTATAAATCTGCAAACTTATAGAAAAGGACTATAGCTTGCTGAAGGAACTGGAAGAAACTGGTGTGTGTGTGTGTGTGTGTGTGTGTGTGTGTTTTATTTGTGGCTATCATGGAACCAGTTAAACTGGTTCTAATTTCTAAACCATAAAAAATTTATATTCCCATTAAACTCTTTATATTTTTTGTAACCATTCTATATTCCCTCATAAGGCACATTGCCCAATTAAGTCTTTTAAGGAAATTCAGTACAAATTCTTTTCATGGCCCAAATACTCTTTGAAGAATGAAGAAAAACAAAATATGCCCATTTTCCTTGGAAGATTAGCTGGGCTATTGAGACTCTTAAAATTAAATCATTTTGTTTGAAAGAAGCCAGAACACACATTCATTCTCAATACTTCCTGCCTCTCGATGGGATAGTAGATATTTCCAGAGAATTGCCGTGCCAAAGTTCTACAAGTCTGGTCTTTAAACCTGTTTTCCAAGCCTGCCCTCCAGTTGTTTGTGGAGAAACATGCCTTTCATGGTAAATGGAAACATACCCAGCATCAAGTTCTCTGCTCTCAGCTCTAAAATTAGAAAGTCTTGGGTGGGGGGAGTCGAGTAGGGGTGAGGAGTGTGGGACTGACTGTACTTACTCAAAAACTCAAACTAGATGGCATTATCGTATGTAATGTGTGTTTGATTTTCCATGAAACCAGGGTCTTTTGAACGTTGGGGAGAGGGGGATGTGTTCCAGGGAGTGTGAGAAGAGAACTGTGATCCTGGGTTGACGGTTTGTATTCAAACAGGAAGCCCTCTTCCATCCCACAATACTCTGGCCTCTGTTTGTTTTTTAAATTTCTACTTTTAAAATCAAAGTGGAAAGGGCAATAGATGGATGGATAGATTGTGTGTGTGTGTGTGTGTGTGTGTGTGTGTGTGTAATGTTGGGCAAGTTCTGAAAATTTGAAGTTCTACCTCTGAACTGTCCCTGAACATCAGCCTCCTTCTATCATATTCTTCCCAGTGTACCTGTCCCCAGGACACTCCAGTGTCCTGACCTTTCCATGTTTCGAAGCAAAACTGTGAGGGTGGATGTCCCTGTTGCCAGAGCCACAGAGATGGGGCGGGAGAGAGGAAAGAGCTAGTGTTCAAGTGCATCTACTTCTGCTGCAGGTTAAGAGGTGGATTCTCCTTTCTCTTCCACTTTGCCAGAAGGGGAGGAAGTATGTAAAAGAAGTTCTTGCCCTCAGTCTACGGTCCTATTTTACCAAACCCATTGCATGCCTGTGCATTTGTTTACTTCCTCCTTTGCTTAGGTCGTAGGTCCTATTACATAAATGTTAGCTCTTCTCTTCATGTCCGCCATTATTATATAGCCTTCTGGAGTGCAGGGGCTAGACCTCATTTATCTAAGTCTCTCTTCGGGGCTGGTATGTAATTAAGAGTTCTACAAACATCTGAATGACATCTATGTGTGAGACCCATATTCCAGCACTTGAGTATGTGTCTGTGTGCGTGGGGGTTGTGGGATTCCAAAGGTGGCTCAGGCACCTGCAGTTTGCAAGATCCTAACTTCAGGGAAGGGAGAGGACATGATCTACTGTGGTACCAGGTGGAAACAATGCTCAGTGCCCGCTAGGAGGTGCACACAGAGGTGCACACATACACACATTATCGAGTCTCTAAATCCAACCTGGTGCTTAGCACATAGTTATACATGCTTGTTGGTTATGTTTAAATGTTCTAAATCCAAGAAATACTAAGTTTAAATATTTTAAATCCAAGACATACTATTTCTGAGTAGTGTTTCAGGTTTCCAGCCTCCAACCCGCTCTTGAAGCTGCACTTTGGTGCAGCTCTTCTCTCTTCAGTCTTTGAAGGAGCCTTGAGTGGGATTCAACAAATGACCCCCTCACCCTCATCCAGGGTCTGCGGCACCTCTTTCGCATTTCCTGAGGCCATGGGGGATGATTGCAGCCTGGGGCTCTAGAGGCCAAGGGCTTCTAATTAGCAAACTGATCCCATTTGTGACGCTGGTTAGTGGTTGTAGTAAAACACCTCAAATTAATTTCTGGTGAAGCGTCAGCTTTGCTCAGGCAACCTCAGGCGGGTGGAACAAAGGGCTTGGGGGCAAGATTTGCAGGCTGGCCACTGAGGAAAAACTCCAATGGGGTAGGGCGAAGGGAGGAGGCCACACTTACTCTCACTAAATAAAAGCTGAAAAGGCCCAGCCAAGTTCTATTGATTGCTGCTTGCTGGCAGTGGTGGCAAGGGAGACAGAAGATGGATACAAGGCTAGGGTCTGTTTTGAAGTCACAGGAGGAGCCAGAAATCGCTGGTAGAGGTCACTGCTTTGTTTCAAACAACTGAGATGACGTTGCCAAAGGGGAAAAGTTCAAAATCTGAACCTATTGTAGAAATTATTTGGCACTTCTCCCTTGATTTATTTGACATTAAAGTGTGGTGTAGGCTGGGCACCGTGGCCCACGCCTATAATCCCAGCACTTTGGGAGACCGAGGTGAGCGGATCACCTGAGGTCACGAGTTCAAGACCAGCCTGGCCATCATGGCAAAACCCCATCTCTACTAAAAATACAAAATTAGCTGGGCATGGTGGTGCATGCCTGAAATCCCAGCTACTCGGGAGGCTGAGGCAGGATAATCGCTTGAACCCGGGAGATGGAGGTTGCAGTGAGTCGAGATTGGGGCACTAAACTCCAGTCTGAGCAACAAAGCAATAAATACTCTGTCAAAAAGAGAGAGAGAGGGAGAGCGGGAGGGAGGGAGGGCAGGAAGAGAGGGAAGCAAGGGAAGGAAGGAAGAAAGAAAGGAAGAAAGGAAAGATGATTGTAATGTACACTCTTTGCACGGGGCATTGAGAAAGTTTTCTGGCAATAGCTACCAGTGTTCCTGTTTCATAGAGAACTCCAGTCACTCACAGCATTTTGACTCTTGCCGTCTCCCTCTCTTTTTTCTGAAACCAAAGGGTTCTTTGCTCTTTACCAAACAATTTAAGCCTTGTTCTCATTTTTCACTTGGGATGTTAAAAATGCTCTCGGGAAACAGTTCTCCCATTCAGAAATTCCAAATATATCCGTGAGTCTTTATTATTCTTCAAGGTTACAGGAATTTTCCTTGGAAGCTGTTTGGATTTGAGTAGAGTTTTTGCCTTTCATGTCTCCTCTTGCTTTTAAAATAAGTTTTAGTAAATTGAAGTCGCTGAGCTTATATTTGCTTATTTATTTTGCCAAATTTAGTCTGTCTAAATATGCTTTGTCATTAAAAAACAACAAAAAAAGTAGTTTTATGCTCTCCTCCTGAATTTCCTTTTAAAAATTAACTGGGGAAGATATTACAATGTGTCATTTGTTACCTTCAACAGTAAGCTGGTATTGACATTAAAAAATGAAGCCAGCTGTACATAAAAAGACATCTTTTGGCATCTCTTTTAACAATTTGAACAAAACCTCGAAAACCATTTCATCTTCTGGTCCCAACTTTGTAAATTAGACCCTTGAATCTGCCAAATTTCAGGAGTTCCTTTATCTTAATGCTGGGATACTCCTCCAAAGAGAACTAACTATATAGAATGTTGCCAGTAGAAACAAAAGCATGTGTATTTGAGACACAAAGGGAAGAATGCTGTCGGTCTCACTTCTTGCCTGACATATTGAGTGGAAAATGACAGCTGGCACAGTAGCCTCTCCCAGAGGCAAGTGTGTTCGCTCCAGAGCCACTTCTGCATCCCTGCAATCTGCCCCGCCCAGGCACAGCACTGCTGTGGCGGCCCAGCTCAGAACTGGATTCTGCAGACAGGTTCCCAGGATACAACTAGGGACCCAGGAGGAGGGACTGTGTCATCACTCTTCCTGGGAACAAGAGTGCTGCTTAGCCAAGGTGAACTCATATGGGGCAAAGTCGAAGGACCTCAAAAAGATACATGAAAATCGAAAGATGTCGCTCCCGACATTGTTCTGAAACTAACAGGGGGCGTCTGGGTGGATCTTGAAGATGCTCCGTGTGCTCTTGTTTGGTTGGGTTTAACCAGGTTTGGTGGGAAGCTCACAGATTTGAGATCACATGATTGGAGGTCATGATGCTTTCCTCCTTTAATAGCTGTGCATCCTCAGGCACATCCTCTAACCTCTCTGGACCTGTACAATATGGACAATATTGTCTGTCATGGTGCTGTCCAGGTCCCTGTGAAGAGTAAGCAAGTTGATGGCTGTGAAACCATTCAGTAACCAGTAAAATGCCAGTGATGGTGGCATTATGACTGTCTGGGCTCTGTGCTAAGAGTCTAAGCTTGGAGAGTGTATTCTGGCTTCTAGGCAACTAGCTTTGGCTTGCATTGACTGAGACATTTGGCTTCATAGTTATTTTTTTGCAGTCCATCAGCCTACTCTAGTCTCATCTGTCCAACTACTTCACCATGGGATGTTGGCCAAACCACCCCACCTGTCTGTGCCTCAGTGACTCCTTCTGGAAAATGTGCCTGGTACATAACTCCATTTGTCTCAGGGAGACCCATCAAAGCAAATCAAGTTCATTCACTTAACCAGCATTTATCAAGGGTCTACTCTGTGCCTGGCACCTTTAGGGTAGAATCTTGAATCAAATAAATCTCCTGCCCTAGAAGAAGAGACAGACAAGTGATCAGTCAGTTCCAAGGCAATACAATCAGGTTACAAAAGAAAAACAAGGATGATGCCATGGGGCCCACCAGAAGCCTTGTGCCAAAGCAGCAGGATTAGAAGAGACCTTCTTGCCAACTTAATTTCACTGATGTCTCCAGGAAAGAACCTGTGCTTGCTCATCTAGGGAGAAATGATTAAACTGGGAACATTCACCCATTTGGCACAGGGTTGACCCCCCATAACACAGAGAGCCACAGGAGGAGAACCCCCCATAACACAGAGAGCCACAGGAGGAGAACCCCCCATAACACAGAGAGCCACAGGAGGAGAACCCCCCATAACACAGAGAGTCACAGGAGGAGAAGTGTCTATACTTCTTACAGTAATCTCAGGCTTATTGTCCAGAGAAATGTCCAAAGTGGAGATGTCGTTACCTCAGTACCAAACAGAGGGTGACATCACACCTGGATACTTTGCTAATTTGTCCCCGAAAGTCATTTCTTATTGGGGACGAAGTAACACTCAGCAGTTGCGAGATTTGATAAGCTGAGAGTGAATCACCGCTGTGGGGCACACCTGGGAGAAGTCAGGAGTGCCCTGAGGTCAGCCTTCCCTGACTCACTGAATTGATGACTTCCCAGCTTCACCTCCAAAGCTGATGGACAGGCCTTATCCTGCCCTCTGCCTGTGCTGAGGTGAAGACATCATCTGGACTCTTGTTGTATGTAGGGTAGGCAGGGGCCACTGGACGGGTGGCCATAGCACCAAATTATACAGAAATTCATTCATTTATTCATTCTTTCATTCACTTATTGAATGGAATCGAATATATCACATGGGTTGAACTCGATATGGCATAACCAGGAAATAGCAGTTTCTTCTCCTCCCTCAACTCCCATCACTGCCCTTCCAACCTTCTCTGTCAGATCTTCTTCCACTAGTAAACATCTCGGGCAGATCCCACACAATTCAGTCGCTTTCATGTCGAGCTGTTTTCATGTTAGAGTGTTTTAAAAAGCCTAGTGTTAAAACAGTTTAAAACTGTTTCCCATCAAGTTCCATGCTTTTTCCCTTCCCCCCAGCTCAGGCCTGACCCAAGCTTGTAAAGATTGCATAGTCCGTCTTTTATGATTTCTCTGTCTCTTGTCACTCACTAGCTGAGTTTTGCTCCCAGGGTAGGGCAGAGAGTCGGGGGAGAGGGAAAGAAGCAAAAATGTCTTTTTCCTTTGCTCCAGCTGCTGTTGTCTAGCCATTGGCGTTCTTTGAATACAGATGCTGAAATACTGGTTCTTATAAGGTACTTTCGTCAGGTACTTTGGAGTGACCCCATCCTCCTGCCGCAGGTCCTGTGCCTTGCAGTGCCTGGACTTGGAAGAGTACCCTCCCTGGCAGATTCTTAGGATTCCCCTTCAATGGGACACCCCACGTGGCCATCTCATGTCGGGTTTACCTGGCCCTGGCAGTCAGGGCCCATGGCTGGGGACCTATTAAGAAGAGTCAAGCTCAAGTCCCATCTTCAGAGTCCACGTGGCCCATGAAAATATGTTCCCCATATTAAGCTCTGAAAAGCAAGACTTGCCGAGAGCTTTTTGCTTCCCAAGATGGTGGCAACCAGGGCAGGCCATGGCCCTGCAGCTCAGCAAGCATCCACCACAAAGGGGGAGATTTTAAACTCTTCTCTGACTCCCACACTCTCCTGAAGCTATCTTTACTTGGCTCAAGGGGCAGGGAAGCAGCCCACCTCTACCACCTCACTCAATGAGAGGAAAAGGAAAATAAATGCACAATGCTTTTTTTTTTTTTTTGAGACGGAGTCTCGCTCTGTCGCCCAGGCTGGAGTGCAGTGGCCGGATCTCAGCTCACTGCAAGCTCCGCCTCCCGGGTTTACGCCATTCTCCTGCCTCAGCCTCCTGAGTAGCTGGGACTACAGGCGCCTGCCACCTCGCCCAGCTAGTTTTTTGTATTTTTTTAGTAGAGACGGGGTTTCACCGTGTTAGCCAGGATGGTCTCGATCTCCTGACCTCGTGATCCGCCCGTCTCGGCCTCCCAAAGTGCTGGGATTACAGGCTTGAGCCATCGCGCCCGGCCGCACAATGCTTTTTACTAGACATCCCTTACAATCAATCCAAAACCACATCTCTATATTTCTATCTGTATCTATCTGTTGTTTCGGCCAACTCTTAACCAGTCCTGCATGGTTGGTAAGCTGCATCTCTCTTTAGAATATGGGGCCACTTATTCCCCATCTCAGCTTTGGTCATCAGCAGAAATTCTCAAACAGAAAAATTTCAACTTAACTTTCTGCTATTCACTCATTCATTCATTCATATTATTCAGCAAACATTTATCCAATGTGAACTATATGCCCAGGGCTGTGCCAAGGTTCACCCAGCAAGAAGCAAAACTGACATGGACTCTGCCCTTTCCTAGATATGCTGGGTGAATCCACCAACTGCTGGCTGCTTGAAATCTTTCAAGAACATCTAAATTTGATGAACCCGAGATCCTATCAACTGGAACTCTGTTACTCTGTCACTGGTGGATGACTACAAAGATAGTTATGACTTCATGTTTGAATAATGATCCCCAGTGCTGCAAGATCCTAAAGTGCCTTTGAGTCATCACCAATAACTTACTCATCAGAATTGCTTTCGCGTTGAGTAGATTTTGCTGATATCTGATTGTTTAGCAAGTACAAACTTAATTAAGCTTCTATTTTAATACTAGATACATGTTCTAAGATCAAGACAGAGTTCCCTATAAACAGAATATTTGCTAGATCATATCCCATTATTTGAGCAAACTGGATCCAGAACATTTTCTTGTTTGTTTATAAAGTAGTTCATGTGTACATTTGTGTGTGTGTGTGTGTTTGTAAATTCTTCCCTTCTTGGTGAATTTTCTTTTATTAGATTGAATTCTCCTGGTATTTTCCTTTTTATCCAGAAAATAGGAGTACCCACTTTCCTGGCTTAAATGGATAATTCATGGAAAGATTTAACTTGATTTTTTAAATGCAAAGTGATATGTTTTAAAAACACTGTTCCTGTTCTTGGCATTGCCAATCAAAAACATTCAACTTAGACTATCTGATTTGTTCCTGAAGTTGGATTCTATGTATTTTGATTTCGTGAGAATTTAAAGAATCAAGTTAAACCTCAGTGTAGATAAAAAGTTTTGATCTCATACAGGGGAAAACACCAGAGGATCTTTATTGTTGCCAAGTGACATTGATAAAGTTTTGCATTCTAACCCCAGTTCCCTGATGGAATATATAAATCTTGTTAACCTTATAAGTATGATTTTTTCAAGAGCAAAGAACTTCTCCCTTCTTCCTTTATTATGTCTAATTTGCATACAAGTACATAGTCCAAGTGTTAGCAGATAATATTTTAAAGGGCATCGAAGTATAAGAATAACTACATACTTGCAGATGTGTTATGAAATATACCCCATTAGTCACTTTATATTTGAAAGGCAGAAAAGCAGGCACCTAGCAACAGCATGCCATCACTCAGGATTAGAGAAAAACCACTTTACATCCAGGAACTGTTACCCCCTCATTTGGGAGCTGTCAAGTTAGTACATTTAATTACACAAAAGATCCTTGGCTATTGATTGTCCGTATTCATGGTGAATGACAGTAATGACATCACCTAAAGGATGCCTTTTGGTGGTGGAGGAGATAGGAGACTGGACTAAGTAGGAGCTCTCCAGACAGGCTCGTCGGTCAGTCCTGTGCAGAGAGTCCCAAGGCTCCACTTGAAAACTGTGCTTTCTCTTCTGGAAAGCCATTCATCCTTCCTTCTTTTCCCTCTGAGTGGATTGCTGGGTGGATGGGGCAGGGGGTTGCCCTCCCAGAACCCAGAAATAAGGGTCCAGCACTTAACACTGTTCAGGAGCAAACTTCCCCCCACCAGCCATCTGGGGAAAGCATCAGATGCTGAGCTCTTATTAGACCCAATCAGATGGAATTTTCTCTTTTTTACTCTTTCTTTCTTTCTTTCTTTCTTTCTTTCTTTCTTTCTTTTCTTTTCTTTTCTTTTCTTTTCTTTTCTTTTCTTTTCTTTTCTTTTCTTTTCTTTTCTTTTCTTTTCTTTTCTTTTCTTTTCTTTCTTTTCTTTCTTTCTTTTCAGAGTGAGACAGAGGAGACAGTCTCACTCTGTCTCCCGGGCTGGAGCGCAGTGGCACGATCTCGGCTCACTGCAAGCTCCTTCTCCCGGGTTCACTCCATTCTCCTACCTCAGCCTCCCGAGTAGCTGGGACTACAGGTGCCTGCCACCACGTCCAGCTAAATTTTTGTATTTTTTTTTAGTAGAGACGGGGTTTCACTCTGTTAGCCAGGATGGTCTCAATCTCCCGACCTCAAGATCCGCCCACCTGGGCCTCCCAAAGTGCTCGGATTATAGGCGTGAGCCACTGCACCCGGCCTCAGATGGAATTTTCAGAAGGTTCTTTTCTCACACTTGTTAGGATGGGTAAAAGGTAACAGGTAGCAAAGGAGATGACAAGAAAGAAGAAAACATCCAAACCTAACATTTGGCTGGGGAGAGATTCCTTGTGGAACATCTGCAGGTGCTTGCATCTGGGCCAGACAATGTAGGGGCCCCCAAGGCCACTCTGCAGAGATCACTGAGCCACTGTGGAAAAGACCAGGGTCCAGAACAAGGATACACAGCTCAGTCCTCAAGCAGCTCCCTTCAGGCAGGGGAGCTCAGCACCTGGGGAATGTCCCAGAAGCAAGATGTTCCCACTGTGTCCTAGAGACTTGGGTGCAGGCAGAAACTCACATATGATCATGTCTTGCCTTCCAGTTTGAGCCTAGGTTAGGTAAGTAGAGGAGTGTCAAGAAGAGCAGTGGGGATTTGCATGCATGGGGAAGGCCAGGGCTGGAGGCGAGATGGACTTTCCCTCTCTCCTAAAAAACTGAAAAGTAAACATAAGAAACAGGAAGGAGGAAGAGAGAAAGGGAAAAAGAGAGGGACCAAAAAAATAGTATCCATTTGAAATAGATGGTTTTAATGATTGTATTGCAATGTCATGCACAACATTGTGAATGCAATTAATACCACTAAAAATAGTTAAAATGGCAAGTTGTATGTTATGTAACAATTTTAAATGATATAATATGTCAAAAATCACAGTGTGCATTTTAAATGAATGAAATATATGGTATCTGAATTTATATCTCAATAGAGCTGTTTTTAGAAGGTGGTATCCACAAGCAAGCATGTGTGTGTGCACGTGTGTTGGAGTACATTCGCACGCACATATGTGTGTGGCAGGAGTGTCAGTTTCCTAGCTAATCTACTTTGGGTGGAAACTGTCAGTGAGGACTAGGCAAAAGTGGAGAAGAGAAATGTAACCTGCCTGTCCATTGTTCACTGGTGCCCTCGAGGAAGAGAGAAAGAAGTATGGCAAATGCTAAAATAATATGATATTATAAGCTTCACATATTTTTTAAGGGGGAGTATTCTCTACCACAACTTCCACACCTGGTTTCCCTTTCTCAATGCACTTTGTTTACAGAGTTACCCCCATGAAGGCTGTGGCATGAATGATCAGGCTGAAGCTCCTATTTTCCCCTTGAAATATGCACTTGTGCTTAGGAATGCAGCAAATCTCTTTCAATTATACCTTGGCGCCAGAGTCCCTTTTCCTGGAAGTACACCTCCAATGTCAAGAGGGTGTGGTGCAGTGGAGATGATGCTGCGTCTGGGTCAAAGACCTGCCTCTCTGCCTAGGAGACCTCGAGCAGTCATTGCCTGGACGTCTTTGACCATAAAATGCAGATGATGATGATGCCTCCCTTGCCTTCTCCCTGGACTAGCGTGCGAAGCAAAATCCAAACAGGACAACATGTGAAAGAATTCAGTAAACTGTGAATCACTGCCTTAGTGGAAACTCTTCTGGATGCACGTAATAGAAACACAATCAAGTAAGCAAAAAGGAAGACACTGAGTTGAAAGCAGACTGGGATACCTCTCAGAAACTATGGCAGGAGGTGAGGCTGGATCCAGAGCCGGGGTCTGGAGAGCGGGGAATGCAGGCAGCTTGCTCCTGTGGCTTCTCACTGCTTTTCCATCTGTTTTCATCTCTGTCTCTCTCTCCAGAGTGGCTTCCATTGTTCTGGCTTGCAGGGCCAAGCAGGGATACCCCATGGCTCCTGTGACTGCATAGCCTTAATTTAAGCCATGAGCCCAGACGTCTATGCCAGGTCCTAATTCGGTTGGTTCAGCTGGGCTGGGTGTGGACACGTGTTGTCCAGTGAGTCATGAATATGGACAGGGGTCACACAGAATAAATTTGACCATTCTTTGTCCATCCCTGTGGGTGTGAGCTGGGCAGGTACCAGGAGAAGAGACTTCTACAAACATTTGGCAACATCTAGTGGTGTGATTACAACAGTCAGTGAGAGAGGAAGATTCAATTTTGAGAATCTCTTTTCCTAGTGTCCCCATCTTTGCTGCCTTCCATGAGTTTGATCATGTGAACTCCATGGAGGTTGGCCACCGCTGGGCAATGCAGCCAAACAAAGTGAGCAAAAGTAGGCTGGAGGGCTCCGTGGGTGAATGGGGCTAGACTGGCTGTGGTGCCCCGGGAGCCCTGAAGCCACCTTGCAGCTCTTCTGAAATGGTGAACGGGCTACTATTCTTCTTGTACCAAGGTGTCCATGTTGCCTTTCTCAAAAAATGAATTGCAAATAAGAGTGGCTAGAAGTCATAGAAACCCATTCCAAGCTAGCTTACACAAAAAGGAGGCCATTCTGGGGCTGCTTTTCCAGATCCCTCTGTCCTTTCTCTCCTGCTGCCCTTTGAGCCATTCCACTGTTTCCAGCTCTCTGGAGAGAGGCATGGTGAGGTCTGCATTGATCCCCCCCACCATGAAATGAAGGGGAAGATGCTGAACTGCTGATTTTTCCCCCTTCTTTTTCTGTCATTGCCTGTGGTCTGCAATTACCCATTCCCCTCTTGGCCTTCAGAGCTGCACGAGGGTGAGCAGGTGTTGAAAGCAACTTTGTTCTTTTTGAGTCAATTTCATTACATGGAGAGGATCCAACTCTCTCCGTGTAGCTGGCAGCTCCCAAGGCCAGACCACTGGGCAGGATTCCCAAGAGCAGTGCTAGCCTCTTTGGTGTCACAAAGGGTCGGGCCAGGCCTGCTCATCTCTTTCCCCAAGAGCAAGCTGCTTTTTGAGCAGATGTATGAACAATTGGATGCATCTGATAGACTGCAGTTCTGTAAGGTTGCCATCCTACCAGCCTTGCAGAAAAGTAAAAAGAAAAGCTCCAAACTGAGGCCTCTCAATTCTGCCGTCTTTCAGACCTTCCTGAGTCCTCACAGGTGGGCCAGCAACTAACCATGGACCAGTAGGCCTGTCCCCTGCACTATAGAAGATGCTGGTTATGGGATGTACAGGTGGAAGAGTGAAGGGAGCCACGCAGAAGACCCAGGCCTTTTCCTTGCCCAGAACTTAACTGGGCAAACACACAGCAGATCCCTGCAGGATTTAACCCTTAAAGATTAGCCCTTAAGAAGCTACAAAGGTAAACAAGTACATGATTACATTCAGGCTGGTTGCTGAATAATAATAGCATCTGTTCCTGGCACCATTCTAATCAGTTTACATTTGTCAGTTCACACAGCGAATAAGTGACAGAGCCAGGATTTGAACCCAGACAGTCACTACACAAACTTCCTCCCACATTATCAGCCTCTCACAATGCAAACAAAACACTGACACAGAATGTGATCGTCTTTGCTCTTGTGTACTTGTGGTAATTTGCATGATTGAAAGATACCATTAGGAAAAAGAAATGTTTTAAATAACTAACCCCTGGAAAAGCAAGGTTTAGAGACTAAACATTTCATGACCCATCCGAAGCTCAGCGGTCAAGTTTGCAATTTTGCCAACTTCCCGCAAGAGTAAAACTGGGTGCTCTCGCTGCTGTTAATGGAGGAGGACCGTGACCTTGATGTGCAGGTAGTGGGAGGGTGGGGCATTGTTTAAGCAATGCGATCTGATGGGGGGTGCTGGAAAATGAACAAAAGTGTGAATTATTCCACAGCTGCTCACCCTGACGTTTATTGTGACTTTAAAATCTGTGAACATATGGTAACGGCTGGAAGCACGAAATAGCAGTTGGAAACGTGTAGACTTAAGGAAAAACCAGCCACCCTTATACCTCCCCACTTAGCTTCTCTGTAGAATGCTGTTGTCTTGCTAGCCTTTTTCGCTCCCAAATCTGAAGAAAGCCCAGGAACAAATGTCCCCTTTTCTTCAGCCCATCCGCCCATGCATCCGTGAGAGCTTTTCCCCCTCCGGTAACAGAAGTTAGTGTTTTGGTTCTTGGCTATGGTATTTTTATGTATTGTGCCCTTCCACAGTTTTTGTTGGATCTTGCTAAATTCCACATCTTTGTTTTACAAGGCTGGATAGAGAGCTGGAAACATTGGGATGACATTTTGTTTGGGAATCCATGGTGGTCCTTGGAAATTCAGGTCAACGGCTGCTTCTGTTGCCAGCTGAGGGAGCCCCACTGTGTGACTAGGAGATACCACCAGTCCCCAGCCTCCCAGTTATCCCCCTGGTCATCCAGCAAGCCTCACATCTTCCCCTTCCTCTTGAAAGCCTTTGGGAGCATCCTAGTGGCAATGACTGCCCCCTTCTCTGTGCCAGGGGCTGACTTCCACTTAGCCTGTCTAACTTTCTAGTTTTCTTTTTTTTTGAGACAGAGTTTCGCTCTTGTTGCCCAGGCTGGAGTGCAGTGGCGTGATCTCGGCTCACCACAACCTCCACCTTCTGGTTTCAAGTGATTCTCCTGCCTCAGCCTCCCGAGCAGCTGGGATTACAGGCACCTGCCACCATGCCCAGCTAATTTTTGTATTTTTTTTTTTAGTAGAGACAGGGTTTGACCATGTTGGCCAGACTGGTCTCGAACTCCTGACCTCGTTATCCACCCACCTTGGCCTCCCAAAGTGCTGGGATTATAGGCGTGAGCCGCCGCGCCCGGCTCACTTTCTAGTTTTCATGTTTTGTGTTGCTCTCTTCTAATTTGTAAGATTCTGAAATTTCAGAAGCATGTTTTCTTGATCCATCCCCTGCCTCACTACATTGACAAGTAGTAGCCGGGTGCTTCCTCTGTCAACATACACATTCGTATTTGTATACTTGCTGCAAACCACCATGCCTTTGATCAAGGAATGAATCCACTGCTTTACAGAGATTTCCATTTCCTGATCCTCTCCTTTCCTAATCAAGTTGACTTGGGAACTAGGGGCACTCATAGAACCAAAGCCAGTTCACCCCTCTCAGAGTGAGAGAGACCTAGAGGTCAGTTTCATGAATAAACTGAGGCTCCCTCAGATACCTGCTCTTTCACATAACAAGCTCTCCCAGAAGGACCAGTTCATACAGCAACTTCTTTTCTAAACACATCTCTCTGGAAAGCCCCATGCAGAGAGTGCTAGCTTCCTACCCGATATCCACCCCCACCTTCTCTCTTAGAGATCCCCGGTGTTATCCTGGTTAGCACGTATCCAATGAAAAGATGAATTCTCTTGCAGAAGATAAAAGCAGAAGTTGTTGGGTGGGACTTCTAGGAAAGCCTTGTTTGCCATTCCATCCTTCCTGATTCCTGTTGTTTGAGATGTGGATGTGATGGCTGGAGCTGCAACAGACATATTGAGGCTGTGAAGAAAAGACTAAAAGAATCATGGACCAGATGCAGTGGCTTACGCCTGTAATCCCAACACTTTGGGAGGCCGAAGCAGGTGGATCATGAGGTCAAGAGATTGAGACCATCCTGGCCAACATGGCGAAACCCCGTCTCTACTAAAAATACAAAAATTAGCTGGGCGTGGTGGCGTGCCCCTGTAGTCCCAGCTACTTGGGAGGCTGAGGCAAGAGAATCGCTTGAACTCGGGAGGCGAAGGGTGTAGTGAGCTGAGATCGTGCCACTGCACTCCAGTCTGGCGACAGAGTGAGACTCCATCTCAAAAAATAAAAATAAAAAAATTACAAATACCTGTCCCTGATTTTCTCAAGCCACCAAACCAATGCCAGTAATCACCTATGTCTGCATTTCTCATGACATGACAAAAATAAACACCTTCATGCATTTACGCCACTACAGTCAGTTCTCTATTGCTAGCAACTGAAAGCAATTCCTAACTGATATACTGTGTTAGAGAGAGAGTAGTTCAGTGATTATTCACAGGCTTGAGTGACAGGGAGCTGAGCTCTTATGAAGCCAGTTCTCAGGAGTTCTTCCTTTGCTGACAAGCCCTAGAGTCAATCTTCTCTGAGTTAAGAGATTCTTTTTGGTGTTCCCAAATATAACTGCTTCAGTGAAAGTGAAACACGAAAGCCACCAGGCTCCCTCCCTAGAAGCAGTTTTAGGAAAGCAAGTCATCATCTCTCTTTGACGTGTGGTCACCTGCCAAAGTGTTGCTGATACCAAAGCCCACGAGCTACATGTCCAAGTTCTCCAACATCTGGCAGCTGAGCTGCTACTTGCTTTTTTAAGCACAAAACCAAGCATTCAAATGTTCCCGATTTAGCCTCATAAGCTTTATGTTGGGCTCCTCTACCTTGGCCCACAGCTGCCAGCAATTCAAAGCTCTCTCTTATACAGATATGTTCAGTTTTTTTCCCTGCGTGCATTCCCTTCATCCCCAACTGTGATGAAGTCACACTGGAGGAATTTTTCTAAAGGCAACCACTCGTGTCTTACCAAGATTAGGTGTCCAAAAGGTTTCTCTGGGGCTGAGGTGGAGATGAGAGTGTCCTCAAAAGGTGGCCCTTTTGAAAAACCCGATCCTCTCTGTAGCCAGGCCCTCACTGCAAGCAGCCAGATTAACTTGTGCCATGGAGGGGGGTGGTATGGCGTTGGTGGGGAAATCTAACCCCGCCTTTTTTCTCCTTCACATCTGGGCAGTTTGAGAAGCTGGTTGGTGGGAGGCTGAACTCGGGAGCCAATAAACTGCATTCCCAAAGGCTAAGCATCCCATTTTGTGAGCCCCTTCATCTCTTGCTGATGCTGTGCAGGACCTGAAGGCTCCTAGGCCGCCTGCTCCCTCCCTCTCTGGTTTCTCCTGTCATGCCCCAGTTTAGTGCTGCCTTGTGTAGGGAGCCTGTGCAGTCAGGGAATATTGGCATTAAGGGGCTTCAAGCTTATCTCATCTCACTTTTTTTTTTTTTTTTTTTTTTTTTTTTTTTTTTTTGAGACAGAGGCTGGAGAGCAATGGCATGATCTCGACTCACTGCAACCCACACCTCCCAAGTTTAAGTGATCCTCCTGCCTCAGCCTCCTGAGTAACTGGGACTATAGGTGCCCACCATCATGCCCAGCTAATTTTTGTATTTTTAATAGAGACAGGGTTTCACCATGTTGGTCAGGTTGCTCTCAAACTCCTAACCTCAAGTAATCTGCCTGCCTCAGCCTTCCAAAGTGCTGGAATTACAGATGTGAGCCACCATGCCCGGCCCTGTCTTACCTTCTAATTCAAAGTATGGGCAAACTGACGTCGATGGCAGGTCGGAGACCTGCCTCAGGTTATATCGCTAGTTAGTGGCCCAGCTTTTATTCCTGATCCTAAACAAGCATGCCTGTGACAATGATAGATTAGTAATAGATTAAAGCTGATTTTTTTTTTTTTTTAGATGGAGTCTCGCTCTGTCGCCCAGGCTGGAGTGCAGTGGCACGATCTCGGCTCACTGCAAGCTCCACCTCCTGGGTTCATGCCATTCTCCTGCCTCAGCTTCCCAAGTAGCTGGGACTACAGGTGCCCACCACCACACCTGGCTAATTTTTTGTATTTTTAGTAGAGATGGAGTTTCACCATATTAGCCAGGATGGTCCTGATCTCCTGACCTCAGGTAATCCACCTGCCTCAGCCTCCCAAAGTGCTGGGATTGCAGGTGTGAGCCACCGCACCTGACCGATCTGATTCTTAAATAGCATTTACTATGTGCAGGACACCATTCTAATGTATACATAAAATCGTCCCATGTTATGCATGAAGAATGTAAGGCAAAGAAAGGTTGAATAACTTGCCCAAAGTCTCAGATAGTAAGTGGCAGAGTTGGGATTTGATCCCAGGTAGTCCGGCTCTGTTCTTGACCACTCCACTATACCGATACACTAATACCCATTCTTTGACTTGTTTACATCAGGTCCAGATGAGAGCTCTCTAATAAAACTCCTCGGTCAGAGGAATACTGGCTTAACATCTTACCCCTGGAGGAGCATTTCCAAAATATGATAGCAACAGGTGTTGAAAAAAACTAACAAAAACAAAAATAAATGCTATAGCCAAATAAATTTGCAGTTACATTAAACCAAGTTAAACAGGTTTTATATTACAGAACTTCTCAGAGCCTTTAATATGCTAATAGACATTATACATTCTCTGAGAGAGTCTAAAATGTTTCCCAAACTTTTGGGACCATAGAAGCTTTTTTGATGCATTGATGTCATGACATATCATGTGCCCTGTGGAAAACTCAATTGAGTAAAAAAGGCAAATTGTGTATTATTACAAAAAGAGTTTTGACATCAAGAATGTCCTAAGATGGGTTAATCCCAACACTTTGGGAGGCTGAGGCAGAAGGATCCCTTAAGCGCAGGAGTTCAAGATCAACCTGGCCAACTTAGGAAGACCCCCCATCTCTATATTTTTTAAAACGCTTTTTTAAAAAATGAAAAAAAAAAAATAGATGAGTTCAAAACCCCCAGGGTTCCCTGGTCCACAGTTTGACAATGGCTATTCTAGAAAATACTATTTAAAATATAAGACTTGAAGCTCATCTACAAGGGAGGCTAAATACCATATCATACTGCGCCATGCATAGGATGAAGGAGAAAAGCGAATGAAAGAATGTGGATGTGTGTTTTATAAACAGTCCCCTTTCATTTCACATTCTATGTCCATATAAATAAAAAAAAATTTAAAAAAAAATCAGTTCCCTATCCTACTAATTCTCTTTTCTTTTTTCCTTTTTTATTCTCTTTCCTCCTTTTTTTTTTTTTTTTTTTTTTCATTTAAAAATCTCTTGTTGCTCCATAAAGATTTAAGGTAGCTTAATCTTCCAGTGAGTCAATGTTCCTGTTGATGGAGACATATTTAAGTAAACGGTCATTATTTTAGGTGGATTCCTAACCCTTCACTCTATCCTAAAAATTCCCTACTATCATCCTACAGGTCAAGCTAAAATTTCTGCCATTGGCATTTTGTTTATTGGGTTAAGGCCATGTCTTTCAAGAAAGAGGCCTTGGGTTAAGATACAGTTTCATTTTGCAGCTAGGTGTGAACACAGGTGGCTACTGCCACATGGGAATGTGTCTCTCAGATTAGGGCACTCATCCAGGAAGAGATCCCTAAGGACAGGGACCCGGGATGGGAAAGTACTACGATGGGTACTTGCATGCAGCCCTAGAAAGTGAGGTGCCCTGCTAAGAAGTCACTCTTTCCTTTTTAGGGAGATGTCCAAAGATACGTTTTATTTCTTTAACAGGTTTGCTTTTTTTTTTTTTTGAGACAGAGTCTTGCTCTGTCACCCAGGCTGGAGTGCAGTGGCACGATCTCCGATCACTGCAATCTCTGCCTCCTGGGTTCAAGCGATTCTCCTGCGTCAGCCTCCCAAGTAGCTGGGACTACAGGCATGCACCACTACGCCCGGCTAATTTTTTTGTATTAAAGTAGAAATGGGGTTTCACCATGTTGGGCAGTCTCGTCTTAAACTCCTGACCTCAAGCAATCCACCAGCCTCTGCCTCCCAAAGTGCTGGGATTAAGGCATGAGGCACTGCACCTGGCCTCTTTAACAGTTTTATCTAGGGCCTGCCCTTATCCAAGGTCATTTTGTGTTTATATTAGACTGCAGGTCTTTGAACCTGATTTCAAACCTCATGTCAAGGCTAATGCAGCATCTGCAGTACTGCACCCGAATGTGACAACCCAGACCAGGTGGGGAAAATGAATCTAGTTCAGGCTGGGTGGCCCAAGGTCCCCCTTGTTACACTGGCCAGCAGCAAGGTAACACTGGCCTTGGCTCACAAGGCATGTAAACCACACAAGATGCTGCAGTCAACACCATCGAGGCGAGAGAGAGAATTATAGACTGGAGGGGATGCGAAGGGTCCTCTCCCCTGAGAACCCCACCGTCTCCCATGCTTCTTTGTTCTGTCTTCACAGGATTGGGGGTCCAGCTATCTGTAATTGGGAAGTGAAGAGGATGTGACCGCCAGGTGATGCTAACCCCGACTCCTTGGTGCCTGTGTTATGCACCCTATGCTGAATTTCGGTTCCAGCTGTGTGCTAGGTGAGTCTTTGGGTGTTTGGCGGAATGATCTTTCAAGGCTGGTGTGCCCCTTGTCAAGGCTAACCCATCCAGCTAAGTGTTTTCTAAACAACAACACAGTCTGGGCACAGTGGCTCACACCTGCAATCCCAGCATTTTGGGAAGCCAAGGCCGGTGGATCATCTGAGGTCAGGAGTTCGAAACCAGCCTGGACAACATGGTGAAACCCCATCTCTACTAAAAATACAAAAATTAGCCAGATATGGTGGTGGGCACCTGTAGTCCCAGCTACTCAGGAGGCTGAGGCAGAATTGCTTAAACTCAGGAGGGGGAGGTTGCAGTGAGCCAAGATCGCGCCACTGCACTTCAGCCTGGGTGACAGAACAGGACGCTGTCTCAAAAACAAAAACAAAAAACAAAACAAGCTTATTAGGAGTTTTTGTATGTATGTTAGTAATACATACTAATTATAGAAAATTTAGAAAATACAGATAAGAAAATGGAAAAGTCATCATAATCCTATCACCCAGAGATAACCACAGCCGACTTTGGATGTAAGTCCCTCCTGTCCATCCTTCCAGTCTCTAAATCTCACTACATATGCTGCTGATGGGATTCATGTGTGGTCCAAGCATCGCGCTGCCCCACCCCTCAGACGCTGATCTGCAGCCATGACTGACTTAGGCGAAGGGGCCAGTTTTTCTGTTGGGCTTCTTGGGCCTGGAGGGTAAAGGGAGGGGCTAACAGGGAGCCCGGCGCTCTCTCTGTCTCAAGGCCAGGTCTGACCTGGCAGAGAGGAACTGGCTCCACAGCTCTGAGCAGAATCCACTGCCGCTTCCATGCAGGGAGGACCGGGGGAACCGCAGCCCCACTCTGGTAAGTGAAGAGAGGGAAGCTGTTTATCTTCAATAGTGCGTTGGGGCTGGTATTTTCTCTCCTGGCACCCCCGTCCTGGGGCAGGGTCCTCGGCAGGAGTGGACAGAGACAATGCCCTCTTGGCCACACTTCCACGTACTTAGCTCCTCACACCCCCTCCAGCACTGGCCACTGAGACTGCTCTGCTATTCCTTTTAGATTTCCCAATTCCAAGTCTATATTTAGTCTTTTCTGCACTAGAACACGCACGGCAGTTAAATATGAAATCTAAGATGTCATCAACCAGCAGCCTAGGATTCCACATAAAATGCATGCAGAAACGTACCGAGGGCTGGCTGGCTGGCTGCGATGAGTCACCTTAGGGCCCCCAGCCACTTGCCACCACTCTTAATTCTTCACATTAAGCAAGGAGAGCAGCTGGGGAAGCTGGGCTCTTCGGAGGCAAACACCGGCCAACTAGGGGATGCTCCTCTGCTGTTTCCACTTCTCCCCAGGCAGCCCCTGCTGGCTTTCTGTTTATTTTGCAATTAGCACTTGAAGGAGACTCTGGGGACATTTTTGCTTGGGGGCTGAGAGCTGATATTTCAGAATTTCTTCCCCTCCTTAGAGCACTAGGTTCTGGAAGGAGGGTTTGAAAACAACAGCTCTCAGCGTTCTTTCTAATAATACTCTTGATAATGATCCTTGGCAATTTCATTATCCACAGACATGATCCTTCCGATACTCAGCCTCCTGGTTCCTCTCCTTGCTCTTCTCCACCAATCTTGTCCTTTATGGTATCGCCGCCACTCACCCCCATGGCCGTTCCCTTGACTCTGTCGTTACTCCCAGTTGCGCTGTCTGTACCGCCTTGACTTCAAACGTCCCACTCTCCTAACACAGTACCCATCCCACTCAGTCTTCCCTCTCCAGTGATTCTTCAGCTTTACTGCGACCCACAATGGACTGGTCTGCCATCTTTTCACCGTTCCTTGCTCCTACTTGCAAGTCCTCCCTGCCCTCTGTACCCGCTTAGATGCTGTGATCTGGGGTCTTCATCCCTCCCATCAATACACAGTCAACTCCCTTGACCCCCTCTCCTTTGTTGTACCTGCCTGGCAAGACCACAGTCCTGGCTGAATCCTACTGTCTGCCCACTGTGTGCACCTGCCCGGCTGTGTGCAGCTGCCTGGTCTCACTCTAAGTTCAGCCTCACTAGCTGCAGGTGGGTCCTGGCGTCTGGCTGGCACTCCTATTTCATTTCCCTGCGCTACTTATTCTCACACTCTCCAAGACAGTGATTTCGTATTTTTTCCCCACTCTAACTTGCAACACTTCCTCCCCTATCCTCACCCTCACCTGGTGACCTTTCTTCCAAATTCACTGAGCTAATAAAATAACTGGCTGCCAAGTTCCCATCTTCCCACCCTTGCCCGCACTCCCACCTCCATCTGTGCCTACCTGCTCTGCCTTCCCGCCTTAGACAAAGAATGAATTTCCCAAGCGCCTGTCAGCAATTCTCAAAGTGTGGGCCTGAATCTTGACTGCATCAGTATCACCTGGGGGATGGTCAGAAAATGCAGCTTGTCCACCCCCAGTCCAGACCTGCTGAATCAGAATGTCTGGGGCAGGGCCAGGCTCAGTGGCTCATGCCTGTAATCCCAGCACTTTGGGAGGCCGAGGCAGGTGGACCATTTGAGGCCAGGAGTTCGAGATGAACATGTGAAACCCCATCTCTACTACAAATGCAGAGATTAACCAGGCGTGGTGGTATGCACCTGTAATCCCATCTGCTTGGGAGGCTGAGGCATGAGAATCACTTGAATCTGGGAGGCGGAAGTTGCAGTGAGCCAAGATTGTGCCACTGCATTCCAGCTTGGGCAACAGAGCAAGACTCTGTTGAGAGAAAAAAAAAAAAAAAAAGTCTGAGTTGGGGCCCCAGAATCTGTTTCAATGGGCTCTCCAAGGCATTCTTATGCATGGCACTGAGCTAGATCCCTTTCTCTGTCACCTACTCAAGGACATCCCTCCAGCAGTTGTCTCTTCTCTACAGGATTGTTTCCAATATCATCCAAACAAAACACCTCTCTAGACCCCAAGCCTGCTTTAGCTACCACCCCATTTCTTTACTTCCCTGTTTTCTCTTGAACTCCCTTCAATCAGTCTTTGGTTTTCACCCTCCTCCAAAAGTGCTCTCGCCGAGGTCATTGTGAGAGAAACTGGCTAGATGGTCACCAAACCACTTCCTCTTCCAGGGCACATAACCAAATGATGTTTCCCAGTTACTTTGCCTTTAAATGAGGCCATGTGACTAGTTCTTGCCATGGGAACTCCAGTAGGGTCAATGTGCCAGCTTCAGGCTGAAGCACCAGAGCTCAGGTGTGCTTCTATATGGACCACTCCTTCCCTTTCCAAGGGAACCATGGCAGGTGTGCACTGAAGATGGAAAGAGCCTGGCACCCAAATCACCAAGAAGGCCACCTGCCAAATACTTGATTGGACTGTGAGATGAGTGAAATATAAGCTTTTTATTGTACTAAAGTTATTGATTCCAGGGTTATTCATTGGAGAAATAAGACTGCCCCAATAAAGTCACCAGGGACCTCCAAATTTCTAAATCCAATAGTCAATTCTTAGTTATTATCACTTGTGACCAAATAGCAGCATTTGGCAAAGTCAATCAATGGTTACTTTTTGAGAAATTTTCTTTATATATTCTCTAGGCTGTTTTTTTAAGAAAAAATTCTTTAACTCACTTTAGTATGCTTTGCTAAGTCCTCTTTGTGTAAGATTGCCCCAGGACTTAGTCATTGGATCTCTTCTCTCTCAGTACTTACTCCTTTGTTAATATCAACCTCATTCTTGGCTTTGAATACCTTCTCTACACTGATTATTTCCAAGCTTACATCTCTAGCCTGAACCCAAGACTTGCTTGATCCACAACCTACTAGACATCTCCACTTGGTGTCTAATAGCTACCCAAACCATACCCAAAACCGTAATCCTGATGCCTTTCACCCTACTTCACCCATAACCTTCCTCTTCCCACTAAATGTTAACTCTATCCTTCCAGTTGCTTCAGCAAAAGAAAACTGTGGACTAATCCTTGAGTCTCGCTCATTTCCCATGTCCCATTATTATTAAATTCCACAGGTCTTACCCTAACAACATCCAGACTCTCAGCTCATTCTTATGCTGCTGTCGTGGTCTGAGCCACCGCCACCATCTCCTGCTTAAGTTGTCCTGCTCTCCTCCTCACAGTCTTGCTGCTCGCATTCTTTTCTGCCTTCTTTATAGTCTTAATCAAGCACCCAGCATGAGCTTCATACACAAAAATCAGATTGTCTCACTTTTCTGTTTCAACCCTCCCCCTCTGCCAGTATTTTCCCAGATCACTTGGAATTGGTCCTAAATGCTGAAGATGGCTCGCAGGCTCCCTGTTGCCCCTCTGCCTTCATCTCTCTGGACTCTCCTTGGCTCAGTCCATTCCTGTAACACCCTCTTCTTCGCTGTTTGAATCCTGTTCTTGCCTGGAATATGCTGGCCCAGATAGTCATCGCTTGCTCCCTCACTGCCTTCAAACCTCTGGTCAAATTTACCTTAACAGAGGGGCCTTCCCTGATGTCAGCTCATGCCCTACACTCCCTGTGCCTCTCAGCACTTATCACTACCTAGACAGTTACTTTATTGTTTGTCTACTCCCACCATAATGTAAAGTGGGCAGGGACTTTGTCTTGTTTATTCTGTGCCTCCAAAACATAGAACAGTGTTGGGTACACAGTAGGTGCTCAATAAACATTTGTAGAATGAATGAAAGAACAAACAGCTGTAAAGGCCAGCTACAGCCTCCTTGGCTTAGTGAAGAAGCAAGTTTTTCCAGTTGTATTTTGCACTTGTGCTTCCATTCTGGTGGATCCAGAGTCTTTTCTTCCTCTCCTTGTGAAGTTTGTCTCAAGGATCTTGTCTGCCTCTTGTGTGATCTCTTTTGGACTGTCCTGGGTGATTCGCCCATCTTCTCAAAAATTGGCCTTGCAGTTACCTGGTGACATTGTACGTGATTCTCTATCATAGATTCTTGTTCATGAGGCTCCAGGACTTCATTGTACACCACGGGGAGGGCTGATCCTCCACCTGCTGAGGTCTGACCAGAGTCACCAAGGGCAGCATCGGGTTCTCCT
The DNA here is from genome assembly GCF_047675955.1 of Chlorocebus sabaeus. Classification (NCBI taxonomy): domain Eukaryota; kingdom Metazoa; phylum Chordata; class Mammalia; order Primates; family Cercopithecidae; genus Chlorocebus; species Chlorocebus sabaeus. The sequence continues at coordinate 32,999,443 of NC_132916.1, forward strand.
TTTGCAAAAGTGCAGAAAAGCAATCATGAAACCATCAGAGGAGAGGATGGAGGTGTGGAGGCCCGTCCAGTCATAGGATTCTGGAAGAGGGATGAGCGGGCTGGGCAGGCTGCTGAGGAGGTGCTGCTTCCTGGTGACCCCTCCTCTCCAGCACTGTCTCTGGGAAAGGTTGTTGGAACCAGAAAACACACAGCCTTGGTTGATGAAAAGCCTGTTTATTCCTAGTACACTGGACACTTTGTTCAGGAATAGTTCATCCATTTGAAAATATTGCCCTTGTAATGGTGCCAAGGTCATTGCCTGCTGGGGTTATCAGCACTGTGTGTGCCAGCTCTGACTGGGTGTTTTAATAGGTGGATCATTTCCCTGCCAGAGGGACTACAGAACATTGAATGGTTAATTTGTATTCAGTGCTATCCCTGCATGCAGTCTTCATATTAAGTTTTTGTTGGGACTTTAAGAAAAAAAGAGAAATGAATAAATAGGTTAGGATGCAATGGACTGCTTTAAAAGGAATTTTAAGTGATACTGACTCACTTTAGAGTTCTCCATACCCATCTGATAATAACAATGTACCTACCTTTGCGAAGTATGGGGGAGTTTGCCAAACAACAAACCCTTGTATTCATTGTCTCCTTTGATGCTCAAATCAGTCCTGTAAGGTAGGGTGGTTTGGTCCTACCTTACAGGATTGATTTGAGCATCAAAGGAGACAATGAATACAAGGTGAGAAACTGAGGCTCAGGGAAATTAAATGGCTTTTGTCAAACAAGGTTAAGGAATTAACACAGTGGAACCAACATTGTGACCGAAGTCTCTTAGTGCCCAGATTTGACCGTGTCCATCCCATCATGGTGAGCCGGGCAGGTGTAGAGGGGAAGGATCTAGCTGGGTTTGGACAGAGATGCTTGATGTGTCAAAGTGAATGTGAGTGAAGAATAATTTTGTTACTAGCTATAGCCCTCTATCAGCCAACACATGGTAATAAATACAGTTGCTCACCTTGAAAATGGTGTGAAGCCCCTACCTGCTGAGTGGATGATGAGTGTCCACTCAAGTGTGGCCAGGCCTGGGGGAGGCAAACATTCCATGCAGCAGCCTGTGGCACTGTGGGAAAATCTCCACTCTGGTTTTTAAGAGATCAGAGTTCTAGTGCCAGCTCCACAGTACACAGGTCCATCGTGTGACTTCGAGCAAACAAGGTCTATAATCTGCAAAAACAGATTTGATCACATCTGTTCACCCCCCCTAGTATAGACAGACAAGTTTTATTGCAATGTACCAGTGGCTGGAATAAAGAAATAAAAAGCTCACCCATCAAATTGGTGAATGCCATGAAGCTAGAGTGTAGCTAATGACAAATGACAGATAAGTTTTCTTGAAGACCTTGAGACTTGTAGGAACATTTAGATGAAACGTCTAAGGTAAATGCACAGAATTGTATTTAGGTTTAACAAAAATTGCACCAGTGACAGCATTTGTTCTTGATGCACACTAGTTTATTTGTTGAAAAGATTTGGGAAAGGGAATACACAGGTTTGGACTCGAGAAGATTTAGGAGTTTTAATTGATTCAAGTCTCAATATGAATGGGGATTGACAAAGAAGTTAGCAAAACCATGGACTCTCCCAGCACAAGTGTAGAATCTAGGACAAGGAACCATGTTGGGCTTGCATGCGTGGCCAGGTAAGCATTGGGTTCTGTAAGCATACGCTTAATAAGGTTATTGACAAACTGGAACTAGCGTAAATGGTTGGGAAATCATGGTCTATATCAGTGGTTTTAAGGCCTGTAAGGAGAACACTTAATGGGCTGAGATGATGGTGGTTTGCACAGAAATAAATGGTGAGAAGGATGAGGAAGTGCATAATCCATATGGGTATCTGCAGGGCCAAAGCTAATCCAGCAGATGAAACTAAACGGAGGCGGAGTTTACCTGTAAAAATGGAAGCAGGAGGCCTTGCCAGGCGGTGGGCTGCTTCTTGTCAGATGTGCAGGCAGTGGCAGCCTGACCTCCTTGTGGGGACTGGCATGGAGGTTCCAGCACCATGTGAAACTGGAGCTAAGGAAGGGCTCTTGACTGACAGCAGCAATCTAGGAAATGGGAGAATGAGTGAGATGAAAACTGGAAATGCTTTGTAAATGTGAGGTTGTACTGTTAGGCACTGAGGAGGAAGGCCCTCAGCATTGCCTCAACTCAGACTTTCCACCATTCCTAGGTAGGGCGAGAAGTGTCTGTCTATACTTACTCCTCACTATCTACAGCCAGTCTCTAAGCTCTGCCCGTCCCTCTGCATATGCCTGCACACAGTCACACAGTTTGCTAAGAAGTGTTCTTTTGTTTGTTTTAGACAAGGTCTCGCTCTGTTGCCCAGGCTGAAGTGTTCCTAAGCAGCTGGGACTACAGGCATGTGCCACCACGCCCAGCTAATTTTTACATTTTTTTGTAGAGATGGAGTTTCACTATGTTGCCCAGGCTGGTCTGGGACTCCTGGGCTCAAGCAATCCTCCCACCTTAGCCTGCTGAAGTGTTGGGATTACAGGTGTGAGCCACTGTGCCCGGCCTGCTGAGACTTTTGAATGTGTTCTGTTTTCACTATACAGTTGAGAACACTGAAGTACCAGAGAATTCCAGGGTGGGTAAGAAATCCAGAGTCTGCTCCTGAAAGAGGTCACCCTTGAGTGTGAGTCTGTTCCAGGTAAATCAAGTGAGCTGGAAGATCAGTGAGCTTGGATTTATGTGGTATCTTTTTTTTTTCCTTCTTTAAAGGGAGCCGTAGAATTAAGGGTTGAGGTTTTTCTTTCTTCCTTTTCTTTTTAGAGTTTTTGTGGGCTACCTAATACATCAGCTGAACTAATCTGCAGAAAATAAATTTATCTTTAAAATAGAGCTATTTAGATGCCTGAGTAACAAACCCTATCTCAGTAGAAGCTGTTGGCAAAATGAAGCTCACCTCTTAGGCTGACAGCACTGTGGAAATGATGCTTACGGTTTCAGGGGTGAAACCAGATTGGCTTCCAGCCAAGGGTACCTTACTAATGGGCGTATTTGCATTTGGGGAGGAAAAGACCTGTGGCAACACAGCCACGTGGTTGTTCCTCATAACCCACAGTTGGGTTTCATCTGGACTGCCTCCCCACCCCTAGCATCTGCTGATGTATCTGTGTCTAACGCCATAGTTTACTCTTTTTTGTCCTCATCCTTCAACAAGCCCTATGTCTTATGTGCCTACTATCCAGACTTCTCTTAAATCTATCTATTCCTTTCCACCCCAACTATCAACTCAACTGAATAGCCACTAAATGAGGCATTGTGCTAGGCTCTGAATTGCAAAGATCATTAGGGAATTTGGTCTTATTACTTCAATTCTGGGTTATGCACCTGTGCCAGGAGGTGCAGCTGATTTTCCTGATTACACTTCCAGACCTGCCACTGCTTCTCATACACACAACTTTTGCTCAGATGCTATCCTGTCCTTCCTGTGAGGTATAGTCAAAACCTGCATTTTCAGAGGCCTCTGTAGCATGCACCCATTGTGACTGTGCAGTCTTAGCTCCTTTTGGCCCTGTAGAAGGAGAGTGGATTCTAGAAAGATCCCTGCCCAGCCACTTCCTGCCCACTGTGACCTTGAGCAGAATCTCAGGTTCCAAGTGTTGTATGAGTGATGGTGAAGGGGTAGCAAGGAAACTTGAGTGGGTTCGTCAGAACTAGGAGCAATAAGAAAACTTGAAAGAGCCTCCTGTCTTAAGAAGGCACTTGACTGCCTCTGATCAATTCAGGGAGGCTTCAACAGCTCTTAAGAGGATTAGGCCAAAGGACTTCAGTGAAACTTTTGTGCTTTTGTTCCCTAGAGTGGAAACCCTTGACACGTGTTACACACAAACAACACTTGGGGTAGAACAAGAGCTTCGCAATGATCTGTCTGGAACCCATGATACAATTCAGCATCTCTTTAGAGCTTCAGTCTATCAAACATTTCCAGACTATTTCACTTAACCTTCACAATTATTGAAATGCTTAGGGGAAAAAAAAAAAAAAAACTCCACATTTAAGATTTCCAAAGCAGAAGCATCACCAGCAGCCTCAACAGCCATTCAAAAAGATATCTTCTCCGGGCTTGTTACCTCTTATCCTCCCTCTGTTATATTATAGAACTCTTCTTAGAGAGATTGCCTGGAAAGAGGTAAAGTATGCATAGACATGATCAGCCCCATTTGCAGCTGAGGAAATGAGACTCAGAGTGGCAAAGTGACTTTTTCAGAATCACAGCAGTAAATGGTAGCATTAGGAAGCTAAGCCTGATAATCCTGTTCTTGTCCTGTTGAGGAGATAGTGAGAGCAAAGGGAAGTGGCGACAATGAAGGAATAAAACCAAGCTCATCCCCCTGTTCCTCATGCCCAATGCTTGCCAAGACTTTAGGTAACAGAAGGAAGAGAACACATGGATGGGGACATGCTGGGCCCGGAAGAGCTGTGTATGTCCTGCAGACCACACATGTGGAGCCCATGGCCATGTGAAGGGGGTGGGGTTCCAGTCCTAGAAGCAAGATCATGGAAGTGGCCTTGGAGGACCTGACAAGGAAACCTATGATCTTCCAGGTACCTTTAGGTGATGTGGATTTAGACACTGGGTGTGGCTGTGAAGCAGACTTTTGCTTTTTTGGTTGTCTGGCATTCATTTAATCATTCCCCAGCTTCCTGCTTGGGAACTTCCACTAATGCTATCAATCCATGGACTTCTAGAGGAGCTGAATCTACTGCTGGCTCAGGAACAGGCACCTGACCTGGGCCTAAGTTAATGAATCCATCAAATTTACCTTGGCAAAGTGATTGCCTCAGGAATGGGCAGTGACCCAACTAGAGCCAATAGGACTTTTCCCAGGTATCCTGAAACAGACACTCTTTTTCTCCTGGATGTGGACCTGAGACAGTATAGTTCTGGGAGTTGCTGACAACCATCTTATGGTCATGAGCTGATTTGAGATTGGCTTCAACAAACAGGAAGTAGAACAGAGAGAGAGAGATAAATTGGATCCTGAAAAAATTTGTTTGGAATCTTGTATATGATGATTTTTCTCCTGAATTTTTTCAGTTATATGAACCAATACATTTTGTTTGTTTAACGCAATATGGGTCATGTCTTCTCTCAACTGCAGGTGGATGAATCCTGTTTCATAAAGTGGGATTTTAAACATAGTCTGCAGAGTGAAAGTTTGTCATACAGGTTTCTTATCATGGAACTTCTTTTTTTATATAGAATTGCGGAAAGCTTGCAAAGGGCTTCTGCTTCTGACTATGATGGAGTGACTGGTATCAGATGGCCCTCTTGTCAGGAACAACCATAAAAGCTATACTTCACCCAGCTTTTTGATAGCATGGAGAAATGTCAAGATAGCTAGTATTGGAAGGAGTAGATAGGATCCCTGACAGAATGAAGTATGGTTCCAATCGAAAGCCCAGATTTTGTGGAAAGTGATAAGCTAATTTCAAAATTTATATGGAAAGGTAAAAGTCCAGGAATAGCAAAGACTACCTGGAAAAGGAAAAAATATTTTCTTAACATTACTAAATATGACAAGTTATTATCAGGCTACAGTAACTAAAACAGAATGATATTGCCTCAAGTAGATATCAATAAATAGATTATTGGAACAAAATTAAAAATCCAGACCCAGAAATATACAGTCTTTTATTTTCAGCAAAGGTGCCACTGCAATGCAGTGAAGAAAAGATGAGCTTTTCAATAAACAATGTGCTGAGTCAATTGGATATACACTTGCGAAAAATGGAATTTGACCCCTACCTCACACTATACACAAAAATCACTTTCAGATTGATTATAGACCTAAACGTGAAAGATAAACAGTAAAGCTTCTAAAAGATAGCATTAAAGAATATCTTCATGGCCTTGTTCATTTTGATATCTCCTCAAGAGTTTGGTACGTGATCAGTGATAATTGTCCATTACATGAATTATGGAGTGGGGGAAATAAAGTGAGAGCAATGGATGGGAGGTTGGTGTGACAGCAGCAAAGGTAGCAGTCATGGGATCAGGGAGAAAGGACACACTGCATCATTCTGGGGTAATTTTTAGCAAAAGATACATAATCCCTCCATCAGGGAAGGTGTAAGCCATGGCAGGTTGGAGGAGCAGGCCAAGAAGGCTCTAAGCCAGCCAGGCCCACAGAAAGTCGAACATTTGTACTCTCCTGAGGACTCCAGGCTTTTAGCTTGTGGGACTTCATTCAAAATTTCTGTCCTTGTATTTCATAGTTATTTTAAAAATTGGAATAACTATTTGTTATTAGTCAATAACTTACATATTTCACATGTTAAATTTGGTGTTGCTGCTTACAAAGTGCCACAACTGGCCAGGTCTGGTGGCTCATGCTTGTAATCCCAACACTTAGGGAGGCCGTGGTATGAGGATTGTTTGATCCTATGAGTTTGAGATGAGCCTGGGCAACATCATGAGACCCTGTCTCTTTAAAAAAAAAAAAAAAGAAGTAAAAAAAAAATTAGCCAGGTGTGGTGGTGCATGCCTGTAGCCTCAGCTACTTGGGAGGCTAAGGTGGGAGGATCCCTTGAGCTTGGGAGGTCAAGGCTGTAGTGGGCTGTAATTACACCATTACACTCCAGCCTGGGTGACAGAGTGAGACCCTGTCTCAAAAATAAAATAAAAAATAAAACATGTCTGCAAATTCTTTGATGCTTCTGCCATTGAGAGGTAGGTTTATGTATCCTTCTGCTTCAATCTGGGCCTTAGTTATTTGTTGACCCACTTTAGTGACTAGTTGGCCAATGGAATAAGGCAAAAATTATCCTAAATGTCTACAATGTTAGGTTATAAAAAGCAACACTGCTGTACCTGGTTCTCTTGGGATACTTGCCTTTGCAGCCCCAAGTTGTCACGTAAGAAGTCCAAGGTTGCCAAGCTCTGAGTAAGTCTCAGCCACATCGAAGGCCAGATGAGAGTTTTCTGGATAATGGGCCCAGTTGAAGTCTCAGCCAACAGATGCCATCAATTACCAGACACATGAGTAAGGCTGACTCCCGAGGACTCCTGTACCTCATGACTGAGTTGCTCCCAGCCTCCAAGTCTTGCCAACCAAGACTCTAGACATTACAAAGCCATGAAAAAGCTGTCCCCACCTTGCTTTTGCCAAATTTCCAACCCACAGAATTTGTGAACATAATACAATGATTATCTTTTACTGCTAAGTTCTGGAATAGTTTATTACACAGCAGTAGATATTTGGACTATCAGTCATGATGTATTTTCATCAGAACACACAGTTTGCAGTAACTGATGCTATGAAAAAACAGTTGCTTGTGTCTTATGTTTCAAATATACACCTATGTAGTATCTAACGGTTTCTATTTACTCTAATAGTCAATGATGTCAATTTCAGTGGCTTCTACAAATTAAAAGCCCCAAATACAATGTCCCTCCACCCAAAACAGATGTGTGAACACGTTGATATTGTGTGATTTATATAAACATGCTCATGAGACTGAGGGAGGAGTAAACACGTAGCGCTTTTATACTCAATTTTCAAGTAAGTGTCCTGCATTTTGTCTTGGTCTCAGAAGGTGTTTCTCACGGTCTGGTAGGAAGCCTGGTGAGGGAGGCTGACACTCTAGTTCACCTGAAGGCAGAACAGAAATGGACGATGGGAAGCTGGTGTTGGAGGCAGGGAGGAAAACGCCCTGGTAATCTGGTTGGAAGTGGCCAGTCCTTCTGTTTAGATAAAAGAAAAAACTCAAACTAAACTTCAAAGTAAAAATGCCTCATGGGCTATACATAAGACTCCATGTAAAACAATGTGTTGTTGAAAGCCTGAAAACAAAGGATTGACAAAATCATACGAAACAAAGGCAAATAAAAAATAGGAATTGGCACGGCTAAAATCAAACAAGTTTGAATTTAAACAAGAAGTATTAAGCAAGACAAAGCATGATGTTTTGTAATGCTAAAAGTGTAAACCACAATGAAACCCTAGTAGTTATAAATAGATATATGGTAAGTTATAATAGTGATAAATTCATAAAACATAAACTACAGAAATTCAAAGAGAAATAGAAAAACACTAATGGTAGAAGATTTTAATTCTTTTACCTGAGACTTTGACAGGTACAAAAAAATAAGAATATTGAAGACTAAAATAATGCAATTTAAAAGATAGTCTTTGTGAACATATATTCAAATGCTATATCAGAATATATCTTCTTTAAAGTACTCATGCAATAATCACAAAAATGTTACTCTTAGATTAAAATAATACTTCACTAATTTGCAAAATGGAGAAATAGTGCAGGTAAAATTATCAGCATTTCCACAAAATGGAAATTAGTTTTTAAATAATTATAAATCTAAAAACCTTATCATTTAGAGCATTTAAACTCTTCATTAACTTTTTGATCAAATAGGAAATTTAAAAATATAGGAAATCGCCAGGCACGGTGGCTCACGCTTGTAATCCCAGCACTTTGGGAGGCCGAGGCAGGTGGATCACCTGAGGTCGGGAGTTCAAGACCAGCCTGACCAACATGGAGAAACCCCGTCTCTACTAAAAATACAAAATTAGCCGGGGTGGTGGCACATGCCTGTAATCCCAGCTACTCGGGAGGCGGAGGCAGGAGAATCGCTTGAACCCAGGAGGCGGAGGTTGTGGTGAGCCAAGATCGCGCCATTGCACTCCAGCCTGGGCAAAAAGAGCGAAACTCGATCTCAAAAAAAAAAAAAAAATCTATATATATATATATAGGAAATCTACAAAGTAACAGCAACACATATATAATCAGAATCTATGGGATATTGCCAAATCGATAAACAAGAAAGAAAATAAATGAAGTATCCAGTTCTAGAAGTTTAAAAGAACAATAACACTAACGCAAACAGATGGAAAGAATACTAAAGGTAAAAGCTTAACTTTTGCATTACAAAACAGAAAAATGGTGATACTAAAAAAAAAAAAATCAATCCAATAACTGGTTCTTTAGGGGAAAAATAAAAAACTATATAGATGTTAATTAATCTAATCAAGAAAATAGGGAGCACAAATATATAAAATTTTAATAAATGAAGTGAAGGAATCATAAAAGGCTACTTTGCTTAACTATATGTAAATAAATTGCTAAATGGATGTTTTTCTAGGAAACATAAATTGCCAAAATTGGTCAGAACAAAAAGAAAACTAAACAAATTAACATGGAGAAATTAGAAAATGTTATTAATAATATTAACAACTAAATAGCAATAGGCTCATATAGTTTATTAAGCAAATTCTATAAAACTTTTAAGAAACTGGTAATTTCAATGCTATTTAAGATGTTTCGGAACAAAGGAGGAGAATCAAAGGTGCAAATTCTTCTTATGAAGCCAGTATAACATTGATATTAAAACCCAACAAAATGGCAACAAAAATAAATAAAATTATAGCCCAGTGTCACCTAATGATTATTGCTGTAAAAATCTAGAATAAAAGAAACAGACCCATTAAAGTCAGAAAATAGATGAAAATATGTATTATTATTTAACAATGAACTGGAAATGCTAGTCAACATAATTAAACAAGAGAAAAATAGAGGTATGAAAACTTGAAAGTAGGAAATAAAATTACCATTTTGTGTAGATAATTACTTTACAATTCAAGACAATCAACTGAAAATAAATCATAAATAATAAGAAAATTTATTTAAGAAGCATGTTACAGAGTTAACATTAGGAAATCAATAGTCTCATTATGTAGAAACAATAGCCAGTTAAAATGTAACAAAAGAAAAAACTCACGTATAATGGGAACAAAAAAATAAGTTGTCCAGAACAAATTATTTTGTGTGTTTGTTTTGAGACAGAGTCTCGTTTTGTTGCCCAGGCTGGATTCAAACTCTTGGCTTCAAGTGCTCCTCTCACTTCAGCCTCAAGAGTAGCTGAGACTACAGGCAGGCGCTACTACTACGCAGAGCCAGAATAAATTTAAAAGGAAATTGTGCAAGGACTATGTAGAGAAAACTTGAAAATGCAAATGAAGACTTTAAAAAATAGACATGATGTTCTTGGGTAGGAATATTCAACACTGTAAATATGTCAATTCTCCCTAAATTAATATATAAATGTAAAACAATAACAATAAAAATACTATCAGAACATTCTTTTGGAATTAAATAAGCTGATTGTATAGTCTATTATAAAAATAAATAATTACTAACCAGAAACAAATCTGAAAAAGGATACAAGGAGGTGTATTAGTTTTCTATTACTGCATAACAAATTACCATAAATTTAGTGGATTAACACAATACCTATGTATTAGCTCTCAGTTCTGTGGGTAAGAAGTCCCAACACAGCAAGACTGGGTTCTCAGCTCCGGGTCTAATGAGGCTGAAATCCAGATGTCAGCCACGCTGCGTATTATCTGGAGGAGGGACTGCGGGAGAATCAGCCTCCAATTTCATTGAGCGTGTTAGCCAAATTTAATTCCTTGTGGTTCTAGGACTGAGGACCCAGTTTCCTTGCTGACTGTCAGCCAGGGGCTCTCAGCTCCCCAGAGGCCTCCCTCATTCCTTGCCACACAGCCCCCTCCATTTTTAAAGCCAACCAGAGAGAATTTCCCTCATACTGATTTCCTTTCATGTGTTGAATCTACGTCTCCAGGAAAAGCCCGTTCTATTTTAAGGTCTCACCTGGGTCAGGTCTATTCAGCACAATCTCTCTTTTTTAAAGTCAGCTGTGCCAAAGAACATAACTTAATCGTGGAGTAACTATCCTGTCATTCACAAATTCCAGGGGTTATAAAAGATGTTTATACCGGGGAGGGGGAACCTTGGGGATCAACTTAGAATTCTGCTTACCACAGGGGGTAATAGCCTTACTATTACTATTACTAATATTAAAACATACTAGAAGGTAACAGTTAAAACAGTAAGACACTCCAAGGTGAGTGGATTGCTTGAGCCCAGGAGTTTGAGACCAGCGTGGGCGACATGGAGAAACCCCGTCTCTACTAAACATAAAAAACTAAAATATTAGCTGGGCATGGTGGCGCACACCCATAGTCTCAGCTACTTGTGAGGCTGAGGCAGGAGGATCACTTGAGCCCAGGGAAGTTGAGGCTACAATGAGCTCTGATCGTGCCACTGCACTCCAACCTGGGTGACAGAGTGAGACCCTGTCTCAAAAAACAAAACCAGTATGACACTGATGAACAAATAGGTCAATATTTATTGATCAATAAATAATAGATTCAGGGCTGGGTGCAGTGGCTCACATCTATAGGAGTTTGAGACCAGCCTGGCCAACATGGTGAATCCCTGTCTCTACTAAAAATTGAACAAGGCTGGGCACGGTGGCTCACTCCTGTAATCCCAGCACTTTGGGAGGCCAAGATGGGCGGATCACGAGGTCAGGAAATCGAGACCATCCTGGCTAACACAGTGAAACCCCATCTCTACTAACAATACAAAAAATAAGCCAGGCATGGTGGCGGGCACCTGTAGTCCCAGCTACTTGGGGAGGCTGAGGCAGGAGAATGGCGTGAACTTGGGAGGCGGAGCTTGCAGTGAGCCGAGATCATGCCACTGCACTCCAGCCTGGGCGACAGAGTGAGACTCTGTCTCAAAAAAAAAAAAAAAAAATTGAACAAAAAAATTAGCTGTGCATGGTGGTACGTGCCTGTAGTCTCAGATACTTGGGAGGCTGAGGCAGGAGAATCTCTTGAACCCGGGAGGGGGAGGTTGCAGTGAGCCAAGATTGCACCACTACACTCCTGACTGGGCAACAGAGTGAGACCCTGTCTCAAAATAATAATAGTTTCTATAGATAAGTAGGTCTAAATTGAAAGTCAAGGAATAAATCCAAAAGCATATAGAGATATAGAACATGAGAAAGATGATTTTCAAATTATTGGTGAAAAAGATAAATTATCAATTATTTCATAAGTGACAGCCATCTGGAAAAAGTAGAGTATGATCTCATATTAATTATATAAAATCACGTAACTGCTATAACAAACCCCAGGTTCTCAATGGTTTCACATAATTGAAGTTCTTCCTTATGTATGTCATGTACAGTTGGCTGTTACCAGGTTGTATAGTCTCTCTTCCGGTCATTCAGGGAGCCAAGCTCTATTCATCTGGACACTCTCTAGAGCTGTGCTGTCCATTGTGTTGGTTACTAGCCCCAGTCCAAAGTGAGATGTGCTGTGAGTATAAAATACACATCAGATTTTGAAGATATAGTATGAGGAAAAGAATGTAAAATATCTCATTGATACATTTTACACTGATTACTTGTTGAAATGGTAATATTTTTGATATATTGGGCTTAATAAAATATATTTTGACAATTCCACTTTTTTCTGTTTTTTTTTTTTTTGAGATGGAGTCTCACTCTCCATCTTCAAGTCTTCACCTCCATGGTGAGGATTTGAAATACCTAAATGTTGACAAACCTAAATGTTTGTCAATGTGGAAACAGTTAGATGCAATGGAATACTGTGGAGCCATATAAAGAATGGGGCCTAATATATATGTATGGTGTGTATGGTCATGACTAGTATTCCATACTCTAGTCACAAAAGCAATGTAAAAATAGTGCATAGTGTGGAAGAGTAGACAGAGATTGACTTCTGAGAGAGGAAGGAGAATATTTAGAAGGTAATCAGGGGTCAGAGGAAAGAGATGAGAGAGCAACTTTCCAGCCAGGGATGGTGGCTCCCACCTGTAATCCCAGTACTTTGGGAGGCCATGGCGAGCGGATCACCTGAGGTTCGGTGTTCAAGACCAGCCTGGCCAACATGGTGAGACCCTGTCTCTAATAAAAGTACAAAAATTAGCTGGCCATGGTGGCACATGCCTGTAGTCCAAGTTACTTGGGGGGCTGAGGCAGAAGAATCACTTGAACCCAGAAGGTAGAGGTTGCAGTGAGCCAAGATAGCGCCACTGCAATCCAGACTGAGCAACAGAACGAGACTCTGTCTCAAAAAAAAAAAAAAAAAAGCAACTTTCCTTTAATATATCCACTTCAAAAACTTTTTGCTGTTCAAATTTCCTACAATGTGCATGTATTGGCCATTTTTAAAAGTAGATAATATATATTTGAATTTTGGAAGTAATGTTCTTCTTTGTGTTATTTGTGTCCTCTGAGATGCAAGTAATTTACTGGGGAACACACCTGTAATGGAAAATGAGGATGGAGCCAGAGGTGATGGGGAGAACACACAGAGTGTAATGAAGGTCTGACCCTGGAGAAGACAGGAGAGAGGGAAGGAAATTTTGACAAGGTCAATGAACGTCCTTGAGCCAAAACTGCCCATCAGAAGTCCCATCTCTCCCAGGAGAAAGCGTGCCTTCCTATTCCTGCTACACTGAGAGGTTGACTGGGGGCAGCCCCTGGGAAGCTCAGCCTCAGATGTGTTGATAGATTCAGAGCACAGCAGCTGGGGCCCTTGATCAGCGGCACTCCCTGCAGCAGATCTCATGGCTGTTGCCCCTCCAAAATCTGTGCTGATCACCTTTTTACTGAAGTTTGCAAATATTGCTCTTATGACTTCCTTGATTTTATAGTTACAGTGACTTGGATTCTTCTGATTCTAGGAAGTAACTTTTTTCTTTAATCAAGTATTCATCCATTCATTTAACCAGTCTTTATTAAATACTTACCACACGCTATGTACTGAGCTAAGTGCTGGGGACACAAAAGTGAGCAAAACAGACCTGGGTCCCAGATTCATGGACTTGAGGATCTGCTGAGCAGGCAGAAATGAATCAAACAACCAGCCATATAACTTCCAACTCTAATGAATACGGCAGAGAAGAAGTGTAGAAAGTCATGATGCATCTGACACCAGTCTGGGAGTTTGGGGAAGGCTCCACAAAAGACATGAAATATTAGAAATAAATGCTCATTGAGAAAACAGTGTACAGAAGAGTGTAAAGTACAAAACTAGGCTAGGTGGTGGCTCATGCCTGTAATCCCAGCACTTTGGGCAGCTGAGGCAGGAGGATTGCTTGAGCTCAGGAGTTCAAGACCAGCCTGGGCAACATAACAACATCCTGTTTCCACAAAAAATTTTTAAAATGAGCCAGGTGTGGTGGCACGTGCCTCCCATAGTCCCAGCTACTCAGGAGGCTTTGGTGGGAGGATCTCTTGAGCCAGAAGGTCAAGGGTGCAGTGAGCTGAGATTTGAGCCAGAAGGTCAAGGGTGCAGTGAGCTGAGATTGCGCCACAGCACTCCAGCCAGGGAGACAGAGCGAGACCATGTATCAAAAAAATTTAAAAACAGAACAAAACTAAAATCACTCATAATTCTAGAACCAGAAATAACCTCACCTAGCAGCTTTCTTTGTCTTTTACCAAAAAATGCAGTTGTCTAATACAGTACTGTTCAATAGAACAAAATGTGAGCCACATATGTAATTAAAAATTTTTAAGACTCTTGAGACATTTTATAAAACTTTTGGAGAAGTGCTGTTCTCATTTGCATTGCTGGCAGTCCTGAGAGTTCATGTCTCACTGTGACTCTGGCGGTGGTGACCAATGTAATTTCCTCTAAATTTGTTAATTTGATTTGTCAAATTTGGCATTTCCTTATTTTCACAAACAATTCTGAAGTCTTTGCATTCTAGAGAGGCTGAACATTCTTTGTCCTTCTGCTCATTAGCTAATTCATTTCTAGTTTTACATTACTAATTTTCTTCTCTTAGAAGCGAATGAATGGTGCCTCTTACGTTGAATGGAGTCAGATGAGGCCTGATACTTGTATTTATTTTCATATGCTAACATGGTTTGATTTCAGATCTCACCAACAAAGGTTCAGCTTTGCTGACTGGAAGACGCAGTGCTGAGTATTAGGGGAAATGCACTGAAAGCTGGAGGGTGCTCACAGGAAACATATGAGTCCTGGAGGAAAACGGCAGGATGGGCACAGCAGCCGAACCATGAGGCTGTGCACACTCAGATGCCATGGGACAGCTGGGTGCCCACGAGAGCAAGAGTGGGGCTGGGTAGTCGACTCTGGAGGGATCAGGTTCGTGGAAACAGTGAGATAAGAAACAGACCTGGGGGAGAAGGATCTCCAAGAGCAGGGTGGGGTGAGAGGAACTGAGGGCTGGGCTGGAACAGTGACAGTGTCTTAACAGCAGGTGTGGGAGACAAAGCAGGAAGGTCTGCTGGGCCCCTGTTCCAGCAGAGTTTAAACACCCCCCCTGAGGCTTTATTTTATAGATTTTGAGAACCTGGCCAGGTGTGGTGCTCATGACTCTAATCCCAGCACTTTGGGAGGCTGAGGTGGGTAGGTCACTTGAGGTCAGGAGTTCAAAACCAGCCTGACCAACACAGTAAAACCCTGTCTCTACTAAAAATGCAAAATTAGCTGGGCTTGGTGGTGCACACCTGTAATCCCAGCAACTTGGGAGGCTGAAGCTAATTTTGCATTTTTTAGTAGAGACAGGGTTTTACCATGTTGGCCAGGCTGGTCTTGAACTCCTGACCTCAAGTGACTTACCCACCTCAGCCTAAATCCCCACCTACCCTGGGGGGAACATGAACTTGGCCTTCTTTAGAGCAGGCTGACCAATGGCTACCTCCATTCAGAAATGCTTGCTGTAACTCAGGACATCCTGTGTTGGCTTTGTCCCAAAGCCCAGGTGAAAATCTCCAAGCCCTCTGCCAATCTTAGGAAGGGAGAGGGACCAAGCATCGAATGAGGTCTCTGATCTGGGGAGGAGAAGCACCTTGAGGCAGGGAAAGTCTCCTTCCAGCACAGACAAGGCAGCCCTTTCTTTATGGGGGGTGTCCTTTTCAGAACCAGGTGCTGCTAAGATTTAAAAAGTATTCTGTTTGCTGATTCAACTGAAATCCACAAAATCTGCCCCCAGTGCTGGGTTCAACCTCTTTTTGCCAAGGCGGTTTTTACAAATGCTGATGAATCACTCCTTGTGGCTTCCTAGGCAAGCACATTCCTCCAGCATTTTGACACCTGCTAGTGATTTAAAGTCCCTTTGGTGCCATAAACAGTGGGGGCCGGCCCAAAGTGTTGACTGATTAGAAACCCATTGGGCAGGCTCGCCCAAAAGGGCCTGGGACGGGATTAGCGCTCCACCTGCCTTCCCTCCTGGGGTGAGGAGGAGTGGGGTGGAAGGAAGGTGAGAAGGTGGTGCCCCTTTTCTGGATCTCTTGATTTCCCTTTGACTCTCCATCTAGTATTGTCTGCATACACACATACTCGCACACACACGCGCACACTCATACACGCATGCACACTCGTCTCTGCCTATGGCCGTTTGATATCTTGTTGAATAGGCTCTGTGAGGGGCTGGAGGAAGGGCACATGTTGGAGAGAATGCCTACTTTTACTTCACTCGCAAAGATTCATCCCAAATTCTGTGGGGGTGTGTTGGCAGGGAGGGGAGGCAAGACTAAACAGAGGGGATAAAAACTTGCATCAGCATGATTGCTTTTAAAAAATATGACAACTTGTGAAAGCTTTATTTTCTGTTTATAGTGAAAGGCATTTCTTCTTGCCATTTACAGAGCAATTCTGCAAGAGAGCTTCAGCAAAATTCCAAAACAATCGCATTGAGAGTCGGCACAACCCAGGTCTCCCGACTTTGGTTCCAAGCGAAGTTTCTTTTGTCGTTTGCTCGCCTCCAGGGATGCAGTCTCTACACTCTCTGTGGGACGGAGGGGGAACTTAAGTGGAGGGAACATTAAATATTAGGAAACCCGAAGAAAAAGCAAAAGCAACTGCTGTCTCAGGCTGCCCTTCCGAGGTTCGTAGTCCGGGAACGATGAAGGGAGACTGCCACCTATGGGCCAGGTTCCAGGGACGCCCGCACGTGGGGTTCTGTGGGACAGACTTAGGTAGAAGGGAAGGCGTCTTCGTGGGACGGTGAGTCATCGCACACTCTGCTTGCAGGCAGAAGCACTGTTAACTCATTCAGGACAGATGAGATGAGCATTTTCCCAATTTAAAGGGCACACTTTTTTTTTTTTTTTTTTTTTTTTTAAACAGGAGTGTGATCTTGTTAGCCAAATTCTATAATGCAAACAAAATAATGGAACTGACGCCCCAGGACCCACCATCAAAAATAAACAGATGTTCAGTTCACATTGTTTGGCTGCTGGATTCCACAGTGGGATCCACTCCGGCACTACACCTGAAATTGTATGGCTGCTTAATAAAAAGAATCAGCATAATGAATCAGAAACAAACATCCTCTTGCCATGCCGTCCCAGTAGAAAAGCAACAGGATAAATAACAATTGGGCAGCTATCAAACCCATTCCAGCAGATGCCTGTGAGTGGGACCACAGGAAATGAAAGTGGAATCAGGCACAAAGGGGAATATAAAAGGAAGCACAGTTGTAAAACTAGAGAGGGACCTCACACACAGTCATGGTAATGGAAAAAGAACTGAAGAGTGTAATTCAATCAACTCTGCTCCCAACGTGAAAAAGGAAAGTCGTATGCTCTGAGCTTGGCGAGTGGGAGACGGCTATTGTGTTATAATGGTTCCAATGGTATCATACAGTTGTCCTTTGATATTTGAGATCTATGTGTTCGTGAATAGCAAATCCTATTATTCCCATTGTCTTCCATTTTAAAATCAGATCTATCACACAATACCTATACAATACTGGATTTAGAGTAACCAAGCATTCCCGACTCCTATTGCAGAGAAGGGAGTGGTGTAGGTATTTGTGTGTGCATTTTTTTGTCTGAGTTTGTGCATATGTGTGTTTGTACATGTGCATGTATATGAAAGCATGTGTGTGTATATGTGTGTTTAAACAAGGAGCTCAGGAAGGATTATGGTTCTGTCACTCCAAACCAAAGGGGATTTAAAGACCCTTTGCCCAGCATTGTAGCACCTAGAGAAAAGCTAACCCTGTCCAGGGAGGCAGCTCCCCTGAACAGGCACATGTACTGAATAGGCACAGGTCCAGACCCATCAGAAAGGTAGAGTTGGGCTGTAGAGTCTTCAACAGAAATCAGCAGGTAAAATTTGGGATGCTAGAACGGTACTGTACTTTCAGCAACTGGCAAAGGAAACACAGGAAAGAATCCAACAGAAGCAGGATGGGGATTTTCTGGGCAAACTTGTAGGCTGGGTGAGGGAGAATAACCCAGTGTTGTATTGTGCGAATAATCCACATTTTGTTTGCCCATTTTGCTCCTGAAGGACCTGTAGGAGACAGGAGCTAGGTCAGAACTGTTCTCTTAGCCCCACTGACTGAGGGTTAGTAGCATCAGCTCCTAAGTGAAGAAAACTGATACCAGAACCCATCGAATATCCTTTAGGGTTCTTTGTACATAAAAACATAAATAGTGCCAAATTCTCATTAGTAGCTCAGTTGCTCTTTTAAAAAACACTCTTTTTCTCTTTCATGAAGTGTAAGTTCAAGGGTCTTTCTAGATGTTGTAACATTCAGACACCTGGTTTAGGAGGCCTCTCTCTCCCCTCTTCATAGATCTGAGCCATAACCAGGAAGATGTGGGTATCTTTAACGTATTAGTAAATTATATATACTACCGTTTCATACACTTTACATTTTATGTAAATTATACTGTATAAATATTTATGTTGCATCTTTCTAGTTTATCATTACACGTTTTAGATGTATCCACGTAGGTGATAAGGATCTAGTTCACTCATTTTAATGGCTGTGCAGCATTGCATTGCATGAATAATCCACATTTGATTTGCCCATTTTGTTCCTGAAGGTCAGGTAGCTTGTTTCCACTTTTAAGCTATTACCCAGAGTGCTGAAAGAATGTGCTTTTGTTCATATCTCCTTGGACCCATGTGTCTCTTGGGAACTTCTAGACATACAGTGGCAGAATTTTTGATCATAGGTTATGCAGTAACTTTACCAGGTGTTGCCAAATCACTCTCTACACTGGGTCTGTCATTTTTACACACCCACTAGCCGTGGATGTAAGTATCCATTTCTCCATTCTCGTCAACTCTTGGTATTGTCAGAGTTTTTTCAAGAAATTCCCAGTCTAATAGGCATGAAATAGAATCTATTTGTTTTAATTTGCATCTCCTTGACTACTAATAAAGGCGAGCACATTTTCATGCATCTATAGACCATTAAATGGCCTCTTTTGCCAGTTGCTTATTGACATCCTTAAGCCTTTTTGATGTTTGGTTGTTTCTCTTTTTCTTGTTTATTTGTAGGAACTAGCTATATATTTTGGATAGTAATCCTTGGTTGGAAATGTGGGATGTAACTATTTTCTCCAAGTCTGTGTGTGTCTTCTTGCTTTGCTATTAGTGCCACTTGTCGTTAAGAAGTTTTTAAAAAATTATACACTTCAACTTCTCAGTTTTCCATGATAATTTTTTGCTTTGTATTGTTTAAGAAACCCTGCCCTCCTTGGATATCATAGAAATATTTTCCTATAGTTCTGTCTAAATGTTTACTTCTTTTCCTTAACACATCTGAAATTTATTGTTGTTCACGCAGTGAGGTATGAATCTAATTTTTCCCTTAGAAAATATTATTAGCCAATAGTCCTAGTGCCATTTATTGAATAGTCATCCTTTCCCTGCTGATTTGCAGTGTCACCTCTTATATCTTAAGTTCCTACTTATGTGTGTTTCTTTTTCAGAAAATTTGCCCCATTGATCTATTTAGCCAAATGCTGATACCAGAATATTTTATTTTATTTTATTTTCCAGGTGTAATTTTATTCCACCTTCTCCAGCTTCAGAGTTCCAACCTTAGAGGCAGAGCATTATGTGGAAGGAGGGTAAGGACTTGATATGAAAAAAGTGGTAATGACATACCCCTGGTTCATTTCTGGATTTCTTCCTAGGCCAATTCAAAACCTCCAGAATAAGGTCAAGTAACACAATAGACTCGCACTTGCATCACAAGCTGTTTAGAAAATGTGCCTAGATCTCTGACTCAGACCAGATGTCCTCCCCACCATGGGCAAGGGCTGGTGGGGAAGACACTCCCAGCCTCCTTCCAATGCTAATAAATAACCTGCAGAATGAGCAGCACTGGAGAGCTGGCCCTTGGCCCACCCATGCTACTGTTGTGGAGCCAGGCCTGCCTCATAGCCCTCTGTCTTTATGTCACTGAGCTCTAGCTCCTCATTTTGGTCAGAGGTGCGCTTGTAATGCTCCACCTTCATCTCAGGATCATCTTCAGGTGCATACACGTTTTACAAGTAACTGTTTCCTGCTGGATCATCCATAATAAAGTGGGTCTTCATATTACCTTCGATGATCGGGTCCATCTTCTGGCTAAACTCCTGCAGTCTCTCTGTCTGGCCAGGATTGGAACTGTCGCCCAGTGTGAAAGGGCTTTTGGTCACCAGTTCCCAGATATCTTTCAGTGGCCCTTCCAATGTGGTGAACTTGCCCCCGAGGATGGCCATTCCCAGTCAAATTCTAGCTCTGGGATTTCCACACTACAAACCTCACACTTGAGGAGGTCTCTGGTCATATGTGAGGGACCTGTGATGTGGAGGGTGATCCTGGTGCCCAAGGGTTCTACTGCTTCTCCAGATTTCACCTCGTTGGTCTGATGCCTGCAGTTGTTGCAGTTGGTAGCCATGATGATAACCTCCTTAAAGGCAGGGATTTGTACTAGCTTCATGTTGGTCTGAGCCGGGGCATTTCATTCTGGCCATTTGTATTAAACTGGAGCACTTCATTTCTGAGATCTTCCTCTTCTGGCTTCTCTGTTGGTGCTCTGCCTGGAGCCCCAGCATCTCTTCCTGCTGTCGGGTCCGGTTGTAGTGTGTGATCACCAGGGCATCATCTTTCTGAGCAGCACATGGGTTTTCCACAGAGCTGTTCCCTGAGGGATCATCAATGATCAGAGTGAAAGGGGAGACTGCTTGCTTTAGCTCCTCCAGTTTGACAACGAACTCATCAATTCTTTCAACTGTGGCATCTTTGTTTGCCCTTCCTGCAGGCTGGTCCCACTCCAGGCCAGAGATAGCATGGGTGATCAATCCTCCAACAGTGGACAGAGCTCCTTTCTGGCTAAAGGCAGGAATTTGAAAATCTAGCTCAGGAATCCTTGTGGTAGCAGAGTCAGTCTTCACCATTTCTCTCATGTCCTACAGAGCCCTGAAGGTCCAAGTGTAGCGCACTCCCTGGTCCTGGATCCTGCCTGCCGACCGGATCTCTGTGTTGTTCCAGCCACAGGGGTGGCAGGAAAAGGAGCTCACGATTATTTCTCAGAAGGGAATCTTGGTGAGCAGGAGGTGTGTCATGCCATTGCCGTAACAGTTCATGCACAGTGACTCGATCTGGGTGGGATGCTGCTCCTCATCCTCAGCGCTGATGGGCCAGAACAGATGACCCAGGACAGGCGGTGAGACTGGGGTGGGCAAGGGGGCGATGGCTGACCCCGGGACCCCGCTTCCACAGCCCCAGTGGCCACCATTGCCACCCCGTGCCCAGAATATTTTAATTACTGTGAGCTTGTCATAAGTTTTGCTGTTAGGGTGAATCCTTTCTCTTTATACTGTCTCAAAATTGTGGCCTGGCACTGTGGCTCATACCTGGAATCCCAACACTTTGGGAGGCTAAGGCAGGAGGATCACTTGGGCCCAGGAGTTTGAGGCTGCAGTGAGCTATGATTATACTACTGCACTCCAGCCTGAGTGACAGAGCGAGATCCTGTCACTTAAAAAAAAAAATGTTTGGGCTATTCTTAACCCCTTGATTTTTCTGGATGGATATTCTGATCTGCTTATCAAGGTAGTGAAAACAATTCTCCAGGGATTTTGAACAGAAGTTATTAAATTAGTAGTATAAATTTAGGAAAGCTGCTACTATTAAGCTGTTGTCTTTCCATACATAAACAGGGTATATCTCATCATTTTTTCAGGTTTTCTATCTTTCAACGAGGTTTTAGAGCGTTCTTTGTAAAAGTTTCATGTCATTTGTTAGATTTATTTCTAGGTAACTTATAGTTTTTAAAAAACTATAAATGTAAATGGCATGTCTTTTTATTTCATCCTCATTCTTGAATGATAGCTTAGCTCTATATAGAATTCTAAGTTAGCTATTTTCCCTCAACACCCTAAATAGAACTTCTCTCAGATAACTAGGAACATTCCTTGCTGAGCACAGCAGCTCATGTCTGTAATTCCAGCACTTTGGGAGGCCAAGGCTGAAAGATTGCTTGAGCCCAGGAGTTTGAGGACAGCCTGGGCAACATGATGAGATCCCCTTTCTAAAAAAACTTTTAAAACTTAGCTGGGCATAGTGATGTATGCCTGTAGTCCTAGCTACTCGGGAGACTGAGATGGAAGGATTGCTTGAGCCCTGGAGGTTGAGACTGCCGTGAGCCATGGTCACACCACTGCCCTCCAACCTGGGTGACAGAGCAAGATCCAGTCTCAAAAAACAACAACAAAAAAGGAACGTTCTTTAACCTGAAAAATGGCATCTACCAAACCCTAAAGCAAATATTATTCTCAGTGGTGAAATCCTAAAAACATCCCATTTAAAGTCAGCAACAAGACACAGAAAATACTGGAATGCAACATCATTCTAATTATCAGGAACAAACAAGACACAGTTTTTTAAAAACATGACATATAGCTGGATTTATTTAAATTAACTAAGTCCTTTACCTATGAAGTTAGTCCATTTACATTATTGTGATTCTATACTGTGGTGGATTTATTCTTTAATCTTCCTTTGTGCTTCTGTTCATTTTTTTCTCCCTTTTCTTTGCCGTTTTTAGAACTGATCAATATTATCTTTCAAATGATTATATTTCTGTTTTTTCATATTTACTTTAAAATTGAACAAACATACTGTTCAACAATTTTGTAGGCTAATCAATATCCCTTGGTTTCCTTTCAAGCAAAATAAGGACCTTAGGTTGTTTTCTCTCTTCTTCTTTTCTTCTCGCATATTATTGTTTCTAGTATTTTAATTCCATGTTTTTATGGAACCTCCATTAGTACTTTTGTTACTATTGTTTCATATAGTCAATGCTTGTTTAGATTTGACTATATATTTTTCAACTTTTTAATTCTCCACTGCTTTTCTAAAAACTTTTGAGGTGTAATTTATATATAATTCCTCCATTTAAAGTACACAATTCAATGGTTTTTAGTGTATTGACAGTTGTACAACTATCAGCACAGTCAACCTTAGTACATTTTTATGAACCTCAAAAGAAACCTTATACCCATTAGCAGTCACTCTCCATTTTCTCCCCAACCCAACCAGCCCTAGGCAACCACTAATCTGCTTTCTGTCTCTATAGATTTGCCTGTTCTAGATATTTTGGAGCAATGGAATCATACGCTATATGGTCTTTTGTGACTGGATTTTTCACACAGCATATTTTCTATTTTTTTATTATACTTTAAGTTCTAGGGTACATGTGCACAACATGCAGGTTTGTTGCATATGTATACATGTGCCATGTTGGTGTGCTGCACCCATTAACTTGTCATTTACATTAGGTATTTCTCCTAAAGCTATCCCTCCCCCAGACCCCCACCCACGACAGGCCCCAGTGTGTGATATTCTCCTCCCTGTGTCCTTGTGTTCTCATTGTTCAATTCCCACCTATGAGTGAGAACATCACACAGCATATTTTCAAAGTTCATCCATGTGGTAGTGTGTATCAGTACTTCATTATTTTTATGGCTAAATGATATTCCACTGTATGGATATACCACATTTTATTTATCTATTCATCAATTAATGGACATTTGTATTGTTTCTACTTTTGGGCTACTATGAATAATGCTGCTATGAACATTCATTTGTAAGTTTTTGCGTGGACATATACGTTTCATTTCTCTTGGATATATATCTAGGAGTGGAATTAGAGGGTCAAAGGGTAACTTTCAATTTAGCTTTTTGAAAAACTGCCAAACTGTTTTCCAAAGGGGCTGTGACATTTTATATTCCCACCAGCAATGTATGAGGGTTCTACTTTCTCTATATCCTTGCCAAAACACACCTGCCTTATTCATTGTAGCCTTTCACCTGTGTGTAAGTGGTATTTCATTGAGGTTTTGGTTTCCATTTCTCTAATGACTAATGATGTTTAGCATCTTTTCATGTGTTTATTGGCCATTTGCATATTTTCTTTGGAGATTCATATCCTTTTCCTCCCCTGTTGTTTTTTGAGACAGGGTCTCACTTTGTCACCCAGGCTGGAGTGCAGTGGCACAATCATGGTACTGCAGCCTCAAACTCCTGTGCTCAAACGATCCTCCTGCCTCAGCCCAACAAATAGCTGGGACTACAGGCATGTGCCATCTTGCCCACCTTTGTCCATTTTTAAATTGTGTTATTTGCCTTTTTATTATTGAGTTGTAAGAGTTACGTTTTTATTGAGTTGTAAGAATTACTTTACATAGGCGATTATAGGTGTAAGCCACTGCGCCTGGTTCCTACAACTATATACTTCTTAGAAGAAACATGGGCTTAAATCTTCATGGCCTTGGTTAGGTAAAGCCTTCTTAGATATGCTACCAAAAGCATAAGGAACAAAAGAAAAATATATGTAAATTGAACCTCATCAAAATTGAAAAATTTTGTGGTTCAAAGAACATCATGAAGAAAATGAAAAGACAACTCACAGAATGGGAAAAAAAATTTGCAATCATATATTAGATAAAATACTTGTATTTACTTACTATTATTGAGTTGTAATTCTTACAACTCCTGAGGTCAGGAGTTCGAGACCAGCCTGGCCAATATGGTGAAACTGCGTCTCCACTAAAATACAAAACTTAGCCAGGCGTGGTGGCGCACACCTGTAGTCCTAGCTACTCTGGAGGCTGAGGCAGGAAAATCACTTGAACTTGGGAGGCAGAGGTAGCAGTGAGCCAAGATCACACCACTGCACTCCAACCTGGGCGACAGAGCAAGACTCCATGTCAAAACAAAAAACAAAAAAACAAAAAAAAACCAGGATGTAGTTGTAGGTCTTACATTTAGGTCTGTGATCCATTTTTAGTTAATTTTTTTTTTTTTTTGAGAAGGAGTCTCACTCTGCAGCCCAGGTTGGAGTGCAGTGGCGCCATCTCAGCTCACTGCAAGCTCCGCCTCCCGGGTTCACTCCATTCTCCTGCCTCAGCCCCCCGAGTAGCTGGGACTACAGGCACCCGCCACCATGCCTGGCTAATTTTTTTTTGTATTTTTAGTAGAGACGGGGTTTCACCATGCTAGCCAGGATGGTCTCGATCTCCTGACCTCATGATCCACCCGCCTCGGCCTCCCAAAGTGCAGGGATTATAGGTGTGAGCCACCGTGCCCGGCCCATTTTTAGTTAATTTTATAAATGAAGTGACAAGGGGGTACAAATTCATTCTTCTGCATATACCTATCCAGTTATCTCAATATCATTTGTTGAAAAAGAGTCATGTTTCCTCGTTTAATGTCTTGTACCCTTGTTATATTGAGAGTAAATGTGGGGCAAATAAAATATATTTAACAAAAATGAACTTATTATTTTATTAAAATAATAAAATTAAAATTAAATTTTATTTAAATTTTTTGTATATACATATATACACACATATATACACACATTTACATATATATATTTTTTCCTTTTGAGACAAGGTCTCTCTCTGTCACTCAGGCTGAAGGCTGAAGTGCAGTGGTTCAATCATAGCTCATTGCAGCCTCAACCTCCCGGGCCCAGGCAATCCTCCTATCTCAGCCTTTCAAGTAGCTAGGACCACAGAAATGCACCACCACACCCAGCTAATTTTTAAAAAATTTTTTTAGAGACAGGGTCTCCCTACATTGCCCAGGCTGGTTTTGAACTCCTGGCTTCAAATGATCCTTGTATCTCAGCCTCCTAAAGTGCTGGGATTGAATGAATGAGTCACCACACCCAGCCTGTTATTTTTATATTTCTTAAATAAAAATATTATTTCAAAATAAAATATTTTGGACTAGGTCTATTTTATTAATCTATGTCTATTCTTAAGCAAGTACCACAGTGTCTTCACTACTGTGACTTTGTAGTAAGTTTTGAAATGAGCAGGAAATGTGAATCCTCTAACATGGTTCTTCTTTTAAAACATTGTTTTGACTATTTTGGGTCACTTGCATTTACATATTAATTTTAGCATCATTTTCTGCAAAGGAAAGCCAACTAGGATTTTGATAGAGATTAACTCTGTAGATGAATATGGGCGTATGGCCATTTTAACAATATTAAATATTTGAATCCATGAACATGGGATGTCTTTCCATTTATTTTGGAATTCTTTAATTTCTTTTAACAATGTCATAGTTTGCAGAGTACAAGTTTTATAGTTCTTTTGTTAAATTTATTCCTAAGTAGTTTGTTCTTTTTAATTCTATTACAAATGGAATTGCTTTCTTAATTTCTTTTTCAGATTGCTCACGGATAATTTATTGCTTCTTGACCTTTTTCTCATGGGTTCATATTTCCTAGTCCCTGGAGTATATCCTCGATTAATTCATAAAATAAATCTGCAAATACAATTCTCTTACTTTCCATCTGAAAATGTCTTTATTTCACTCTCACTCTTGAATGATAATTTAATTAGCTATAGAATTCTAGGTCAGTAGTTTAGAAGATATTTTCCTATTTTATTTTGGCCTTACTTCTTGTTACTGAGATGTCAACTCTCAGTCTAATTGTTTCTTTGCAGACAAAGTGCCTTTTTTTCCTGGTTGTTTTTAACTTGTCTTAGTTTATTTTTGAGGTTCCACAGTTTTATTTTTTATATATATATATAAATGGAGCTTATTTTATTTATTCTATTCAATGTTTGTTGTACATCTTCAACCTAAGGATTTGTGTTTTAATTCTAGAACATTCTCAGTGATTAATTTTTTGAATATTGCATTCTCCCTAGTATCTCTTTCTAGAACTCTCAGGGATATACTTTCTCATTTTGTTCTCCCAGTGTCTATTTTTGTCATTTAAAATATCTCGTTCTGGTTGGATGTGGTGGCTGACACCTGTAATCCTAATACTTTGAGATGCTGAGGTGGGCAGATCACTGGAGCCCAGGAGTTCAAGACCAGCCTGTGTGACATGCTGAAACCCTATGTCTACCAAAAAATACAAAAATTAGCCAGCCATGGTGGTGTGTGCCTATAGTCCAGCTACTTGGGAGGCTGAGGTGGGAGGGTCACCTGAGCCCAGGAGGTCGAGGTTGCAATGAAAATAAATATATATATATATATATATATATATATATATATAATTCTGAACTATATTTTTAGTACTTCTCAATTCTATATTCTAGTTCTTTTTAATACAAAGTAAAGGAGTTAACTCTCCTCAAAAAAAAAAAAAAAAAAAAAAAAAAACTTTAAAAGAGAGAGGACAGGAATTTCATCCAGGGGAAAAAACAATTTCCATAAAAGACATTATACTTCTTCCGATCATACTCCTTCAAAATAGCGAATGGCCCTAAGATGGCTGTTTTTTTTAACATAAATATTTGTGAGATGATTAGATTCATGCTAAGGAAATATGTCTGAAATTGTGGTGGGAAAGGACCACATATTTCACGATTATGATTTACTGTCCTGGTTTTACCTGTTGAATCTGACAGTGTGGCAGGATGCAAAAGAGCATGTGCTTTGAGGTCAACCAGACTTGGGTTCAGGTGCCAGCTTTGCTAATAGCCAGTTATAGAACTTGGGCAGCTTATTTTAACCTCACTGAGTTTTTCTGAATCTTAATTTCATCATCTATAAAATAAATCCATCAGTGTTGTTATGAAGTACCAATGACATGGCAGATATAAAGTGCCTTGTGCAAAGCCTGGCCAACAGCAGGTGTTTCATGCAAGCTTATCATTATTTCTGGTAGAAGAATCTTAATTAGAATTGGTGCCATCATGTAGGTTATCCTCATTTAGTATTTGAGACATTCTCATTAGTCATGTCCCATTGTAACCTGTTTGTTGTGATCTGACCTTCCTAGGATATACAGATTAATAGTTAATCCAAGTAAGAGATGGAATCATTGCTTGTGGAAATGTTTGTATTGATATTTCCCACACTTTTCTTCTGCGGCAGTCCCCTTAGACAGCTATTGAAGACCCCAGGTAAAACATTCTGGGGTTCTTTCCTGCAGATGGTGTAATGCAAAGTCCATCTGGGAGGCACACCCCGTAAGAAAGACCTCTAGGACTCTTAAAAGATAAATGCTTAGAAAATTGATCCAATCAAAATGGAACTGTTATAAATACGCTTTCCCTGTAATTTTTCAAACTAATATATTTAATTCTGTCTGGCAGCATCCTCTAAATTGAATCCACGTGAGATAGATGAGACCACTGGAAGAATATAATATACTGACGCAGGAATTACTCAGCCTTTGGTAGGGGCAGTCGGTGTTAGTCCTGACTGCCTTCATGCTTGGGGTGAAGCTGCCTCATGCTTGGGGTATGATGGCAAATATTGCCTTCAGTAGGCTCCTCATGAATTCTTTCTGTTGTGAGATTTATGACAGGAAATGGGATTTTTTCTGTAAGCACATTTTAATGACTAACATTCCTATATGTGCAGTACAATCAGGTCTTTTCCTTAGGTGGGCTTCTTGATTGTACAACCACCTGAATGTCCACGTTTATTAAACAACATCAATTAACCTTACCCTGCAATGTAATATTGCACTTACCATCATTACCCAAAGCACAGAACACGTGAGCCACTAGGAGAATGGTGATGTCATTGTTAACGTCACTAAGCTGTTTAATGTGGGGAAAACCTCGATAATTTAGTGATATTAATAATTGCAATAGTTCATAGTTATATAGTCTCTGTGTGGCTGATACTATGCTAAGTGGACACCTCTATTAATCTGTGTTTATATTTATATGTGTTAAAGTTAAGTCTTCACAATAGCCTTGTGAGAGGGGTACTGTGATTAGCCGCATGTTCTAGATGAGGAAAATGAAGCATGAGGCATGAAGTTACCTTGCTCAGGGTGGCACAGCGAGGCAGTGGAGGAGCTTGATCCGTACCCAGGTGGGCTGGCACCAAGAGGAGAGTGGCCTTACCTTCACCACATGAACATGAGGCCTGGAAGGTTCAGAGGGCCGCCCTCTCTGTGCTCAGAGATACCTGGACTCAGCTGATGTGCAAAAGCCATGCTTCGACTCCCCAGTGAGTGTAAACCCTCTAGATAGACTGTCCAAAAGGCTACATACAATTCAGAACATTTAGCTCCTCTTTAAATTGTATACTTGCCTTACCAACTCCACTGCCATTAGGGATTCTTTTTGTTCATCATTCCTTCCTTTCTCTGTCTTCACATTTGCTGGGTGTTTTGGGGACAAAAGGGGGAGGAGGAGAAACAGGAGGAAGCAGAGGAGAAACAATTCTCTTTGCTTGGGAAGTCTGCATTTCAGCTCCTGCAGTGGACTCCATAACTGTGAAAGAACTGCAGAGTGACATGACGGGGTTTGATAACAAGTCGTTCACTCCTTAGATAGCTCAGGCGGGACCAGGTGAACATCTCCAGACTCTTCCCCACTCATTCAGCCTCTGCCTCACCTCTCCCTGGTGGGGTTAATTCACTATGTCCCTACTCTGTGGCCTTCCCAGCCAATTGCCCTGACTCTGTCACGATCCTCTTTACTTTGCCACCTCATAGGGCCTTCCTGATAGAGCAGGAGGCCAAAGTCCTCTGACCAAGTTTACAGAGTAAATTTGAGATGAAATGAAATTCCACCTCCTAAGGTGACAGAAGTCACAGTCAGAACATTAAATTGGCTTTAGCACATAGAATAATTCTTATATATTTTGAGAGGTCTGGAAACGTTTGCTTATAAGCAAGTGTTTCAGAAAGACCTCCTTATACTTTGATATGGTGATTATAAAATAAAAATATTTCTAGTCCATCCTCTGTCCAGGGAGAGGTGCTTTTAGCTCTTAGAAGCAGGAAGAACCACATAGTTCGTCTCCTGTCAGCTTTCCTCTCTCCCAACACCTATCTCAGGTAAGTCAATGCTATAAACAATATTTAGCTTTAAGATCAGAGTAACTGATCTTTCCAAAGTGATCACCTCTTACTTCTAATTTATGGACCAAAGAAGGCATCTGAGATAAGCATTTATTCTATAAAACTTCTGAAGAATCTAGCTCAAACGCATGTTTCCTTAAAATTATTTTTTGTAATACATGCACAAAGCAAGAGCATAAAAGAACATAATATTTGTTTGTCAAAAACTCATTGAATAATATATATCAACAAAGTTGATTTAAATGGGGAAAAAAACCCAGTCATGACATTCAAACCTAATTTTTCTCACTTCCCTGTCCCCTAACCACCCTACCACTCCCCAGAGATTACTGGAATAATTGCTGTGATATTTTTTGAAGAGGGTGGCATATTGACTTCTAGAGAAGTTCCCTGCATGTATGCATTTATAATCTTTGTTTTGTTGTTGTTGTTTGTTTTTGTTTGAGACGAAGTCTTGCTCTTGTCCCCCAGGCTGGAGTGTGATGGCGCAATCTTGGCTCACTGCAACCTCCGCCTCCTGCGTTCAAGCAATTCTCCTGCCTCAGCTTCCCAAGTAGCTGAGATTACAGATGCCTGCCACCACGCCTGGCTAATTTTTGTACTTTTAGTAGAGACGGGGTTTCACCACGTTGGCCAGGCTGGTCTAGAACTCCTCACCTCAGGTGATGCACCTGCCTCAGCCTCCCAAAGTGCTGGGATTACAGGCGTGAGCCACCGTGCCCAGCTACATTTATAATCTTTTTAAACAACCTGCACATGGCAGCATTTTCTACACTCAGTTCTTCTTGCTTTTGTCTCTTACTACTGTATAATGGAGATAGTTCCATATTAGTACAGTCAGTGCTGCTTCATTCTTTTGATGGGCAACATAGTTCCCCCCTGCAAGGCTATAGCCTAATATCCATACCAGTTCTTTTTGAATAACTTTTAAGTTGTTTAAAATCCCTTGTTATTACAAGCAATGCTTATGTATAAACATATCTATAGAATAAACTCCTATGCATAGAATTACTAGGTCAAATGGTATATAGACTTTATGAAATAGTTTAAATACAAAAAAAGTATAAAAAATAATGCAACTAACAATGTACCCAGCATTATTACATCTCAACAAGGAAAATCACATTTCATTTAGGAAGCACTGAAGTGTGAGGTCACTGAAGTCATGAGTTATTGCTAATTTATTTGGAATAAGGGAGTTATCTAATTTTGCTTTGAAATCTGGAAGCCTGCACTCAAATGCTGCTAGGGTTGTAAATGTATTCCATCTAGTGGGCTCAGCTGTGTCCGAAGTGGATTGTTTTTTCTAACCAATCACCTGTGTGTTCCTAAATTTAGTTCTTTGCTGTGTTTGACCCTAATCAATGAGATACACAGGCCTGGCCTGGCAAAAGGCCTGAATTAGCTCAAAGGTAACTGCTTAGATCATGTAGCCTACCCCAAGTATCCTGTCATACAAGTGACTTTACAGGGATTTGTTTTATTCCTTTTTTTTTTTTTGAGACGGAGTCTCGCTCTGTCGCCCAGGCTGGAGTACAGTGGCGCGATCTCGGCTCACTGCAAGCTCCGCCTCCCGGGTTTACGTCATTCTCCTGCCTCAGCCTCCCGAGTAGCTGGGACTACAGGCGCCCGCCACCACGCCCGGCTAGTTTTTTGTATTTTTTAGTAGAGACGGGGTTTCACCATGTTAGCCAGGATGGTCTCAATCTCCTGACCTCGTGATCCGCCCGTCTCGGCCTCCCAAAGTGCTGGGATTACAGGCTTGAGCCAGCTTTCCGTTTCATTCTTATCATTTAAGTGAATTGTGGCTTAATGTATTTGTAAAGGCATACCGTGTATCTATGCATATGTGTTATTTCCATTATGCTTTATCTCAGGTCTCATACCTTCTGCAAGGATTTTCATAATGTTTTCTGAATGGGAAGCCAGGAGTTCTCTCTGTGCCTCAACCCCCTGCTCCCACAGCATTCATTCTCTTTGGGGGTTGCACATAGGGTTAAGGATTTCCAGTTTTCCTTTGAACAACGATTGCAGATTTAAACACAGCTTGGTAACTTTCAGCCTATTATTTGTGTAAATGGCTCTCTAGTGCTTTTAAATTTACTTAATTAAAATTCTAGAATGATATGATTCCAGTGGGTTACCTTAGTCTCACCCTTAACTTCTTCAATCAGTTTTCTCTTCTAGCCTTTTTTTTTTGCAAGAGTTCTTACTGAAGACAACAACAGCTTAGCAGACTGCTCAACTCATAATTCATTACTTTAAAAAATGTTAAAATAATTAAAAGCATTTGTTGTTGAGCACAGTGGAGTTAAACTCAGCTTGATATTCATGCAACATTGCACTGCTGCAAGAATGTAGCTAACATATCCTTAAAATGAAAAGGGAAAGGTTGCAGTTCCCAGAGATTTTCTATCCATCTTTTGAGCTGAAATTATTTCATAAGTTAACCACTGAGTTTGAATGTATCATCTAGTTATAGTCTAATAGGAGGGAACAAAGGATGCACATTATCTTTTCCCTTTATACGCAGGACATAGTAAGATTCACACACCACAACTTATTGTCCAGGCATGCAAGTATTCCCATGCACGAACAGACCTCTTGTGTGTCTGTGTTTTTCCCTCCCTTAGTGACAGAAAATCCACTGGACTCCAGCAAGCGCTGAGCTCTGGCAGCCATTGGCCCCAGAGCTCTACCTCCTGCCTCTCAGTAGGTAGAGGCTAGCTAGGGAGGTGGCCAATCCAGTGGTTTGTATCCGGGAGAACATGGCACAGTTAGCTATTTAAATCCAACCAGGATGATGTAAGCGAGCGGGCTGAAAGGGTTAGGTGAAAGGCGAAAGGAAAGGAGAAATCTTGTCAGGCTGCATTATTTACAGTGAACTGGGCTGAGACTAACATGCCCGCCACCTGTACACTGAGCCAAACTCCTGGCACCTCCATGCTGCCTCCTTGCAGCCCTCGAGAAAGAAGGAATCACAGCAGAAAATTATCTGATGCTCAACTATGTGGGGAGAGGGAATGGTTTAATTTTTAATATGTTTTTTTAACTGGAAGAGCAGGTCTCTCTACTTAGATAAAAACACACAGATCTGCTCAGGTTTGCAAATTACTGGAGTGTCACAGCAAAGCTGGGCTCTCTGTCTCTCTTGCTGATAAGAGAATAGTGTTTACTCTTGCCTCTGTGGTCCCAATAATCCCGAGTGAAACTTTGCAAATTGAGTTCTTGTTTTTCAGCATGAGCAAATGTTCAGGCTCAGGAAATGATGCTAAAGGCACTTTGAAAAATGTAAGATGGGCTTGACACAGCATTGGCACAGGATACGTGACAGGAAGCAACGTGGAGAGCGGTGATAACAGTCCCTGCGGCAGGCGGAGAGTTGGTTTCACACTCCAGCCTGGGTCCCCACAGCAGGAGCAGGCTCAGTGCACTGAGGCGAGAACCTTGTTGCACTGCAGAATGAGGGGGGAAATCTGGCTGTGCTCCTAGGGGCCTTGGTGGGGGAAGTCCTGAAGAAGCAGGGGAGGGCCCTGAGAGCACCACCTTACCACTAAGGGCTTGACATTCACCTGCACACACACCACACTTTTAAAAATCGTGTTGACTTTGGTTGGTTTTGGCCCTGCTCACACTACTTTTCCAAAGCACCTCCTGTTGACAAAGCTGGCTTTGGGACAAGAGAGGATGCATTTGTCCTTAGGGTCTCTCAGGGACAGGCCATGCAACACCACATACCCAGGTGCTCAGTAAGAATTAGATAGAGCGGACAATGCTGATTACTGTTAATGACGGGGTAAGTTAATAAAGGCAAGAAGCCTGTTTCCGGGCAAATCCGCCCCAGTGCGATGGAACCTGCAGCTGATCTGCTTAGGAGGGTGGCTTTTCTTCCAGATGGCCATGGCCTTTGTGTCAGGGAAGGGCTTTTTTTCGATGCATGAAGCACTCTGGTTGTGATGCAGATTAGAAATTCATTTTCATTTGCCACTCTTAAAAAAAAAACATTCTGGGTGCACGAAAGGGAGCTTTTGAACCCCGAGAGTGTGCTGTGTGTTTGAGTGCATGTGGTGGGACCCTCTCTTAGATCATTAGCAAGTGCGCCTGGCTCTGCGGCTTTATTCAGGCTTCAGCCCTGGCGTCATTCCGACAGCTCTGTTCTTAAAGATGAACTCCCATGCATCCAGTAACTTTTGCTGTAGAGAGGGGAGAGGAAAACTTGATGGTATGAATTTAGAGCAATTATTTTACTAGTTTGTGTTTCTCCTGCGCTATATTCTTTTAAAGAGTCAGAAGAGAGAGATTGATGCCTATTTGCCATTGTTTCTTTAATGTTGTCATTGCTGGTGTAATTTGATGAATACTGGAAAGCAGAACTATTCAAACTGTGTGAGTTCTGAAGGGGTCACCAAATTTAAATGATACAAAAGGACCAGCGCAGGCAATGAAGTGACAGAGAGAGCACGGAGGATAATTCCACAGTATTGCAAAACCAACAAACAGCATCTCATCTCTGTTGAGCACAGCCAAGCATAGGAAGATAGCAATCTTTATTTATGTCTAGAATATGATTCTTGCTTCCACGTGCTTAAAACCAAGTGAGGTAAACAGATATATATACAAAGAATTCTAAGACAAGGCATGCATGTGACCAAAGTGAAGTGTAAACCCAACACTGCCCACATGCTGAAAAAGTATGACTTGTTCTGGTGGGTGAGGTCCCTGAGTTGAACTTGAATGAATGAGAAGGATCTCAATAGGCCGAATGGGGGATACCGTATCTGAAACTCTATAGCCTTGAAAAAAGAATATGCAAAGTCTATATGAACAAATATAACAAGATGTCTGAGACTGATTAGATGATAAAGGAGTTTACCCAGCAATATATGTAGAACTCCTACTTTTAGGGTTAAAATACACACAGTATATGAAGAGTAGTTAAGCTTTTAAGCTCTAAAGACAGGCTGGTTAAAATCCCAGCTCAGGACTTTCAGTGGATTGTGTTACTGCTGAAAAATATTTACTGTCTCTCCCTGGGGGAAGGTTGTTCGTTCCTGTTCATTAATAGCAGGCTGGTCCTAGAAACTGCTTTGGCTAAGAAATGAGAGCAGAAGTGATATATGACCCTTCTAAGTAGATGCTTCAGGAGCCACTGTTTGTTTCTGCTGTATTATGATGATCAGCTAAGTCCCAGATAGAGGGTGCTCCTTCAGCTTCATCCTGGGTCCTGGAACAAAGACAGCATGGAGCAGAGCCACAGCTGACTCTTAGTCGACATGACTCATTAGCATAAGCAAGAAATAAACCTTTGTTATTGTCAGCCACTGAGATTTTGAAGATTCTTGTTGGCTGGTCATGGTTGCTCATGCCTGTAATCCCAGCCCTTTGGGAGGCTGAGGCAGGCAGATCACTTGAGGTCAGGAATTTGAGACCAGTCTGGCCAACATAGTGAAACCCTGTCTCTCCTTAAATAATACAAAAATTAGCTGGGTGTGGTGGCATATGCCTGTAATCCCAGCTACTTGGGAGGCTGAGGCAGGAGAATCGCTTGAACCCGGGGGGTACAGGTTGCAGTGAGCTGAGATCACACCACTGCACTGTCTCAAAAAAAAAAAAAAAAAAAAGAAAAAGAAAAAGAAAGAAAGAAAAGAAAATGCTTGTTACCAGAACATAACTCAGCCTAAGTTGACTGAGAGTCATTTTACCACCTATGGGATCTTATTTGACCTCATTAAACCTCAGTTTCCTTGTCCATAAAATGGGGATAATAAAATACCTACCTCAGAGGATCATTGCGATGTTAAAATGAGTTAATATTAAAGTGCATAGCATAAAGGTTTGTAATCCATGCTAAGAATTCAGTAAGTATTAGCTATCTTTAAATACACATAGAAAAATGTCTGGAGGGATATATGCTGTCTTAGTCCATTTGTGTTGCTATAAAGGAACACCTGAGGCTGGGTAATTTACAAAGAAAAGAGATTTATTTGACTCATGCTTCTGCAGGCTGCACAAGAAGCATGGCACCAGCAACTGCCTCTGCTGAGGCCATAGGAAGCTCCTACTCATGGCAGAAGGGAAAGGGGAACAGGTATCACATGCTAGGAGAAGAAAGAAGGAAGACAGGGGAGAGGTGCCATGCTCTTTTAAATAACTAGCTTCCATGTGAACTAATCGAGCAAGAACTCACTCCTCACCAGAGAGAGGGCACCAAACCATTCATAAGGGATCTGCCTCTATGACCCAAACACCTCCTGCTAGGCCCCACTTCCAATGCTGGAGATCACATTTCAACATTGAGATCTGGAGGGGACAGATATCCAAAGTGTATCATATACCACCCTATTAACAGCAGTGCTCTCTTGAATGTGAGATTACAGGTGACTTTCATTTTCTATTTTATTTCTGCAATCAAACTGTTTATAAGAGGCATATGCTATTTTAATCCTAAAAAGTAGGTAGTTTCACTTTGGAAAAATGAACAAAAGCACCTTGTACATTTCTCTATCACAATGCCTACTGCACCAAACTCAACTCCTTGAAAGAGGGAGCTGTGTGCATTGCCCTGTGCTGCTAGTGGCTGGGTGGCAGACAGTAGATACTCAGTAGATGTTTGCACAAGTGTAATTGATCAGCTTCTCATCTGGATGACTGAGTGAATGGCAGGTAATGACCTGCTCTGAGATGAGAAACACAAAAAGAATACTACACGAGGTACGAACTCAGAATGTTCACACTCTGAGTTTCTCATAGAAACAGTAATCAGGCAGCTAGAAATAAGAATTTGGATATCAGAGATATAAAGGTGGGGTTTATCAAATAGAGGCGATTACAGATTGAGCATCCCAAATCTGAAATCTAAAATGCTCCAAGATTTGAAATTTTCTAAGTACTGACATCATGGGCAAAGAAAATGCTCAATGGACCTTTTTGGGGTTTGGGTTTTCAGATTTGGGTTTCTCAATCAGCAAGTATAATACAAATATTCCAAAATCCGAAACACTTCCGGTTGCAAGCATTTGGGATAAGAGATACTCAGCCTGTAGTCGAATCTGTGGATGTAGAGTGGGAGCGTGAGCTCTCTGCTTCGCTCTAGCCCTGTCACCCTAATTGTTCTCTCAAGACCAAGTCCAAGGAATTTTTAACAACAATATTCAGCCTATCATTTTTATTGAGTACCTACCACTTGCCAGGCACTGATGGTACAGAGGTGAACTATAACATCAAATGTCTCTACCCTCAACCAGTTTCTGTTCTACAGTGGGGGCAGACAATAACCAATAACTAAATGAGTAAGATATAGAGTGTATTCTGTAGTGATAGAGAGAATGATAAAACAGGGAAGAAGGAAAGGGAATGCTGGGTGGGGAGTGTTACCATTTTCAACTGGGTAAGTCAAGGTAGGCCTTGCTGAAGACATGACATTGGAGCATAAAGCTTTAAAAA
This sequence comes from Chlorocebus sabaeus, assembly GCF_047675955.1. NCBI lineage: Eukaryota > Metazoa > Chordata > Mammalia > Primates > Cercopithecidae > Chlorocebus > Chlorocebus sabaeus. The sequence continues at coordinate 33,036,869 of NC_132916.1, forward strand.
AGCACAAGATATCTGTGACTCCTGAGAGAATGATCCAGATAGAAAGAACAGAAAGGACAGAGGCCTTGAGGTGGAAACATGCCCGTGCTCAGAGGAAGAGCAAGGAGGTCGGTGTGGCTGGAGCAGAATGAGTAAAGGGGTCACTGGTAAAAGAGTTCAGAGAAATAGTGAGGGGTGGGAGTGGGGATGGAGCAGTGGATAGCTCATGGAAGACCTTATCCCCAGGCTACTGAAGGCACTTTGACTTTTATTCTAAGCAATATGGAGGGGAAGCTAATGAAGTTTGATTAGAGGAATAATCTGACTTATGTTCTAAACTGACCAGCCTGGTGAGTATATTGAGAACAGACTGATGGAGGGGAAGGGTAGAAGCTGGGAGAACAGTAAGGAAGTTATTGCAGTCATAGGTGATGGGTGGCTTGGGCTAAAGTGGAGGTGATGAGAAGAGGTTGGATCCTGGATACATGTTGCAAGTGCAGCCACTGTAATATGCTCATGGATTTGATGTGGCACATGACAGGAAGAGAGGAATCAAGGATAAGCACATGGTTTTTGTCAGTAGCAATTGGGAAGATGGAGTTGCTGAGATGGGAAGACTTCAAGAGGTGCAGTATTGCTGGGAAGTTAGGAGTTCAGTTTTAGACACGCTCATTTTGAGATGCCCTTTGACATCCAAGTGGAGAAGTAGGTGGATGGACATGTGAGCCTTCAGCCTAGGGGAGGGATTCGTGCTGGCTCAGGACATTTGGGATTCTTGGTGTATAGGCAGTATTTACGCTGTGAGAAGGGTGAGATCCCTTAGGGAGTAAGCGCAGGGAGAAAAGGAGTCTGGGGACTGAGCTCTGGGTTCCCCCACATTTAGAGCAGGAGAGAAGAAGCAACCAGCCAAGAAGACTGAGTGAGTAGTCAGTGAGGGCAGAGGAGAATCAGAGGTGAGTAGTGTCCCAGAGATACATGAAGAAAGTGTTTGAAGGAGGTGGGCATGCTACTGCCAGGCCAGCTGAGATGGTGACTCAGCACTGTCCATTGGGTTGGGCCAGATGGAGGTCACTGGTGACCTAGCAAGAGCAAGGGAATGGGTGGTGGGGAGTGAGTGGAGAAGCCTGGCAGAAGGAGGTTTGAAAGAGAATTCTGAGAGAGGAATCAGAGAGAGAACATTTAAACAACTCTTTGGAGGAATTTTGCTGCAAAGGAGAGTAGGAAAATGGAGTGATAGAAAGAGGGAAAGATAGATATGAGCCCAAGAAAGTATTTTCTTTCTTTTGTTTTTCTTTAAGATGGGAGAAATCACAGTGGTCAGTATAACTCATGGAAAGACTCTGTTAGACAGGGACAAATTGCTGATGCAGAAGAAATAAAGAGGACGTTTTGTGCTATGGACTTGGATAGGTGAAAGGAGGTAGGATCTATTGCACAGATGGAGAGACTGGCCTTAGGCAAGGTTCCAGCTCACAGTTCAGAGAAACAGAAGGCAGAGGCAGGGTGGCTGGACACAGGTGCAGGTAAGTTGGCAGATGCAGTGGTGGCAGTGTGGGGGTGGCAAGGGTGCATGTTCCCTATTGATTGCTCCTTTTTTCTCTGGGAAATGGCAAGCAAAGTCAGCAGCTTAATGACAAGATAGGTAAAGGGGTGTTGGAGATTTGAGAATGGAGGCAAAGGTATAATCTGGTGACCTAGGAGGGAGACAGTCCTGGGGGTCTAGGGAATATCAGGACAGCCCTTAAGGACCCCCAAGTTCAGTGGCCCTGAAGTCCAGTGAAATGGTCATCAGGGGTATGCATTAATTTCCACTGTGGATATGCAGTTACAGCATGGGTGGACAGGTGGATTTAACTAACTCCGAAGCTGAAGAAATAACCTGAAAGAGAGAGGAAGGAATGGGATCAAAAGCAGATGTGGATGGGCTAGGGAGTTGGAAAGGAACTGGGGAAGCATCTATTAGTTTGAAAAAGGAGGAAAAATAGTTATCTACTGCTATGTAATAAAATCATTACAAACTTGGCAACTTGAAACACACATTAATTATCTGACAGTTTCTGTGAGTCAGGAATCTGGGAACAGCTTAGCTCAGTCCTGTTTCAGAGTCTCTCAGAAGGCTGCAATCAAGGTGTCAGCCAAGGTGTCACCTCAGCTGGGGTCTCATCTGAGGCTTGACTAGGGAAGGATTCCCTTCCAGGCTTATGTGGTTGTTGGCAGGTTGCAATTTCTTGTGGATTCTCAAAGGGCCTTACTTCCCTGCTGTGGTTAGCTGAGGGCTGCTCTCAGTTCTTGCCACGTGGGCCTCTCCATATGGTGCGTTACTTCAACAAAGCTAGCAAGGGGGAAACTCGATGGAGACAGTCTGCTAGCCAGATGGAAGCTACAATCTTATGTAACGTCATCACAGGAGCGACATCACCTCGCCCTGTTCTATTGCTGGAGACAGTCACAGGTGCCCTCATACTCCAAGAGGAGGAGATCCACAAGGGTGCAAACACCAGGGGCAGGGATCATTGGGAGCCATCTTGGAGTCTGCCTGCCACAGGGAGAAATACACAACATGGCAGATTTTGCATAGCAAGAAGGGAAACTGAGGGAGCTGAAACACAGCAGGCAGCCTGTCTTCTAATGAAAAAGGGGATGGACTCACCCTTGAGAAAGAAAGGACCATGGAGGAATGTATGGCAGGTGTAGGGAAAAATATGTTTGCGACGAGGAGAGAGAGCCCAGGGGGTAAGTAGGAAGTTTCTGAGCAACACGGAGGGCCCACAAAGGTTATTATAGAAAGCACGGATTTGCTGCAGAGACAGCGGGCAGTTAAGCGATTTGCTGCAACAATAGATGGCACCCTGTTTTCAGCCAGAGAACAAATGGATGGAGCGATTGGCCCAAGGTTGGGTGTATTAAAAGGTCAGGGTCAGGTCAGGTGTGGTGGCTCACACCTGTTATCCCAGCACTTTGGGAGGCTGAGGCAAGGAGATTACTGAAGGCCAGGAGTTCAAAGCTGTAGTGAGCTAGGATCACACCACTACACACCACTGGACCACAGAGGGAGACCCTGTCTCTGAAACAATGAAAGAAAAAATTTAAAAAAAAAAAGATTAAACAAAAGGTCAGGGTCAAGAGACTCTACGGTGCTGGGTAAAAACAACAACAACAACAACAAAAACCCAAGTGACTCAGAGTCATTTTTCTACTTCCCACTTCCTCATTTCTACTTCGCCAATGATTCTAAACTAAGTGTGAGCCCCAGGCTGGCCTGGCTCTGTGAGGGTAGCAGTCCGTCAGGATGCAGACTCAGGCTCTGGCAGGAATTCCAGACGACCCCACTGGGGACCTTGCAGAACAGAATCTGTTTCTGTGGAGTGAGGATCCCCACTGGAGACCTCCGTGTCTCTCCCTGTCTCCAGGCATTTCCTGGCACTTCCGCTGGCTCTCACCAACACTCTCCCTAGGACCAGATCTTTCTCACCTGCACCCCCATTACCCTCTTCCTCTGCCTCCACACAGTGTTTGGCAAGCTCATCCTGGTGTTTAGCTCCTTTCCAGAAAGAGCTTTGAGTGAGTTATTGGTGCAGTCAATACACTGACCTCAAGTTCACAGTTGGTCCAGGAGGTTAAAATGCTGAAGTAAGTAGAACACACTGTGATGACTTTGTTAAGAAATTTGACTCTCAATTTCCAGGATAAACTGTTTTCTTCTTTACCATGTCACAACTTCAGTCTTGTTATTGTGTTGTAGAATAGGGCGGGACCAACAAATGACAAGAATCCAATGGCCCCTGAAGGTCATCCTGTCCAGCCTCCTGCCTTCGAGCAAGGATGGCGCCTGAAATAAGAATCCCTGTGGGAAGAGTTCAGGAGGAAGACATAAGGCCTTAGCTGCATGGAATTGTGATGACTGAGAAGTATTTTGTTTAAAGCTGAGAGTCAATGCAAATGTTTTCTTGCTTTAGAAAATTCTTAGAGAAAGGATAATTATTTCCCACATGAATTGAGCTATGTTGTGTCTCACTCATCTCGGACCCAGCCCATTGTGAGTCCATAATACTTGTTGGATAAACATTTGTTGAACTGAAATGAGTGGATCCAAGGGTGAGGCATTAGCAAATATGAGTCATCCCTGAATGATATGAAGTGAAAATTAGAAGAAATTCAGGTGCTTCTAATAGGATACTGAATATGAACACTTGGAGACTCACTCCTATGCAGACTCCTTCAGTCTTCCTGCATAAGACACTTTTTAAAAACAAAAGGTCCAGAACTATTTTTAAAAGAAAGCTTTGGGTTGAAATGTTTTCAATGCACATACGTCTAGAGAAGAAAATAGCAATCACCCACACTCCCACTATGCAGAATTAAGTACTATTAACATTTTGGAATATTTGCTTCCAGCCTTTTTAGTCAGTACTCTATTTTTAAAACCTTTACTAGTGCAATTATGTGCTGAAAAATATGAGTGTGTCTGTGCATGTGCAGATGTGTGTATACTGTGAACTCACATGTCCCTGCTCACACACCTGCGACCTGTTGCTTGCTCTTCCCCAGAGTTTCTGCACTGGGAGGTGCTACATTGCACACTGCTATGGCAATAGTGGAATAATGAAGCCATGAATTTACATGTCAGTGTACAGATGCACAATCTGAATTACACATTTTTAAAGCATAAAAGCTATAAGGAATGCACACACACAGTAAAAAAAAAAAAAAAAAAAAAAATTCTAACCCGACTCCCTGACCTTCAGTCGTTCAGTTTTTCTCTCCACGGGCAACCAGCATTGCCAATTCCTTGCAAATGTTTCCAGAAATATCATTTGCATATACAAACATGTATTTTCTATTTTCCTATACAGATGGTGGCATACAATGTATACTGTTTTGTACCTTAGCATAGGGTTTTGGAAATTTTGCAAATGCTTCTTAACAGTAAGCTTTCTGAATGTGCAAATTAGCAATCAAGGCCTTCCTTTTTTCCTTAGTCTCAGACAATGAACTTGGTGGTCAAAAAAATGTCCTCCACTTGCCAGACAGGTACCTTCAAATCACAAATTTCCATGTCATGGTTAGATGGCGTGTTCTTGCCCACTCCTGTTGAACTTACTTATTTAAACATCCACAAGAAAATCCTGTATATTTTTGGTAGCTAAAGCAAAATCCTGCAGAACACAACAAAACCAAACAGAGGGAAATTTGGGGCTCAGCTTAAAATACAGCTGGGCAAGCCTACACTTAGTTGCTGGAATAACAACCAGCTGGGAGGACTAAATTGAGCTTGGAGCCTTAAACACGGTCAGCCCTAAAGCCCACAACCCCCACACAGAGAACTTGGGCCCCATCTCCCAAGTTGGGAGACAAGAAGAAACAACAATGTTGGCCTAAAAGGCTGACGTTGCAAAAACCACCTAGTCAATCTGCTGTGATTTAATAGGCTGTAAAAGGTTTGATTTACAGCCGGTCAATAGGCAAGCAGCATGATTTGTTGTTAGGGGTATATGGAGCACAAGGACTAGGATGATGCTAAACAGTGAAAGAGGTTAATTAAAATGGTAATATTATTTTAAAACAATTTTTTAAAAATAATAGAACAAACTGGAACTAGAAGTGGGTCCCACTCTCGGGGCTGGCTTGCAGGGAAATGAAAGGCAAGTGGGACCAGTCTCCCACATGGAGCCTTCCTGGGACCCCCTTACCCGTGCACCACCCTCTTCTCCAGGGGAGGGCTGCAAAGGACAGAGACCCCCAAACACAGGCTCTTGTCTTGATATTACGACTTGGTTAGCCTCAGTTTCCTGGTTTGGTCAAGTAAGGTGGTTGGACAGATGCGCTCTGAACCCCAATCCTCCAGGTCTGCAGTTTTCATTTTCTTGTGTCTCCTACAACTGCCTGGAGCCCCTTGGTTCTTTGAGTCTCCTCCTACAATCTGGGGGTGCCTTACACCACCCCCCATAGCCCTCTCCAAACCCAACCGGTGGTCTTGGTGCATCAGGGTGAGACCACGTGCTGAAAATATATTAATAACTTGGTAAAGGAGGAACATGAGGGAGCTGGAAGCGTCTGGCATCTCCCCTGAGCCTGAAGATGGCACCATGGAGAGCCTGACAACCCACATAGCATCACAGGCATCAGCTGGGCTCCACTGGAGAGGCCTGGGATGTAGTTTACTGAAAATAAACAGGACGAGGATGTCCCGTTTAGCTCAGGTGGTACCCAGGGAGTAGCAGGACTTCTGACTGATCATGCTCACATGTGCGAAGAAAATGTCTATTGGGGTTCTCATGAGTCCCCCACCCACTGGGTAGCAACAGAAATAAACTAGACAGAGTCCAAGCAGTTCAAGACTTAGATGCCATGATTTAAATACTGTGCCTTTAGGGTGACTTTGGTCTCCATGGTTGAATTGTTGTCTTCCAGATTCTTCTCCTGCCCCTGCTCCTTTCTTAGAAGGTATTTGTGTAGGGTGTGAGGAGCAGACTTTCAGGATGTCATGGCAGGCCTGTGTGTGAGAACACCCTTGGTGACCCCCATGCTGTGTGTGGGCTGGTTTGGTGTGCTACTGGTCTCAGCTGTCTGTAAACTCTTGCTGTGGTCTTTCTCAACCCACTGGCCCTCCCTACGGATATGGCCTCCCCTTGCCTCACTCTATCATCACAGACATTTCTGAGTCCCTGCCACACTGTCCCTCTGGGTCCTGGCCCAGGTTGCCACCCACAGTCTGGGCTGTAGGGTTATTTTTCTCCCAGCCACATTAGGGCCTTGGCAAATCTCCTGGCTTGTGGGAGAAAATGTGTTCAAGAGTACACACTAGACCGCTCTCTGCCCTCCTAGCAATGCAAGGCTGCCTATCTTGACCTTCACAGCAGTCCCCACCAAGCAGTGCCCCAGATGGGAAACGGGGCACAGCCCTGCCACTTGCAATGTTTCCTTCAACCTGATCTAAATGTCTCCTCCTTCAGGCCTAGAACAGAGAGTGGTGATCAGGTCCCAGAGCTGACTGATGGAGCACCTTTCACTGCCCAACGCTATTTAAGGTCCGAGGGACGGGACTGAAAACAAAAATTCCCATTCCTGTCTACCTGCAATTTCCCTCCCTCCCTCCCTCCCTCCCTCCCTCCCTCCCTCCCTCCCTCCCTTCCTTCCTTCCTTCCTTCCTTCCTTCCTTCCTTCCTTCCTTTCCTTCATTTATTGACACAGGGTCTCTCTTTGTTGCCCAGGCTGGAGTGCAGTGGCATGATCATGGTTCACTGCAGCCTCAACGTCCCGGGCTCAAGCGATCCTCCCACCTCAGCCTCCTGAATAGTTGGGACTGTAGGCATGCACCACCACACCTGGCTGATTTAAAAAATTTTGTGGAGATAAGGTCTCACTATGTTTCCCAGGCTGGTCTCAAATTCCTGAGCTCAAGCGATTCTCGTACCCTGGCCTCCCGAAGTGCTGGGATTACGGGCTTGAACTGTGCTTGGCCATGCAATTTCGGTGCTTGCCATGCAATTTCCACCTTGTAAAAAGTTCCATGATCTAATACTTCACCACATAGAGCCCTTAATATGTTACACAAGAACTAACGTTTTAGAAAACCTTTATTTATTTATTTTTTAATTTAACGCCCAACTTTCAAGGTTACTGTTTTGCTTCAAATCTTATTTTAGATACCAGAAGCTGAATATTAACTTTTTTTCTGTTTGCATTATTTCTGAAATAATCCTAATCCTCTGCTTCAGTAAGACCGGGGAGAAGGTCATGAGCTCATAAAAAGCAAACAAAAAGTAATGCCTGGTAATAATTTTCAAAATAGTATTCTGCATTAAATTTTTGTGTGCTTATTTACAACATCTCCCCTGTTGAAAGGCATACTACCTGAGGTGGGGATGGAGGGACAACGCTTTAATAAATTGGTCTCATAAATTGCCGCCCTATGGAACACAGGACAGCAGAGTGTTGACAAGGGAAAATTCCAGGGCAGAGGCGTGACTGGGAGAGGGCGCAGGTCTAGCAGCTGACAGGACACTTAGGTTTATCCATCTAGGAGTCCAAAACTCACATAGGATCTGAGTCTATCAGTATGAGGGTTTAAGTAGAACACTAGTTAATTTGTCATTTATAGTCTCCTGAAACAGTGCTTCCCAGCTTCTAGCTGCATCAGAATCACCTGGAATGCTTGCTGAAGCTGACCAGGCCTGACTCCCCAGTCTCTGATTCAGTAAGTCTCGGGTGAGACCTGAGGATCTGCATCTGTTACAAACTCCCAGGTGCCCATGATGATTGATGTCGGCCTTTCTACCACTGTTTGAGTGGCACTGTTCCAAGAAAATGGCACAGGGACCAAGATAGAGACTACAAATGACCGCTAGGATCAGCAGCAAGCTGTATGACTTGCCTTAAGATTTTGTTCTGACAATTATAGGCAGTCGTTCGATTCAGACACATTATAAAGAAAAGTAAGACAGGATCTAGGAGGTGATTTCCACACCTCTAGAAAGGAGGAAAATCATCATGCTAGAGCGTCTTAGTAAAGCTCCAGGTCAAGGATTTTCTCTTTATTTTATTTTAATTAATTAATTAATTTAGAGACAGGGTCTCACTCTGTTGCCCAGGCTGAGGTGCAGTGGCACGATCTCAGCTCACTGCAACCTCCATTTCCTGGGTTCAGGTGATTCTCCTTCTTGGCCTCCCAAGTCACTGGGACCACAGGTGTGAGCCACCACACCCAGCTAGAGAGGATTTTCTTCTTATAGCCTTTATCAATCTGAGCTGCCCTTGGATGGGAGGAAAGGCAGGGCAGAAAGCCCCTTTCTTCATCCTGACTAATCTCCAGTGAACTAAGGGCACTTTTGGAAATACTTGCAGAGTGTCCGGGCTGTGGATAGGTGCCCTGTGCATTATGGAGGTGGCTGTGTGGCTGCCTCCCAGGCCCTGGGTGAGCAGGGGAGCCCCTGGAGGCCATGCACACTGTGCTCAGGAGTACAGGCTCCACACCCAAGCCTCCCTTCAACCCTAGCTTTGGACTTGCCAATGCTGTGGCTTCAAGTGCAGGCCTTAACTGCTGCCCAATGAGAGAATAATATGCCCCTCACAGGGATGAATGCTGTGAGAGTCATTCTGACATTTTCTGTAAAGCAGTAGCTCCTGTTTTGAGGCAGGAAAGCTGATGCATAGAGGAAAGTGTTTTTTCCGGCTAGCAAAGCAGGGTCTGTGGGATTGTGTCCTAGCAATCCTTATTTTGACCTAAACCCTGCCCCTATGCAGGTCCCTGCACTGGAGTGTGCCAAGGTTTTGCTTTTTCTGAGTCTATTAATGTTTCCATGGTTGAAATACCACTCTCTGATTATCTCAATAAGTCATTTTAAAAACAGCAAATTTTTAAATGATACCTAAAATGTTTTTTATTATACTTTAAGTTCTGGGATACATGTGCAGGACGTGCAGTTTTGTTACATAGGTATGCACGTGCCATGGTGGTTTGCTGTACCCATGAACCTGTCACCTGCATTAGGTATTTATCCTAATGCTATCCCTCCCCTAGACCCCCATCCCCACAGTATGTGATGTTCCTTTCCCTGTGTCCATGTGTTCTTCTTGTTCAGCTCCCACTTAAGAGTGAGAACATGCAGTGTTTGGTTTTCTGTTCTTGTGTTAGTTTGCTGAGAATGATGGTTTCCAGCTTCATCCAAGTCCCTGCAAAGAACATGAACTTATCCTTTTTCATGGCTGCATAGTATTCCATGGTGTATATGTGCCACATTTTCCTTATCCAGTCTATCATTGATGGGCATTTGGGTTGGTTCCAAATCTTTGCTATTGTAAATAGTGCCGCAATAAACATACATGTGCATGTGTCTTTATAGCAGAATGATTTATAATCCTTTGGGTATATACCAGTAATGGGATGGCTGGGTCAAATGGTATTTCTAGTTCTAGATCCTTGAGGAATTGCCACACTGTCTTCCACAATGGTTGGACTAATTTACACTCCTATCAACAGTGTAAAAGTGTTCCTATTTCTCCACATCCTCTCCAGCATCTGTTGTTTCCTGACTTTTTAATAATTGCCACTCTAACTGGCATGAGATGGTATCTCATTGTGGTATTGATTTGCATTTCTCTAATGACCAGTGATGATGAGCTATTTTTCATATGTTTGTTGGCTGCATAAATGTCTTCTTTTGAGAAGTGTCTGTTCATGTCCTTTACCCACTTTTTGATGGGGTTGATTTTTTTTTTCTTGTAAATTTATTTAAGTTCTTTATAGATTCTGGATATTAGCCCTTTGTCAGATGGATAGATTGCAAAAATTTCCTCCCATTCTGTAGGTTGCCTGTTCACTGTGCAAAAAGGTCTTTAGTTTAATTAGATCCCATCTGTCAATTATGGCTTTTGCTGCCATTGCTTTTGGTATTTTAGACATGAAGTCTTTGCCCATGCCTATGTCCTGAATGGTATGCCTAGGTTTTCTTCTAGGATTTTTATGGTTTTAGGTCTTACATTTAAGTCCTTAATCCATCTTGAGTTAATTTTTGTATAAGGTGTAAGGAAGGGGTCCAGTTTCAGTTTTCTGCATATGGCTAGCCAGTTTTCTCAACACCATTTATTAAATAGGGAATCCTTTCCCTAGTGTTTGTTTTTGTCAGGTTTGTCAAAGATCAGATGGTTGTAGATGTGAGGTCTCTGTTCTGTTCCATTGGTCTATATATCTGTTTTGACATCAGTACCACGCTGTTTTTCTTACTGTAGCCTTGTAGTATAGTTTGAACTCAGGTGGCATGATGCCTCCAGCTTCGTTCTTTTTGCTTAGGATTCTTAGCTATGTGGGCTCCTTTTTGGTTCCATATGAAGTTTAAAATAGTTTTTTCCAATTTTGTGAAGAAAGTCAGTGGTAGCTTGATGGGGATAGCATTGAATCTATAAATTACTTTGGTCAGTATGGCCATTTTCATGATATTGATTCTTCATATCCATAAGCATGGAATGCTTTTCCATTTATTTGTGCTCTGTCTTATTTCCTTGAGCAGTGGTTTGTAGTTCTCCTTGAAGAGGTCCTTCACATCCCTTGTAAGTTGGATTCCTAGGTATTTTATTCTCTTTGTAGCAATTGTGAATGGCAGTTCATTCATGATTTGGCTCTCTGTTTGTCTATTATTGGTGTATAGGAGTGCTTGTGATTCTTGTGCACTGATTTTGTATCCTGAGACTTCGCTGAAGTTGCTCATCAGCTTAAGGAGATTTTGGACTGAGATGATGGGGTTTTCTAAATATACAATCATGTCATCTGCAAACAGGGACAATTTGACTTCCTCTTTTCCTAATTGAATACCTTTATTTCTTTCTCCTGCCTGATTGCCCTGGCCAGAACTTCCAAAACTATGTTGAAAAGGAGTGGTGAGAGAGGGCATCCTTGTCTTGTGCCAATTTTCAAAGGGAATGCTTCCAGTTTTTGCCCATTTAGTATGATATTGGCTGTGGGTTGGTCATAAATGACTCTTATTATTTTGAGATATGTTCCATCAACACCTAGTTTATTGAGAATTTTTAGCATGAAGAGCTGTTGAATTCTGTCAAAGACCTTTTTTGCATCTATTAAGATAATAATGTGGTTTTTGTCATTGGTTCTGTTTATGTGATAGATTACATTTATTGATTTGCATATGTTGAACCAGCCTTGCATCCCAGGGATGAAGCAGACTTGATCATGGTGGACAAGCTTTTTGATGTGCTGCTGAATTGGGTTTGCCAGTATTTTACTGAGGATTTTCACATCGATGTTCATCAGGGATATTGGCCCAAAATTTTCTTTTTGCTGTGTCTCTGCCAGGTTTTGGTTTCAAGATAATGCTGGCCTCATAAAACAAGTTAGGGAGAATTCCCTCTTTTTCTGTTGTTTGGAATAGTTTCGGAAGGAATGGTACCAACCAGCTCCTCTTTGTGCCTCTGGTAGAATTTGGCTGTGAATCCATCTGGTCCTGGGCTTTTTTTTTTTTTTTTTTTTTTTGGTTGGTAGGCTATTCATTACTGCCTCAATTTCAGAACTTGTTATTGGTCGATTCAGGGATTTAGCTTTCTTCCTGGTTTAGTCTTGGGAGGGTGTATGTGTCCAGGAATTTATCCATTTCTTCTAGATTTTCTAGTTTATTTACATAGAGTTGTTTATAGTTTTCTGTGATGGTAGTTTCATTTCTGTGGGATCAGTGGTGATATTCCCTTTATCATTTTTTATTGCATCCACTTGATTCTTCTCTCTTCTTTATTAGTCTGTCTAGCGGTCTATCTATTTTGTTGATCTTTTCAACAAACCAGCTTCTGGATTCATTGATTTTTTGAACGGTTTATCATGTCTCTATCTCTTTCAGTTCTGCTCTCATCTTAGTTATTTCTTGTCTTCTGCTAGCTTTTGAATGTGTTTGCTCTTGCTTCTCTAGTTCTTTTCATTGTAATGTTAGGGTGTCAATTTTAGATCTTTCCTGCTTTCTCTTGTGGGCATTTAGTGCTATAAATTTCCCTCTACACACTGCTTTAAATGTGTCCCAGAGATTCTGGTACGTTGTGTCTTTGTTCTATTGGTTTCAAATAACATATTTATTTCTGCCTTCATTTTGTTATGTACCCAGTAGTCATTCAGGAGCAGGTTGTTCAGTTTCCATGTAGTTGTGTGGTTTTGAGTGAGTTTCTTAATCCTGAGTTCTGATTTGATTGCACTGTGGTGTGAGAGACTGTTTGTTATGATTTCCATTCTTTTGCATTTGCTGAGGAGTGTTTTACTTCCAATTATGTGGTCAATTTTAGAATAATTGTGATAAGGTGCTGAGCAGAGTGTATATTCTGTTGATTTGGGGTGGAGAGTTCTGTAGATGTCTATTAGGTTCGCTTGGTCCAGAGCTGAGTTCGAGTCCTGGGTATCCTTGTTAATTTTCTATCTCGTTGATCTGTCTAACACTGACAGTGGGGTGTTAAAGTCTCCAACTATTATTGTGTGGGAGTATAAGTCTCTTTGTAGGTCTCTAAGAACTTGCATTATGAATCTGGGTGCTCCTGTATTGGGTGCACATATATTTAGGATAGTTAGCTTTTCTTGTTGCATTGATCTCTTTACCACTATGTAATGCCCTTCTTTGCCTCTTTTGATCTTTGTTGGTTTAAAGTCTGTTTTATCAGAGACTAGGATTGCAACTCCTGCTTTTTTTTGCTTTCCATTTCCTTGGTAAGTATTCCTCCATCCCTTTATTTTGAGCCTATGTGTGTCTGCACGTGAGGTGGGTCTCCTGAATACAGCACACTGATGGGTCTTGACTCTTTATCCAATTTGCCAGTCTGTGTCTTGTAATTGAAGCATTTAGTCCATTTACATTTAAGGTTAATATTGTTATGTGTGAATTTGATCCTGTCATTATGATGCTAGCTTGTTATTTTGCCCATTAGTTGATGCAGAGAAACAGCAAATTTTATGTTACTTCAGTTAACAAATCTTCTGGTGATGAGGTTCATTTATACAGTAATTAGCAGACATTAAAATAAAGGAGGTGGTTTCCTCACTGGGCTCCAAGGTGGTGTATTAATCTGTTTTCATGTTGTGGACAAAGACATATCCAAAACTGGGCAATTTACAATTTAATCAGACTCACAGTTCTATATGGCTGGGGAGGCCTCACAATCATGGTAGAAGGCAAGGAGGAGCAAGTCACATCTTACATGGATGGCAGCAGGCAAAGAGAGCTTGTATAGAGGAACGCCTGTTTTAAAAACCATCAGATCTCATGAGACTCATTCACTATTGCAAGAACAGCACAGTAAAGGCCTGCCCCCATAATTAAATCACCTCCCACTGTGTTCCTCCCACAACATGTGGGAATTGTGGGAGTTACAATTCAAGATGAGATTTGGGTGGGGACACAGCCAAACCATAACAGGTGGATGGCAGAGGTATGGCTAAATACACCAAGAAGGTAGGAGTCATTGGTAAATATGGGACCCAGTATGGTGCCTTTCTCAGAAAAATGAAGAAAATTGAAATTAGCCTGCAAGTAACATTTTGCTCCTTCTGTGGCAAAACCAAGATGAAGGGGTAATGTGGCACTGTGGCTCCAGCATGAAAATGGTAGCAGTGGTGCCTGGACCTACAACCCCAAAGTAAAGTCAGCTATCAGAAGAATGGGATTGGAAGACCGGTAGAGGCTCCATTTCAAACATTACTGGCCTATAACAAATAGGTTAACTTATGTGATTATTTTTAAGGGATCATGTGACCCAGCATTGCCTTCCTTGGGCCACGATGCCCCAGGGCACAGCTTCTTCTGCCTTCGGTCCACTGAAGGTGAACACAGCAACTCCCCAAAGCTGTGCCTCCCAGGTCCCTCTTCTGTCACAGACTCTCCACTTTCCAAACCCTCCTTCCTCTCTTGAAGGAGGGAGCCTCCAGTCCCCGCCAGCCATGTAGCCTTTGGCTCTATGAAAGGATAAGGTAACCAACTTATTTACACAAAGTGCTACCTAGCCAATCTTTTGACTTTTATCTTTAACTGGAATGTGTCTTTTATCATCAACTGCTTAAAGGAGTTTCAGGCCTCAGTAGGAAGAGGTGGAGATGTTCCATTTTCAGGACATAGGCTCTGGGTCAGGGCACCTGGAATTGTCCCAGGCCTATCTGCTGATCTTGGGGTTTTAGGGAACCCTGGGGTAGGGAGCCAGAAGCCTAACGGTTCCCTGCTTCTTCCAACGGGGGTAGCCCAGCAGGATTGGGCCTGGTACCAAAAGAGCCTATGGGAGGAGGAACTCCTGCCTCTTTTTGCCAGTCTTTCATATTCACTTCCGTACCTAAAGACAGATCCATCTGCTTCCTGTCTCCTTAAATGAGTCCTTGCCTTGCCTGTCCTTGACCCCAAGACTCTTAGCTACATATATTATCATACCACAGTATTTTAGATCATATTTAATCATTTCTTTGTACCAAACTTTCTGGCTGATATGGTTTGGATATTTTTCCTGTCCAAATCTCATGTTGAAATGTGATCCCCACTGTGGAAGGTGGTCCTAGTGAGAGGTGTTTGGGTCATGGGGGTGGATCCCTCATGAATGGCTTGGTGCCCTCCCCACGGTAACAAGTTTATGGGAGATCTGATTGTTAAAACAATCCCAGCACTTTGGGAGGCTGAGGTGGGCAGATCATCTGAGGTCAGGAGTTTGAGACCAGCCTGGTCAACATGGTGAAACCCCATCTCTACTAAAAATACAAAAATTAGTTGGGCGTGGTGGTGCATGCCTGTAATCCCAGCTACTTGAGAGGCTGAGGCAGGAGAATCATTTGAACCCTGGAGGCGGAGGTTTCAGTGAGCTGAGATTGGGCCACCACTGCACTCTATCGTGGGTGCCAGAGCAACTCTGTCTCAAAAAAAAAAAAAAAGAGTCTGGGACCTCACCCTTCTCTCTCTTGCTTCTTCTCTCACCATGTGACACATCTGCTTCCCCTTCACCCTCTGCCAGTAGTAAAAGCTCCCTGAGGCCTCACCAGAAGCTGAGCAGATGCTGGCGGCATGCTTGTACAGCCTGCAGAGCCATGAACCAAATAAACCTCTTTTCTTTATAAATTACCCAGCCTCAGGTATTCCTTTATAGCAATGCAAACTGGACTAATACACTGGCCTTATTTCCTATCTCTTACCTCCCCTCTACCCCTGTGTTTTCTCTTCTCTTCTCTTCTCTTCTCTTCTCTTCTCTTCCTTTCCCAGATCTCTCACTGTGTTGTCTAGGCTGGAGTGAGTGCAGTAGCATGATCTCAGCTCACTGCAACCTCTGCCTCCCAGGTTCAAGCAATTCTCCTCTCTCAGCCTCCCAAGTAGCTGGGATTACAGGTGCCTGCCACCATGCCCAGCTAATTTTTATATTTTTAGTAGAGATGGGGTTTCACTTGTTGGCCAGGCTGGTTTCGAACTCCTGACCTCAAGTGATCCGCCTGTCTTGGCCTCCCAAAATGCTGGGATTACAGGTGTGAGGCATCATCCCCAGCACCCTCTGTTATTTTTACCTCTACTAATAAAATGTCTGCCAAGGAAATGTGTCATTGAGATTATCCTTTTTGACTTTGTAGGAAAGCCATGGCAGGCATTTTGAGACATAAAATGCAGCATCAGTAACATAACCAGAGCAAAAGTTCTGACTTGAGCATAAGAACTTGAAAGAGAACTAGAAACATATTGTTTCCTTAACTTTAAACTCTAAAGAAGTCAAGGAGGCAACTTAATTTAAGGGCTATTTCTGTCAGGGAATTTGGTAGTGTCAGAAAAGCTGCAAGTCTGAGGGAAAATTCAGTAAAATAAAAGGAAGCTTGTTGTGTAACAATACTATTAAAATGTCAGCACGCTTCTTGGAGGTGGACCCAGGCAGTCCAAATGAAAGCAGGGAGGTTAAAATGTCACATTGCTCCGCTAAAGGGAACTGCCCTCCCAAACGTGCTATTTGACTTCTGGTTACTTCTCTCCATAATTCAAGTTATTTATGTACCTTGTAGAATCAAAACAAGGCCGTGATGGCCCAAGAATAGACTGGTTCATTTTCAGTTTGCAGGAATATAAGTTGGTACTTAGACTTTTCATTTGATTTCTTATTTTTATTTTCATTCTTTCTTTTCTTTTCTTTTTTCCTTTGGGTTTTTTTGTTTTGTTTTGTTTGTTTTGTTTTGTTTTGTTTTTTGAGACAAGGTCTTGCTCTTTTGCCCAGGCTGGAGTGCAGTGGCATGATTGTAGCTCACTGTAGCTGCCACTGCAGCCTCAACCTCTGGGTTCAAGCCATCCTCCCAGCTCAGCCTTTTGAATAGCTGAGACTATAGGCATGTGCCACCATGCCTAGCTAATTTTAAACATTTTTTGCAGATGAGGTCTCCCTGTGTTGCTTAGGCTGGTCTTGAACACCTAGGCTCAAGCCATCCCCCCGCTTCAGCCTCCCAACGTGCTGAGATTACAGGTATGAACCACCACGCCTGGCTTCCATTTCATTTCTTTTTTAAAAAAGAGTTTAATGATTAGTTCAAATCCGAATCTGAAACCACGTGGTGTCTAAATAAAATTAAATAAAAATGCCATTGCTGTCAGATTAAACACACCACTCTCCAGCAGCTAATCCTGCAGTGGCTTCCCCTTACTGCAAAGTCGAGAACCAGTGCCTCTGTCCTGAATTCAAGCACCTCTATATTGGGTCTCTACAGCTGCGTTGGTTCTGTCTCACTGTTCTCCATTTGAAAATAACAACCTTGGCAAACACTGCTTCTCCCAAGAAGACTGCACCACTCTCAGCCCCCAAACCAGACCCTCTCCTGTTCTGCATTCACAGGAGCTCATCTGCCTTCCGGGTATCCCTCTCATTTTGTCTTGCAATATATGCATTTACTTATCTTTCAGTCCACCTTCCAATCCTCACAGTGTAGGCCCTTGGAGCACAAGAACTGGGGTTACTTACCTTTTTTCTTTTTTTTTGAGACAGAGTCTTGCTCTGTCGCCCAGGCTGGAGTGCAATGGTGCCATCTCAGCTCCCTGTAACCTCTGCCTTCCAGGTTCAAACAATTCCCCTGCCTCACTCTCCCGAGTAACTGGGATTCCAGGCACCTGCCACCACACCCAGCTAATTTTTGTATTTTTAGTAGAGACGTGGTTTTGCCACATTGGCCAGGCTGGTCTCGAACTCCTAGCCTCAAGTGATCTGCCCGCCTTGGTCTCCCAAAGCACTGAGATTACAGGCATGAGCCACCACATCTGGCCAGGGTTACTTATCTTTGTAATCCCCTGAGTGCTTGAGCAGAGATAACACTCAGTAAATGTTTGTTGATTGATGGCAAGTCACAAAAATAATTTTTGTAAGGATATTATTCAGAGATTTGTACTCAGCCAGGCGCGGTGGCTCAGGCTTGTAATCCCAGCACTTTGGGAACCGAGACGGGCGGATCATGAGGTCAGGAGATCGAGACTATCTTGGCTAACACGGTGAAACCCCGTCTCTGCTAAAAATACAAAAAATTAGCCGGGTGTGGTGGCGGGCGCCTGTAGTCCCAGCTGCTTGGGAGGCCTGAGGCAGGAGAATGGCGTGAACCCGGGGGGCAGAGCTTGCAGTGAGCGAAGATCATGCCACTGCACTCCAGCCTGGATGATGAGCGAGACTCTGTCTCAAAAAAAAAAAAGAGATTTGTGCTCAAACCATTCATGGAAGTTGTCTGTGCAAATTGTTCAAGCTGTTAGGGATAGGAACTCTGTAGCCTAACCAAGTGAGCCTACTTTTTGTTTTAACCATGTTTCAGGACAACACTTTCATTATTTCAGCAAACCAAAGTATGATTTTTCTGCAATATTACTCATTTTCTCATTTTAGCTTTAACAAAGTTAGAAGCTAGTTGAACAATTAAATCAGAATAAAAAGGCTAGTAGAGCAATTTGGTCTGGATAGGAAAGAATCCAAAGAAAACAAAGGAGACTCAGCTTTGGGGCAGGCAGGACATCCCTGGGTCAACATTGTTTTCCTACTTAAAAGCAAGCTCGTAGGCCAGGCGAGGAGGCTCATGCCTGTAATCCCAGCACTTTGGGAGGCCAAGGCGGGCGGATCACCTGAGGCCAGGAGTTGGAGACCAGCCTGGCCGACATAATGAAACCCTGTCTCTTCTAAAATTATAAAAATTAGCCAGGTGTGGTGGCAGGTGCCTGTAATCCCAGCTTGGGAGGCTGAGGTAGGATAGTTGCTTGAATCTGGGAGGTAGGGGTTGCAGTGAGCCAAGATCATGCCATTGCTCTCCAACCTGGGCAAGAG
The DNA here is from genome assembly GCF_047675955.1 of Chlorocebus sabaeus. Taxonomy (NCBI): domain Eukaryota; kingdom Metazoa; phylum Chordata; class Mammalia; order Primates; family Cercopithecidae; genus Chlorocebus; species Chlorocebus sabaeus. The sequence continues at coordinate 33,055,616 of NC_132916.1, forward strand.
AGCAAGACTCCATCTCTAAAAGAAAAAATAAAATAAAAAAAAAAAGCAAGTTCGTGGTTTACTCCACAATTCATTTGACAAAGGCTACCAAACAGCTTCAGTACTTCTTATCAGATAGAGATGCATACTCAGGCTGTTAAAAGACCATTTAAGAAGGTCTTCCTTATTTATTTCCCCCGACTTACTCCCAAAAGGATTTGAGTTGGCTTTATACAAATGCACACAATATATCAAACTGAAACAGACAAAGAGATAGGGAAAGGGGAAGATAAAAGTGGAATAGTAATATAAAGACAACAGTGAAGTTAGTTCACAGAAATGTCTGCCAGTAATTCTTGAGCCTCTAAATTTGGTTCTGAGCTTCCTGGGCACCAAGGCAAAGAAGGGAACACATTGGCTACACATTTCACAGCGTGTTTAAAATCAAAACCTAGTTCCCTAGCACCTGTGTGCCAGAGACTGCACCCCACCTCTCAGCGGTTCTCTTTATTTAGGGTCAGTTATCTGGTGCCTGCTGAGGTGGGCCACATGTGTTTGAAACCATAGAGTAGCAGGGGAACCCTCAGATAAGCCTGTGGTCCATCTGTCTTTAGGCACAATGCCTATTCTTTACATGAGTCAAGCCAGCAAGGCTAGCTTCAAGAAAGAACTCGTTCCCCAGGGCAGCATCACACACAAGATCTTCAGCAGTGGTCATGGTAGTGAGAGTTGCCACCAACAATGACCTTAGAGAAGTCAAAAGTGGAAAAACAGTCTTTAACCTCTTCTTGGCAATTGACATCTTCCTTGTTTCTGCCCCGCAAGAAAGCATGGTACTCTCTGGTACCGAAAGCCCCACCCTGCTTCCCCCAGAGTCCTCTGCCAAGTGGCCCTGGCTCCACGTTGCTTCTCTTCTTCCCCATACCCTACCAAAGATGACACATTTCTTTCTCAGATAGCTATTAGGAGGAAACCCATGTAAGTAAAATCATTAATACAATGATGTACATGACCGATACATAAGCCTCCCAGGAATGGATTTTATTTTTTGAGAGTAGCTTTTTAACCCACTTAAAACTCTAATTAACTGACTAGAGGATTGATTGAGTAATAGATTGTGGGTGTGGGTAGCGCAGAGCCAGAGATTTTTTAACAATGGCACTTCCTCTGGTGTCTCTTGAATGCCTTTAAGGACAACTTTGTCATCCATCAAAGGCCAAGGATCTGGCAATTTGACATTGAACTTCTAAAAATTTACAACCATTGCCCTAGTGGTATGTGCAACAGACTGGAGTCACTTAAGCCAGTGACCTCTCTAAACCTCAACCTTAATTCATAAAGGGGAATAACAATAGAAGTTACTTGAGGAAATTTGGATATGAAAGTCATCGGCATATACTTTCTCTTCCCTCTTTTTCTATCATGCATCCTCCTTCGTTCACACTCTTGTTCAATGTAACAACTGGTTTCATGCTTGAAACTGAACCTCCTTGGCTGGGCACAGTGGCTCACGCCTGTAATCCCAGCACTTTGAGAGGCTGAGGTGGGCGGATCACAAGATCAGGAGATTGAGACCATCATGGCTAACACAGTGAATCCCGTCTCTACTAAAAATACAAAAATTAGCTGGGTGTGGTAGGCCCAGCTACTCAGGAGGCTGAGGCAGGAGAAGGGTGTCAACTTGGGAGACGGAGCTTGCAGTGAGCCAAGATCACGCCACTGCACTCCAGCCTGGGTGACAGAGCGAGACTCTGTCTCAAAAAAAAAAAAAAAAAAGAAAAGAAATCGAACATCCTTAAAAGCACTTTTCGTCCTACACTGCCTGCAGTTGCTCTGTTTCTGGACAGTACAGAGCATTGTCTTATGTATCATTCTACTGTCCACCTTCCATACAAATCTTTCCCATTGGTATTGTCTCATAATTAAGGCTATCAGTCTGCTGGTAGGCTAGTTTTGACAAGGAATTACATGTGGGGTACTCACTGCTCATCACTTAAGCGTTATTAGGTTGGTGCATAATGGCAAAACCGCAATTACTTTTGCACCAACTTCATACATGGCACATGCCACCTGCTCCAGACTGCTTTGTCCTACATCACCTTGCCAATAGGAATAGAATTGTCAGCAGCATTCATCAAGGGGAAATACCTTGTGATTGTTTAAATAGGTTCTATATACTTTGTGTATTAAGGCCCAAATTATGCTTTACTTTCTCTTATGTACAGTTGGGTTTCAGAGTTGAGCATTTGGGTAATTTTGAGCTTCTCAATAAATAATTTCCAAATTTTGAATATATTTAAAAATAATATACAATAGTGACAGAGTACTTTGGTTGGACTAACCCTCCCAAACAATAATTATGACATCTGGGAAACATTATTTATAAAAACGACTATGAGAAAGCTCTGAAAAAGAACCCAAAGCTTTGAGAAATTAGACAGGGATCTGCTGTGGTAAGACTCACTCATTTGCAGGAGCTTTTTGCTTTCATTCACTTCCCAATCTGTGCACAGCTTAAGGACAGCAGAAATTCACAGCGTCAGTGGGTTGACTAGTCAGATGCAAACAACACATTTTATACAGGGGAAGAACAATACATATAACGCCTTCTAATAATCACAGAGGCCATGCTGGGCATGGTGGCTAATGCCTGTAATCCCAGCATTTTGGGAGGCCAAGACAGGTGGATCACCTGAGGTTGGGAGTTCAAGACCAACCTGGCCCAAATGGTGAAACCCTTCTCTACTAAAAATATAAAAATTAGCTGGATGTGGTGGCATGTGCCTATAATCCCAGCTACTTGGGAGACTGAGGCATGAGAATCACTTGAACCTGGGAGGTAGAGGTTGCAGTGAACCGAGATGGTGCCACTGGACTCCAGCCTGGGTGAGAGTGAGACTCCATATCAAAAAAAATTATTAATAACAGTACAGGCCAGAATAAAATGGAATAACATCTTTAAAGAACAGAAAGGGGAAAAAAAATTCATTCACTGGAGAATTCTATCCAACATTTAACAAAGTAATAATACCAGCTTTAGACAAAATCCTTTAGAAAATAGAGGGAGGAGAAATATTCTTCTTTTAGTAGGTCACATCTTCTTTTAGTAGGCCAGTAAAACCCTGATACCAAAATCTGACAAAAGCATTAAGTGAAAAGAAAATTAAAGATCACTATATGTCATCAACAAGACACAATAATTCTGAACAAAATGATACATCATGATAAAGCAGGTTTTCTCCAAGAATGCAAGGTTGGTTTAATATTTAAAAATCAAACAGATCTTGGTTCCAAGATGGCCGAATAGGAACAGCTCCAGGCTACAGCTCCCAGTGTGAGTGACACAGAAGACGGGTAATTTCTGCATTTCCAACTGAGGTACCAGGTTCATCTCACTGGGGCATGGCGGACAGTGGGGGCAGGACAGTGGGTGCAGCCCACCGAGCGAGAGCTGAAGCAGGGCAAGGCATCACCTCACCTGGGAAGCACAAGGGGTAAGGGAATTCCCTTCCCTAGCCAAGGGAAACCATGACACACAGCACCTGGAAAATCAGGTCACTCCTACCCTAATACTGCACTTTTCCAAGGATCTTAGCAAATGGCACACCATGAGATTATATCCTTCACCTGGCTCAGAGGGTCCCACACCCTCGGGGCCTCCCTCATTGCTAGCACAGCAGTCTGAGATCTAGCTGCAAGGCAACAGCGAGGCTGGGGGAGGGACGTCCACCATTGCTGAGGCTTGAGTAGGTAAACAAAATGGCTGGAAAGCTCGAACTGCGGGGAGCCCACCGCAGCTCAAGGAGGCCTGCCTGCCTCTGTAGACTCCACCTCTGGGGACAGGGCATAGCCAAACAAAAGGCAGTAGAAATCTCTGCAGATTTAAATGTCCCTGTCTGACAGCTTTGAAGAGGGCAGTGGTTCTCCCAGCATGGAGTTTGAGATCTGAGAACGGACAGACTGCCTCCTCAAGTGGGTCCCTTGCCCCCGAGTAGGCTAACTGGGAGGCACACCCCAGTAGGGGCAGACTGACACCTCATATGGCCAGGTACCCTTCTGAGACAAAGGTTCCAGAGAAACAATCAGGTGGCAACATTTGCTGTTCAGCAATATTCACTCTTCTGCAGCCTCCACTGCTGATACCCAGGCAAACAGGGGCTGGAGTGGACCTCCAGCAAAAACTCCAACAGACCTGCAGCTAAGGGTCCTGACTGTTGGAAGGAAAACTAACAAACAGAAAGGACATCCACACCAAAACCCTATCTGTATGTCACTATCATCAAAGACCAAACGTAGGTAAAACCACAAAGATGGGGAAAACACAGAGCAGAAAAGCTGAAAATTCTAAAAATCAGAGCACCTCTTCCCCTCCAAAGAAACGCGGCTCCTTGCCAGCAACAGAACAAAGCTGAAGGAGAATGACTGACGAGTTGAGAGAAGAAGTTTTCAGATGATCAAACTTCTCTGAGCTAAAGGAGGAAGTTCAAACCCATCACAAAGAAGCTAAAAACCTTGAAAAAAGATTAGACGAATGGCTAACTAGAATAACCAGTGTAGAGAAGTCCTTAAATGACCTGATAGAGCTGAAAACTGTGGCATGAGATCTACATGACAAACGCACAAGCTGCAGTAACTGATTCCATCAACTGGAAGAAAGGGTATCAGCGATTGAAGATCAAATGAATGAAATGAAGCGAGAAGAGAAGTTTAGAGAAAAAAGAGTAAAAAGAAACGAACAAAGCCTCCAAGAAATATGGGACTATGTGAAAAGACCAAATCTAGGTCTGATTGGTGTACCTGAAACTGATGGGGAGAATGGAACCAAGTTGGAAAACACTCTTCAGGATATTATCCAGGAGAACTTCCCCAACCTAGCGAGGCAGGCCAACATTCAAATTCAGGAAATATAGAGAAGGCCACAAAGATACTCCTCGAGAAGAACAACTCCAAGACACGTAATTGTCAGATTCACCAAAGTTGAAATGAAGGAAAAAATGTTAAAGGCAGCCAGAGATAAAGGTCGGATTACCCATAAAGGGAAGCCCATCAGACTAACAGTGGATCTCTCAGCAGAACCTCTATAAGCCAGAAGAGAGTGGAGACCAATATTCAACATACTTAAAGAAAAGAATTTTCAACCCAGAATTTCATATCCAGCCAAACTAAGTTTCATAAGTGAAGGAGAAATAAAATCCTTTACGGACAAACAAATGCTGAGAGATTTTGTCACCACCAGGCCTGCCCTACAAGAGCTCCTGAAGGAAGCACTAAACATGGAAAGGAACAACCAGTACCAGCCACTGCAAAAACATGCCAAAATGTAAAGACCGTCGATGCTAGGAAGAAACTTTATCAGCTAATGAGCAAAATAGCCAGCTAACATCATAACGACAGGATCAAATTCACACATAACAATATTAACCTTAAATGTAAATGAGCTAAATGCTTCAATTAAAAGACACAGACTGGCAAATTGAATAAAGAGTCAAGACCCATTGGTGTACTGTATTCAGGAGACCCATCTCACATGCAGAGACACACACAGGCTCAAAATAAAGGGATGGAGGAAGATCTACCGAGCAAATGGAAAGCATAAAAAGGCAGGGGTTGCAATCCTAGTCTCTGATAAAACAGACTTTAAACCAACAAAGATCAAAAGAGACACAGAAGTCCATTACATAATGGTAAAGGGATCAATTCAACAAGAAGAGCTAACTATCCTAAATATATATGCACCCAATACAGGAGCACCCAGATTCATAAAGCAAGTCCTTGGAGACTTGCAAAGGGGCTTAGACGTCCACACAATAATAGTGGGAGACTTTACTACCCCACTGTCAACATTAGACAGATCAACGAGACAGAAAGTTAACAAGGATAACAAGAATTGAACTCAGTTCTGCACCAAGCAGACCTAATAGACATCTACAGAACTCTCCACCCCAAATCAACAGAATATACATTCTTCTCAGCACCACATTGCACTTATTCCAAAAATGACCACATAGTTGGAAGTAAAGCACTCCTCAGCAAATATAAAAGAACAGAAATTATAACAAACAGTCTCTCAGACCACAGTGCAGTCAAATCAGAACTCAGGATTAAGAAACTCACTCAAAACTGCACAACTACATGGGAACTGAACAATCGGCTCCTGAATAACTACTGGGTACATAATGAAATGAAGGCAGAAATAAAGATGTTCTTTGAAACCAATGAGAACAAAGTACAACATACCAGAATCTCTGGGACACATTTAAAGTAGTGTGTGGAGGGAAATTTATAGCACTAAATGCCCACAAGAGAAAGCAGGAAAGATCTAAAATTGACACCCTAACATCACAATGAAAAGAACTAGAGAAGCAAGAGCAAACACATTCAAAAGCTAGCAGAAGGCAAGAAATAACTAAGATCAGAGCAGAACTGAAGGAGATAGAGGCACAAAATATCCTTCAAAAAAATCAATGAATCCAGAAGCTGTTTTTTTGAAAACATCAACAAAATTGATAGACCGCCAGCAAGACTGATAAAGAAGAAAAGAGAGAAGAATCAAATAGACAGAATAAAAAATGATAAAGGGGATATCACCACCGACCCCACAGAAATACAAACTACCATCAGAGAATACTATAAACACCTCTACGCAAATAAACTAGAAAACCTAGAAGAAATGGATAATTTCCTGAACACATACACTCTCCCAAGACGAAACCAGGAAGAAGTTGAATCCCTGAATAGACCAATAGCAGGTTCTGAAATTGAGGCAATAATAGCCTACCAGCCAAAAAAAGTCTAGGACCAGATGGATTCACAGCCGAATTCTACCAGAGATACCAGAGGTGCTGGTACCATTACTTCTGAAACTACTCCAATCAATGGAAAAAGAGGGAATCCTCCCTAACTCATTTTATGAGGCCAGCATCATCCTGATACCAAAACCTGGCAGAGACACAACAAAAAAAGAGAATTTTAGACCAATATCCCTGATGAACATCGATGCAAAAATCCTCAATGAAATACTGGCAGACCAAATCCCCAAATCCATCAAAAAGTGTATCCACCATGATCAAGTCTGCTTCATCCCTGGGATGCAAGGCTGGTTCCACATACACAAATCAATAAATGTAATCCAGCATATAAACAGAACCAAAGACAAAAACCAAATGATTATCTCAATAAATGCACAAAAGGCCTTTGACAAAATTCAACAGCCCTTCATGCTAAAAACTCTCAATAAATGCGGTATTGATAGAATGTATCTCAAAATAATGAGTGCTATTTATGACAAACCTACAGCCAATACCATACTGAATGGGCAAAAACTGGGAGCATTCCCTTTGAAAACTGGCAATAGACAGGGATGCCCTCTCTCACCACTCCTATTCAACATAGTGTTGGAAGTTCTGGCCAGGGCAATCAGGCAGGGGAAAGAAATAAAGGGTATTCAATTAGGAAAAGAGGAAGTCAAATTGTCCCTGTTTGCAGATGACATGATTGTATATTTAGAAAACCCCATTGTCTCAGCCCAAATTCTCCTTAAGCTGATAAGCAACTTCAGCAAAGTCTCAGGATACAAATCAATGTGCAAAAATCACAAGCATTCCTCTACACCAATAACAAACAGAGAGCCAAATCATGAATGAACTCCCATTCACAATTGCTACAAAGAGAATAAAATACCTAGGAATCCAACTTACAAGGGATGTGAAAGACCTCTTCAAGGAGAACTACAAACCACTGCTCAAGGAAATAAAAGAGGACAGAAACAAATGGAAGAACATTCCATGCTCATGGATAGGAAGAATCAATATCGTGAAAATGGCCATACTGCCCAAGGTAATTTATAGATTCAATGTCATCCCCATTAAGCTACCAATGACTTTCTTCACAGAATTGGAAAAAAACTACTTTAAAGTTCATATGGAACCAAAAAGAGCCCGCATTGCCAAGACAATCCTAAGCCAAAAGAACAAAGCTGGAGGCATCATGCTACTTGACTTCAAACTATACTACAAGGCTACAGTAACCAAAATAGCATGGTACTGTTACCAAAACAGAGATATAGACCAATGGAACAGAACAGAGCCCTCAGAAATAATACCACACATCTACAACCATCTGATCTTTGACAAACCTGACAAAAACAAAAAATGGGGAAAGGATTCCCTATTTAATAAATGGTGCTGGGAAAGCTGGCTAGTCATATGTAGAAAGCTGAAACTGGATCCCTTCCTTACACCTTATACGAAAATTAATTCAAGATGGATTAGAGACTTAAATGTTAGACCTAAAACCATAAAAACCCTAGAAGAAAACCTAGGTAATACCATTCAGGACATAGGCATGGGCAAGGACTTCATGTCTAAAATACCAAAAACAATGGCAACAAAAGCTAAAATTGACAAATGGGATCTAATTAAACTAAAGAGCTTCTGAACAGTGAAAGAAACTACCATCAGAGTGAACAGGCAACCTACAGAATGGGAGAAAATTTTTGCAAACTACTCATCTGACAAAGGGCTAATATCCAGAACCTACAAAGAACTCAAACAAATTTACAAGAAAAAAACAAACAACCCCATCAAAAAGTGGGTGAAGGTATGAACAGACACTTCTCAAAAGAAGACATTTATGCAGCCAACAGACACGTGAAAAAATGCTCATTATTACTAGCCATCAGAGAAATGTAAATCAAAACCACAATGAGATGCCATCTCACATCAGTTAGATGGCAATCATTAAAAAGTCAGGAAACAACAGGTGCTAGAGAAGATATGGAGAAACAGGAACACTTTTACACTGTTGGTGGGACTGTAAACTAGTTCAACCATTATGGAAGACAGTGTGGCAATTCCTCAAGCATCTAGAGCCAGAAATACCATTTGACCCAGCCATCCCACTACGGGGTATATACCCAAAAGATTATAAATCATGCTGCTATAAAGACACATGCACATGTATGTTTACTGCAGCACTATTCACAGTAGCAAAGGCTTGGAACCAACCCAAATGTCCATCAATGACAGACTGAATTAAGAAAATGTGGCACATATACACCATGGAATACTATGCAGCCATAAAAAAGGATGAGTTCATGTCCTTTGTAGGGACATGGATGCAGCTGGAAACCATCATTCTCAGCAAACTGTCGCAGAACGGAAAAGCAAACACCACATGTTCTCACTTATAGGTGGGAATTGAACAGTGAGATCACTTGGACTCAGGAAGGGAACATCACACACCAGGGCCTGTCATGGGGTGGGGGGAGAGGGGAGGAATAGCATTAGGAGGAATACCTAATATAAATGACGAGTTAATGGGTGCAGCACATCAACATGGCACATGTATACATATGTAACAAACCTGCACATTGTTTACATGTACCCTAGAACTTAAAGTATAATAAAAAATAAAAATAAAATAAATAAAAATCAAACAAATGCATTCCTCCCAAGTAGCAGAATAACAACACAGATTATCACAGTAGATACAGGAAAAGCATTTGACAGAACTTGACACTCATTCATAGTTTTTAAAAAAAATTCTGGAAACTTGGAATAGAAGATAACATCCTCAATCTGATAAAGGGCACCTATAAAATTTTATAACTAATACCTATATCTATTGTTGTAAAGATAAATACTCTAAGATTAGGGAATATCTGCTCTCACCATTTTTAGTCAATATGTACTGGAGGTGTTAACCATTGTTCTAATTGTTAAATAAAAATTAGAAAAATTAGAAACAAAGTAAAACTGTCTCTATTTGCAGATGTCATGATTGTTTACTTAAAAAAACCCAAGAAATCAACAATAATAACAGCAAAAATCTAAAACTAGAAAGTGAATTCAGCAAGACCTGAAGAAACAAAATCTATAAAGATATATAAGCATAAAAATTTATATTTCTGTATACTAGCAGGAAATAATTGGAAAATAACATAATAGCCCCAAATAATTTTATTTATAGCAGCAACAAATTATAAACTACTTAGGACTAAATTTAATGAAAGATCTCTACATGAATGTAAAACCTCTACACTGAAAACTGTAAAATATTGCTGAAGGAAATTAAGGAACCCCTAAATGAATGGTGAATTGTACTATGTTTATATATAAGATGACTTAATATTTTTAAGATGTTAATTCTCCCACATTCTCAAATGTACATAAAAATGCAAAAGATCTAAAATAGCCAAAACATTACTGAATAAGAACAAAGGGCTTACCTACTGTGGCAGGCTGAATAATGGCTCCCTAAAGATGTTCATGTCCTAATACCCAGAACCTGTGAATATGTTACATTAATAGGCAAAAGACATTTTACAGATGCATTAAGAATCTTAAGATAGAGAATACCCTGGGAGAACATGCTAGATTACTTGGGTAGAACAAATTCAAGTGTCTTTATAAGAGAGAAGCACTAAGAGTAGAGTCAGAGATGGAAATAAGATGACAGAAGCAGAGCTTGGAATGATGTAGTCACAAGCCAAGGAAAGCAGGCAATCTTTAGAAACGGAAAGAAGCTTCAAGAAGGAACCAGTCCTGCCAACACCTTGGTTTTTGCTCCTAACACTCATCTCAGACTTCTGACCTCCAGAACCTTAAGTGAATATGTTGGTGTTGTTTTAAGTCACAAAGTTTGTAGTAGTTTTCACTAGCAAGTTACAATATTGATATGGTTTTGATTTGTGTCCCCACCCAAATTGCATGTTGAATTTTAATCTCCAATGTTGGAGGAGGGGCCTGGTGACTGGACCATGGGGGTGGATTTCCAGTGGTTTAGCATCATCCCCCAGTGCTGTCTCATGATAGAGGTCTCATGAGATCTGGTTGTTTAAAAATGTGTGGCACCTTCCCCCCATCTCTTCTCTTCCTCTTGCTCCAGCCATGTAAGACGTGCCTGTTTCCCCTTCTGCCATGATTGTAACTTTCCTGAGGCCTCCCCAGTCATGCTTCTTGTACAGCCTGCAGAACTGTGAGCCAATTAAACCTCTTTTCTTTATAAATGACCCAGTCTCAGGCATTTGTTTACAGCAGTGTGAGAACAGACTAATACAGAAACGAACTCTTCTAACATATAAGACATATACTCTAATAGTAATATAGACAGTGTGATATTGGCAAAGAGATAGTCATATCAATCAACGAAAAATAATAGAATTCAGACATACAGACTCACAAATACGGTCTATTGACTTTTCACAAAGGTGCCAAATAAATTAATGGGAAAAAAAGTATTTTCAAAATGATGGTGGGATAACTGGATATCCACATTTAAGAAATAAACTCTGACCTTGGATAATACACAAAAGTTATTTTGAGATGAATTATAGATATAAACATAAAGGCAAAAACTGCAAAGTATGTACAAGAAAACACAGGAAAATATCTTTACATCTTTGGAGTTGGCAAAAAAATTGCTCAGACAGGATAAGGAAAGTGAAAACCACAAAAAAATTAACAAATTAGTCTTCACCAAAATTAAGATATTTTGCCTGTCAAAAGACACAAGATAGTTAATAGACAAACCACAGACTGAAAAATATTCATAAAACATGTATCTGACAAAGATCTTGTATCAGGATATATAAAAGAACTCCTAAAATACAATAATAGTGAAAAAGAACAGCCCAATTTTTAAAAAGGAAAACTGTTTGAACAGACACTTCACAGGTGAAGATATACACACATAACTAATAGCATATGACAAAGCGATCAGCCTCATTACTCACCAGGGGAACGCCAATGGAAAGAGCAATGAGGTGCTACTATATATCCACCAGAGTGGCTACAATGTAAAAGGCAGATAAAGTGGAATAACTGGAATTTTCATATGTTGATGTATAATATGGAAGTTATATGTTGGACTATAAAATGGTTCAACCACTTTGGAAAATGGTCTGACAGTGTCTTATGCACAGCATAGAGTTACCCTTTGACTTAGAAATTCCATTCCTAAGTATTTATTGAAAAGAAATGAAAACGTGTCCACAAAAAGGCTTGTACAGAAATGTTCATAGCAACTTTTCTTCACAACAGCCAAAAGCTGGAAGCAACTCAATGCCCATCAACCAGAGGATAGATGAGCAAAGTGCAGTATTTGCTTATCTAGTCCATTGTATTCTATAATGGAATACAACTCAGCAATGATAAAGGAGGAGCTACTCAACAGCACCAACAACCTTCACAAATATTATGCTACGTGCAATTAGATTCAAAAAGTACACAGATAGTTCCATTTTGGTGAAGTTCTACAATAGGCCAAAATAATCAAGGTGAAAAAATGAAAGCAGTGACTTCCTCTGAATGGGGAACGATATAGAGGAGACATGAGGAAACTTTCTGGGGAAACAGAAATGTTCTCTATTGTAATGGGGTGTAGGTTACATGTCAGTATTAATTTGTCAGAATTGTACAGTTAAGATTTGTGCACCCTCTTGGGTAGAAATTTTACCCAAAAGGACTAAGTAAAAATTATTTATTTGAGACGGAGTCTTGCTCTGTCACCCAGGCTAGAGTGCAGCAGTGCAATCTCAGATCACTGCAACCTCCACCTCCCGGGTTCAAGTGATTCTCCTGCTTCAGCCTCCCGAGTAGCTGGGATTATAGGTGCCCACCACCGCACCTGGCTAATTTTTGTATTTTTAGTAGAGATGGGTTTCACCATCTTGGCCAGGCTGGTTTCCAACTCCCGACCTCATGATCCACCCGCCTTGGCCTCCCAAAATGCTGGGATTACAGGAATGAGCCACCTCACCCGGCCTATTTATTTTTTTGAGACGGAGTCTCGCTCTGTCACCCAGGCTGGAGCTTACTGCAACCTCCGCCTCCTGGGTTCAAGCAATTCTCCTGTCTCAGCCTCCTGAGTAGCTAGGACTACAGGCATGTGCCAACACACCAGCTAATTTTTGTATTTTTAGTAGAGACCAGGTTTTACCATGTTGGTCAGGCTGGTCTTGAACTCCTGACCTCAGGGGATCCACCCACCTCAGCCTCCCAAAGTGCTGGGATTACAGGCGTGAGCCACCATGCCCGGCCTAAGTAAAACTTATAATAACTGGATGTAAATGTGGGAGGGTGAAGGGGAGAGCTATAGATCAAAGAAGAATGGCAGAATATTGATAATTGTTGAGACTGAGGGTTGGCTAATGGGGGCTTATTCTACTCTTGTCCACTTTGTATGCACCGGAAATTTTTCCTAATAAATTTGTTTTAATAGTGATGTAGGCCAGGCCCAGTGGCTCACGCCTGTAATCCCAGCACTTTGGGAGGCCAAGGCAGGCAGACCACAAGGTCAGGAGATCCAGACCATCCTGGCCAACATGGTGAAACCCTGTCTCTACGCATGCCTGTAGTCCCAGCTACTCAGGAGGCTGAGGCAGGAGAATCGCTTGAACCCAGGAGGCGGAGGCTGCAGTGAGCCGAGATTGCACTACTGCACTCCAGCCTGGGCAACAGAGCGAAAAAAAAAAGTTATGTATAATTCCTTTTGACTACTATAAGACCCACTGAACATTATCTAGTATTTCTAATTAGCTGGAGGTTTAAAATGAGAAATTAAATGACTTACAGCATGAATATGTCTCTCTTTGTTTCTTTGATCCTTTTCATTTGTTTCAATGTACAGAAACAGAATAGAAGTCATTACTGCAATGTGGTCTTGAGCTTTACAACTAACATTTCTTCAGAGAGTAGACAAAAGAATTTTGGTTTTACTTGAAAATTCACAAGCCTTCACATTAGCAAATTGTATAAGAATATGTTTAGTAAACTCAAAATATTAAACTAACTTTAAAAAATTCAATGAAATATAATACTTAAAAGTTTAAGATGGATAGCTGGTTGCAGTGGCTCATGCCTGTAATCCCAGCACTCTGGGAGGCCAAGGTGGGCAGATTGCTTGAGTCCAGGAGTTTGAGACCAGCCTGGGCGACATAGCGAAACCCCATTTCTACTAAAAATACAAAAAATTAGCTGGGCGTGGGGGTGCACGCCTGTAGTCCCAGCTACTCAGGAGGCTGAGGTGGGAGAAGCACCTGAGCCCAGGAGGTCAAGGCTGCAGTGAGCCAAGATCATGCCACTGCACTCCAGCCTAGGCAACTGGACTGAGACCCTGTCTCAAAAAAAAAAAACCAAAAAAAAAGTGTTTAAGATGGAAATTTTATGTGTATTTTATCACAGTTTAAAAAAATTATGTAAGTTAAAAAAAATCCAAATGAAGGCTGAAATGGTTTTTTCTTCCATATCCTCAATATTTACTTTTCTTGCTTTTTGAGGTCACATGGTATTCACTATTACAGTTCCTAGAAATAAAATACTTTGAAAAATATTTCATATAATTGTCCTCAAGTTCCCAAGAAGCAAAGATCTGGGATACCAATATTCCCTTAAATTTTAAAACATAAACGTTCCATGAACAGTTGATTCATCCGTAAACTTCTTCGTGAGTTTAATTTTAGCAGCTTGTTTTATATCAGCCTTTTTATTTCATAACTTAAACACCCCAATTTTGACAGGGGAACAAGAAGAATAAATAGGATGAGTTACATGTGTAAAGAACACTTCAGTATAAATTCACTAACACAGTCTTTAGAGAAAGAGGTAGAATTGTAAAACTGGACTTTCATAACGTTCTGATTTGGATTTTCTTCAAGTGTGTACGCTTTCGTGCTGCAATGTCTCTAGCTGAGCTATTGGGGATGTTTTGTAATCTGTTTTCCGAGAACATGGTGGTTTTAGAAACAGAACAGATATTCCTCCAGGGCAGCTTTGGGCAACCAGGCAGCTGGAACCACTTGGCAGTCTTGGCCAGATACCAGGGCTACAGTGGGAGTTTCTGGGATGAATGAACACCCACCACTATTTTCTATCCTTGAATCACTTGGTTGGAGACATAAAGTCTTGAGAGAAAGCGCCTGATTGACTGAGCTTAGGTGTGAGCCTGCTCCTGGCTGCGTGGGGTGAGAGGAAGTATCTGCCAGAAAGAACCTTCAGGAACCCTTTCAGCCTCCTTGGTGGCAGGTCAGATTATTTCCATTTACTGAACATAATAGAGGAAAGGAAATTCCACAAAATGAAATTGGCTGCTATTGTAGAGGGAGAATGGATGTTGGGTCTACTTCTGAGAGGGACAGTTGTTCAGAAGGGACTTTCTGAATATGGCCATGTTTTGTATTCATTTTATTTTCATGGATACACATCCACAGGCTGCTCAGGTCCAAGGAGATGGCCACGCCTTATGTTCCTGTCGATCACAATCATTTTTATAGGGCTGGACACGGAAGTAGATCACAATGCTTTGGGTGGCACGTAATAGGAAAACTTCAACTTAACTGGCCTAATCATTACAGAAATGTAATGTATGTTCCGGTGAAGGTGGAGGAGTATTTCACATAAGAAGTAATTCTGAGATGGAACAAACACAGGGTGGTTAATTCAGTGGCCAAGTAATGTTATCAAGGATCCAGATTGATTCCATCTTTCTGCTCTGCCATTCTAAGCATGTCAGTCACTGGATGGCTGCAGCAACTCTGGGCTTCAAATCCCCACACACCACTCTCCAGAGGCAGAACAAAGGAAGTACTGTGTCTTTGTGTCCCTTTATAAGAACTAAGAAATTTTTCCTGGAAATCCCTCAGCAAATGTGTCTTCATGAATCATTGGTCACACTGAGTCACATGCCTCTTCCATGAGGTAACATTAAGGAAATGGAATGTCACAACTGGCTTAATCAGGGTAGCTGGGAAGGGGGCAACCTTCCCGAAAGCTCATGGCTACAAAGAGTAAAATGGACAGCTGCACAAAGTCAGGTAAGATTTTGTTAGCAAATAGTGAACATTCGTCACATTTGTGGCTGACTATATTTGAGAAATTTCCCACTTTAGGAGTCCTGCCCACCAAAGAGGAAAACAGAACTCACCTTCCCAGTCAGCAGGCGTGTTTGGATAGCGGTATGTCACCTGGACTCCTCCCATCAGACACACCTGCATCATGCTTGAATTCAGAACGGAGAAAAGCATGGAATTAGGTGCCAGGCAGAATCCATGTTCCAGTGAAGGTGGAGGAGCACTGCAGAAAGACAGTCGACTTTTCGGAGACAGCTGAGTGGTAGCATCCTGTGCATAGCATCTGCGCTGTAGGCGGCAGCGGATGCAGGCCTCCGCTGGAGCAGCTTGGTAGGATAATTTGGGTATTGTTCCAGGTTATGTAGCCTTCCAGCCTTTATTTTCCAGCCTTCCTGGAAGTTCTATGAGCTCCCTATGTTTCTGAAACAATTCCTTTCTGGCCTAAACTAGCTTGAGTGGATTTTGTCGTTCATTACCAGGAATTCTGCAAGGAAGAAGTAGGCAAAACTGTGTCCACTACAGTAGGGGATCAACAGATACTTGACATTGCAAAACACCAGGGGGTTGTATGCTCTGTGGAGCACCACAATGTAGCACTCACAGACGATAAAGTATGAAGATGCCCCAGATGTTATACCCTGACGCCAAAGTCGGCTTCCTTTCTGCCATTGTCTTCCTTGTGATGCCCACTCACCAAGCTTTCCCTGGAAGTCTGCCTGGTCTCTCCCCTTGAGCCTTGCCACCCTGAGAGTTCCTTGACACCCTGAGAGTTCCTCCCACCCCTGCCTAATGGGTAGCTATAACTTAATACGGTGTGGAAGTAATCATAGACCAGCCCAACCAAGACAAGCCAAGCATAAATGTAAACGTTTTTAAAAACAAAGTGCTACAGAGTGACATAATGGGTTACGGAGACACAGAAGGGGGTGGGTGGAGGGTGCCGAGGGATAAAAAACGATATATTGGGTAGAACGTACACTACTCAGGTGACGGGTGCACCAAAGTCTCAGACTTCACCACTATACAATTCATTCATGTAACCAAAAGTCACTTGTACTCTAAAAACTACTGAAATAAAAAATATTTTAAAAACATGAAATGCTATGTATGTTTAATTTTGTATCCTCTTACATACAACCAAAAGGTAATGTACCTACCCTGCAATTAATTTAACATTTTTATAAAACAAAAAACATTATGGCAACATGAATGATACTTTAAATAGCAGAAGGAAAAACTGCATTTACAATTCTGCTCCTCCCCTGCCTCAACAGAACTATTTGTGCCTCTTAACATTGTGTCATTTGTATATCTCAATGCCTCTATTTTACCCTTACATTCATTAAATGGTTACAATGTATTTTACCTAACCACTACCACCCTCACTAGATGGTCAAGAAGCTTCTGGCTTGCAAATGTTCTTAGAGTAATTTTGTATTAAACAGGTGTAAAAGATTATGCTTCTTTTGGATAATGCAAATCACTGAACCATGTAAATATTTCTAATAGCTTTGCATTGCTATTGGTAATGTAGGTGTGGATGAGTTTCACTACACCATTGCCAGCAATGGGTATGTTTCTAATATTCAATAGAAGCAAAATGGAAACTTATGCTGTTTTATTCTGTAGATTTTAATATTATTGTTTTCCTGTGATTGTAAAGATGCCCTCATTCAGCATTGTCACAGAATCTTCGAAGACACAGGGTGAGCACCAGGCTCATGGGTTGTAACTGTGATAAAGATGTGCACATTATCAAGAACGTTTCAGAAAGTGCCATGTGGTTTTCTTCAGGAGCTGGTTTTAGGCAGAATTAATCCTTTTAGAGGGTTATTATATTGGATTGTCCTAGTTATGTCAAAGGATGGCCTGGGGGAGGGGATTTCTTCATTTGTCTGAACTTTCAAATTTTCTGCTTAGTGCATAATGAAGAATGTTCACCAAATTTGTGGCACTAAATGTAAACTGCATTCTTGACATTTGAAAAATCTGAAATAGATTAATGTTACAGAACTATAGCAGTTCTCTGTGACATCCCTTCCCAAAAATAGAATTGCTATTTCTTAGATAAATTATTCTTCCTTTTCCCTATTATTTTATCTGCTACAAATATAAGCAGTGACTTTAAAACAAATAGCCATGAAAGAAATTTACATTTTGGCAAACATGACTTAATTTTGAATGCTGGGATAGGCTTTCTCACAGAAAGCCAGGGTCCTGAAAAGCAATGTTCTTTTTTGAACTGCATTTTGAAAAGGGAAATTAATTGTAATTCTTGCTTTTCCAGGCCGTGCCATCCCTGGGGGGGACAAACAAAAAGTAACAAAATAATTTTTGGCTTCAAGCACCCAACAATGGAAATGCCGAAACCCATGTCCTCTAAGTCCTTTTCTTCCCCTAGCAGAGGGCCCTCTGCCTACACGGTGCACCGTGGTGGCCATTTAATGTACTCCTGCTTGGTACCCACCTCTGCTCTGCCCCCTGGTGGCCACTGACACCATTGCTGCTGCCTCAGCACAGTTTGACCTTGCCGCTGCCAGGAGCCGCCTCTCCTCTCATCACTGTCCCCACTCTCCTGCCATGCCTCAGGGGACTGCTGAAGCTGTTATGGCAGAAGAGCAGTGGGCTTTGTTTCCTCAACACATCATAGCAACCACTGTCTAATAAGCTCACACCTTCAGGATCTTACCGCCCCTTTTCCTGAAAAGCTCCACTCCGGCAACCCTGGCCCTGCATCATCAAAGGACATTTAAGTGCCATAACATATTATTGCCTCAAAAAAGTTTCTCCCTCTTCAACAACTGGGACAACTGGATAACCACATGCAAGAGAATGATGTTTGGCCATTAACCACACCATACATAAGACTTAACTCAAAATGAATCAAAGACTTAAATGTAAAAGCTAAAACTCTTAGAAGAAAACAGGAGAAAATCTTCACGACCTTGGATTTGGCAATGGATTCTTAGATAAGACAGCAAAAGCACAAGCAACACGTGGAAAAAAGAGACACATTAGACTTCATCAAAATCAGAAACTCTTTTTGTGCATCAAAGGACCCTATCAAGAAAATAAAAAGAAAAACTACAGAATGGGAGAAAACGTTTACAAATCATATATGAAAGGATCTAATATCCAGAATATTTAAGAAGTCTATGACTCCCCAACAAAAAGACAACCCAATTTAAAAATGGCCACAGGACTTGAATTGATATTTTTCCAAGAAGATACGCAAATGACCAACACACACTTGAAAAGATGCCCAGAGCTGGACATGGTGGTATGTGCCTGTGGTCCCAGTTACTCAGGAGCTGAGGCAGGAGGATCACTTGAGCCCAGGAGTTCAAGCCTGGAGTGAGCTATGATCTCACCACTGCATTCCAGCCCAAGCAACATATGGAGACCTGGTCTCCAAAAAAAAAAAAAAAAAAAAAAAAAAAAAAAAAAAAAAATATATATATATATATATATATATACACACACACTCTCAATAGTCACTAGTGAAATGCAAACTGAAACCACATTGAAATAGTACTTAACACTCACTAGAAGGACTATAATTAAAAACACAGACAATAGCAAGTATTGGCTAGAACGGGGAGAAATTGGAATCTTCATACTTTGCTAATGGGAATGTAAAATGGTGCAGCAACTGTGGAAGACAGTTTGATGGTTCCTCAAAATTTTAAACAGAATTACTCTATGACCCAGTAACTCCACTCCTGGATGGAATAAAAACTTTGTCCACACAAAAACCTGTACGCAAATAGCAGCACTATTCATAATAGCTAAAAGGTGAAACAATCTGAATGCTCCATCAGCTGATAAATGGATAAACAAAATGTGGTCTATCTGTAGAAAAGAGCACTACTCAGCCCTAAAAAGACAAAGGGAGTACTGATACATGCTGTAACATGGATAAGCCTTGAAAACATTATACTAAATGAAAGAAGCCAGACATGAAAGGCCATGTATTATATGATTCCATTAATACAGAATGTTCAGAATAGGTAAATCCATACTGACAGAAAGCAGGTGAATGGTTGCCAGGGGCTGAGGGGAAGGAGAAATTGGAAGTGGTTGCTTAATGAGTCCTTTAGGGGTGATGAAAGTGTTTCGGAACTAAATAGGGATAGTGGTTTTACAGCATTGTGAATGTACTAAATGCCACAGAACTGTGTACTTTAAAGTGGTTAATTTCATGTTATGTTAATTCCATCTTAATAAAAATATGAAAAGTTTAAAATTTGTTAAAAGGTCTCCTCCAACACTGATGCGTATCCCCCAGAACAGAAACCTTCTGTGTCAGGTCTCCCAAGGCCCGAACATCAGTCCCAGGGGCCGTCTATCATTTTCTTTCAGAAATCTCACTGGGGCCTCACGTAAATGGAACTGGGAAGGGGGAGGCAAAAAATGTCCCTTGGGCCACCTAGGTCTTACTATATAATGAAAGAAATGATTTCCAAATATGCCAAGACTGGAGAGCTTGTGTAACCAAGAAAACCCGTAAGGATGAAGGAGCAGAACAGAAAGTCAGTGGTTTGGGGTTGGTTACATTTGTGGTTAAGGAAGGGCAGGGAGAGGGGAGGAGAGGACTGTGGGAGGCGAGAAAAAAGAAGAAACAGAGAAACAGAAAAAGGAGACAGGAAGGCAGGAAGTAAGGAGGAAAAGAGAGAGAAAAGGAGGAGGCAAGAGAAGAGAACTCAAGATCCCTTTTCAAACTTTGAGACCCTGACAACTTTGCCTGTGGCATCTGTCCTGCTGTGAGGGAGGACTCCAAACTCAGTTTCATTTCCCCCCAGTGCAAGTGCATCTAAGTCCCTATTCTGTGGTTAAAGCTTGAAAAAAATGCAGAAACCCACATGTTGCATTTTATTACAGCATTAATGCCAGTAGAAGATAATGAGTGATGCCAGCGCCTTTTCTGTCTACAACCTGGACTAGGAGTATGACCAGCCCCAGAGAGGAGAGGTGCCTTTTACCTGTGTACTTACAGAGGCTGCCCTCTTTGGTGCTGAGGGTGGGTTGTGTCCTCCCAGTGCCAGGGTATCACTCCCTTGCAAGCCTTTCTTGGCTAAACTGATTTCCTCACCCCCTCCCCGCTTCCTTCCTGCACCCCTTGTCTTCACTTTCTTCTCTCAATATCTCTTGGTACCACATAGATCCACTTATTTCACAGACCCAGAAACTGGGGCCACGAGCTCCCATGATTTCTGCCCCCATCACAAGTGGTTAGGAGCAGCAGCTGCCGTGTGAGCATTCATGTGAGTGGCCGTGTGAGACTTCACCAGACTCCGGGTCCTTAGCCGGGAGCTCCTTCCCAATCATTCACACCTGGCCTTGCTGCCTTTACATCTGGGAGGCTGGTGACCCCTGCAGGTGCCTGCAAAAGGAAGGAGTTTGTTGGTGCCAGAGGAAGAAATGGAGAGACCAGAAGCGAGGGGGCTAGCAGAGGTCTGTCCCTTCGCCAGGCCTGAGTGAGGGAGGTGTGGGAGGGAGTCTGAGGGCGTTTGTGACCGGCCATGTGAGAGTCTGGGTGGACCCAGTGCAGCTGTGCCCAGAGACAAGGGAGGCACGGATCTGGAGAGCCCACCCTGCCACTCCCACCTCAGAGTGTCCTAGGGGAAGGACAGCAGAGCCACGCCCTCCCCAAGAAAAGGCACTTGGAGCCACGGCAGTGAGGGGCCCTTGAGAAGGCGGGAATGGGAGGGAGAAGTCGGTTTGTTCTTGTGCACAGGTGAGGTGGCACCACCACAGGCACTCCCAGAAATGACTGGCAGCCTGGGGAGGTGGAGGCGAGAGGGGTCTGGGGAGGTGACTGGCGGTGGAACTGCATCCTGGCACGTAAGCATTACACTGGAGGACACTCTCACCCTGCATAGCATATCCTCAAGTTCACGTTCATTTGGTTGCTTATTCTACAGAACATCCATATGTTCCAGCTGGCATTCTTATGTGGAGGGCACCCAAAGGTGTGCAAGACGGACAAGATCTCTGCTCTCTGGGTGCTCGCCTGCATACAGTTTAGCATCTCCATTCTTTTTTGGAGTTCCCCACTCCACAACCTAGCTGGACAAGAAGTGTAATACACAGTGGAAAAAAACCACACCAATAACCGAAAAAGAGACAGTTTGGGGTAGCTTTGAAAACTTCCTGCAGAGGCATCATTAATCTTTTTTCTTGGTAAGGTTCTTGAAAGCAAGGCCTGTATCTCTGCAAAGGACCTCCTTTACGAAGTGCTTGGCGGACATGAAATGATGCTGTTCCATTTCGGATGCGCTTTCCTCATTGCAGACATGACCTCAGGGTGGCTCCTGGCGGGAGACCCACAGGGGGCTCTGTCTGAAGCTGCTCGAGGAAACCAGCTGGTACAAGACTCTATCACAATTTTTTTTAGTGCACAGCCGGATTGGGTGCAAGGCTGCAGTGGGAGGTGGCGCATCACGTGGTGGGAAAGTGGTGGGGGTTGTGTGTGGGACCTTGCCGCCTAATTAGAGGGCTGGGGAAGGTAGGATCAGTGGAGGGCATGAGCAGCGGCAGACAATAGACAGAGCCCAGCAGGGTCCTAGCAGAGCCAGGGCTCTCCACTCCCGATAGAAAATGAGCTGCTGTGGATACTGCCAGGGAGGCCAAGAACGCCTGCCTTTGAGTTTGAGCTCTCAAAATAAAAATGAAAACAGAAACATTTGTTGCTTTCCATATCCTAATAAGAATAGTGATTGACACACCACCCTTCATTTTAACACTCTCTGGGTGTGAATGAAAAACACAAACAAACAAACAAAAAAACCAGAAAGAATAATTTCACTGAATGACTTTCAGCGCTGAAATTCACTTTTCCTGGGCAGTTAAGCCAAGCTATTGGTTTTCAAGTTTCAGAGGGAAATTGTTTTATCCACACTGCATTATGGAATAATCATCTTATTTATTTCCAGAATGGTATTTCCTCTGCATTTTAACTTTTCACCTATAAGCCTTACAGAGATGAAATAGTAAGCAAGAGAGTGAAGAGGTTTATTTTAAACTTTTTATTTTGAGATAATTGCAGAGGCATGTGCAGTTGTAAGAAATAATATAGCGAAATTCTAAGATGTCCTATGTACCATTTGCCCAGTTTCTCCAATGGTAACATCTTGCCAAATTATAGTGCAATATCATAGTCAGGATATTGATTGACAGAATCCATCACCATATTCAAATTTCCCTTGTTTGATATGTGTTGTGGTGTATACGGGTGTGTGTGTGTTTAGTTGTACGAAACATGAAGCATTTTGTGCTCTGATGAGGAAAAGTGCCTTCCAAGTACACAATGATTATCATGACGTTTTGTTTGCGGCTATTACTTCTGCATTCTTTTGTTTGTTTGGTTGGTTTGGTTTTGAGACAGAGTCTGGCTCTGTTGCCCAGGCTGGAGTGCAGTGGCGAAATCTTGGCTCACTGCAAGCTCCGCCTCCCAGGTTCACGCCATTCTCCTGCCTCAGCCTCCCAGGTAGCTGGGACTACAGGCACCCGCCATCACGCCCAGCTAAGTTTTTGTATTTTTATTAGGGATGGGGTTTTACCGTGTTAGCCAGGATGGTCTCGATCTCCTGACCTCATGATCCACCCTCCTCGGCCTCCCAAAGTGCTGGGATTATAGGCATGAGCCACCGCGCCCGGCCTACTTCTGCATTCTTGGTAGATAATTTTGTAGATCCTATTTATGTAATACCTTCTATCTAATAACATAAAGACTCATATGACTATTCTTACGTCAATGAAGATATGTACTTAACATCTTTAGATTTTAAAGATCTTGCTATTAGAAGCCTGGATACATTCAGCTAGATTTGGAGCCTGCTAGGATTCCTTGAATATTTAAACCTGAAGCTGGACTCCACATTTCTTTGAATGATCACAGTTAAATCAAACTTTCCTTTTCTCTATTTAAATTGTCCTTCTTGTCATATTGCCAAAATAATATATTCTTGGGCTAGTAACTTAATAGCACATAAGTACATCATTGTTATTTTATTGTTGTTGTTTTTAACTGAATTTGAGAGCACTAAGGAGAGAAAAAAATAAGTGTCCTGGGGGATCTCCTTTCAGCCCATGGGTCCCCAGACTGCCTAGGGGGTTCCTTTTAAGGGAAACTCACTGCTGTCATCACCCAAGAGAACCAGGGGGCATGTCTCTCCCGGAGCCGCAATCCCTGGGGGTCACTGCCTTCTCTGTGGGGTGGCGCATACAGGTCATTCTGTACACAGGTGTCATTAGCACAGCACAAGGGGCTTGAGGTACCAACTACTGACAGTTCAGGCTTTCTCTCCTTCTGTCCCCTCTCTGTCAGTGCCTCATCTGGCCTCTTGGGACCTCTGACCTCCCCGACTTTCTCCAGGACAGTAACCAGCCAGGCCACTTCTTGGACCTCATCATCTGGCTCTCCCGTCTGAGCCACCTCCAAAATCTCTAACCCTCAGCCCCCTGACTACAACCTCCTCCCATGGAATCCCATAGCTCAGCAGTATCTTAAGGGTCATTGGGTTCAACTTCCACATCTCAAAGAAAAGCCATCTGTAGTTATTAAGTGATATGACCACAGGCAAACAGCTGAGGGTGTTGCCTGTATGACCTGGGTAAGAGAAGAAACAAAACCTCAATTTCTATGCATGTAGAATGAGGGTAATAGTAGTACTTTAGGGTTGGAAGAGGAACTGATTTAAAGTGAGCAAAGCACTTTAGTGAGAGGCAGCATTTGAATTAATAAGATCTCCTGACTTTCCTTCCTCAAACTGCCTCATCTGCTCTGTTCCCGTCAGTGACCTCAGTCCTCCAGCCTCTCCCTAACCCTGCAGACCATTCCTCCTTCCCTCTTTACTTCCCCATCCAGCCTGTGCCTGTCGCCTGCCCCTTCAGACTTTGTTCTCTGGCCATCCCCAGCCCTGGTCATCCCCATAAACACAATTTCGGCTCCTCCTCCTGGGCCATGGGGCATTGCTACATAAAGCCATAAAAGGTGGGTGCTGACTGGATCCACCATGACTTGACCAGTTGATCTTTCTCTCTCCCGTGGACTACTTCAAGGTGAATTCCTCTTTGCAGTCCTTTCCGATGGGTGCCCAGTGCTGAGTAGACGTGTTTGCTGAGTATCCCATGGCAGGGACCATTCAAAGCCAAGGCACAGAGGTGGTGAGATACAGCGGGTGATCAGGGAATGGCAGCAGTCTGGTTTGGCTAAGCGTGCAGTGTCTATAGTAACATGGCCTCCTAAGTCCAATGTGATGATTAATACTGAGCATCAACTTGACTGGATTGAAGGATGCCAAGTATTGATCCTGGGTGTGTCTGCCAGGGTGTTGCCAAAGGAGATTAATGTTTGAGTCAGTGGGCTGGGACAGGCAGACCCACCATTAATCTGGGTGGGCACAATCTAATCAGCTGCCAGCATGGCTAGAATATAAACAGGCAGAAAAACGTGAAAAGGAGAGACTGGCCTAGCCTCCCAGCCTACATCTTTCTCCCGTGTTGGATGCTTCCTGCCCTTGAACATTAGACTCCCAAGTTCTTCAGTTTTGGAACTCGGACTGACTGTCCTTGCTCCTCAGCCTGCAAGACGGCCTATTGTGGGACCTTGTGATCATGTGAGTTAACACTTAATAAACTCACCTTTATATATATATTCCATTAGTTCTGTCCCTCTAGGGAACCCTAATACACATACACCCAACAAGCTGGACTTGAGTCCTAGATCCACCACTTTTACCACCTGTATGACCCAGGTAAGCGAAGAAGCAAAACCTCAATTTCTATTCATGTAGAATGAGGATAATAGTCATACTTTAGGGTTGGAAGGGAACTGATTTAAAGTGAGCAAAGCACTTAGCACAGAGCCTATGACATCTAACCCCCAAATAAGTCCTAGTTCTTAGAATAACAGAACTACAGGCTGTCATGCAGATCACGGAGGATCTGAGACTTGACTTGGTGGTCAGTGGGCAGACATTGAGAGCTCCTGGGCAGAGGGGTTGGGAAGGCATGTCCAGAACTGTGGTTGATGACACTCACTTTGGTTGCTGAGTGTAGCGTGAACAACACTCTTGGAGCAGGAAGGAAGTGGAGTGGGGTCAGAGGGGCCAGTTGGAGACTAGATGCAAAAAGTGCCCAAGATGGCCTGGTGACGGCGGGGGTTGGTGGGGTGGACATGAGGTGGTACACATCTTGGAGAGCACCATCAGTCTGTGACATGGGGTTTTTCATCTCTGGGTCAGGCATCAATTAGGCTGTTCTCCATCCCTTCTGTTCTGAAGGCCAGGGATTCTTTAGGCAGCTCTGCCTCCTGCTGGGTTGTGGCTAAGGTTCTCAGGCAGGGGAGCTCTGGCTTCACCAGGGCTGAGGTTCTCCAGGCTGGCTGTGCACACCACAGTCACCTCCGCAGCTCTAAACAGCTGGCTCCACTCCCATACTCCCACCCACCCGAGGCACTGAATCAGTTCATCTGAGTGGTACTGGGTGGAGATGGTGCTGAAGCTCTCCAGGTGACTCCACTGTGCAGCCAGGATGGAGCCGCAGTGAGACCAGGGACCAGGCCTCAACTGAGAGTTAGCACCAAGATAGAGCACCCTGCCTTGTGTTACACCTCCAGCTGTCTCCAGGTGGGACAAGCAACTGCCACAATCTCTCGATTCTCAGGACAACTCTCTATTAGAGAATCGAGAGATTGTGACAGTTGCCCATTTGGACTGGGGAGACCTGTCACCAGGCCACTGTGGCGGTCTTTCAGATCTATCCAACAGCCACTACCCCTCCTTCCTGCTGAACAAAGCTCCAGTTTGCTTCAGGTTGTGGCAGCAAAGTGGGCTCCTCCCCGCCAAACCCAAAGGATGAACCTTGATGGATTGAAATCAACCACAGTAATGGTAGCCCCATCCATCTCTGCCAGGGCCTGGTGTGTGGCCATGTGACACAGCCTGGCCAATGAGATGTAAGGACAAGGTGACCAAGAGGCTTCTGGGAAATATTTTCCTTCTCAGTGTAGAGATACACATAGAGAGGGCCCTTCCCCTTTCCCAGCTCAGTGTGGCCACCACCGTCTTGTGACCATGTGGGGAGACTTGACTGATCCTCCTTGGTCCCTGAGCTGTAGGGCCAATCCTGAAGCAGCCCAGTTCCAGTGACTGTTAAACAAAACAATAAATGTCCTTGGCGTGTAAGCTACTTTTGGTGGAATATTCTGTTATTCGCAGGCAAAAACTTCCAAAAGATACAGGCATGCTCACTAAGTAATGTCTCATAAGTGAGTTGTACAAAGAATATTGGGTTTCTGATTGTTTTAGTTGGTCTGTTTTAACATCCAAGAGTTGTTCAGGATGAAGTAATTCATAGTTACAATCCTACTGACACTGACACACTCCCTGAAAAGAGAACCTCCTCCCTTCCAGTGAAATGCAGGGTCCTTAGAGACTCTGTAATCCACTGGTAATTAAATGGACCCTTATTAATTAGCATTCCTGTCAACAGCTTGGCAGCTTGGTGGAGCATGTGGCCTGGGGTGGCAGGGGTGATATGGGATAGTGTACTTAAAGGTAAAGTAATACTTAGGTGCACAGGTCACAGCTGAGCCCCAATAAAGACAGGATTTACATAGACATTTTAGCTGATAAGTTTTAGGACAATTCCACAGTCTCATGTCTATCCAGTTCCATGAAGTTAGTTAATTTTCATTGAATTATAAATTTCCAGCAAGTTGCATTTTAATGTATTTGTGCCTTTAAATTTGTATACAAAGATTGCATAGGCTGTCAATTTGATGAACTCCTCACACTATATTGTGTGATACATATAATTAAAGCACCAAGATTCTATACTGACAAAAGCAGAAAGTGTCTTGAAGTGAATATTAGAATTCTAAATTGGCAATTTTCATTCCATGCCAGAAGTATTTTTTTCCCCCTGTGAGTCACAGCTCAGTTG
Organism: Chlorocebus sabaeus; assembly: GCF_047675955.1. Taxonomy (NCBI): domain Eukaryota; kingdom Metazoa; phylum Chordata; class Mammalia; order Primates; family Cercopithecidae; genus Chlorocebus; species Chlorocebus sabaeus. The sequence continues at coordinate 33,083,391 of NC_132916.1, forward strand.
TAGTCATAAAAATCGGGGGGGGGGGGGGGGAGAGGGCAGTGGGGGGAATTGTGAACATTAAAGAAGTATTTATTTAACATGTATCTTTTCAAAAATATATCTAACAGATAAATTAGGATGAGCTATAGATATCAAATAAGAGGTGTATGTGATAGAAACTATGATACAAACTGTAAAATCTACTAGTAGAGTCTGGATGAAAAGCATCTATGAGTTCATCATTCTGTTGCAATTTTTGCATCTGAGACTGCATAAAACCGTATCATTACCCAATCTCCTGCCTATATAATTCTTGCTTTAATTCAAAATCCAGAAATTCAGAAGGCATTTTCAAGTGAATGTAAAGATTCTTAAGTTCCTCTTGATCCCTATAGCCCCATGCAGCAAATACTCTGGGATAAGTGAGAGGAGGAAATAAAGAGCATAGCTTGACAGCTTCAGTAACCTCCAAAGTACCTTTCCATGCTGGGGACAAAATGCATGTATAATAGCAGCATGGTGTACTGAACTTGGGCATCAAGAACGCCAGATCTCAGGTCCTTTTACTAGCTGTGTGCCTGTGGGCCGACCAGTTCACCACCCTGAACCTCAGTTTCCTCCCATCTCAAATTGAGATACCTACTTTCCAGGCTTCTTATAAACTCCAAATTAGACAAAAGAAATGAAGTGTCCCAAATAAAAGCAATTTGGAAACTATAAAGTGCTTTATAAATGTCAGATACTTATAATACTTTGTCTTCCTCTTTAATCTCTCTAAAGTATATGAAACATGTCAACAGTTTTGTTTCTAAAGCAATGCCACATACAAAACCGATGTAAAATTCTGTAAAATAGCCATCAGGTAACAGTGGAGAAACAGCCAGGTCCGTATAATACGCCACTGCTGTGACAGCCGAAGTATTTTCTCATATAGTGTCCTGCAGTGAGGTAAGTTGGGGAGCTTCATTGCTTCAAATAACTGCTTCCTCTAATTCTACCCATGTCATTCTTTTCAATGGTTCTAATTTGCCCAGCAGATATTTCCTGGCCAGCTGAGTTGGGTAGCATCAGGTTCCAGTAGCTTGCTTACGGTCTATTTTAGACCAAGATCCTAAGGTGTGAGACCACAGCTAGTAATTGGCTGCACCAGAGGTTTTTAGGCTGATGTTTCCACTGAGATGGTAATTATGTAATCATCAGTTCCAAGTGAGGTGAGGCAGAGTCTCCGTAGGGCAGGTGACAAAGAAACCTAAGACCCCCTCAACCCCTCACCCAGGCTGCAGCTAAAAATAAGGGGTCAGAGAGTGGAAAGGGAAGATGTGTGGGGAAACTTCCTTGGAGAAAGGAGTGTGGGGTGCTATGCCCTTCATCTCAAGCCAGCGAGAGGGGCTTCCCCAGGGGCCTGGGACTGCCAGAGACTGTAGTTACGTGGCCTGGAGAACTGGAGCCTGACTCACTCTTGGGTAAGCTAAAGCTCCCGCCTATGGCAGCCTGGAAGGGGCTGCACCCAGACAGGCCTGAGCTCTCAGAATCACTAGGGTAACAGATGTGTGGGTTTTCCCTTGGGACCTCTCTAAAGGGACACTGAAAGCTGGAATAAACCCTGTGTTTTTAGGATTTTCAGGAGCCCCCAGGAGGGAGGTCCCCATCAGTGGGAGACTCCAAAGGATCAGGAAAGACCTACAGGAGCTGCTTTAACCACAGGCCAGCACGGCAAGCTTGAAGCTGCTCAACTACAGGAAGAAATGCTCCATCTCCTTCCTTCACCTCCTTCTCCTCACTGCCGGTTTGATCCAAGCTGGGTCTTAAACAACCTCTAGTGAATAGGGGGGCGGGTTGGGATGGGGGGCAAGCCTAAGCCTAGTGCACCCCTTCAGGGAAGGCCAGCTAGAGAGCTTAAACCGGGGGCTGGAATGGGGGAGGAAGACTTACTTTCTGTGAATTTTGATGCATTTGTTTAAAACTTGCACCCAACATTATAGTTTTGAAATGAAGCTGTGGTTGAGATTTAGTTATGACAGGACTATCAGTTATCTAAGAATGAGCAGAAAAATCCAGGGCTTTACCCCCAAATTTCTTCCCATCCAGGGACAGGAGAAGATAACCAGCACTGAATAAATTTTAAAATGAGAGCGAGAGACCAAAATAAAGTGGCATTGTATGATGTCTCACAAGTTGTGAATTCAAAACACATAGTTTTATTTAAAACGGGCAGTGGTCCATTTCACAATGGAGTCCATTGACCAGTAAATGGGAATTGTTGATATGTCATGTTGAGTCACTGGAAAATACTTTAATCCTGAAGAACACAAAATATTTTGTTTCGGGTCCTAAAATTATCCAATCAATGAATAGGTACTTATTTTCTATTATGTTTGAAATCCTCCTGAGTATTTTGAAGAATATTTACATGCCTTTAGTTCAGGTTAGTATCATTTCCCACCTGGAACGATGCCTTACACATGGTATGTGCTCAAAAATATTTGCAATTTAGTTATTCTTTACAAGATGCTTAGCACCAAAGGAAGTGGCATTTTTCCAATGTTGATGACAAATAGCACTTCAGCTGGAAAATCCCCATATTTATAAAACGTGGTGCAAACCTGAATGGAGAGTGCTTATGATCTCACTTGTATTTAACACCGTAAAGTGCTGCTAAATGGTCTAATAGGAGAGAAGGGAATTTAAACTAGAAACACATAAATGGAGTGCTTTTTGCCGTTCAACTGTGATCACGAACAAAAAACGATTGGCCACGGGGGACCTAGACTGGAATCTCCTTCTCCTGATCACTACACCTCAGGCCCCCAGTTTCTCTCCTGTGGATGGGGACGCCAGACTGCCTCCTCAGATTCAGAAGGTACGATTACGTGCATACTCTGCGAACTCTGAAGTGCTCTACAAATGCAAGGGCTTAATAACAGCCAACAGTTTAATATTCGTTGATTGCCACGTGCATAGCTCTTTACATCTATTTTCTCATGCAACCTTCATAACAGCCCAAGACCTCCATAGGTACTATTAATAATATTTCCTGCTACTTGACATCGGAGGAAACAGAGGCTCAGCAAGTGGCTCCAGGTTATACAGAGCCCTAACCTGAGCCAGTAAATCCTTCTTACCCGCAAGCATTAAGCTTCCGGACTGCCTGTTGTTATTTAACAGATGCGCTGGGATCCGATAGGGGAGCAACAAATGTGGCTCGGCAAATTGCTAATTTAAAAGCGGACACCTGCCCATGACGCCGGCTCTGTTCTGACCTCCTGGCCTCCAGCCCTCTCCAGGCTCCTCCCACCCGCTCCGGCCGTCGCCACGCCTCGGAGCTTCTACGCATGCGTTGGCGGGACCCGCGCAGGCCCAGTGGCCGAACGGCGACCTGGGGCTACCCCGCCAGCTCCAGCGCCGCTTCCTTGGTCACTGCCCGGGGAGAGCCGGAGGATGAGCTGAACCTCGCAGCCGCTGCTATCTCCAGCGCTCATCACAGGTGCTTTGGGTCAGGCCGAAAGCCTCCTTCCCTGCGCCCTCGCCAAGCTCATTCCCCGGCCGGCTCCGCCCGCCCTGCAGCGGCCTGGCCCCGCAGTCTGGCGGCCCGGGCGGCGGCGGGAGGTAGTTTGTGTACGGTTACCGTGGAGACGCTGGCGGCAGGGCAAAGTGGGAGGGCGGCCGGGCTGGGTGAGGATGCTGCTGCGCCCTGCCCTGGCTGGGACCGTGGAAGAGCGGGCACTGCCGTGGGTAGGGGACCCGCTGTCTGCGCGGGAGGTGAGGTCTCCCCTGCGGCTCACCGGGGACCCCTCCTGCGGTCGTCTGCCTATGTGTCCTCGGATAGGGTAGAGAGGCGATGAGTGCCCTGTGCATGTTGTCAGGGGTCCGGGGCGGTTGTCTTTATTTATGTACTGTCGCACTTAGCCAAGTGCGTGGTGGTTAATAGAAGCCCAGTAATATTTGTTGAATGAGAGTGGTAGACTAAGGGGCTTTGTCTAGGCAGGCGGTGACCAGGCCAGAGTCATACAGTTTATATCTGGGCACTTTCAGGCAACAGGGCCTCAATAAATAAAAATGTATGTGTAACAATATTTAACATACGTTAAAATCATGGAGCGTATACATAATGCCTTTTGTGATCCATTCCCACAAGTAACACAACAGATCTTACGTCCCACCCTGATTTATAATTATTATACTTTAACTTGGTTGAAAAGCAAGCACCATTTATTATTTTTATCCTGGTTTCTTAATCTATGGGATTCTGGTTAGTTGTTGATATTAATTTGGCATCGCTGATATTCAATAAAATGCTTAATAAAAATTATCTGTTTTCATAAAGGCAAGCACCACCACCCGCCGTTTAAAAGGAGAAATACCTAATGTAAATGAGTTGATGGGTGCAGCAAACCAACATGGCACATGTATACCTATGTATCAAACCTGTACGTTGTGCCCATGTACTGTAGAACTTAAAGTATAATAATAATAATAAACTTTATGTATAGAAACACTGAACAAACATCATTCTCTCTTTTGCAGTTTCTTTTTTAAAATGCAGTTTTTCATTCGTAGAAATGAGTTTGCTGTATCCTTTTATCATGTAGCACTTGGGCAATAATTGTTAACATCTGTTAACATTGTTAACATTTTAAGGGCCATATTAAAAAATGTTAACATTGGCCGGGCGCGGTGGCTCAAGCCTGTAATCCCAGCACTTTGGGAGGCCGAGACTGGCGGATCATGAGGTCAGGAGATCGAGACCATCCTGGCTAACACGGCGAAACCCCGTCTCTACTAAAAAAAATACAAAAAGCTAGCCGGGCGAGGTGGCGGGCGCCTGTAGTCCCAGCTACTCGGGAGGCTGAGGCAGGAGAATGGCGTAAACCCGGGAGGCGGAGCTTGCAGTGAGCTGAGATCCAGCCACTGCACTCCAGCCTGGGCGACAGAGCGAGACTCCATCTCAAAAAAAAAAAAAAAAAGTTAACATTTTTTAAGCACCGTGCTAACGCACTTTACATGTATTATATAATTTAATTCTTCAAACAATCCTATGAGGCAATTATTACCATGCACCTTTTACAGATGAGAAAACTGATGCTTAGAGATATTAGAGGCATTGCCCAAGGTCACATGGCTGTGAATTGTCAGCATTTAAACCCTTACTCCAGCATCTAAGCACTTAACCACTGCCTCTTTGGATGCTCATATTAATACAAAAATGATTCAGAGTTACGGAAGGGTCCTGAGTGTTTGATTTGCAGGGAAGACTATGAAACTGGCCTGCTTTTCCCCTGTTGCAGACATCCTGGTAGCGCAGTGTTGCATTTAGCAAGAAGGCTCTGGTTCAGTGGCTATTAGCAGCAACAGTAAAGACAGGTCTTTATAATTAGTTATAAACTTCTATAAATTATGACTCTGAACTTTCCCCCAGACCAATAAGAAATATCTTGTTGAAAAAAAAGTTCTTCACTTTCAAATTTCCTATTGCTGGAAATTTCACCCTCTAGAGGTCCTGTGGATACGACAGACTCAGGATAGTGTGATGCAAGACAGAACTCAACCTCTTTCTTCTTTCCTCTTGAAGTCTGCTTCTCCTGTTTCTTTTAAAAGGCTCCTTGCCCTCTGGCTCCCCTAGATTTGCATACCCGGTGTTGTTTCTGGCCTCTTCCTGGAATCATGGATGCCAAATCCTGTTAATTCTGTTCTCAGTTTTTAATTCTGTTCTCAGTGCACCTCACTTGTTATCGTCTCTCCTCTAACCTCTGCTTCACCTTGACTCCTGTATCTCAGGCTTTCCATACTTCACTGATTCATCACAACATTGAGTCCTACTCTGTGCCAGGCAACTTGAAATAAAGGCAAGTCAGGGAAAGGAGGCTAAATCTGAACTCATCTGACCACATAACTTCAAGACAGATTTGAAATAAGGTCCAGATTTCATAATTCACTGTAACAAATATCTCCAGTTAGAGAAACTATGCAGCCTTCATCCGAAAATGTCTTAGCTCAAGTCTATATTTAAAAAATGGAGTCTAGTGATTATGTAAGTGTTGACCTTCAGCTGTGCCTCATGTGGAGGGTTGGGGCGGAGAGTCTCGGGCCAATACCACATGCACAGGCAATTCTAACACAGTGGGAGGGTGGAGTGGCAGAGACCAGCTGGGGGCCTTTGTGGAGTCTGGAGGAGGGGCCCTTAACTCAGGCTAGCAGGGTGGGAGAGGCATGTTCAGGAAAGCTTCCTTGAGGAAATGACCTTTGAGAGTTAGCTGGGTGATCACATAAAAACTATCTGATTTCACTACTTCTGATCTTTGCCCTCCTTTCCTTCCTGCCCATCCCTGCCAGATCACATCATCCCTCAAAATGTTGTTATTTGATCTGCTCATCAACTTTTACATTCTCACCATTTAATTTAATTGGTTCAGCCCCAATCACCATTTTCAGAGTTCCCCTTGTCCACACACACCCTGTATGTCTTGATTCTTTGCATTGGCTCACTTGCTGACTTTGTTGGAACTTCCTTCTCTACTCCAGCTCCAGTGCCAGCCACTGCCACTTGCTCAAATTCAGCCCTTTTTTCACAACCTAGCTCAAGCAACACCTCTTCCAGGAAGTCTACCTGATGTCTTCCCCCAATCAGAAATCTCTTCTTCCTTTGTGATCACATAAATAATTTGTCTCTTTTTTTTTTTTTTTTTTTTTATTGCTGCCATCAGTTTCTACCTTGTATTTAAATCATTTGAGTATAAGCAGGGTAAATACTCAGCTGGTACGTACCAAGAAGGCTGTTCCTGTTGGGAAAATATTGGGGTCTCTATGTGAGTGGGTTAATAGTTGCAGCCCCAATGCCTTTAAGTGCCCCACCTCCTACCACCCCATCTAGTGGGTAGGAGTTTGAATATTATCTGTGGGCATGTATCATAGCTTTTTTTCTATTGCTTAAGACCCTGTCCAGTCCATAGATTACATGGTGGCTCACACCTGTAATCCCAGCACTTCAAGAAGCCAAGGAGAATAGCTTGAGCCCAGAAGTTTGAGACCAGCCTGGAGAACACAGTGAGACCTCATCTCTAGTTATTTTTTTAAAAAGACTCTGTCCACCTTGCAAAATTGTTGTGGGGTTAATTGAGATAATGCAGTCAAGAGTACTTAGCACAGTGCTTAGTGTTAAAGTAAATGTTTATCTCACATTAGTGGTGCTTGCTTGAGAGTGAAGATGGTTTTGTGTTCCTCTTAGGAAACAGTTAATCAGTACTACTGGCTGAATGGATTTGCTCGACTTGGCAGAAAAATTTTGTAAAGTTAGAATTTCTGTAGGATTATTGTGTTATGGTTCAGGTATATTTTATAAGCTTTCAGGTCCTGAGTGATTAATTTTTCAAGTTGGCAAAAACCATCTATAATAATTTGTAGTTTAACAAATATCAATTTAAAAGTTCTCTGCCCAAAGCCCCACTTCTAATTCTTCTAAGTCAGTTCACATGTATTATTAAATATTTCCATGATTGATTTAGTGAATATTAACATATGATCATAACATATTGTGCAGATTTTACATTATTGTACAAGTTTCTCACAATATAATTGTTAAAGTGAGATTTGGTGGAAAAAGAGAAGAAGAAGGATAGAGAAAGTTGTGTTAGAATTTTTGGTAAAAATTATAGACAAAAATATTTTTAGCCCTGTAACTACATTGTTTCTGTCAGTATAGTATTTGGTCAGTCTAAATTCCTGTATGCCCTTGGGTAATTCACAGAAAGAATTTGACCTGAGTAAATGTTCCTGCTTCATCACTCTCTGAAAGAGTATAGTTTTTAATACAAACTCAAAGATAGCCAGAGAGAATCTTAGGTCAGGAGTGAGAGTCCGTTATTACTCCCCACAGAACTTTCTCTAATCTTTATTAGATTTGCCAGATTACTTTTGGACATTGTTAGACTAATTAGTGCCATGTGAGGCCAAAGGGGTGGCAAACCTGATTTAGGCTCTGGAAGAAGCCTGTTGATTGTGCAGAAACCTCTTCTCACTTAGTGGCACAATTTCTTACTGCAGTAGGTCTTTTAGAAACAGACCAACAAACCTGTCATGGCCGCTTAAGTTAGATGTTATGGGACTGAATTTGTATTATGCATCCAAAAATAATATACATATATGTAGATATAAAAAATTGTGTATATATTTTAAATAATTATCATTGAATATTTTAAAGTGAAAGCCAATCATTTCAAAAGTATTAGAAATAAAATGTACTAGGCCCCTCATCGTTTTTGATAGTTATATTAATGAACATAATTGTAGGGACTGTGCTTAAATTCAAAATCCTGTATCAAAAATTCCTAAAATAGCATTGCTTATCAAGTAATTTTTTTACTATTTTAACTCAACACCTGGCATTTCCATATGAAAAGTATGACATATCGTTTATAGTTTTCATCAGAAACTCTTGGGTTGGGGCCTGTGTAGAGCTAAACAAATGTTCTTGTTGTCTGTTGTTATGTAACAATGTTTAGAATCATAATATAGTAAATCTTTTTTGTCTAAGGAATCACCTGTTAATTCTACTTATAGAAATGGAATCTTTTTAGTTTCCTGGGGAATATGTCACAAAGCAGTTTTCTGTTTTGCAGAAGTTATTCTAAAATTGGGCAACTGAAATAGGTGGAAAATCCATGTAGACCTCTCTCTCTCTAGAGATATGGCATTTTGTGGGGTTCGAGTTTTTTTTTTTAAGAAACACCTAATGCCACGTACTCATTAGAATTACGTTTTAAAAATCTGTCCTATTTTAAAGTTCAGATTTATCTCCATGGAACACACCAACGTTTGAGAAGGATCTGCATTCTCATGGCCCTTGTAATGACTTTAACTCTTTCAGAAAGGGGTGTTGGGAAAGGATCAGTTGGTATTGATATTTGGTATTTATTTACTTAGGTCACTACCTCAAATTATAGGTGAGTTGGATCAATTCGTTCAGTTGTATCATGGACAAATGTGGGGCTGAACCATTCTCTGAGGTTTGTTGCAAAATCAAGTGTCCTTTAGAAATACAACATTTCTGTCTAAAATTTAACCTTATAGTATCACATAGTGTGGAGGGCAGTGGGGAAGAAAAGGAAACTGTAAACATTTTAACAGAACCCTCAGTGTTTTTTGTAGGCTGAAGACCATGAGATGATTCGCTCTTCCTATTCTGTCTTCTTTCATGGTTAGTCTTTCTCTCTGGGTTTAGCTTTCATCCTGGGTTTCTTCCCTGCGCATCTTTTTCCTCAGTTGTACATTTTTGAGGAAATTTTCCTCTCTACATTTTTGAGAGTTGTTCTCAGATCCTAACCTTCTAACTGCTTGGTGGATTTTTAATTAAAAATGCATTCAAATTTTTAAAGCTTAATATAGAGGAATGGTTTAATATATGGATAGGCTTAAGCATTCATTTTTATAAAGTCCTGGATAAAAATAATTAATGGGTTTTGTACCATGTATTTGCAGGGCATGGTGTCTATCTGAAGAATATTTTACTTTCAAAGGAAGGATGCTGTCTCCAGATGATAAAATGTTAGGAAAACTGGATCCATTTTATCGATCTTCAGTGTCCAAGCAGAAGACCAGTGCAGAAATCATAAGTGAAGCACGAAATGCATTAAGAACAGTTAGAACCCAAAGACCATTTACACCACAGGAAGCCCAAAGAAAACTATTCGGACCTGCATCCTCAAGAACGTCAGAAAATAGACCTCCTTCCTCCTTCAGGTATATGGTATTTCGCATTCATGTTCGCTCAGATATTTAAACAACAGGTTATACTTTCCCTTAATTCTTATGGATAATTTTTAAAAATAGACTTATTTTTTAGAACAGTGTTAAGTTCACAGCAAAATTGAGTGGAAGGTACAGAGATTTCCCATGTACCCCCTACTACAACACATCCACAGTATCTCATTATCACCATCCCCCACCAGAGTGGTACATTGGTTACAATCGACGAACGTACTTTGACACACCATTATCACTCAAAGGCTGTAGTTCACATTAGGGTTCACTCTTGGTGTTGTATATTTTATGTGTTTGGACAAATTTCTGATGACACGTAACCACTATTATAATATTACACAGAGTAGTTTCACTGTCCTACAAATTCTTTGCTCTGCTTATTTTTCACTTCCTTCCCCCACCCACTAGCAACCACTGATCTTTTTACTGTCTCCACAGTTTTGCCTTTGCCAGAATGTCATATAGTTGGAATATATAGTATGTCACCTTTTCAAATTGGCTTCTTTGACTTAGTAATAAGTTTCCTCCACGATTTATCATGGCTTGAATAGCTCATTTCTTTTTAGTGCTGAATAATATTCCATTGTCTGGTTTTACCACAGTTTATCCATTCATCTACTGAAGGACATCTCATTTGCTGCCAAGTTTTGGCGATTACAAATAAAGCTGCTATAAACATCCATGTATAAGTTTCTGTGTGAACATAAGTTTTCTTTTTTTTTTTCTTTTTTGAGATGGAGTCTTGCTCTGTTGCCCAGGCTGGAGTACAGTGGTGCGATCTCGGCTCACTGCAAGCTCTGCATCCCGGGTTCACGCCATTCTCCTGCCTCAGTCTCCCGAGTACCTGGGACTATAGGTGCTCGCCACCATACCAAGCTAATTTTTTTTTTGTATTTTTAGTAGAGACAGGGTTTCACCATGTTAGCCTGGATGGTCTCGATCTCCTGACCTCGTGATCCGCCCGCCTTGGCCTCCCAAAGTGCTGGGATTACAGGCATGAGCCATCATACCTGTCGAAGTTTTCAACTCCTTTGGGTAAATTCCAAGGAGCATGATTGCTGGATCGTATGGGAAGATTGTGTTTAGCTTTGTAAGAAACTGCCAAGCTGTCTTCCAAACGGGCTGTATCATTTTGCATTCTCACCAGCAATGAATGAGAGTTCCTGTTCCTCACATCCTTGCCAGCACTGGCATTGTCAGTGGTCTAGATTTTGGCCATTCTAATGCGTGTGTAGTGGTATCTCATTGTTCTAATTTACTTTCCCTGGACATATGATGTGGAGCATCTTTTTATATATTTATTTTACATATGTGTGTATTCTTTGGTCAGGCGTCTGTTAAGGTCTGTGGCCCATTTTTTAAATGGGTTGTTTGTGTTCTTGTTGAATTTTAAGAATTATTTGTGTGTTTTGGATAACAATTCGTTATCTTACATGTCTTTTGCAAATGTTTTCTCCTGCTCTGCGGCTTTTCTTCTTCTCTTGATGGTGTCTTTTGCAGAGCAGAAAATTTTAATTTTAATGAAGTCAAGCTTACCAATTTCTTTCATGGATCTTGCTTTTGGTGTTGTATATTAAAAGTCACCGGAATACCCAAGGTTTTCTAGACTTTGTCCTGTGTTATGTTTTAGGGATTTTATGGTTTTGTGTTTTACATTTAGGTCTATGACCCATTTTGAGTTAATTTTTGTGAAGGGTGTTAGGTTTGTGTTTTGTTTTTGTTTTGCATATAGATGGTTGATGTCCAGTTGTCCTAGCACTGTTTTTTGTTTGTTTGTTTGTTTTTTAGGAATATGAGCCAAGGTTTTACTTGTCAATTTCTTGCATTTGAAGTACTCTTTGATAACATCCTTGGCTTGAGACTCTTTTCCATAGTCCTACAATACAACTACAACCAACCATTTTATGGGGTTTCCCTCCCTGTCAGTTTTAGAGAAACCTACCCATTACCCTAGTTTCTTGTCATCAACCTTAGTTAGGTTGATTTGGTGTTCAGCTCAAAGGGCCTCCATCAAGTTGACATAGACAGGCTCATCACAGTTAGATGGAAGCAACAAAGATGGGCTTGGCTCTTGTCTGAGGCTTTGACAGCTTTGCAAATTCCATGTGCTAGGCTGTCCTGGATGAGACTGGTCTTTAGCACCTCTTTTAAAGCAGTATTAACATCCACTGCACCTCCAGCAGCAGTGTCTTCTTTGGCCATGGCAATGGGTTATGAGTGAAGGTGGATCTTGAATGCATCGAGCCTCCACCTCCATGAAAGAGCCCAGCACCAGTTTTTGAAAAAGCTATGTTTTCTCCATGGTATTGCCTTTGCTCCTTTGTCAAAGATCAGTTGACTGTATTTATGTCAGTCTACTTCTGGGCCCTCTATTCTGTTCCATTGATCTATTTGTTTATTCTTTCACCAGTACTATACTGTCTTTATTATTGTAGCTTTATAATATGTCTTAAAGTCAGGGAGTGTCAGTCCTTTACATTTGTTCTTCTTGTTCAACATTGTGTTGGCTATTCTGGGTCTTTTGTCTCTCCATAGAAACTTTAGAATCAGTTTGTCAATATCTACAAAATGACTTGCCAGGATTTTGATTGAGATTGCATTGAATCTATAGATCAAGTTGGGAAAAACTGACATATTGATAACATTGAGTCTTCCTAGCCATGAAAATGGAAGATCTCTCCATTTTCCTAGTTTTTTGATTTCTTTCACTGAGTTTTGTAGCTTTCCTCATCTAGATTTTATCCATATCTTGTTAGATTTATAAGTATTTAATTTTTGGAGTGCTAATATAAATGATAATATGTTTTCATTTCAGTTTCCAACCTTGTATCTTGCAACCGTACTATAATCACTTATTAGTTCCAGGAGGTTTTGTCAGTTCTTTAGGATTTTCTACATAGATAATCCTGTTATCTGCAAACAAAGAGTTTTATTTCTTCCTTCCCAATCTGTATGCTTTTAATTTCTTTTTCTTATTGCATTAGCTGGGATGTTCTGTATGATACTGAAAAGCAGTAGTAAGAGGGGACATCCTTGCTTTCTTCGTCATCTTAGTGGGAAAACTCTTTCTTACTGTAAATATGATGTTAGCTGTAGGTTTCTTGTAGATATTCTTAGAAGTTTTCTTCTATTCCTAGTTTGCTAAGAATTTTTATTATGAGTGTTGGATTTTGCCAGATGCCTTTTCTATATCTGCTAATATGTATCTTCTTTAGCTTGTATTTTCTGTATCTTTTTTAGCTTGTGGTGTGATAGATTACATTGATTGATTTTCAAGGTAGTTGTCTTTTTAAGTTTGAATTTTGTTCAAGATTCCTAGAAGTGATTCCAAACACTGGTTCAGGAAGTTACTTTGGAATGAAATGGTTACTTGCGGTTGTCCCATACCAGCTTTCTGAAGTGATATGAACAAAGCTTTTTAAAAAATTCCTCTATACACTTATTCTTTTCATTATTCAGTATATTTCAAACTTCCTAAATGTAATCAAAAGACTTCTTAATAAACTGTTTTAAGTACAATAACATTAAAAAATGTTTTTCCTTAAGGCTTATGCATCGCATCCTTTTACTTGCTTTTTAGCTAGTGTTAACTAATATATACTATAAATAAAGAAATAATTCTTCACAAACTAACACTCTGCACCATCTTTTATGCTAGCCTCCATGCATCCAGTTTTGAGTCATCTGATTCCAGGCCTATCTCTGGCGCACGTCTTAGTCCACTAGAGCTGGTGAGTACTTTATATAACCACCAGTACTTTATATTATGTTGTGAAATGAAATTGGCCAAAAATACTTGGAATCAGTACTTATATATGCTATGATAATTATCATGTACACCTAAATAGACTAATAATTTAATATGAAAGCAGATTCTTTTATATTGTTCAAATGTAATGGGTAATATCTAATGAAATACTTCTATAATTTACCTATAGTTTGATAATAAAGAAGAATTTTTAAAATATATAATAACTTGGTAAGCAATATTTCACAATATTTTTGCTTTCTTAGTTATACATACATATTTTCTTAAGTTGTATATACAAAAATTATATGTATAATTTATATTAAAGTTATGTATCTTATACATGTATAAAAATCATATATTTATATGTAGTCTCTTTATATATACACATTTACATATAAATATATGTAGTCAAAGATTTATTACAAAAAAAGTAACAAAAATCCAGTGATCTCCTGTCCCCTTATTCTTCATTGTTCCCCTCTCAGTGGCTTTCACTTTAAGCTCTTTTGACGCATCCTTTTAGCATTTACATCCAGACTTCCCAATGCCACACTGTCTTGCTGCTTCCTGACTTATGAACTTGAGGAATTATCTAATGACTTCTAAGGAAGATGAAGATTTTGTTTCTGTCTGTCTTTTTGCCTCTTATCATAATGCGTTCACCTTTTCTATTCCCATTATTACTCCCATATAGATATAAAACTTTGGTTAGATCTGTTTTCTCTGACTATGATTACATAAACCTGTTCATAGTTGAGCCTTGAATTGATGATAAATTCTCCTTTCCTGCACCACTTTTTGTTTTCCCTGGCATTAATAATTGCCTTACTTTTTAAGTTTTGTATTATTAGTATTTCAAATTTCAACCCCAAGCTCATCCCCAGTGGTCTTAATCTCCTTTTATGTTCAGGCACATGAGGCATTCTATGGATTTACCTCCTTGGAGAACTCTTCACATGTCTTGCCCAACCACTTTCCCTGAGCACAGCTCTCCTGGGATGCCCCTCACCATTCTCCTGGGGAGATGGCTTCTCCTTCTTGTGCTGGCTTTTACATGGTTCCTGTGTCTCAAGTCCTCTTCTCTTGATTTTCTGTGGATTTGGTAGAGCATTCCCTCCCATAGTTTCTTGAGAAAGGGTACATGGGAAGTAAATTATTTGAAACTTTGATTCCTGTTTTTTCCTCTCTGGAAGTTCATAGGATGTTTCTCTTTGTTTCTAGTGTTCTGAAATTTAATGACAATGGTCCTTTGTGTGAGTCTATTTTTATCAGTCATGCTGGGCACGTGAAGGGCCCTTTCAATGTGGAATCTCATGCCTTTCAGTAAACATGGATATTAATTGAATATTTAATATCATCATAGTGTCTTACCGACTTTTTTCTGTTTGCTTTTTCTGGAATTTATTATTCAGATGTAAGACTTCCTGGGCCAGGCGTGGTGGCTCATGCCTATAATCTCAGCGCTTTGGTGGGCCTAGGCAGGCCAATCACCTGGGGTCAGGAGTTCAAGACCATCCTGACCAACATGCCGAAACCCTGTCTCTACTAAAAATACAAAATTAGCTGGGCCTGGTGGTGCGTGCCTGTAATCCCAGCCACTTGGGAGGCTGAGACAGGAGAATTGCTTGAACTCAGGAGATGGAGGTTGCAGTGAACTGAGATTGCGCCGTTGCAATCCAGCCTAGGCGACAAGAGTGAAACTGTCTGAAAAAAAAAAAAGATGTAGGACTTTCTGGACTGACACTTCAGTTTTCTTATTTTCTCTCTTTTCTGTTTCACATCTTTTTGTGGAAGAGACTATGTTCTGATCCCTTTATTGAGTTTTTAAAAATTTCTGCTATCATATTTTTAATTTTCAAAAGTTTTTTTCCCCTCTACATTATCTCTTTGTATAGTAGTCTGTTCTTATTTCATGGTTGCAGCATGTTATCTGAGTGTATTAGTGGTAGTTTTGATTTTTTAACTAAGTTTTCTCCCTTTATAGTCTCTGTTGCATTTTTGTCTCTGCTTTTTATACTAGAGGCTTCCTCTGATGCCTCATGCTGTTTGTTTGGCCGCTCTCAAGAGTAGTGGCGGCTGGGCACAGTGGCTCACGCCTATAATCCCAGCACTTTGGGAGGCCAAGGAGGGTGGATCACAAGATCAGGAGATCGAGACCATCCTGGCTAACACAGTGAAACCCAGTCTCTACTAAAAATACAAAAAATTAGCCAGGCGTGTTGGCGGGTGCCTGTAGTCCCAGCTACTCAGAAGGCTGAGGCAGGAGAATGGTGTGAACCTGTGGGCGGAGCTTGCAGTGAGCTGAGTTCGCACCACTGCACTCCAGCCTGGGTGACAGAGTGAGACTCCGTCTCAAAAAAAAGAAAAAAAGAGTAGTGGTGTGTGGATTGGGTTGGTCAACCTATAGGTGGTATCTACCCACACCTATAGTTAGGGGGATCTGGCTGGGCTGTGTTGTTGATGACACCCCAGTGGCAGTATCTTTAGGACTTTTCATACGGGCTAGTCATATTCTCTGTAAAGAAGTATCTTCCACGCTGTTTCCTGGATGTTAAAGTCTGGTTGCTAGCTTCCAGGTGCAGGAAGAAGGCGGGAATGCCCAGCATTTAGGATATAAATATTCAGTTAACATCCATGTTTATAATAAGTACTCAGACACTCAACAATAAGGGTACTTATTGTTAGTACCCTTACTTATTGACCTCAGTTAAAGAAGACCCTCTGCTTTACCTTCTTTAGAGAATAAACCCATCTTCTTCTGGGTTCAGTAGCCTGACTGCATGGAGCTGGGAAGGATGGAATTACACAGAATTTCAGCCAATCCTACTTACTTTAGCCACTCCTCCCCTTCTACCTCTGCTACCAGAAGTACTTGGTGATACCAGTTCCCTAGGCTTTTATGAAATTGGTATGTTAGTCAAGCGCTTCTCAATTTCTGTTACTCTGTGTGTGTGTGTGAGTATATGTGTGTGCGCACGCGCGTGTGCTTGTATGAATGTTTGTTTTACTCTGTGTGTGTGTGAGTATATGTGTGTGTGCACGCGCGTGTGCTTGTATGAATGTTTTACTCTGTGTGTGTGTGAGTATATGTGTGTGCGCACGCACGTGTGCTTGTATGAATGTTTTACTCTGTGTGTGTGTGAGTATATGTGTGTGCGCACGCACGTGTGCTTGTATGACTGTTTTACTCTGTGTGTGTGTGAGTATATGTGTGTGCGCACGTGCGTGTGCTTGTATGACTGTTTTACTCTGTGTGTGTGTGAGTATATGTGTGTGCGCACGCACGTGTGCTTGTATGACTGTTTTACTCTGTGTGTGTGTGAGTATATGTGTGTGCGCACGCGCGTGTGCTTGTATGAATGTTTTACTCTGTGTGTGTGTGTGAGTATATGTGTGTGCGCACACACGTGTGCTTGTATGAATGTTTTACTCTGTGTGTGTGAGTATATGTGTGTGTGCACGCGTGTGTGCTTGTATGAATGTTTGTTTTACTCTGTGTGTGTGAGTATATGTGTGTGTGCACGCGCGTGTGCTTGTATGAATGTTTGTTTTACTCTGTGTGTGTGAGTATATGTGTGTGTGCACGTGCATGTGCTTGTATGTTTGTTTTACTCTGTGTGTGTGTGAGTATATGTGTGTGTGCACGCGCGTGTGCTTGTATGAATGTTTGTTTTGAATGAACTATTTGAAAGTAAGTTGCAGACATTGTGATACTTCATCCACAAAAATTTAAGTGTGCATCTCATATGAACAAGGACGGTCTCCTACATATCCACAATACCATCATCATAGCTCAGAAAATTAACATTACTCAGTAATATCATTTAATGTACAGTCCATGTTCAAATGACCCCAATTGCCTCAAAATGTATCTTATATTTTTAAAGTGTTTACCAGATTGCCTCTGTGAGAAAGATTATACTTGTTCATATATTGCAGATGACAAACATAAGATCCCAAGATAGCAAGCATGAACCAATACTGCAAGAAATAATTTGCCAGCTATTGTTGACACATGGCTTGTTAGTGTCTACAATCTTGGGAATCACTTGGGTTTTGAGCCAGCTACAGCCTGAGGACCCAGTTCGGCAGCTCAGTGGCTCTACCTTTTTGTAGAGTGGCTCTTTATTCTATGATTCTGTAGTTTGACTCCTATAAATTGCTTTTAATATTACTTTAGTTTTTGGGGGACTCACTCAGTTTGGGTCTACCCTTCCCTTAAAAAAAAAAAATCTCATTTTCTAGAGATAACCTGGACCTTGTCAAACTGGTACAGTACTTGGACTGTAGGATTAGCTGTTGGGCTAAGACAAGATAGGCATTTATCTGTTTAGGGTCATTGAACTTAAATTTCCATACCTCTGAATGGTTGGGTGCTATGTTCAAAGTAAAAGTAGACGGCTAGGCGTGGTGGCTCATGCTGTAATCCCAGCACTTTGGGAGGCTGAAGTGGGCAGATCACCTGAGGTCACAAGTTCGAGACCAGCCTGGCCAACATGGTGAAACCCCGTCTCTACTAAAAATATAAAAAGTAGCCAGGTGTGGTGGTGCATGCCTGTAATCCCAGCTACTCTGGAGGCTGAGGCAGGAGAATCACTTTAATCCAGCAGGCAGAGGTTGCAGTGAGCCAAGATCATGCCACTGCACTCCATTCTGAGCAATAAAATGAGACTCATCTCAAAAAAACAAACAAAAAGCAAAGTAAAAGTCGTCTAAGAAGCTCCCATTTTAAGGAAAATGACTACTTAATTTGAGATTGTTGTTGTTGTTATTGTGGTTTATGTGAGGGTCCTAAGTACATTTCATTTTAAACAGTAATTAAAATTTAGGGCCCCCAGTCAAAAAATTCTGAAAATGGCCCCATGCTACCTGACCTTCCACCTTTTTTCTTCTTTATCCCTTCATTTTTTAAAAGAACTCTTTGCCTCTGGTAACCACTAAATTGGCAAAGGGCAGAGATAGATAGATGAAGGGAGAGAGAGTGGAGAGAAGGAGATAACTGGAGAGAGAGGGAGAGAGAATGGTGGAGAAGTATCTCACAGTTAAGGGACACATTTGCTGAAAGAGTTTGTGAGGACCTAGCCTGTTGAATCTCAGTGCTTTTTGGATCTAGGACACTTTCTCAGACCAGTTTGCCTTTTAACAATTCCTCCACCAGCAGTCAGTCAGGGAACAGGGACTCAGACAGCAGCCTTTCAGCTCCTACAGTGAGCAGATTAGCTCAACGCTGCTTTTGTACAGCTACACTCTCTCTCTTTCTCCCCATCCTATGTGGCCTGTGCTCCCCACACACCCTCCAGCGGGCAATGGGCTGCCCACACTCAGGACTGCCCAGGGCTTCTGAGAAGAGGAAGAGCTGACGCTCATGGTTCCTGACTGCTCAGGCCCTGCCCTCCAGCCCCACTGGCCCAGGGGGTTCCTATTAGCAGAAACACCCTGATTTGTAGTTTTTGTTTATTTGTTTGTTTGTTTTCTGAGAGAGTCTTGCTCTGTCACCCAGGCTGGAGTTCAATGACATGATCTTGGCTCAGTATAGGCGTGCACCACCACACCTGGCTAATTTTTGTATTTTTAGTAGAGATTGGGTTTCATCATATTGGCCAGGCTGGTCTCAAACTCCTGGCCTCAAGTGATCCACCCACCTTGGCCTCCCAGAGGGCTGGGATTACAGGCATGGACCACTGTGCCTGCCTGATTTGTTGTCTTTCATTAACGTTTATATCTACCTGCTATATAGGTGTGCCAGCTTACATCTTTTTTCCTTCTTAGCAGCTCCCTGCCACTCCACAGGAGCACTGAGACCTGGGGCAGTTGGGTGATAGTTACTCCTATTTTTCTTCTACTCTGGTTAGATGGTGTTCAAATTTGTTTACACAGAGATAACTGTTCTCTTGCTTTGAATTGTATAAAGTCAGAAAAGAGATGTGACCCTGTGAATAAGCAGGAAGTGTTATCTTTCGTCATTATTTTAGTCAACAAGATAGAATTTTCTTGGTTTCCTAAACTTACTGAGTCCAGTTATATAAACCCCAAATGTTTTTATTCAACTTTTTATTGACACAGAAGAATTCAGCTTGATACATTTACACAAACTAAACACACTCAGTAACCAACATTCAAAAGGGAAAAATAGGTCACTACCAGCATCATCAAATCGATCATTTCTGGGCTCCGAATCCACCATCATGGCCCCTCTCAGCCACTGCCTCTTCTGGGCAACTACCAGCCCCACTTCTAACAGCGTGGATTAGTTTGAGTGGCATAACCAAGCTCCAGGTAATTCAAAAGTGAAACAAAATTTAATATTTTTAAAAGAAAGGGTCCTAGGAACTCATATAAACCTTGGGGATGGGCGATCCAGGGTAAGACAAATAGAGTAGAGCCAAAGCAGTGTTTTTTCTTTCATGATTGCTAAAGCAAACGGTGACATTACAGCAGTGAGTCACATGCCCAGAGTGACAGAGGACCCCAGTGTACCTGTGGAGAAAATCATAGTAATAGAAGTGCACACAAAACTGCTGCATCACAAAGGTTCTGTGCTTGTGAGAATTTTTTTTTTTTTTTGAGATAGAGTCTCGCTCTGTTGCCAGGCTGGAGTGCAGTGGTGCGATCTCAGCTCACTGCAACCACTGCCTCCTGGGTTCAAGTGATTCTCCTGCCTCAGCTTCCCGAGCAGCTGGGACTACAGGTGCCCACCACCATACCCAGCTAATTTTTGTATTTTTAGTAGAGACAGGGTTTCACCATGTTGGCCAGCATGGTCTCAATCTCTTGACCTCGTGATCCACCCGCCTCTGCCTCCCAAAGTGCTGGGATTACAGGCATGAGCCACTGTGCCCGGCCGCTTGCAAGAATGTTTAATATTTGCTTTCTGACTTTCAAGGTGTCTTTCGTTGCATGTGTGTGTGATCTGTTGCTTTTCAGGTTAAATTGTGAGCACCAGAATTTCTGGGGTGAGGTGTCCTGAACTCCCTTTTCCAGTTGTCATATAGGATGTGGGGAGACCCTGTTGGGTGATCTGGAAGAGCCAGGGCAGAAACTGGCCAAGGTGACAGTGCTTGGAAGAGTCGTGGCCAGCCTGATGCATACGATACCTTAAACGTTCCATGTATTGTGTCTTCTTCAACAGGGTTGTCCTGTGGAAATAGACTGTGTCTTCAATGGACTCTAACAGGTCCACCAGCCAGAACAGACCTTAAAATATGGCTGTGCCTGTGTCCTTGATTATGCTGAAGTCACGGGTTAGTGTCATGAAACAAAATGTGAGGTAGCTAAGGTTCTCAAGTGAATTTTTTTTTTTTTTTTTTTGAGACAGGGTCTTCCTCTGTTACCCAGGCTGGAATGCCGTGGTGCGACATCTGCCTCCTGGGTTCAAGCAATTCTCCTGCCTCAGCCTCTTGAGTAGTTGGGACTACAGGCATGCACAACCATGCCTGGGTAATTTTTGTATTTTTAGTAGAGATGGGGTTTCATCATGTTGGCTAGGCTGGTCTTGAACTCCTGACCTCAGGTGATCCACCCACCTCGGCCTCCCAAAGTGCTGGGATTGCAGGTGTAAGCCACCGCACCTGACCCTCAAGTGAAAACTTAAACTTACTTGCAACATTCTCTAATTTCTAAAATTATTTGAATTTTATGAGATAAACATGTTTGCTGTTTTTCTTTATAAAAGTCATTTTACTCCACAGCATGATAGAACATTTTGTAGAACTTGGCGTAAAAGAAATTGCTGAGTCATTTAATTGTTTTCTCTTAAATAATTAAACATGCTTTACATATGTCACTTTATATTCTAAGTAGTCCCACGCGATGCATGTTTAAATGGGACACATAATTTATTAAATGTCAGTAGTAAAATGGAACCAAATTTTTGTTATACAATTACTAATTTTGCACTAAGAAAATAATGCCTTTTATTGAGGAGCATTTGTGGGACTTTTATCTTGCCCTGCAGAGAAAATTCAGTGATTCTCTTGTGGGGAAATTTGCTTTCCAAACCGTGTTTTCCCTCTTTATAAAATCTTTTGGCTGAGTGTGGTAGCTCATGCCTGTAATTCTAGCACTTTGGGAAGCCAAGGCAGGAGAGCTGTTGAGCTCAGGAGTTTGAGACCAGCCTGGGCCACATAGGGAGACCCCATCTCTACAAAAAATAAAAAATTAGCTGGGTGTGGTGGTGCATGCCTGTAGTCCCAGCTACTAAGGAAGCTGAGGCTGGAGGATCGCATGAGACTGGGAAGTTAAGGCTGTGGTGAGCCATGATCGTACCATTGCACTCTAGCCTGGGTGACAGAATGAGACCCTGTCTTTAAAAAAAAAAAAAAAAAAAATTTCATTTAGTACAGTTTGGATGTCTGTAGAAGGAGCCATTTACTTTGTCTGCATGATTGTTATTTGACAGAGTTCTTGATCTTTGTTTCAGTTTCAGGGTACCTGCAGAATGCAGACATTTTGAGTTAAGAAAACCACACATCTGTCTTCAAAATTGAGATTACCCTCTGTATTTCATTTTTCATAGTTGCACAGAAAACACCTATTTTCCCGTATTACACTCTCAGCTTTTCTGTTCCTATTAGCTTCATGTCCTAAGTAACATTCCTATGAATATTTTGCAACAAAGTGGGGAGGCTAAAAAGTAAAGGACTATTTGGTAAACAAATATAATGCAATTTATGCAGACAAACAAGTGTTACCTACTTCAGAACAGACCCCTCAGAATCCAATATCTTAATTCTAGCAAGCCTGTGTCAGAGGCTAGGACCTTTACTTTTGGGAAGAGTTAAAAGTAACTTGGAACCAAACCTGATAAATAAGGGCTGAGAAACTTACATGGGGAAAGGAACTGGCATTTCTTGAGCCAGTTCCATATAGGAACACATTAGTTCCATATAGCAACACATTCCATAATAGGAATTGTGCTTATGGGAATGGGCCTGTAAGAACTGTCTCTGTGTTATAGCTGGGCGGGTTCAGAGAAGTAAATGACCTGCACAAGTTCACATAACTAGTGAGTGGGTCCTTCTGCAGGTCTCCAAAAGTGATTTATGCTTTCTTCCGTATTATGATGATTATTTTATTTACTGTTTTTTTCTAGCTGTGTTAGAAAAATATGTCTTTAATATCATAGAACAATTTTTTTTGGTCTGGTTTATAAACTGATCCTAAATACAAATGGACAAGAGGAAATAAAAATTTTGAAGAATGTCATCATTATTGAAATGAACAACTTCTTGGAAGGAACACCCTAATATAGATGTCTATGTTCTATTCGTGTATGTGAGAAAACAAGTGTTTGAGATTATGCGTCATATGTGATAAATGACTTCACCCAATTTTCCAAATTATATGACTTGGATTTCACACTGGGTGTTTCAAAAATTTGTTGATTAACTTATTGGATAGTGAGTTACTCATTCGCATATTATGGAAGTGACTTTAGGAATGTTAACTTGATTATTTTTGGTTACAGCTAAAAGCACTTGCTGCTATAAGGTTGTTCTTTCATAGGCAAATAACTGCGCTGATATTGGAGGCAGGAAGGATAAGAGCACCAGGTAACTCTAAAACTAGGAGCTTAGTCACCCTATGAGGGCACCAGGTCAGAGGCCACTCAGATTAGAGGGAGTTCTGGGTGGCACAGAAGTTGGTGCAGGTGTTTTTAAAAAAGTTTTTAAGGAATTAGAATTTTGTTAGTAATGTTCCTCTACTAAGAGTATCAACATCGACACTTAAGAAAAGAAGGGGGTAAAAATAGAGAGTATCAGCATACAATTTCTGAGATGTAAAAAGTAAAACATTTTCGGCCAGGCGCAGTGGCACACGCCTGTAACCCCAGCACTTTGGGAGGCTGAGGTGGGTGGATTGCCTGAGGTCAGGAGTTCACGACCAGTCTGACTAATAGGGTGAAACATCGTCTCTACTAAATCCTGGTGCATGCCTATAATCCAAGCTACTTGGGAGGCTGAAACAGGAGAATTGCTTGAACCCAGGAGGCGGAGGTTGCGGTGAGCCGAGATTGCGCCATTGCACTCCAGCCTGAGCAACAAGAATGAAACTCCATCTCAAAAAAAAACAAAAACAAAACGAAAATTACCTGGGTGTGGTGGTAAGCTCCTGTAATCCCAGCTACTCAGCAGGCTGAGGCTGGAGAATCTTTGAACCCAGGAGGCGGAGGTTGCAGTGAGCCAAGATCGCACCATTTCGAATCTCCGTCTCTAAATAAATAAATAAATAAATAAATAAATAAATAAATAAATAAAACACTTTCATATCATAAGTCTAAGACAACTTCTTGCTTTTATGTTTTATGACTTTTTCACCTAACTTGTTTAAAAATTTTGATATCATTAAAAAAATACATTTGTGGCATCCAAAATACATAAATGTACCACTTATATTCCACATAATTCTTGGTACATATAGGTGCTCAATAAGTGTTTTCTGAACTGACTTGAACTCAGACATTTGCAAAGCATGTTGAATACACTATATGTAATTTTGTAGTCTTTTTTTTTTTTTGAGATGGAGTTTGCTCTGTCGCCCAGGCTGAAGTGCAGTGGTACAATCTTGGCTCCCTGCAGCCTCCAACTCCTGGATTCAAGCGATTCTCCTGCCGCAGCCTACTGAGTAGCTGAGACTACAGGCACGCGCCACCATGCCCAGCCAATTTTTGTATTTTTAGTAGAGACGGAGTTTTACTATATTGGTCAGGCTGGTCTTGAACTCCTGACCTCAGGTGATCCACCTGCCTCGGCCTCCCAAAGTGCTGGGATTACAGGCATGAGCGACTGCGCCCAGCCAATTTTGTAGTCTTTTATACAGATAATATTGGTTGCTAGCATGTGTAAACTGTTTTACTCAAGTATGCTAATAGCACAACAGAGTAGTTAATACAGTATGATTGAGAAAAACAATTAAAAAATGCTTTATATCTACATATATCACATTATGTAAGATGGGCCAGTGAGCTGGTAGAATCAGGAAGCCAAGATGAAGCCAGGCAGATAGGCCTCATGCTCTTCTGGAAGGCTAGCTCTGAGGTAAGTGTTGTTTGAGACACAGAAAGTCATTCCAATTATTTAAAAAATCTCTTTCCAGAAACCGAAAGTTCCAGCATCTCCCACCAGAGAGGAGGATTCCTGCTTTTCCTTTCCTAAGCCCCCAGTGGACCCTGCGAAGATTAGAAGAATAAGCAGTGCCAGGGCTCGCTTATTCAGGGCTGCCTCCCAGGGGGCCCTTCTGCCGGACAGATCCCTTCCTCCCTCTGACTGTAAGGTCATGTAACATCCTATAATCTCTGGGGACAGGCATGCTTCTTGAATTTGCACACAAAAGCTATTTTTATATGATTTTTCCTAACCCTAGATGATTTTTATGTTAACTAAGAGTTAGTTAATATTGGGAAAAAGCTGGTTAAAAAACATTGTTCATATATTTTTCCGGGTGCTTATAAGGAATACCTAAATATCACAGTTGGTAGGAAAAGAAAATTAGGATAAGTGGCTGGGCGTGGTGGCTCATGCCTGTAATCCCAGCACTTTGAGAGGCCAAAGCAGGCAGATCACCTGAGATCAGGAGTTTGAGACCAGCCTGGACAACATGGTAAAACCCTGTCTCTACTAAAAATACAAAAATTAGCCAGATGTGGTGGCGTGTGCCTGTAATCCCAGCTACTCGGGAGGCTGAGGCAGGAGAATTGCTTGAAACCAGGAGGTGGAGGTTGCAGTGAGCTGAGATCGTGCCACTGCACCCCAGCCTGGTTGACGAGTGAGACTCCATCTCAACAAAAAGGAAAAAAAAGAATATTGGGATAAGTATTCCCTAGTGGATAGTTCACGTATATCAGAAATAAATAATTTTTAAATTAGAGTTCAAAAAGTTGTTAATTTTATTAGAAATTAATGAAAATGGTAAGATTCTTATTATGTTCATTAAGGTTATTTCTTTGAAAATACCCTTCTGATCCCATGTGAGCATGTAAGCAAAATTCCAATGGGACTTTTCCTACTGCCTAAGAATGCTGCCAGGCACCTAAACCTGGGAACAGAGAGGCTAAAGATCACAGCCCAAGGAGTCCCACCAACAGTTGGAATCACTCCCCATCCAGGGCATATTAAGGGTTTCTCAAACTGCGGAAAAGGACCCAGAAGTGGGATGACAATCAATTTAGTGGATCCCACCAGCGTTTTTAAAAAATAAAGTAGAATAGAACATAATGGAAAATGTCAGAATACGTAACACACAATAGGGGTAAGTTTTGCTTCAGGAGACTTTACTTTGGTTTTCAGTGTGTGTTCAGGGTCATATTACAAACGATTTCTGACTGTGTGTGGTCAAAAAAAAGTTGGGAAACCACTTTACCAAGAGCTGACAGAACTGGTTCTCCCTCCATCAACAAGATTTGATGAAGAGAGATAGGCTTACAGTCACTGAGAGATGGGGAGAGCCTGGAAGATACATACCAAAGATCACAGCCCCCACCTGAGCATCGTACTTGATGGACAAGTTTTTTTTTTTTTTTTTTTTTTTTTTTTTTTTTTTTTGAGACGGGGTCTCGCTCTGTCGCCCAGGCTGGAGTGCAGTGGCCGGATCTCAGCTCACTGCAAGCTCTGCCTCCCGGGTTCCTGCCATTCTCCTGCCTCAGCCTCCCAAGTAGCTGGGACTACAAGCGCCCGCCACCTCGCCCAGCTAGTTTTTTGTATTTTTTTTAGTAGAGACGGGGTTTCACCGTGTTAGCCAGGATGGTCTCGATCTCCTGACCTCGTGATCTGCCCGTCTCGGCCTCCCAAAGTGCTGGGATTTCAGGCTTGAGCCACCACGCCCGGCCTGGACAAGTATTTTTTTAAATTCATTTCCAGCATTTAAAAAGTAGAAGAATCTCATGGAAGAATCCAGATTTATGACTCCTTGTGAAAAATCAGAAAATCTGGCAACACTGTGTCGCCGTTCCATGTGGCCACAATGGGGCATGATTGGAGCTGAGTGGTACCCCCATTCTGTGGCCAGGATATGGTCTGCAGTCACCGTGTCCCTGGCTTGTGCCATTCACTTGCCTGTTTGGTCCCTGATGAGGCTGAAGAGGTAGAATAAAGGAGGAAAAAGAATGAAAGAAAGGAAAGAAAGAAAGAGAAAGAGAGAAAGGGAGGAAGCGGGGAGGGGGGGAAAGAGGGAGGGAGGGAGAGAGGAAGGAAGGAAGGAGCAAGGAGGAAGGAAGGGAGGGAGGGAAGAAAGGAGGAAAGGAAAGGAAAGAAAAAAGGAAAGAGAAAAAGAGAAAAAAAGAAAAAGAAAAGAAAGAGAAAGAAGAGAGAGCAAGGGAGGGAGGAAGGAAGGAAGGAAGAGAAGAGAAAAGACAAGACAATGAGGATGTGCAGGGTGTGTGCCTCACACTGTGATGCTGTGACCAAGTATATCATCAGGCAACTTGCTTTACCTCGATGTCCCAATTTGTTTCCTTTCGTACACTGCCAGTCAGTCTGATATTTATTGAACTCCTACTAAGTGCCAGGCACCATTCTAGGCCAACAGAGTTCTGGCCTCAGAGAGCTTACAATCTAGTGAGAGGAGATAGACAATAACAGGAGAACAAATAAGATAATTTGAGTGCTGATGAATGCTCTGAAGAAGATAAACAAGATAATGGACTTGAGAGTGACTGTGGTGGGGTAGTTTGCATTAGCTCAGGTGGCTCTGAAAGGTATCTTTGAGGAGCTGACAGCTGAGTAGGAAGGTGACTCATGAGAAGGAGGCAGCTGTGTAAAAATCCATGGACCAAGTGTCCACATGAAAAGCGAGTGCAATGACCAGGTACGAGAGCAAGTGCTGGTGGTGGAGGACCCGGAGGTCCGGTGGCTGGAAAGTGGCTGATCAAGGGAAGTTGCAGGGAGCTGAGGCCACAGAACTGCCCAGGGCCTCGGAACATGGGAAACACACCCAGCTGTATTCTACTTGTAGTGAAAAGGTAGGGTTTACAAAAGGGAGAGGCAACATGACGTGTGTTTTTTCAACAACAGCAGTTCTCATCTGTAGCTGCCCATGAGAATCGCCTGAGGAGCTTTGCAAAAGCTCCACCCCCAGAGTCCCATGTCAGCTCAGGTAAATCAGAAAGGGTTGGTAATTGCAGGAGCAAAGGGCTTGCCAAGATGGGGGGTACTGGGACCTGGAGGTGAAGGGCACTTCTTATGAACAGGATGGCAGGATTGGTGCGAGGACTCCTACCTTGTTTTTCGTTCTGTGTTCTTGCTTGTGAGGTTGAATACTGTGTATGTGTTTCATGCATTTTTAACTTTTGGGAGTGCACACTAGAAAACCCTGCTGCTTGCACTGGTGTGAAAGTGACTGCAGAGATGAGTGCTTTGCCCACCATCCTCCTCCTCAGTGCTTCCCCAGTGACTTAGCTCCTTCCCCCCTGGGGTACCTGACTGTTGTCTGCATGCTCTGGGAGATGCCCTGTGCAGCTGTCATTTCCCAGCACTGAGGCCAGCTTCACACCTTCAAGGTGCACTGAAGCATGTTTTCATCGTGGCTCTTTTATCCACCCTGTTTGCAGTCACCATTCAGGTCATCCCTGAGGTCTGGGCCAGCATTCAGGAAGTACTGGCAGCAAAAACTCGTTGTTATTTTAAAAGCACATGTCATCCAATTATAAAGTTATAAAAAATATTTGAGCTCTCCAGCCTTGGAATCATTGTCATTTGTATAAGAGCTCCCTGGGTTTCATTTCAGATCCTCTCTATTGTTTAGAAGAGGTAGGCTTTATGGGGTAACTGAGACTGTAGAAAAGGAGGGCATCCCATCATTTGCTGTGAAGTCATTTGTGGCTGACACTACCCCACAAGCAGGGCCAGGGTGTGGTGGCAGGTTTGGAATTCCTGCTTTAAGAGAGTGAAAGAGGAAGAGATTTGTGTAGTCATCTCCACAAGGCCAGCAGTATAACTGCTTTGCGTTCACATAGGGCTTTTGGCTGGAGGCAGCACTGCTGTGAATGCTTCCCCAGTTATTCAAGCCAGACAAGAGGCCTGAGACCAGTACCACCTCCTCAGCCATCCCTGTCAAACTCTGCGTCAGCAAGCCCTACATGTGCTTCCTGACTAGCTCTTGAGTCTGCATTCTCCCTCACCACTGCCGTGGTGCCTCCATCCCTCTTGCCTCATCCTGTTTTGCTACTTTTAAACCACCCTCTGCTCACTGGGGTGCTGTGATGGTCTGCAGGTCGGTGGGTGCAAGGCCCTCAGCCTGAGGCACAGCCAGCGGAGCCTAAGGATGCTGAGCTCCCAACACGACATGGCTATGAGCAGCAGCGTTATCCCTTTATCCCAGGGGACCATGAAAAATGATCATTTTCTGTGTGTTCCATAAAGCACAAGAGGTTGGGAAGCAAATAAAGATCAGATTGCACCATCCTCTTGCTGAAAACCCTTCAGAGGCCCCGCTGTGCCTACAGAAGTGTTTGCCAAGCTGAGTTCCAGGGAACTCCAGGGAACACTTTTGGCAAAATGTTAATAGCTTTTCTTTGGAAAAAGGTTCAGTGCTCAAATAGGTCAGGGAAACACTGCCTACCCCTCATCTTCTTGGAGAGTCTCTGTGCACACGAGTGTATTAAAGTGTTGGTAAAGAAATCTGTTTAATTTTAATTCAACGTAGCATTTCACAAACCTGCTGGACTGTGGGATCTGTCTTTTGGGAAAACAATTTGCGAAACACTAGCCTACTATGGAAGTTGGCAAACTTTTTCTGTAAAGGGCCAGATAGTAAATATTTTAGACCTGGTCCCTATGGTCTCTGCTCAACCTCCTCAGTTTTGTATTGTAGTGTGGAAGCAGCCATCCGCCAATTTATGGCCACTGAAACTTGAATTTCATGTAATTTTCACTTGTCACAAAATATTGTTCTTTCTTTGATTTTTTTCTAACCATTTAAAAATGTAAAAACCGTTCTTAATTTGCAGGCTACACGAAAACGAGGTGGGGCAGATTTGGTGGGGCTGTAGTTTGCTGAGCTCTGGTGGGGGTGGCGGGGGATGAAGTCCCAGATCCTCCAAGTGCACAGCTGTGTTGTGATCCAGCCCCAGCCCAACATTCCAGGCCCTGCTCACGCCTGTCCTGGGCCTGCCCCCTCACGGTGGGTGCACCGGCAGGGTGGAACCCCTTTTTGTTCCCTACACCCACCCTGCTGTTTCAAACCTCAGGCAGAACCTGCTGTGTAATTTGCTGGGTCCAATGCTGAATGAAAATGTGGGGCCCTTTGTTCAAAGATTATTAAGAGTTTCAAGATAGCCACAGCAGAGCCTTAAAACAAGTGTGGGCCCTTCTAAAAGTGGGGCCCTGCCTGACTGTACCGGCAATACACACTTGAAGCTGGCTTTCACTCCAGACTTTTGTTCTCTTTTCTTCAAGCTGTTTACCTCTTATTGACCATTCAAAATGCTTCTCAGCCCCCACCTCTTCTGTGAAGCTTTCTCTGACCAACTCCTAACCCCTCAAGCTTTCTTCACTCTCTCTGCCCCCTCCTTACCTGACTGGGGCCACACTGGGCTTCATTTATCTCTTTACACATCTGCCCCCTTTGTCTCCCCTACTAGACAGAGCAACGTCATTAAGAAAAGTGTTTTTCTCTATTTGTTGCCCAAGAGCCTATAACAGGGTGTGGTATATAACAGATACCAAATAAATATTTGTGAAACTGAACTGGTCCTGCATGGTAAGGCTGCTGGGAGCTGTTTCCTTTTGAAGTTTACCCATGATCCATTACAAAATTCATACAATGTGCTTCTACTATCTACCAAGAAGATACAGACCATAGCTATGCATGCTCAGTTTCATCGAGGACATTCATCAGGAATGAGAGTGAGCCCCCCAGGGCAGCTCTTCGTTGTAGTAATAACTGACAAGCTTACTCCAGTAGATTTGAAGATAGACAGGTGTAGCTCCTCGACCAATAGGTATGGTTGGGTTCCCCTTCTAGAAGCTCCATGATGGCCAGGACTTGTTCACCATGGCTTCATCCATGCAGTGAACAGCACCTGGCACGTAGTGGTGGCTGCTTCATAAATATTCAGGGAGTGAATGAATAAGAAAAACGAATGCTAAAAGATAACGATAGGCTAAAAGTACTTGGTAATCGGAAACAGAATGTGTGCTTCATAATTCAGTAGTAAAGTCATTGAAGGTGGTGTGGTGGTATGGAGAGAGCCCTAGCCCGGAAGTCAGGATTCTTGGGTTCCAATCATCATAATGACAATAACTTCTAGGTTTTGAGTGTGCTAGCACCATATAAGTCACTTTACTAGGCCACATCATTTTAAATCTCACCACATCCCCAAGAGGTGGGGACCACAGAAGGTGGTGTGTATTGACCGTCCACATCACAGAGCCGGTGCTCAAGGGGGCCTGCACTCAAACCCAAGTCTGAGCCAAAGCCTGTGTTCTTCCCACCCCATGGTCCTGGCTCTCCCTGTGACCTTAGGTCATTTAACCTTTGGATTCTCAATTTTCTCATCTGAAAAAAAAAAATAAGAAGCCTAGAATCTCTAAGGTTCCTTTCAGTTTTAAAATTTAGTGTTTTGAAAGCAGGGAGTTTGGTCAGAGGGGTAGAATAGGTGGTTTTGTTATTATTAGTTTTTATTGGTTTGTTGGTTTCTTAGTAAGTACAGAAAAGGAAAGGAAACCTTGAGTCATTTTGAAAAATCTTGCAAAACAGTAGGTAGTTTTCTACATGAAACTCATCCCCACCCCCCAACACACTGTATTATGGGAGATTTACTCTCTTCCCCTTTAACAAAATGTTTTCTCACAGACTACAGCCTTGTGGCAGCATAGACAATAAGCTATTCCTAATACCAATTTGCTGAAAAGGGAAGTGCTATATTATTATATGTCTAAAAATCTGGAGTCATAAACAAAAATGATGTCTTCTTGCAACTCTATCTTATCCCTCTTTAGAGGTATGTTTCAATGCCCTGTCCTTTCCATTGCAGAGTAGTGGTCTACTAGGCTAGGCCTCCACAATCCACCCCTCACCCCTCTAATCACCTGTCCTCCTCTTCGCCTCCTTGCACACTGCATTCCTGCTATTCCTTGAGCACCCCAGGCACAGTGGGTGCTGAAGAGTCCCCCACTTCAGCCTACCTTGGGGCCTCTGTACCAGCTGCTCTCTCTGCTCAAAATACTGACCCTGGTGGCTGGATGCCTCACCCCAGAAAGGATTTGTCCTCCCTACCCTACTGTACCCACCCTATTCCCAATCCCCTTAACCCTTCCCCACTTTTATACTTTGCTTTTTTCCCATAGCACTTATTATCTTATAACACCATGTATACCTTATTTATTATGGTGATTGCTTGTTTTCTGTTTATTAGGATGTAAGCCCTGTGAGATCAGGGATCTGTTTTGATGCACACCAAGTGCGTAGGACAGTGTTTGATATGGGGGAGCCACTCAGTAAATGTTTTTTGAATGAAAAATTGCATGATCAAATTCAGGAGGAAGAGCTACTGTTATGGAACACAGGACTACTTCTGTGGACTAGGTAGTTTATAAGCCTGAAGTTGAGAGTTTGCCTTCAAGTAGACTCTAAGCTGATAGAGATAAGATTCTATACATTTTTACCTGCAGAATTGATGGTGCTAGGCTTAAGATACTGGTCTTGTGTATGCTCAGAAAGGCTTTGGCCATAAAATTCCAGACTTAATTATAAGCAATGTATAACTTTAAAACCATATAAATTCTTAGATTGAAAAATAACATTGAAAGGTAGTGATTCCTAAAATAAGAATAACAAAACATTTTCTTGGTTATGTTGCAGCAAAGAAGACAGTGGAATCCAAAGAAACAGTTATGATGGGGGACTCTGTGGTGAAAATAAATGGGATTTATTTAACAAAATCAAATGCTATTTGCCACTTAAAGAGTCACCCACTTCAGCTAACTTATGATGGAGGCTTCAGTGAAATAAAGGAGCAAGAAATGTTCAAAGGAACAACATCCTTACCATCTCATCTCAAGAGTGGAGGGTCAGTATTCTTTTTATTTAATTTTCTGGTCAGGATAATGATGTCATTTACCAGTTTCATCTGTATCTTATATAGATGATTGGTTTGCTTTTTCTCTTTTATATAAGTGAATTTTATGTTAAGGGTACATGAATAGGAGAGACTACTTCTCATGGCCAAATTGAGTTGATTTTATATCATTCCTCATGTAATGCTCAAGAAAACCTTTATTCATGACTGTCACAGTGCTGCTTCTGTAGGACTATCAGAATAAGATTTAGTTGGACTATTCTAGCCATCCCTTGAGTGATAATCATTCCATTTGTGTGTTATTTGCGATTCTTGCATGGCCTGGAATCTCCTATTGTCTCCCTTTGGGTTAGTTCACTGTCCTTAACTCCGCAAGAGTGGACACTTATTTTATTCTTCAGTAGATCTTGGATTAAATATTTATTTTGCAAACTAATGGCTAAAACAGAAGAGTCCTGTAGATTTCAGTTATCTGTGAGATCCCTCCATTAGTCCCTCATAAATGAATGATTGGGAATTACTTTATTTCATACCATGTTCCTCGATAGGGTTTCCTTGAGAATCAATCTTCCTACCATATTAACGATCTGTGGAGAAATGCTTGCTGTTTGGACTGGTGTTTTACTGAAGAAACCTTGAATAATTGGTGGTTGGAATGGGGGAAAGAGTGGAGAGAACAGGCTCTGTTTTCCAGTCCCAGCCAGTAATGATGCTAAGAGAGGCAGAACGTCTTGAACTGGACAGGTCACTCAGTTTAAGATATTTTTTTCTAGGACTTTCCATTGGGTCATCATGGATAACTGCCCAGTCTTAACAAGATTAAATTCCATGGGCCATTTTAAGATCAAGTATTTCTTACCCTCACGTTAGATTTCGAGTCTGATTTTGGCTTGGACACATGTAGCATGCTCAAAACTTTTCCCCCAAGTGGCTGCCTGGCAGCTTGTTTAGCTGAACCGACCTTGTCTGCTGACACAGCCTGAAGAGTGTCACACACATGGAATTTATATTAAGCAACCTAGTAGTCCTTGTAATGTCGTTTTGCATTCAGAACATTTTTTTAAATTAAAGGAAAAATGAAATGTCTCCTTAAGTGGAAGAGAGCGACTTCAAATTGGGACTTTGGGAGTTGAGTAGAAAACATCAAACTGGCCATTGCAGACAAATTGTTTCCAGTTGGTGAATAAGAATAGGCTGTGGACCTCAGAGCTTAAACATAAAAGGCAGCAGGAAAACTTGTGTTTCTTTCAGTATTTAAGTAAAAAGGAAACATTTATCTTGCTGCATCCATCCTTACAGTAATGAAAGTTGACTAGAAAAACCAGACAAGAGCTATTTAATTTGTTTATTTGCAAACCTTCAGATGTGGCAGAATAATCTGGAAAGCCAGAGTTCATTAAGTCTTCCTCATTCTGGAACTTCAGGGGCATTTTCAGTTACATGTTTTATCCCACAAACAGCAAAAGACAAATCAGTTAGCACTTCTTCCTCACTGTCCAAAATTATGAGGCGTTGGCAACAGCGCTAATTGTTTTCTTTGTGTTTTGTTAGGATGGCTTTTGTATCATATAAGGATTGCGTCTAAGTTTGGTTTGCAATGTACCCTGGCAAGGTTAATTTTCAGTACAGTAACATTTTTGTTTTATGAATCTTTACCTCCTTTAATCATTGGGTGGAATTTTGTTGGAGTGGTGCCAAAAAAGAAAAAAGTTTATATAGTAGGATTAAAACAAACCAGAAAATGGAAACTCTTAGCAATTCTTTCATTAATGACATTAGTGAATCAGTCTGGGACATTTGATAATTGTTTCTTGTAAACATTTAAGTGACTAATTCCAAGAAACAATCTTTGCTATGCAATGGACTCTTCCCAGTTTTGATGCTAGAGCCCTACCCTCAATTAACATTTTTTCATCTTTAGACCATAAAGTGAAAATGAAGACTCTTGTCAGTGAGCTGGGCTGGCAGGAGCAGGGAGGGCTGAGGAGTGTGTAAGTAGACTGTGGAAAGGGGACAGAGTGGGTGAGGACACACTCCTAGTGTGGGGACCTTGCAGGCTTGTCCAGTGTGAGAGTGGCCACCTGGGTGGTGTGTGTTTGTCTGGCTGGGAGAGGAAGGAGCATTTTATTTCCATGAAACTGCAGTAATTGTATACTCTCATTTAAAATATGGATAATTCAGATATGGGATGGACTGGAGTTCAACTTTATGCTGGTTATAGTGGAAAAAGGATTTGCTAAGCAAAGTATCATTGTAAACAATATTTTAGAGGACTATTTAACTTTACAAAAGAGAACACACTCTCAAGCACGTATGGAATGCCATCCTCAAACCTTGTGCCAGTTATAACAGTCTCCATATGCCCATTTAGGGATTCATTTAAGGTCTGGCAGACTTGCTCCTCAGCAATACTTCACCATCACTTGCTTTGTATTACTATATGGATTGAAAGTAATGCAGCCGCCATTAACTAAATGTGTGTATGCGCCATCCATTCGTCCACCCATCCACCCACTGACATATCTACCCATACATTCACCCACACACCCATTCATCCACCCATCCACCTATCCATCCACCCATTCACCCATCTACTCATCCACTCATCTGCCCACCCATCCACCCATCCATCCGTCTACCTACCCACCCATCCATCATTCATCCATCTATCCATCTATCTATCCATCCATCCATCCATCCATCCATCCATCCATCCATCCATCCACTCATCTATATATTTACCCATCTATCCAACCCATTCACCCATCCATCCACCTATCCACCCATCCATCTATCTACCCATTCACCCATCCATATATCTCCACATCCATCCACCCATTCACCCATCCATCCACCTATCCACCCATCCATCCACCTATCCACCCATCCATTCATCCATCCGTCCATTCATACATCCATATACCCATCTACCCATTCATTCACCCATTCACCTATCCATGCACCCATTCACCCATCACCCTATCCATCCACCCATTTATCCATTCACCTGTCTATTCATTCACCTATCCACCTACCCATCTACCCATCTATCCATCCATCCATCCATCCATCCATCCATCCATCCATCCATCCATCCATCCTTGGAATCTCTTTCAAAGCAGATGAATCTCTTTACCTGCTTTAAAAATCTTTTAAGGCTTTCTGTGTAAATGTTCAAACTGTCATGTTTTTGGAAATGTGATCTTTAGGAGGAAAGCCCAAGAGCAGCCAACTGTTGTGGAGAGTCAGGGACTCTTCCTGAGGAGCCAGAATCTCTGAACTTAGGTTTGATTCTCTTTCAGCCACTTGATTTAGCGGTATGTGGCAAGTCTGTTAACACTTTCAGGGGCTCAGTTTTCTAATGTATAAAATGGAAATAACTCTGCTCTTTTATGGCCATCTCCTTCTAGCCCTCACTGTAGGTTGTGGAATGATGACTAAGGCTTGAAAGCCTTACTAATAAACTATCAAGTGCTCTTAGTATTGTTGGAATAAAAAATAAGAAAAGAGGGCTTCTGGTTAAAGGCACAAAGGCATTCTCTAGTAATTCAATGAAAGCAGCAAAGAATGAAAAACAGAGAAGTAAATTTCATCAATGAAACAAAAAAATGGCTACGACCCTGAACTACACAACATGAAGCAAACTTTACACTGCAGTATGAGCTTGATGTTTGTTGGTCTGCCTGACAAACAGGCCTTCTTGCATTGTGTAATAAATCCTGCTCAATCCATATTTGGAGAAAGGCTAGCCCTGTCTTCCCTGTGTCTCTCCCAGGGATGGTTGTGTGGCCCAGGGCTGGCTAATGAGAGTTCCAACCCCAGCTACAGCCGTTGATTCAGAGATGGGCACATGATCCAAGCCAGGCTGGTTGCATTCCTCCATGGGACTTTCACCAAGGCCTTTGGGGAAAGTGCTCTTTCTCCAAGTTCACAAACTATAAAGATGATGTGGTCTTGGAGCTGACAGTGGCCTTTCCACAGCCTTATGGAGAGAGGTTCTGAGAGGGAAGTGGTATATAAACAAAAAAAAAAAAACAAAGAATGAATATAATGATCAAGTTCAAGGATGATATATAAACCTCTAGATCCAGCTGTGCCTGAAGTCACCACATCAACATTGTAGAATGCTGTTTTGTGAGCCAATATGTTCCTTTTTCTCTCTCCTTCCTTCCTTTCTTTTTCTTTTCTTCTCTCTCCTTCCTTCCTTCCTTCTTTTTTTTTTTTTTTTTTTTACGGAGTCTAGCTCTTTTGCCAGGATGGCGTGCAGTGGCACGATCTTGGCTCACTGCAACCTCTGCCTCCCTGGTTCAAGCGATTCTCTTGCCTCAGCCTGCTGAGTAGATGGGATTACAGGCATGCACCACCACGCCAAGCTAAGTTTTGTATTTTTAGTAGAGATGAGGTTTCACCATGTTGGCCAGGATGGTCTTGATCTCCTGACCTTGTGATCTGCCCACGTCAGCCTCCCAAAGTGCTGGGATTACAGGCATGAGTCACCGGGGCTGGCTGGCTGGCTTTCTTGCTTGCTTTTCTTTCTTTCTTTCTTTCTTTCTTTCTTTCTTTCTTTCTTTCTTTCTTTCTTTC
The DNA here is from genome assembly GCF_047675955.1 of Chlorocebus sabaeus. NCBI lineage: Eukaryota > Metazoa > Chordata > Mammalia > Primates > Cercopithecidae > Chlorocebus > Chlorocebus sabaeus. Next base: position 33,120,470 of record NC_132916.1, read on the forward strand.
TTTCTTTCTTTCTTTCTTTCTTTCTTTCTCTCTTTCTCTCTTTCTCTCTTTCTCTCTTTCTCTCTCTCTCTCTCTCTCTCTCTCTCTCTCTCTCTCTCTCTCTCTCTCTTCTCTCTCTCTCTCTCTCTCTCTCTTCTTTCTTTCTCTTTCTTTTTCTTTCTTCTTTCTTGTCTTCTCTCTCTCTTCTCCCTCCCTCCCTCCCTTCCTTCCTTCCTTCCTTCCTTCCTTCCTTCCTTCCTTCCTTCCTTCCTTCCTTCCTTCCTTCCTTCCTTCCTTCCTTCCTTCCTTCCTTCCTTCCTTCCTTCCTTTCGGGAGAGTTTGTGATACTTTAGATTAGGTTTTGTCACTTGGACCATTGCATTCATAAGAATCTAGTTAGCCTTCCAGACCCTAAGAAATCTAGATGATAACAAGGGGTAATTTGAAAGTAGACACATAACCTTCTCAGACCTTGAGCAAGAAACAGATTTCACTAAAAGTGAATCTCTTAATTTAGAAAGGTGTACTCAATATTTAATTAAAGAGATGAGATCTAACGATGTGGGCAGGCTGTGGGAGCAGGGAGTATGCCCTGTGTAAGGACTCCATTCAAGATCCAGATCATGAATTGAGGGGGAGGATGGAGCTGAGGATGACAGACACTCCTGGTTACATGTGAGCCAGCTAGTTTGTGTGTGTGTGTGTGTGTGTGTGTGTGTGTGTGTTTGAGGGGAGGGGCTTGATACATTAGAATTTAAGGAGCCCAGCATGTGAAAGGGCTTTTCTGTGCATCACAGCGACCTGCTCCACACAAACCAAGGGAACATACACTCCCAGGTCAGCAAAGGTAATGGATTTGGTGATTGCAAGTTTAAGAAAACGAACTACAGTTTAAGCTACAGAATACCGTCGTTCGCGCTTTCTATGGATCTTATTCAGTGTCAATAAATAAATGGCTCTGTTTAAAGATAAATACTATTAAGACAGGAATCAGCGTGGGACTCAAGCTTAGATGTATAAGGAACATAGCAAAAGACAAATGAAGGAAGCAGATCACAGAAGGTATTACCCTCCAAAAACAAACAATTTTCCATAGTCTCAGAGAAATTATAGATAACGTGATCATTCTCTTAAAAAAAAAAAAAAGGTCCAGGTGTGGTGGCTCACACCTGTAATCCCAACACTTTGGGAGGCCGAGGTGGGTGGATCATGAGGTCAGGAAATCGAGACCATCCTGGCTAATACAGTGAAACCCCGTCTCTACCAAAAATACAAAAAAATTAGCCAGGCATAGTGATGGGCACCTGTAGTCCCAGCTACTTGGGAGGTTGAGGCAGGAGAATGGTGTGAACCCTGGAGGCAAAGCTTGCAGTGAGCCGAGATCACGCCACTGCACTACAGCCTGGGTGACAGAGTGAGACTCCATCTCAAAAAAAAAAAAAAAAAAAAGAAAGAAAGAAAACACTGTTCTTTAGGTTTTAAGAATTTAAATTATAGATTATGAGCCCACATAAGGAGATGAAAAATAAGCTTACAGTATGCAAAAAAGAAATGAAAGAAAAATGTATCAAGAGGAAAGCCACATTGGGAATAAAAAATTAGAATAAAACAGCTGAAAATACAATAGGACATGGTGGACAGGCTAGAAGAAATTATACAAAAAGAAATGAATAATAATAAAGCTATGAAAATGATTGTTGAGATAGATACGGAAGAATGAAACTTGTTTTCCTGAAGAAGAAAATTCTCTTCCTTCACTTCCGCTGCTAACACTATCTTACTGTGAATTGTCAGACACTTTTCTAAGTGCTTTACATATATTAAGTCATTTAATATTCACAACAACTCATGAAGAATAGAAGAGATCAGAGCAGAAAGAAGAAAAATATTAAGACATAATAGAGGAAAACTTTCTGGAACAAATACTTAAATCTGAAGCTCAAATGGACACATGGTATTCTAAGAAAATTTGATATGGAATAATCCACACTAAGACATTTCCACCAGTGCTCAGCACTAGAACACTACCCAGTACATAGTACACACTCAGTGAATAATTGTTGATTGGGCGGGCAAATGAAGAAAGTTTCCTATGGCCTTCCTCGCTGAACAAACAAGTCACATAAAAGGAGAAGGCGGCAGGCTGGCCCCTGGTTTTCTTAAAGAATCACTCAGTGCCAGAAGGCAGTAATGTCTATGAAGTCCTGAGTATAATAAGGGGTAACTGAAGAATTGTATTGCCAGTCAAATTGTACAGAGGCAACAGATAGACACTTTCAATATGAATGAAATGAGGGAATATACTACTCATGCACTTTCCAGAAAACTTGTAGACAACAAAATGATGAGTCAAAATTCAAAACCTAGAAATGAAGAAGCTATGGTAAAAGCATTCATGGTGAGTACAGTAATGATTTTGTTTTTGTATTGGATTAAAACTAAACAACTCTGGTTATGGAAAAGAAACCTTGACTATGTGGTAGTAATATAAATAACCAAAACCAGTACTTGGGAGGAAGTGTGAGTACTGATTTCTTTATTTTCATAATGGGGAATAGATTTGTCAGTAGCTAAAGTCTGAAATTGAAATATATACTTGAAAAAATAATGATTTCAGCATCCTAATGTTTTTCATTACTTTTTTCTTAACTTTAGAGAGATCTTTTAGAAACTATTATTTCTTTGTGAAGACCCATTCATCTGAAGTTCTACAGTTCCTTCAGTTTCACCTCAATTTCTGTTTCTCTGTTAAGTTCAAGCAAAATTTATACTTAATGCTTTTTCACTACAATATCATGTATGGTATGATACCGTTTATATGTATACATTTGCCTGCCCTCCCTCCTGTCCTTCTGTTCTTTCATTCTTCTATCTTTTCCTTTGAACATATGCAGAAATATATCTGGAATGATGTTGACCACATATTATGATGTTTATTTCTGGGTGATGGGATCCTGGATAATTTTTTTAAAATCTTCTTTGTACTTTATTATATTGCCTGGCCTTTAAAAATAATAAATATATAATTTTTTTTTCAAAAACAATGAAGTCATTATTCTTTTAAGAAATTAAGAGCAATGTGGCTGAGAAACTTTCCATTTGGAAAAGACAAGACATTGGCCTGATTTTGTAGAGGCCCTTCTTGTTTCTGTCCGATAAGCATTTCTTGGTAAGCAATGCCCTGTGCTGAGGGTTTGGTAGAGGAGTTGACCCTGTCCCTGAGGAGCTTACCAGCATGTCAGGCCTTGCTTCTCAAGTATGTTCCCTGGACCAGCAGCATCAGCATCCTCTGAGAGCCTGTTAGAAATGCAGAACATTGGTCCCCAGACTTACCAAATTAGAATCTGCATTTTTATAAGATCTCCAAGTGCTTTGAATGCGCACACGAGGTCTCGAAGCACTGTTCAAAGATGAACTCGAATGCTGGAGGAATGAAAGGGGAACTGAAAGAAGGTATCCTGAGAGTTTAGAGGTCAGAGCAGCTAATTCTGACTTGAGGATCAAGGGAAAATTCCTAGAGTAGTTGGGATTTGGAGGTACATTTTGAAGGTTGATTTTTATGAGGGATGGAGCACTGTGTTCTTGGCTAAAGGAGGAGCATAAGCCAGAGGTGGGATTTGATGTGGCAGTGGCAGGAGGCATCCTGAGGCTGCAAGCCATAGTGCTGAGCAGCGTGTCTGGAAGGGAAGTTAGGGACACACGACAGATGGCCTTCAATGCCACTCCCAGGCATGTGGGTCCATTGTTTAAATAAAGGTGCACCGCTGAGAGGTGACTTTCGCTGTCAGTTATGTGAAGGACGAATGGGGAGAGGAGAGCCTGGGACAAAGGAAGCCATTGGGAAGCGGTTGCAGCAGTTCTAGCGTAAAGTGAGGGGAGCATGGCACCAGGGCATTCAGAGTGGAAAGAAGAGATGGAACCCTGCATTGCACTGGTTACCACAGTAGCATGCTGCAGAAGAGGCCAGTCACAGCCACTGCTCCCTGTACTGAACGAAGTCCTCCCAGATGCAGCACTGACAAGTTACAAGGGCTTTTCACATGCAGTGCCTTGAAACTGTGGGGCTTTGAATGTTAAGGGGAGTATGAAACCATGAGCCTTTACTCTTAAGCTAAGGGAATTTAAGGTTAACTAAGTTAAGCTAACGTGGATAGTGACAAAGCAATATATCTAATCGTGTATATATATATAGAACTTTAGTAATAACCAGTTAGTGATTATTGAAAAAGGTGCCAAGGTGTGTGTGTGTGTGTGTTTGTGTGTGTGTGTGTATTTTAGTCTTGTGCCCAAGCCAACACTATTAAGTACCTTGGTGGACTTTCTTAAAATTTTGATCTTACAGACATCCCTTTAAAATCATGTCCTTTAATTTCAAGTGTTTCTGTATAGCTGTTTAAGTAGAGTGTTTAAGTTTAGTAATTAAGAAAAAGTGATAATCTGACTGGATGCAGTGACTCACACCTGTGATCTCAGCACTTTGGGAGGCCGAGGTTAGGAATTCAAGACCAGCCTGTCCAAATGGTGAAACCCCATTTCTACCAAAAATGCAAAAAATTAGCTGGGTGTAGTCCCAGCTACTTGGGAGGCTGAGGCAGAGAATTGCTTGAACCCAGGAGGCAGAGGTTGCAGTAAGCTGAGATCGCACCCCTGCACTCCAGCCTGGGTGACAGAGTGAGACTCCATCACACACAAAAAAAGAAAAGAAAAAGTGATAATCTGTCTGGAAACTGTATATCTGGTGCTTTAGGCTCTGAAACATGCTGAGGGGACCCTCCCTCCGTTGTCCACCCCTCCGTTGGTATTACCAAATTGCAGTCGAAGTATTGAAGAGACTATAAAGCAGGATCAGCAAACTAAGGCCCATGAGCTAAATCCAGCCCATTACCTGTTTTTATAAATACAACTGTATTGGAACACAACCACACTCATCATTCACCTATTGTCCATGGCCATCTTCCAGCAAGAGTTGAGTACTTATGACAGAAACTGTGTGGCCACAAAGCCTAAAACATTTACTACCTTGAACCTACACAACTTGAATCTAGTTTGAAAAATGAAGTGTCTTTTTCTTATGGCAAGGATAAGTTTAGTTCAAAAGTTGCTAAATTTTCTCTTGCCCATAAGCATCCTTTACAATTTCCTTGCATGTCGTTTTTTCCAAAGTGGAAATAAATTTATTGACTTTTTAAACATTCCAAATCCTTCTATTTAATCTACTTCTTAATATTTGTTTATTCCTCTAAAGTAGGAATAAACAAACTACAGCCAGCCAGGTCTGGTGGCTCACGCCTGTAATCCCAGCACATTGGGAGGCCAAGGTGGACCAATCACCTGTGGTTGGGAGTTCGAGACCCACTTGGCCAACATGGTAAAACCCCATCTCTACTAAAAATCCAAAAATTAGCCAGGTGTGGTGGCACATGCGTGTAATCCCAACTACTTGGGAGGCTATGGCAGGAGAATCACTTGAGCCTGGGAGGTAGAGGTTGCAGTGAGCAGAGATCACACCACTGCACTATAGCCTGGGTGACAGAGCAAGACTGTCTCAAAACAAACAAACAAACAAACAAACAGACAAACTACAGCCCAGGAGTGAAATCTGGCCATCCATCTGGTTTTTGTTTGTTTGTTTTGTTTTTCTTTTTTACAGCCCTTGAGCTAAGAATGGTTTATATACTTTTTAAAATCATTACGTTTTAAATGGTTGTGAATGTAGCCACGTAGTACCTGGATTTTCCCACTTGGCCCACAAAGTATGCAGCATATATTATCTAGCTCTTTAGGGAAAAAGCTTGCTAACCTCTGACTAAAGAACTTTAGTCATAATAATTAGAAGAACTGTCAGAATTACAGCAAAATCTGAATTTTTTAGTTTTTTTTTTTTTTTTTTTTTTTTTGAAACAGAGTCTCACTCTGTTGCCCAGGCTAGAGTGCAGTGATGCAATCTTGGCTCACTGCAACGTCCGCCTCCCAGGCTCAAGCGATTCTCCTGCCTCAGCCTCCCGAGTAGCTGGGATTACAGGTGCACGCCACCACACCCAGCTAATCTTTGTATTTTTAGTAGAGATGTGGTTTCGCCATGTTGGCTAGGCTGGTCTTGAACTCCTGACCTCCAATGATTCGCCCACCTCAGCCTCCCAAAGTGCTGTGGTTACAGGCATGAGCCACCATCCCTGGCTAATTTTATAGTATTTTTAAAGAAATATACTTGGGTTTCTTTGGGGTGCATGTGGTCCAGAAGTAGATATTTTCCACATGATTGACTCATGGATGGGCAGTGGTAACTCAAGTCAGTCCATGTATAGCATTGCCATAGCCACAGATTGGTTCTGGCTGTTCAGACTGAAATGTAGGACCCTCCTCACTGATTGCAAGAGAAGACTTTGCTATTGCTCTTAAACATGTAGGCTGAGGAAGAGAGGCCTGGGAATGCTCTACCCATTTTGCTTTCATCAGAACTCCACCCTGGTTACAGCTGGAACTGAGGAAAAGGCAGGGCTAAGAGAATCGTAGAAAGATGCGGCCAAAGGTCTGATTGCACCATGCCTAAAACCCACCCTACCTGTCCACATTCGGGTTATGTGAGTCAATAAGTTCCACTTATTGTTTAAATCCATTAAAATTAGGTTTTTGTTATTTGTCGATTAAGATATCCTAATGAACAAAACAGTGCCGATCTGCCTCTACGAAGAATTTCACAGAGGAACTTTAAGAAATAATTTCTGGGCCGGGCGCGGTGGCTCAAGCCTGTAATCCCAGCACTTTGGGAGGTCGAGACGGGCGGATCACGAGGTCAGGAGATCGAGACCAGCCTGGCTAACATGGTGAAACCCCGTCTCCACTAAAAAATACAAAAAAACTAGCCGGGCGAGGTGGCAGGCGCCTGTAGTCCCAGCTACTCGGGAGGCTGAGGCAGGAGAATGGCGTAAACCCGGGAGGCGGAGCTTGCAGTGAGCTGAGATCCGGCCACTGCACCCCAGCCTGGGCCACAGAGCCAGACTCAGACTCCCTCTCAAAAAAAAAAAAAAAAAAAAAAAAAGAAATAATTTCTGAAATTATTTTTGGTAAATGAAAAATCATTGCAAAAAAAAATGTAATTACAGTCTTTAATAATATGTAGCAGGAAACTAGGAAGAACAATTTTGCTGGATGACTGAATCAAGATCCAAAAACATCTGATGGGCAGGAATTCTTTGCCAAATGCAGCACCGTGGAATTTAGGAGGAATGAGCAAAGGCCCAACCTGGATGGGAAAATCTGCCTTAGTGCACATGCAGGAAAAGATTAGAGACACCCACCACTGTGATGTGGCCACCAAACCGCTAATGTCATTTTAGGCTGAAGTGTTACTTGGAACATCTCTCTGTCCTCAAGCAATACTACCTTTGGCTGAGTGCTGGGTTCCAGACTTTAAATGGGATCCAGACAAGGAAACACTCACTTCAAGTAACTGAGTATCCTAGAAGAGATTTGAAACGGTATCATGTGAGGAACAGTTGAAGGGACTGGAGGAGTTTGCTGATGACATCAGCGATGACCACAACCATAATAGTAAACATGGATTATTTACTCTGTGCCTGGAACTGTGCCAACCAATTGCACATCCTATCATTTAGTCCTCACAGCAGTCTCACATTGGGGGATAGTGTTATTTACCACCCCCTTATACAGATAAGGAAACCAAAACTTACCCGAGGTCACACAGCTATAAGTGGTTGAACCATGGGATTTAAACCACAGGAGATGACTTTATGTGGGGAATGCAGCGTCTTTAAATATGTGCAGGATTATCAAGAAGGAAAAGGACAAAGATTTGTTTCATGCAGTTCCAATTAGTAGAACCAAGACCAATGAGTAGAGTTTATAGGAAAACAGATTGCTGTTGAGTACGTAAGTCCATCTATTCTTCCTTTTCTCCTTAACGGAGTGATTTTCTTTTCTTGATGCCTCTCTTCCCCATTCAGTCTCACCGTGGGACTTCAGCTTTATGGCTGTGTGGAAACCCTGGTAGGCTTCCCCTGCTATCCTGTTCCTTCAGGGCTACATTCTGTTCTTTCCTCTGCCTGAAATCCTGCCAACCCTTGATTTGTAGAACCTCTCGAATGTGTTCCTTCTTCTCCAGTTCCACTGTCACCCTCAGATTAGTCCTTGTTCGTTCTTTCCAGGTCTCCTAAATACTCCCGTCATCGCACACCCCCAAATCCCATCACTTCCTTGTATAAGAACCTATGAGAGTTCCTTATTGCCTGTCAAATCAGATTCATTTACTCAACCCACAGTGTGGGGCAACTGTTCCCAACACTTCTCAGTAGAAACCTTCTATGACTGTCTTATTTGCCCTGGGCACTTATCCCCTGCCCTCAGTATCAGGCTGCTTATGCCAGTCTTTATTTTCACTCGTGCTATTCCCCTTCTGGGAGTAGTGTTGTCATTTGCTGGTTTAACTTTTATTATTTTATTATTATTATTTTTTAAGGCAGAATCTTGCTCTTTCACCCAGGCTGGAGTGAAGTGATGCAATCTCAGCTCATTGCAACTTCCACCCCGCTGGGTTCAAGCGATTCTCCTGCCTCAGCCTCCTGAGTAGCTGGAATTACAGGCGCCCGCCACCAGTCCTGGCTAATTTTTGTATTTTTAGTAGAGACGGGGTTTCACCACATTGGTCAGGCTGGTCTTGAACTCCTGACCTTAAGTGATCCGCCTGCCTCAGCCTCCCAAAGTGCTGGGATTACAGGTGTGAGCCACTGCACCCTGCCTATTATTATTTTTGAGACAGGGTCTCACTCTATCACCCAAGCTGGAATGCAGGGGCACAATCACAGCTCACTGCAGCCTCGACCTTCTGGGCTCAAGCGATCCTCCTGCCTCAGCTTCCAAAGTGGCTGGGGCTATAGTTGTGTGCCACCATGCTAGATAGTATAAAAATTTTTTTTAGAGGGAGGTCTTGCCATATTGCCCAGGCTGGTCTTGAGCTCCTTGAACTCCTAGGCGCAAGTGATCATCTCACCTAGGCCTTCCAAAGTGGTGGCATTATAGTCGTGAGCTGCCATGCTGGCCAACTTTTACTCTTTAAAGGCCCATTTTGTGGTCCACTTCTCCCACTCACTAATCACTTCCTCCTTAGCACCCTCTAGTTCTTGCAATCTGTTTAATTTCACATTCTAGCATGTTATTAACAACTCTATTGGACTTTTCCATGAAAAAACAGTGCTTCCTTAGTTCCTCAGAGTAGATTTTAAACTTCATCAGGGCAATGCCATGCACATTCTTTAACTCAATAAGATTTGGCTCTGGACTGCTTAGATTAGTGTTTATTGACTCATAAGGAAAGAGAAAATTAATCTCAGTTTATTAAGTTCTTCCAACATCAGTCGCTGTACTAAGCAGAGTCACTGCATTCGATTTAAGATGAGGAAACCAGGCTCAGCACAGTGGCTCACATCCGGCAATCCTAGCACTTTGGGAGACCAAGATGGGAGGATTGCTTGAGACCAGGAGTTTAGACCAGCCTAGTCAACATAGCAAGGCCCCCATTTCTATTAAAAAAAATTTTTTTTTTTAAATGATGAGGAAACCAAAGCCAAGTAAAAGGTCACAATGCCGATAAAAGTTAGACCCAGGACCCAAACTCAGGCAGCTTGGGTTCAGAGCCTACACATACCCTCCACACCATAAGGATCACATAGAACAGCAGTTAATCCCAGTCCTGTGCTCGTTTTTATTTCTAGCATTATTATTACTTTTTAAAAATTATACTTTAAGCTCTGGGATACACGTGCAGAACGTGCAGTTTTGTTACATAGGTGTACGCGTGCCGTGGTGGTTTCCTGTGCACATCAGCCCATCATCTACATTAGGTATTTCTCCTAATGCTATCCCTCCCCTTCCTCCCCACCCCCTGACAGGCCCCAGTGTGTGGTGTTCCCCTCCCTGTGTCCATGTGTTCTCATTGTTCAACTCCCACTTATGAGTGAGAACATGCAGTGTTTGGTTTTCTGTTCTTGTATTAGTTTGCTGAGAATGATGGTTTCCAGCTTCATCCATGTCCCTGCAAAGGACATGAACTCATCTTTTTTATGGTTGCATTGTATTCCATGATGTATATGTGCTACATTTTCTTTATCCAGTCTTATCATTGATGGACATTTGGGTTGGTTCCATGTTTTTGCTATTGTGAACAGTGCCACAATAAACATACGTGTGTACATGTGTCTTTATAGTAGAATGATTTATAATCCTTTGGATATATGCCCAGTAATGGGATTGCTGGGTCAAATGGTATTTCTGGTTCTAGATCCTTGAGGAATTGCCACACTGTCTTCCACAATGGTTGAACTAATTTACACTCCCACCAACGGTGTAAAAGTGTTCCTAAATTTCTCCACATCCTCTCCAGCATCTGGTGTTTCCCGACTTTTTTTTTTTTTTTGAGACAGAGTCTTGCTCTGTAGCTCAGGCTGGAGTGCAGTGGCCGGATCTCAGCTCACTGCAAGCTGCGCCTTCCGGGTTTACGCCATTCTCCTGCCTCAGCCTCCCGAGTAGCTGGGACTACAAGCGCCCGCCACCTCGCCCGGCTAGTTTTCTGTATTTTTTTTAGTAGAGACGGGGTTTCAACGTGTTAGCCAGGATGGTCTCAATCTCCTGACCTCGTGATCCGCCCATCTCGGCCTCCCAAAGTGCTGGGATTACAGGCTTGAGCCACTGCGCCCGGCCTATTTCTCGACTTTTTAATGATTGCCATTCTAACTGGCATGAGATGATATCTCATTGTGGTTTTGATTTGCATTTTTCTAATGACCAGTGATGATGAGCTTTTTAAAATATATTTGTTGGCCGCATAAATGTCTTCTTTTGAGAAGTGTCTGTTCATATCCTTCACCCATTTTTTGATGGGGTTGTTTGTTTTTTTCTTGTAAATTTGTTTAAGTTCTTTGTAGATTCTGGATATTAGCCCTTTGTCAGATGGATAAATTGCAAAAATTTTCTTCCATTCCATAGGTTGCCTGTTCACTCTGATGATAGTTTCTTTTGCTATGCAGAAGCTCTTTAGTTTAATTAGATCCCATTTGTCAATTTTGGCTTTTGTTGCCATTGCTTTTGGTGTTTTAGTCATGAAGTCTTTGCCCATGCCTATGTCCTGAATGGTATTGCCTAGGTTTTCTTCTAGGGTTTTTATGGTTTTAGGTCTTATGTTTACATCTTTAATCCATCTTGAGTTAATTAGTTCTGTGCTCTTCTTGAGAACTGGGAGACTCAGCACTGCTGAGCTTTTGCATATAAGGACACTTCGTTTTTTCCCCTAGAAGTGGGGATACATGCATGTGGTATTTATGTAGGCAACCTCATCACTGACCATGACCGCAGGGAGAGTGGACCATTGACTTTGGAAGCCCGTCAGTTGAAAAGTATCTTGCTTGATTTTAATAGTTGTATAGGGCAGTTGTATATATTGAAAGGAAGGCCTTGTCCCTAGTCTCAAACCTTCTCGTTATTTCTAGGAGTCATAAATATGAGAACTTCCTTGGCTCCACACCCTGACAAACTTTTGGTATTTTATCTTTTCGCAGGGTTGATTCTTTTCTTTCTGCCTTCTTTGAGAGGTCCCTATCCCCACAGCCATTTTTGATTGACTTGGGACATTTGCTATCATGTATTTTTATTATGTACAAATAAAGCAGTTGTTTCTGAATATTAATTAGATAATTTTTGGAAAATTGGCTTCATCTTTTTCCTGTTTTATGATTAAAGGATGTGTTAAGTGTTTTTTTTTTTTTTTTTAAAGAAAAAAAGGTTCGGGGTGGCTGATGGGCGCTGTGGCTCACATCTGTTATCCCAGCACTTTAGGAGGCTGAGGCAGGCAGATCACCTGAGGTTGGGAGTTCAAGACCAGCCTGACCAACATGGAGAAACCCCGTCTCCACTAAAAATACAAAATTAGCCAGGCGTGGTGGCACATGCCTGCAATCCCAGCCACTCAGGAGGCCGAGGCAGGAGAATCCCTTGGACTTGGGAGGCGAAAGTTGGAGTGAGCCGAGATCACGCCATTGCACTCCAGCCTGGGCAACAAGAGTGAAACTCTATCTCAAAAAAAAAAAAAAAAAAAAAAAAAAAAAGTGGGGGGAACATGTTTATGAGGTAAAAAATGGTATTTGGAGAAGCTAATCTTCAGGGTGGTAGGAAAGGCCAAGGGCTAAGCTGCAACACAGCATAGTCACTGGGGGGCTCACTACACAGGAAGCAGAAGCCACGGGCACATACAGATGCCCACGGGACTATCATATGTATAGGCCTTCTCTGTGAGCTTTTTGGGACAACTATTATATTTGATGGCCAAAAAGAAATTTTGATATAAAACTTGCACTCTTCTTCTCCTGGTGTTTTTTCACTTTGGAATTTTGTGCAGATATTTAAAAGTCAGTACTTCTAAGTGTCAGCTCTGGCTAAAGAGAAGCTGTACCCTTCAGAGATGTTCTCTACATTAAATAAAACTTTTTAAAAACCTGAGCATATAATCCTGCTATTGGCCAGCCACTGCTCTTTTGTTTGGAATACAAAATATTTGTCATCTGGGGACTGTCCAAATTTATTTTCAGTTTTTTAACGTTTAAAATATTTCTAAAAATAAATATTTTCAGAGAATATTAATTTAATTTTAAAAATGGAACCAGGGCACATTTTTATGTAGTGGAAAGAGAAGTGAATTTATTAATTATGAGACCTAGGTTCCAAATGTGTCTTTACTGTGTGACCTTGGGCACATCTGGCCAGCTGGAACATAATTTCTTTGTCTGCAGGGTTGAGGGGAGGGAGGAAGAGAGAAAAAGAGACAGAGGTCTTTCCCAGCTCCCAAAGCTAGGCTTTTGTAATCCAAGCATCCCAGCGTTCTTTCTTACTGTAACAGTGACCTCTTGTGGTGTATATCCTTAACCAATTTTGTTTTGATTTGCAAAGTAAACTGGATTTTTTGTTCTTTCTAGTAACTGTATTTCATGTTGTTAGGCAAATATGACTTGTTTTAAAAAGATAAATCTTACTTGGAAATCAAAGGTAAATTAAAGCAGCATATCGAGGCCAGGGTGGTGGCTCATGCCTATAATCCCAACACTTTGGGAGGCCGAGGTGGGCCGATCACCTGCGGTCAGGAGTTTGAGAACAGCCTGGCCAACATGGCAAAACGCCGACTCTACTAAAAATACAAAAATATCCGGGCATGGTGGCGTGTGCCTGTAATCCCAGCTACTGGGGAGGCTAAGGCAGGTTGCAGTGAGCAGAGATCGCGCCACTGCACTCCAGCCTGAGCAACAGAGCAAGACTTCATCTCATAAAAACAAAAACAAAAACAAAACAGCATATAGAGCACCAAACCCCACCTTATAAACAATTCTCGATGGTTTCTTCAGAAACTGTATATTGGCCGGGCACAGTGGCTCACTCCTATAATACTAGCGTTTTGGGAGGCTGAGGCAGGAGGATCACTTGAGACCCAGAATCACCAGCCTGTACAACATAGTGAGACCCTGTCTCTACAAAATGTTTTTTAAAAAGTAACCAGACATGGTGGCATGTGCCTATAGTCCCGGCTACTCGGGAGCCTGGGGTGGGAGGATCACTTGCTGAAAGTAGTTTGATGCTGCAGTGAGCTGTGATTGCAGCACCACTGTACTCTAGCCTGGGTGACAGAGTGAGACCTATCTCAAAATAATAAGAAACTGTATATAGCAGACTCTTGTCATTTACAAAATTAGAAGTGTTTTGACGTTTGTGCTGAGTGTTTTATGTATTTCTCCTAGGGACCAGGGGAAGAGACATGCAAGGGCCTCGTCACGCCCCAGTAGCTCAGACCTGAGCAGGCTGCAAACCAAAGCAGGTGAGGGATCCTTACACTGCTTCATCTGCAGCATCTCCACTTAAAGGAAAAATGTTTGCACTGAAGATATCTATGTTGGCTCACTGAAAACTTCAGGAAGTTTGTCCAATTTGATCACAAATCAACATTTATTTTTATACATTTTTATTATATTCATACAATCTTACCATCTTACCACTACCCAACTCAGATGCCTCAAACGTCTGTAGATGGCAGTCTTTTTTTTTTTTTTTTGAGGCAGAGTTTCTTGCTCTGTCGCCCAGGCTGGAGTGCAGTGGCGAGATCTCGGCTCATTGCAAGCTCCACCTCCGGGTTCACACCATCCTTCTGCCCCAGCCTCCCGAGTAGCTGGGACTACAGGCACCTGCCACCACGCCTGGCTAATTTTTTGTATTTTTAGTAGAGATGGGATTTCACAGTGTTAGCCAGGATGGTCTCGATCTCCTGACCTCGTGATCCACCTGCCTCGGCCTCCCAAAATGCTGGAATTACAGGGGTGAGCCACCATGCCCAGCCTAGATGACAGTCTTAATGGTTTTGTAGAAATCATTTTGTAAAAGCATTTGGAAAGTTGCAAAACTTAACATTAACATAGTTCTTGGGTTAAAAACTTGAGTTCAGGGCATTGCTTGGCTGGACATGGTGGCTCACACCTATAATCCCAGCACTTTGGAAGCAGGCAGATCACTTGAGGTCAGAAGTTCAAGACCAGCCTGGCCAACATTGTGAAACCCCATCTCTACCAAAAAAAAAAAAAAAAAAATTTAACTAGGCATGGTGTGAGGGAGTGGGGTACGTGTAATCCCAACTACTTGGGAGGCTGAGGCAGGAGAATCACTTGAACCTGGGAGATGGAGTTTGCAGTGAGCCTAGATCACACCACTGCACTCCAGTCTGGGCAACAGAACGAGACTTGTCTCAAAAAAAACAAAAAACAAAAAACATTGCTCACTTAAATGAAACTATATTAACTTTACTAAGACCATCCTTTGGGCCTTTAAACGGTTTAATTGAGAAAATATGTAACAATATAAACCACAGTCTAGAAATGATACAAAATGTATTCATGCAATAGAATATAGTTGTTAGAAAAGTGAACTCATGGGCTTTTGTATATTGTAATATTGAGTAAATTCAGTATAAACATAATATGAGATGAAACAAGTTGCAAAAGCAAAGACATATATTGTTTGCTGATACACAGCCATGTGGTAAGCATGTGAAGTCAAGTGTAATCATAGTAACCAGTGGATTTAGGATGGTGGTAACCCCTAGAGGGAGAGGGAGGAGGGGAATGGATGCAGGGAGCCACACATCTGTAATGTTTCATTTCTTTAAAATAAGGGAAAGGATAAAAATTTGGCAAAATGTTAATATCTGACCAAATTAGTATGGGGTACACTGGTGTCTGTTATACTCTTCATATATTTTTGTACACATGAGATTTTACAATACTGAATACTAGATTTTAAAAATTGTTATCTTCAAAACTTAGTTTTTTATCAATAAAATGACTTTTGTGCCATTGGGAATTTCTTTACTCAGGAAAATCTTAGATATAGTAATTTTCGAGCCAGCATAGTTGCTAAGGATTTTACATTTACATGCTAAAAACATCAGCCAATCCAAACATTGTGTCAGGTTTTTGTGTCCAGAACTCAAAGCTGTGGTTAACAACTATAACCACTGAGACAGCAAAATCTTCAAAAACATGCTGAAATTTTTGCTTGACTTACCCAATTTCCTGTTGAATCATAATGTTTATATTTAGCAAACTGTGAACCTAGATGAAAGTGCTTTCTATAATATTAGATTGTTGCCCAAGATTGAGACAACCTTTTTGTTATTTGTGTGTCTATGTGTATCTTAAAAAGCAGTCATATGATTCCGTGCTTCATTTTCTAGAGTAACTCAGGGATTGTGTATAAAATGGAGGCAAGGGGAGGCCAGGGTGAGTGAAGAGGTAGAAAGGCTATAGCCAGACACAACTGTGCACTGTGAAATTCCTGAGAGGGTTGGAAGGAAACCCTCATACCAGTGACTCAGTAACTTCGGTTCTGAGGAGAAGCCAATCTCAGAAACATTCATAAGGGCCCATGAGGGTTAAATCAATTGTTCTGTGATTTCTGACTCACCCCTGTAATTTAGCTCTTTCTGGGGTGAATAAGTTATCCATTTTATTTGTCCTGAAAAACAGTTGATAGTCGTGGTTTCTCATAGAACTTCTGTATTAAGCAGCATATTGTATAGGAGGTAAAAAATGCAGACTTGAACTTACTGGACTCAAAGTCTAGTTTCTAGTAAATTTAAGTGTGTCATAAATATGTGTGGATTAAATAACTTGCCTGACTTATTTTCTGGCTTTCACTTGCCTTGATAGATGTTTATTTTATTTTATTCTTTATATACTTTGGACTTTGAATAGGTTAATTATCCACAAATATGAGAAACTATGTTTTTTGTATTACTTGAATATTCATGTTTATTTTTAGAATCCACATCCATAAATTATCAAAGTTAAGGCAGATTCATAAAAACAATGATCCAAAAGATTGAGATGGTAGTCTACAAACTATCTGTAGTTCCAAAATCCCTGAGCCTGATGGGAAGTCAGTTAGAGTCTTCATTTTGTTACTGTGAATATTCATATATTTTGCTACAGGGTGCTGCTGCAGAAGACCCTGCGGGGGTGGTTTGTAATGTGCAATGTGTATACCATATTGACTTTCTAAAATCCATATGTTTCCGAATCCCAAACCATATCTGATTCCAGAGGTTTTGGATAAGGGATTGTGAATCTGTACTGATGTGGACTAATTTGTCCTAAAGACAATTCAGTTTAGTATTTTATGGTGAAGTCTTGTACTGGGTTAGATAGATTATCTGAAACCTTGCTATTAAGGCTATTTACTGCACTGCAAATGTTTAATAATAGCTTTGTTGACAATCTCTTTCTATGTACTTTTGCTGCTTAGGTGATCTTGGATGCCCTGTGTGGGTCAGCTGCTCTTGGCAGTGGGAAGGGTTGATAAAAGGCAAGCCTGTACTTGCTGCAACTGGGAGTGGCCCTTTCTAGCATGTAGTATAACAGGGGAAGGCCTCTGTGTTGGGCGGGATAGGTAGATTGTACAGTGTCCCTGCTTCTCCTGCGTGACATCAGCACCATTTGATGGTGTGAGTATTCAGAATTCAAATATATCTCTGAATTCAAATGAGTTTTTCAATACATGCCATTATGTGTTATCTATGGATTTCTCTGCTATTTGTACAGATAATCGTCAAGGGACTTTACTGGATTTCTTGATGCAGAGAATTTTGTTTTAATCCATATTAATATTAAAAAATATTAATACGGATATGTACTAAGGTATTACACACATTTAATATGTGTTGTATATATTTTTCTCTTCAAGAATAATAATAATGCATTAGAGGCATTGGAAAATACAGAAGAGCACAAATAAATTAATAATCCTAATCCCAATATTTAGAGATAACCATTGTTACCCCATTTTACAGAAGAGAGGTGAAGCAATTTGCCCATAGTCAACCAGCTAGTAGGTGGCAGAGCTAGGATTCAAACTCGGATGGTGACTCCAAACCTGTGCTATTAACAGGCCTCCTGCTCAACTTGTCCTTTGTTTAAAGTAACCTGAAAATATATGGGCTATATACCCTTTTGCTCCTCTCTCTGTTTCTGTCTCTTTGTCTTTCTCTGCCTCTTGTCTCTTTCTCTTCCAACCTCTCACCTTCTGATTGTTCCTGATTTCTAACTCTTTATGTGACCTTTTTAGGGTCCAGGCACCTTCTGTGTGTACACTTAATTGGTACCAGGTCCACCCTGCCCCGAGAGGGCGTGGACTCCCTGACTTGATGTAGACCAAGTGCCAGATAAAGGATTTAAAGGGTGGTCTTCAGAGAAGGGAGACTGAGGAATACATCTCCAGCACTGTTCAGTAATGCCTCAGCACAGCAATGCCACCTCCAGCTACAGTCAGTGTTTTAGATCTTGAGATACTGCCTGTGTGAAATATAATCATAATTAGCAGTTTCTAATATGAGTTAGATTTCCCCCCAATGTTACCCTTTAGTTGGCTAGTTTGCTGCAAGTCAGCATAGCTTTGAGGTCAAGTGCAGAGGCTGGGGAGCTATATGACCCTGAGCAGATAACTTAGTACACCTGGGCTCCACTTTCTTCTCCTGCAAAATGGGGATTGTTTGGGAACCTCCTGGTAGTGTTACTGCAAAAATGAAATGGAGGCCTCCTGCATCTAGAGTACACAGTCAATGGTTGCTATTCCCTGCAACCCATATTCACAGGCAGCATCTACTCTTGATGGCTTGTTAGTATCACACAGGTATGAGATACTGCAGGGGTGATTACCTGTTTGTGTGCTTGTTTAATCAGGGAAATGAAATTAATTATATACTGTATATTGCTAAAGGCTTGGCACTGAGCTCAGAGCTTTACCTATACCATATATTTTAATTCTTATACCCTCGAAGGCAAATATTCTGTTCTGCTGATGAGGAAACAGAGACTCAGAAAGGATAAGAAACTGGACCCCAGTCACTCACCATGTCCTTAACGGAGTTGGGATTTGAACTGAGATTTGTCAGCCCCCAAGGCCCCGGCTTTTCTGCTGCACCACACAAAATCACTTGGCATTAATGCTACTGGCCCCATGTTAGTGTGGACATCTTATTTCTATAGAAAAGAAAGTCATTTCAGGTCTCGCTTTTAGAAAATTTTTCATTACACATTTTCAAAATCCTTATTCTTTACGTATCTATAGTTATTTATTCTATATTACAGAGGGATACGTTTAAGTAAAAATGAACTCAGAACTGTTTGCCTTACTGACAGTCATCAGTATTTACAAAGCTGACTACTTTATGAAGTGACCAGATCATATTTTAAAGTTCTGACTTGTTTACGTTATCCAGTCTGAGTTTAATTTGGGGTAATTTGATTAGAAGATCTGTAGTTCTAATGAGAAATAGTCAGACTTGGGGAGCAAAGGGTAATTTAATTCTCTAGTTTATTAATTGTAGTGATGAATAGTAAAGGCTTTTGACTGTGCTTCATGACAACTCCTTTTTCATAACTTTTTCTCCTGTTCTGGATTTCTTTTGCAGTCCCAAAAGCTGACCTGCAAGAAAAGGACGCAGAAATAGAAGTAGACGAAGTCTTTTGGAATACGAGGATTGTACCGATTTTGCGTCAATTAGAAAAGGGTAAACAAACAAAACAAAACAAAAACCTGTTTTTGTTTTTTTTAAAACAATACCTGTAGTTATTTATGTGTTCCCCATTGCCCTGATATTTTTAGTAAGTTTTCACTATCATTTCTGTGAACATGTTCAAAAACAAATGAAGTCATCTATTTATTTACCCTGTGTGTATTAAATAATACATGCACACATAATTTTTAGTAAGATTATGCTTTATGTGCACCAAGAGAGCCAATTTCTAAAATTTCCTTTGTAATATAAATTAATTATCATTTCCTCTGCCCAAGGAAATTCTGGTTTAACTTCTCTCGGGTGGCTGTTCATACTCAAGAAAGTAAAAGATTAAAACAGATTTCAGGCTTGGAAGCTGAGTCTCATAAACTGGCGTCCTTGACAGGTGTGCCCGTGGTTTCCTTGGTCCAACTGGTATATGTCCTACTCTCTTGAAGGGAGCACATCTGTCAGGAATACCACCCACAGCATGGGAAATGGCCTGGGATGTGTCCCACCCTTGCACTCTGAACTGCCCCGGAAGTGAAGGCCCATGATCGATGGGTCCCTGCAAGGGGAGGGAAAGCGTGTCATGGGTTGGCCCTCCACTTTCTCCCTCTTTGCAGCTCCTCAAGGATTCTCTTTCTGAAGTTGAACCAGGCCCTCTGGAGCAGTGGTCATAGCCCTAGGGCGAGCCCAGTGCCTGGCACACAGTGCACAGTAAGCCTTTGCTAGGAGTTGTTGGTGAGCAAACCAGCTTGGTAGCCACAGGAATATGCTCTAAGAGAAGCAGGGTAAATGAAAACTCTCCAGCAACCAAACAGGGATGTGCTGCAAAAGACCTGATTCCCGAAAGGTTCAAATGACCTCACCCCTCCTCTGCTCCCCTTTGGTGCTTGGCTGTGTTCATGGTTAATGTGGGAGCCCTGGACAGGGTTTCTGGTCCCGGTGCTGCTACTTGCTAAGCATATGGCCATGAGAAGTCACCTAGACTCTGCGTGCAATAGTGTCCTCACCTGCCAGACGAGGTGGAGACTAGGTTATCTCAAAAGGCTTCTGCAGCCCAAAGTCCTAAGGATATGAATGTGATGACTTTTTCCCCTCTAGAGTTACTATGTTCCCCCTCATATTAGTGTGCCAGGTTAGCTTTGGGCCCTTTATCTTAGGAGATAATGTGCAAACAATAGTGAGAAGAACAATGAGTCTGGGTAAAGGTTGCATAAGAAAATATATTGCAAAACATTGAATGGGGACACCGAGTCAGTATTGTGAAGGCTTTTCTTGTAGGAAGTCTTCCTACAGGAAAGAAGGATTTTTTTTTTTGAGACAGAGTGTTGCTCTGTCACTCAGGCCGGAGTGCAGTGGCACAATCTTGGCTCACTGCAACCTCCGCCTCCCGGGTTCAAGCTATTCTTCTGCCTCAGCCTCCTGAGTAGCTGGGACTACAGGCGCCTGCCACCACGCCTAGCTAATTTTTTTGTATTTTCAGTAGAGATGGGGGTTTCACCATATTGGCCAGGCTGGTCTCAAACTCCTGACCTTATGATCCACCCGCCTTGGCCTCCCGAAGTGCTGGGATTACAGGCGTGAGCCACTGCACCTGGCCAGGAGTTTTTTTAAAGAGAGGGGTCTCACTAATGCTGCCCAGGCTGGCCTTGAACTCTTGGGCTGAAGTGGTTCTCACACTACAGGCTCACACCACCATGTCCAGCTCAGCCGGAAGGATTTTAAGAGGGTGCTAAGGGCTCTGCCTACCATGCACACTAGTAGAGAAAATTTAACAGGAGTGGGGATTTGAAATGTGAATGAATCTCCCTTCTCAGAAGGCAGCTTATTAAACACGGAAATATGGCATCTCTCTCTCTAGATAACATTGAGAACAGCAAATGGATCAAGCATGGTGGCTCACGCCTGTAATCCCAGCACTTTGGGAGGCCAAGGCAAGAGGATCACTTGAGCTCAGGAGTTTAAGACCAGCCTGAGCAACATAGAGAAACCCCATGTGTACAAAAAATACAAAAATTAGCTGAGCATGGTGGCATGCACTTGTAGTCCCAGCTACATGGTAGGCTGAGGCTGGAGGGTCGCTTGAGCCTGGGAGGTCGAGGCTGCAGTGAGTCGTGATTGTGCCAGTGCACTCCAGCTTGGGTAACAGAAAGAGACCCTGTCTCAGAAAACAAAACAAAACATCAGTGAATGGTGGCAGGGCTGGATTACTTGATCCCTTGAGAATTTTTTTCTTTTTCTTTTTTTAACTTT
This sequence comes from Chlorocebus sabaeus, assembly GCF_047675955.1. Lineage (NCBI taxonomy): Eukaryota > Metazoa > Chordata > Mammalia > Primates > Cercopithecidae > Chlorocebus > Chlorocebus sabaeus. The sequence continues at coordinate 33,141,801 of NC_132916.1, forward strand.
TGACATAATTTGAGACTTACAGAAAAGTTGCAAGACTATCACAAAAAATGCTGTATATTCTTCATCCAGATGCCCCCAATAGTAACACTTTGCCGCATTTGCTTTCTCATTTTGTCCCTTCCCCGTCCCTCTCTTTTTCTCTACCACTACACAGTTTTTAATTTCTTTAACCTTTTGAGAACAAGTTGCCAACCTAATGTCCCATATTCCTAAGTATTTTGGCATGCATATTTTAATTTTTTCTTTTTTCTTTTTCTTTCTTTTTTTTTTTTTTTTTTTTTTTTTGAGAGGGAGTCTCGCTCTCGTCACCCAGGCTGGAGTGCAGTGGCACGATCTTGGCTCACTGCAACCCCCACCTCCTAGGTTCAAGTGATTCTCCTGCCTCAGCCTCCCGAGTAACTGGGACTACAGGTGTCCACCACCACACTTGGCTAATTTTTTTTTTTTTAGTAGAGATGCGGTTTCATCATATTGGCCAGTCTGGTCTTGAACTCCTGACCTTGTGATCCACCCACCTCGGCCTCCCAAAGTACTGGGATTGCAGGCGCAAGCCACCATGTCTGGCCTAATTTTTTTTTCTTTTGAGACGGAGTCTTGCTCTGTTGCCCAGGCTGGAGTGCAGCGGCACGATCTCAGTTCACTGCAACCTCCACCTCCTGGGTTCAAGCAATTCTTGTGCCTCTGCTTCCTGAGTGGCTGGGATGTTAAGTGTACACCACCACCCCCTGCTAATTTTTTGTATTTTTAGTAGAGACTGGATTTTGCTATGTTGGCCAAGCTGGTCTCAAACTTGTGGCCTCAAGTGATCCACCTGCCTCGGCCTTCCAAAGTTTTGGGATTACAGGTGTGAGCCACTGAGCCTGACTGGCATGTATATTTTTTAGAAACAAAAGCATTCTCTTATATATCTGGAAATTACCATACAATACTATACAAATCTTACTCAGATTTTGCCAATTTGTCCCAATACTTTCCTTTATAGAAAAAATAAAAGCCTGGATCACAAGTTCTCATCATTTGCCACATCTCTTTCGTGATCTTGATCTATTTGAGGAATATTTTACAGACTGTCCTGCAGATTGGGTTTGTCTGATGTTTTCCCTGTGATGAGCTCCAGATTAGCATCTTGGGCAGGCAGAGCACGAGTGCCACTGTGTCCCTGTCAGCGCCTCCTGCCAGGAGTACACAATGCTGCTGCGTTCTGTTGCTGGTGGTGTTCCACAGCTGTACCCACTGTCAAGTTTTTATTCTTTCCTTTGTGATGAATACATATATTGGGGGATAGAAGTTACTCTGAGATTATGTAACTCTCTGTTACACATCAAACTTTTACCCACTAGATTTAGCCCCTTGCAAATCTTGATAGTTCGTAGATTCAAGTTGTCTTTTGCAGCTGTAGAGCATTTATAACAAACTATTTGGTATAAAGGATTGATTTGATCAATAGTTTAAAATTTGACCCGTGAGCCTTTCTTCTAACCTCTTTTTTAAAGCTAAAAACAAGTATTCTTGAATAGAACCTACCAGGCTGAAGAGTTTGTGGAAGGAAGTGTTAGAAAAATACTTGGAGGACCACCCACTGCCAATGAGTGGCCCAGAGCCTGGACTTAGGGTTTGTAAAGAAACCGCCAGTCACAGAAGAATAAAACAACAAAACACAAGTGTTTCATACAATAGGAGTTCAGGTTTTTCCCTTTATTTAAAGTTAGTCTAAGTCATTTCCCATCAATTCATTCATTTAAGTGCATAACCGAAAGACATTGAAGGTTACTTAGCTATTGAGGTTTAAAATTTTTTCTTAGATGTTATTGTTGAAAAGAGCTAAAAATGGCCTGAGTCACTTCCTTCTGCAGGCACACACTTCCTCTATGTGGGCTTCTAAGAGCACATTATGGTATTTATTTAAGATTGGTTTCCTACTTTTAAATTTCACGAAGGAATCTATCAGAGATAATATTATTCAACAGAATATGTTAGATTATTTTATTTCCCCTCATGTTCCATTTATTGTGCTATTTTTCTTCTTTGTATGCGAATTAGTGTGGCTACCACTTTCAAAAATTACTTTCCGAGGCTGGGTGTGGTGGCTCACACCTGTAATCCCAGGACTTTGGGAGGCTGAGGCAGGTGGATCACTTGAGATTAGGAGTTTGAGACCAGCCTGGGGAAAATGGCAAAACCCCATCTCTACCAAAAATACAAAAATTAGCCAGGTGTGGTGACACGTGTCTGGAGTCTCAGCTACTCAGGAGGCTGAGGCAGGAGGATTGCTTGAGCCTGAGAGGTGGAGCTTGCAGCGAGCCAAGAATGCACCGCTGCACTCCAGTCTGGGTGACAGAGTGAGACTCCATCTCAAAAAAAAAAAAAATTACTTTCCTCACAATCATAATTATAAAATGAAAGGTTCTAGATCTCCCTGTTTCCTAACTAAAATATTCTTCTTTTTTTAAATTTATTTTTTATTTTATTTTATTTTGGAAGTAGGATCTTGCTATATTGCCCAGGTGGCATTGAACCTGGAATCAAGCAACCCTCCCACCTCGCCTCCCAAAGTGCCAGATGACAGGCGTGAGCAACCCCAAAAATCTTTTTATTCTCCTGTTTTCTAATAACTACCTCCAGATAATGGTGGATTTTGTGACATTTCAGGCTTTTGTTCTATTAGAGCCCTCTTTTCTTAGATGATGAGCATTATTCTCATAGGAAAATATTGGTCATTGTTTTTGTCAACAGATATATTAGAAAATGAATATGTATGAAGTTATGCTATATACAGTATTCTATACAGTATTCTCACTGTACCATGTGCTGTTGATAGATATGTAGGACTGGCTCACTTAGCATGACATCTGTTTGAGGGCACTGGTCATGTAACAACACACACATATGTACATGAAAAATAAGTAACCTAAGGTAATGTTTGTGAATGTGGAACAGTGCATCTTTTCTGAAGCAGCTACAACATAAACAGAGCCTCGAAGGACCAGAAACAGTAGGAATGAGGGTTATGGAGAACATTTTAGGCCAATAGAACTATGCAAAAAAGAGTTGAAGGTCAAGATGCAAGTGGCATGCATCTGTGAGACTGAGCAGAGCACGGGCTGAGGTGGAGGGTGTTTGGAGTAAAGGAGGCCAACTGAAGCAGGTAGAAGTCCCATTCTCCAATACCTCTTTGAAAGACTGTGTATTCTAGATAAGCTAATGACTGATAAGTAATAAGTCAACATGGTAGGAGGTGGATCAAAGGGATGAAAAAAATCGGGTAGATGGAAGCGATAAGATAAGGAAAAAAATAGAGTTCAGGAATTTGAAGATATCCAAGGAAATAATGACAGGGTTTTTACTCACACTGTGTTTGACACACTTGAAAACTTAACCTTAATTAGTAAGTGTTGCTTTACTCTCTTTGCTCTGACAGAAGAAAACATTGAAACGGTTTGTGCTGCTTGCACAGAACTTCATCATGCTTTAGAGGAAGGAAACATGCTTGGAAATAAATTTAAGAGAAGAAGTATTCTCCTGAAGACCCTATGTAAACTAGTTGATGTTGGTTCAGACTTGCTCAGCCTTAAACTTGCAAAAATAATTCTAGCAGTAAGTTTTTCTTTCCTCTGGTCTAGTAGACTATATCACATAAAAGCTTTGTTTAATGCTTTATTTGTAAATATTACAAAGAATATTAGAAATGTAGTGTATTTGTTTAGAATCTTGGAAAAAATTAAGGTAATAAACTGACATCTCAGAATTTGACCAGGAAGTATTATCTAAGGAACTAAAGCTGAGTACATAGAAAATGTTCAAAGAAACTCTTAACATTTTTGGACTGCGACTAAGTTTAAAAAAAAAAAAAAAGAAAAGAAGGAAGGAAAGAAAGGCAAGAAAGAAAAAGAAAATAACCGTAGGCAAATACATTCGAAACGGTTGCTCAAATAACTTGACTGGAGATCAGTAGCAGATGGTGCAGGCTGTGGTTTCTCTTGGATGTTTGATTCTGTCATATGATTTAATAAATAACTAAGTAATTTAGGCCACAGTCATAATAAACCAGGTGCTTTAGGAACCAGTGTGAAACCGAAAAACAGCTGCGTGTGGTCACAGGAAGGTACCTCAATGGTCATAGAAGGCTTTCACAAGGTGTGAGAAGAAAAGGCCAGACACCAAAAAAACAGTCTGTAGAAACTCTGTCTCAAACAAAATGATATCATTGTTTGAGGGAAGCACTTCATTGTCACAGCCATAAACAGTTGGAACCAAAAGATAAGCCACAATTATTATAGAATGTTCTAAGAGAGCCGCGAAAACAAATGAATGAAGCTTTGTTTTCTTGGTTTCATACAAGTAAAAGCTTTGTGCTAACACCCCATAATTTATAGAATTTAAAATCTTATAGTATACAGTGAAGGTAAGTATTGCCATACTTACTATTAGTTAATAAGAATGCCACCTTTTCTTATACTGGTAATGAAGTCTTTCATAAAGCAGAATTTTCTGAGCATATATCTGTGTAATATCAGGGGGAGGCTACATTCTTATTTAGCTGTCAAACTATTAACTCTCTTTTTAAAAATTGTGATATGTGGTGAAGAAAGCAATACTTGTTTGAAATAGTGATTTCACTCCACGACTCTGGTGGTGCAGTAGCTGCCCAAAGATTGCCTTTGCTATTTTAATCTGGATCCTAGACATTTTGTTCCATACCAAGCCAAAGAAAGAAAGAAAGAGTGAGGGGGGTAAAAAAAAAGAAAGAGCAAGAAGGAAAGGAAGGAGGAAGGAAGGAACATGAATTCTTTTAATGCTTTGCAGAGAAAATATTATTTTGGTTATTAATGGTGTCATTCAAATTAATTATCTATATATGGCACAAATTTTATTATTTTAGGGCAAAAGGCTAAATGATCTGCCAGGCAGTGAACATGTTTTGAGCTAAACATATGATTAAAGCCCTCTTGGTGACATTGATGGCCTTGCTGAATCAGGAGCAAGATGCTGGGCTAAAACTCCAGAGTGCAGAGCTGGGTAGGTTTGCCTTCTGACTAGCTGCAGAACCAGCATCAGAAAGGACCTTCAAATCCATCAAGGCCAACTTCCCATCTACTGCCTCGATCTCCTGTAACATTCCAGGCAAGGTCTTGTTTAGCTTAGGCCTTGGTGATGGGGTTCTGTGTAAAATTTTAAAAGACTACATCGTAAGAACCGTTGAAGAAGAAAAAATCAGCAAAAACTAAAGCTATATGGGACTAAGAAGTTTTTCACAATTTCTTTCTGCCTATTTATTGGCAAATATTGGCAAATGAAAGTTTTCCAGACTGTCATCTTAATTTTAATTTTTGTGTCAAAAGCTCTTACAAAATAATATACAAAAATATATAAGCTTAAATGTTACTATATTAAGTTTTTTTAAAAGAGTACAAACAAATATATGCAGTATGAATGTGACTATATTTAGGAGGGAAAAAAATCTAGCACCCTTTGTACAGGGTAAAAAAAGAAAAGAAATACCAATAGCAAGTGTGATTATACATAGTGGCACTATTATGAGTGATTTTTAAACTTCTCTGACTTTAATTTGCCAAATTTACTTTAAATAGAATAAACTACTGTTTTTAACGTAAGAGGAAAACTACCCTACCACAAGAACCTACTTTGTGCCAAGATCTCACTCTGTCACCCAGGGCTAGAATACAGTGACAAGATCACAGCTCACTGCAGTCTCAAACTTCTGGGCTCAAGTGATCCTTCTGCCTCAGTCTCCCGAGGAGCTTAGGACCACAGGCATGCACTACCACACCTGGCTGATTTTTAAAAAATGTTTTATAGAAATGGGGTCTCGCTATGATGCCCAGGCTAGTCTCAGACTCCTAGCCTCAAGCAGTTCTCCCACTTTGGCCTCCCAAAGTGCTAGGATTACACGTGTGAGTCACACACCTGGCCAGAGACTCTTTTTGACACTGGGAATACAAGTGAATAAACTAGCTCCTGCCTCTGGGGTTGCCACTGTAGCAGGGCAGACAGACAGCAAACACAGCAGATACCAAAGGAGATAATGAGAACTAAGGGAGAAAAATAAAGCAGAGCAAAGGAAAGGGAGAGTAACAGGGAATTTTTAAAATAAGATAGTCTGCACCCCTTGCATAAATGTAAGATTTTATTATCTTTTTATGTCTTAAAGTCATAATTTTACAGTTAACAATGGAGAAGCTATACAAATTTGCTCTGAGTGTAAATTGACATTACAGCAGGCCTGGAAATTGTGGTTGTCTTTTTTCTTTTCTTTGTTTTCTTTTTTATTTTTTCTTCTTGTTGTTTTAATGAAAACTCTGATACAAGGGTTTTTTGTTTTGTTTTGTTTTCGTTTGCCACTTTTTACTAAAAATGTAAGATTTGGTGGGGGAAAGGAAAGTGAGTTTTATTCATTTTTTTCCATGAAGTTTTATTAAGTATGGAACTCATCCTACATATTACATATAGAAAGAGTAATAAATGGTGGTTTTTGACCTCAAGGACTCACAATCTAGTAGAAGATAGTCAGCCGATTCAAATATATTCCCAAATATTAGGAATAATATATATTTCCATCAATATAGAAATGTTCTGTTTTCTTAAGCCCTCTTATTTTCTGAGGGTTTTAAACAATGTTATTTTAAATACCTAATCATTAAACATGTATTAAGGTTCCCATTTCCTATTTTCCTCCTGGGAACAGAAGGAATCTCCATTCTGCCATGTGTTACAGTTTCTGAAGCTTCCATAACAGTGTTTCCCAGACTTCAGTGTGCACATGCATCCCCTGGGGATCTTGTAAAATGCAGATTCTGAGGCAGTACTGCAGGGTGGGGCCTGAGATTCTGCATTCCTAATGCATGCCCAGGTGATGCCGAGGTGGTTCTGTGACCTCTCTGAGGCACGCACTCCTCAAGTGCAAAATGGGAATGACATCACCGAATTTGCAGGGTTGCTCTGGAATAACTTTTGTAAGTGGCCTTTTGCAGGAGGGCATGCAGAAGCTGCACCACAGGCAGTGCTCGCCTCCTGGGACCGCTCCAGCTGGGGGCTGACCATGGCCATCCTGGTGTCTTCTGCAGTGAGCAGCACAGTGCCTGGTACACATCAGGTGCCCAGTAAATATTTGTGGATCAAACACAGAACAAATAACAAATATGCCTGACAGATTCCATTATATTTTTTTAAGTAACTGAAAACTCATTAATAAATATTATTAAAAATAACTTTAGGCTGGGCGTGGTGGCTCACGCCTGTAATCCCAGCACTTTGGGAGGCCAAGGTGGGTGGATCACTTGAGGTCAGAAGTTTGAGACTAGCCTGGCCCACGTGGCAAAACCCCATCTTTACTAAAAATACAAAAATTAGCCGGGCATGGCGGCATGTGCCTGTAATCCCAGCCACTTGGGAGGCTGGGGCAGGAGAATCACTTGAGCCCGGGAACCGGAGGTTGCAGTGAGCCAAGATCATGCCATTGCACACTAAGCTGGGGGAGAAGAGCAAAAGTCCGTCTCAAAAAATAAATAAAATAACTTAAAAGATAGTTTTTAATAATAAACTAATAACCTATATGTCATCCTTTTCACACAGAAATAATTTTTTGTTCAGATGACTTTATTCCTACAAACACATTTTTACACCTTTGCAATGAGGGCACATAGTATTTCCATCTAACAGTAGGTTATAAATGTTTCCCTTTTTAAACATAGTGTTCACAGTTACGCTTTTTTGTGACTGCTTAATGTGAATAGTATTGATGTCCCACAGTTTATTAAACTATTCCCTAATATTGGATATTTAGGGTGTTTTTTAGTTTTCTTTTTTACTACTTTAAATAAACAGCTAATTTAGAACATTTGATTAAGTCAGTCATCCTATACTTTGCTTTAAAAAAAAAAAAAAACCAACTATATTTCCTTATCACCCTGTGTTTAGTTTACTTAGATCTTTTTGTATGATTTAGAAGACAATTTTCTTTTCTTTTTTTTTTTTTTTTTGAGACGGATTCTCGCTCTGTCACCCAGGCTGGTGTGCAGTGGCGCGATCTCGGCTTACTGCAACCTCCGCCTCCCGGTTTCAAGTGATTCTCCTACCTCAGCCTCCTGAGTAGCTGGGATTACAGGCGCGTGCCACCACACCCGGCTAATTTTTGTAGTTTTAGTAGAGATGGGGTTTCACCATATTGGTCAGGCTGGTCTCGAACTCCTGACCTCGTGATCCACTTGCCTCAGCCTCCCAAAGTGCCAGAATTACAGACGTGAACCACTGCATCCAGCCTAGAAGGTAATTTTCAACTTTAGATGTTACTTATGATTATCTCAAAGCATTCCAGAAGTAGACCTTAAAAAGAAATATATGTATATTATCAAATTAAACAGTATTAAGTTTTCTTTTATACAAATGATAAAACCAAAAGCTTCCCCCTTTCTTTTCTTTCCTTCGTCTCTACTATGTATTCTTTTCTAAATTAATGTGAAATTTTGGTATTCATCTTTCTCTACTTTTGTGTTTTAATGCAATTACTCTAATTAAATGTATTAGCAGTACACTGCACCCCTTTCTTCCTCATATACTCCTTTAAAAGTAACTAATAATCACACATATAAATATGAGACTTGGCTGGGCGTGTTAGCTCACACTTGTAATCTCAACACTGGGAGGCTGAGGTAGGAGGATTGTTTGAGCCTGCTAGTTTGAGACCAGCCTGGGCAACATCTCTACCAAAAAAAGTTGAAAAAATTAGCCAGGCACGGTGGCACATGCCTATAGTCCCAGCTGCTCTGGCGGCAGAGGCAAGAGGATTGATTGAGCCCATGAGGTCAAGGCTGCAGTGAGCTGTGATGGTGGCATCACGGCACTCCAGCCTGGGTGAAAGAGCAAGACCCTGTCTCTGAAAAAAAGAAAAGAGAGAGAGACTTTATGAAGTAAGAAATAAGTAAGGAAAACAGATTGGAGGTTCCTCAAGAAACTAAAAATAGAGCTGCTGTATGATCTGGCAACCCCACTGCTAGGTATATACTCAGAAGAAAGGAAATCAATATATCGAAGAGATAATCTGCACTTCTTTGTTTATTCCACACTGTTCACAATCGCCAAGATCTGTCATTAAAATGTTTATTCTAAAGATCATTTATATTGTATTTACTATAATTGAGTTAATTGGATACCACAGTTAGCAAATATGTGTTCTAAATTTTTCGAAGTTGATTTCTTTAGAACTTTTCTTCATGTTTAAAAATACTCTTGCTGCACTTTAAAAATAGATGTTTGTGGTTTATTTTTTTAAAATACAGCATGTCTTTATTTCCTTCTGCAATAGAGATGTGTTTCTTTCTCTGCAGCTTAAAGTGAGTAGAAAGAATCTTCTTAATGTCTGCAAACTTATATTTAAAATTAGCAGGAATGAGAAGAATGATTCTTTGATTCAAAATGACAGCATTCTGGGTGAGTGTCATTCAGTGCTACTATTGAGCAAATGTACTTGAGTAAAAATTAGATATCTGGAGAGAAAATGTATAATCAATGATAGCAGGAATATTTTGTTTTCTAGAAACATGCAGAAGTTTTGCGATGCTCATTTTTACTTTGTCCTTCTCTGTTTTCCACATTCAGTTGAATGTATCCTGTGGTAGTTTTCTCTTTTCTTTCAACACCTGTAGTAACATTGTGTGATTTACAAAGTGTTCCCCATTTAAGAATTCATTTCCTGGACTTGGATTTAATATATAGAAAAATGCATGTAATAGTATTTGACATAATTGAAAAATTTTAGTCTTTAATATACTAGGAATGACTGAAAGTTGAAAGACATCTATAACTCTTATAGCAACCTAACATCACAATATTTCAAATTTGTAGGTAAGGAAGTTTTATTACACCTTGTCTAACTCATGCCTAATTTTTGTTGTACTTCTAAAAAATTAAGATACCTAGTTACCTAAATGGAAATGTTTTTATGAATTAATATTGCTGATACAAGAAGAGAAGATACAAAGTATCTTCCATGCAGCAACATGGAAAATATTTTGAGTTCTCTTTTTGCAACATAGGATAAATTATCTTTTCATCTTTCTTTGCCCCTGGCAGACAGGGACAAAACCAGTACTGAAAGAAATGTCTAATGTTGAATCAACTAATTAAGAATTGTAGACTGAAAACAATCATCTCAAATTATTACATGGGCATTAATATAATTAAATGTGAGATATGCATTATTAACCTTATTGGATTTGCCTGGATTACTCGTAAAACCAAGTAGTGGTATGTTATTGAACAAATGTTCTTAAGTTGTCTTGGGAAAAGGATAGGTGTTGTATTCAAGTTATCTTTTTCTAGGGTGATTGAGATATTTTTTAAGCTCCTGTCATGGATTTCCCACTAATAATACAGAAACAAATATATTCTTAAAGACTTATTGAAATTTAACTCTTAAATTTGTTAAATTATTAGTATTCTATGACTCAAAATTTTTGTAACAAAAAATAAAGGCCAATAAATAATTAGTAAAAGGCAAGGAATGACATTAATTAAAATAATACTTTCTCTTATTTATTAATAATCCCATCCTTTTGCTGAAATTACTATTACAGAGATTTGTCTTAACTAAAAGTAAGCTTTTCTCTTTATACGATATAACTCTTAACAAGCACTTGAATGTAGATTTTGGTAAACATATTTTACAAAGTGTATTTTATGTTCACACACAACTTATTTAATATATTTATCTCCCGCTGTTATACTCAGACATTTATAATAATTCATCTCTTTGACAGAATCATTGTTGGAGGTACTAAGAAGTGAAGACCTGGAAACTAACATGGAAGCTTTTTTATACTGTATGGGGTCTATAAAGTTCATTTCTGGAAATCCAGGATTTCTTAATGAAATGATCAGCAAAGGTGCTGTGGAAATACTGATAAATTTGATAAACCAAATAAATGAGAACACCGAGAAATGTGGTACATGTTTGCCTAATTCGGGCCACTTGCTAGTCCAGGTAAGTATTTTACTTGAAAAGATTAGACGTGTAAAATTAGTTTTCACATTGCCTAATGCCAGTTTTAAAAGAATGGCATGCAAGAGGCCCCTATAGCCAGGTGTGGGTGCCTGGCCTCCAAGGGCAGCAGCCACAGCCCACCTCCACCCCATGAGGACCTGGTGCCTGTTGTCCTGGACGGGCTATTCCATGGTTATTACCAGAGCAGCTCTCCACACAGCATGCACTTTCAATGCCCTGCAGAGAAAGCAGGCCTGGAAGAAGGGAAAAGTTGTACCTCTCTGCAAAACAATTGCATGTTGGAGTCAAATTTTAGCAGGCTGTTCAGTGTTGAAGATGGGCCTGGCCCGGAGATGATTTATGATGATTGGTAGCTAATGTCATTACTCTTGTATCTTCAGTAAGAAACAGAAGGTAATGGGATTGAGTGGACAGTCATTGAGGTGGGTATGTAGATACCAGGCAGCCCCGAGACTGTAGGAATGCAGGGAACAAAACTGGATGCACTGAATATAAACAGAGCAGGTAGACCAGTTTTGTTATGTGTTAGGGTTTTATTGCTTACGTTGTAGCAGATTAAATTTCATAGTTAAATTATTTTCACTGGAGCTGCTCTGGCTTGGATACTCTTTTTTAGATGAGATTTTATCTTTAATAGCATTTGTATGTCAAATAATGGCATCTTTGATGTAATAATTCATAGGATTTGAAATGTGCTTGTCAGTTAATGAGGATTGAGCACTCAGAGCACTCTAAGCTATTAGGAAACTGTTAAAAATTAGATTTAGGCCCTGTCTTCAAGGTGCTTAAAGTATTTGGATGATTATTAATTTCGGACTTTGTGGTCTGTCTCCATTTTGAAGAAGATTGTGAAAACCTCTTTGAGTCATAAATGTGCACAGTTTTTCTGTGTGCCCTGTTTTGGCTAGGAAGACTTCAGAAACATTTTCCATGCTCCCAGTGTTATTGAATCATTCAATTTTTTTCCCTCAATGAAAATAGTAATTTCTGATTATAGACTAATTATATTTCCTGTTAAAATGCTGAAAAGTGTAAGAAAGAATATAAAAATCACCTGCAATGGTTTCACCCTCAGATAACACCTCCAGCATTTTGGTGGTCATTTATATACATGTACATAATTTAATAGAATTCTCACTTTTTTTTTTTTTTTTTTTTTTTTTTTGAGACCGAGTTTTGCTCTTGTTGCCCAGGCTGGAGTGCAATGGCACGATCTCGGCTCACCGCAACCTCCACCTCCCAGGCTCAAGCGAATCTCCTGCCTCAGCCTCCCTAGTAGCTAGGATTACAGGCATGTGCCACCATGCCCAGCTAATTTTGTATTTTTAGTAGAGACAGGGTTTCTCCATGTTGGTCAGGCTGGTCTCGAACTCCTGACCTCAGGTGATCCGCCTGCCTTGGCCTCCCAAAGTGCTGGGATTACAGGCATGAACCACCATGCCCGGCGAATTCTCACTTTTTAAATAACCTGTTACTTTTAATAGTCACTTTTGTTTGTTTTCTATCATTCTCTTCCCTCCCTGTTTCTCCTTAACATTGTTCACACTGATGTGTTCAGCACCTTTTAATACACACACCGGATTTAACAAATGGAATATTCTATGCCCTTCTCTCTCCTCATTTAACAATACGTAGTAAAAATCCCTTGAGTTAACCCTAAAAACTTATTTAATTTTTCTTAACAACTGCATAATATTCTGTGATTAGGATATATCTCAAATTCTCAACCATTCCCATATTGAGATATTCACTCTGTTTTAAATTTTTATGTAACAGCTTATGGAATTCTTGTCTAGTTAATCTCTTTCCAACCCCATCTTATACACATATAAATGTTTGCTGTTTGCATCAACTATGTCACGGGGTGTGTGTGTGTGTGTGTGTGTGTGCGCGCGCGTGCATGTGTGCACAGTTGAGTGTTACTGTTACCAAAAATGTATCAAATCAAGAAAGGGGACCTCTGGTGTGCACATACAGTATATTGCTGCCTGTGTTACTCTTTTATTTCCGTTTTCCCTGGATTCAGCATCCTCAGGTGCAACCTGATTCAACAGGTCAGATCCCCTCTCGTCTCCTGACATTTGTGTCTCCTACCTCTAGGGGGCACTGTAGAAGTTCCTCCTCACTGCCCACCACCACTTGCCACCACCTGATGGCAGTGGGCTCTGTCATTGTCTCCAAAGCCTTCCTTGAAACCAGCCTAAGGCCTGGCATGTGTGGCCCATACCCCTGTCTAGCAGGAGAAAATGGAGCCCATTATGGCATCCACCTGAACTTACTCCAGCTGTGGTCACCAAATGCCATTTGTATCAACTGTATCACTGTGTGTTTACAGATTTGGGGAGGAAGGAGACATTGTTTTAGTCTTTATCATTTGCAGAATTCCCTGAATGGGACACTTCCTCATATTTAATGAAAACAAAAACTGTTTTGTATCATATGAATGATAAAATGTAAACAACAAGACTTCACTCCAAGAGCAGATGAAAGTCTCTGTTTTTTTTTTTTTTGAGATGGAGTCTTGCTCTGTGCCCAGGCTGGAGTGCAGTGGCGCAGTCTCAGCTCACTGCAAGCTCCACCTTCCGGGTTTCACACCATTCTCCTGCCTCAGCCCCCAAGGAGCTGGGACTACAGGCGCCCACCACCACACCTGGCTAATTTTTTGTATTTTTAGTAGAGATGGGGTTTCACCGTGTTAGCCAGGATGGTCTCGATCTGACCTCGTGATCTGCCCGCCTCGGCCTCCCGAAGTGCTGGGATTACAGGCGTGAGCCACCGCGCCCGGCCGAAAGCCTCTGCTTTTGTGAATGTGTAACACTGACTGACTTTTCACCAGCCGGTTCATGTGCAAATTCAGCCAGACAGATCTGGCCACAAGCAGAAATGTCTGTTTACACCAGCTTTGAGAACCTGGTAACTCCAGCTCAGCAGGCTTTTTAAAAAATTTTTTTTAAATTTTTGAGACAAAAAGCCTGTCACCCAGGCTGGAATGCAATGGTGTGAACTCGGCTCACTGCAACCTCCACCTCCCAGGTTCAAGTAGTCCTCCTGCCTCAGCCTCCTGAATAGCTGGGATTACAGGCGCCTGCCACCACACCCGGCTAATTTTTTTTGTGTGTGTTTTTAGTAGAGACAGGGTTTTACCATGCTGGCCAGGCTAGTCTCAAATTCCAGACCTCAGGTGATCTGCCCACCTTGGCTTCCCAAAGTGCTGGGATTATAGGTGTGAGTTACTGTGCCTGGCCAGGAGGCATTTTTAAAAGCAGCTTTTTTCAGTTGAAAACATAAATTTACTTATGGCTGTAGTAAAATAAAACAATGCCTGCCAGCCAGAGAGAACATGATGACGGCAAAAAAGATACAAACAGGCCACATCTAGTGGCGTGACTGCTTTTCTTCTACAACTTTCAACCCCAAGAACCTCAGTAGCTTCGGAACACTTTCTGGGGACCTCATATTACAAAACTTCGCTTGCTTTAACATCTGGCACAGCGTTAGAGTCATCTTGTTTTCCAAAAGCAGTTCCATTGGACGCATGGAAAGAGTGGAAAACATCTTCCAAAGCTGGACGTTGAAGATTGTGCAGGATTTGGAAAACTAGAATAGAGGGAAAAGGATGTTGAACACTCAAGTGGGAAATAAATAAGGTGTGTTTGGGAGGTACTGAAGAGGTAGGGCTGTCTAGAGTAGAGATTCTGTGTGGGCATCTTGGAAGGTGAGATTCAGAAGGTACAGCCATGAGTCTCGGATACCAGCTGCCAAGAGTGGACTTGGGGCAACAAGGAGCAGTTGGAGGTGAGTGCATGCGGGACGAGATGAGATCAGAGTGGCAGAAAGATGAATGTGCACAAAATGTGAAACTGATAAAGACCCAATAGCTGAAAAGTGATGGGAGGAGAACGTATCCGTGGTACATGACAGATTGGAGGGCTAAGATCTCAAACACAGCAGCCCCAGTTAGCAGGCATTGCTGCAGTTAGATTTTAGACTGATTAGAGTGGAGGTAAAGGAATGGGTATGAAGGAAAAGCTCCTCCAAAGCACATGGACTAATGTTGCTTAGAGAAAAAAAAAAACCCACAGTGTTGAACTTCGGAAGGTCTTCTTTGTGTTGTTTCTTACATATATGTATCTGTATGACTGTATGCATTAATATATGTTTATCACCTGGTGGCTGAAATCAAGAGACACTCATTGCACAAGTTTTGTGGTGTGGCTGCTCTGTGCCAGGCATGTTCTGGGTGGTAAGACAGGAGAGCTGCCAGTAGGCACCTACTTTTTGATGATCCCTGTATCCAGATAATAGTATTCCAATGCTTATTCTTCTGCAAAATTATGGTACTTCCACATGGCCAACATTGCATTCAGTTCTGCATGTCAGACATGTAATAGCATTTTGAGAAGGACAAGATACTCAGAGAAACTGGGTGCTGCCACCTGTGTATCAAGTCAAAGTGTGAATAGTCCCAGGCTGGCAGAACTGGAGATGCGAGTTTGTCTGTAAAGTCATAAGAGTAAAGCAGGTTAAACTGTGCATGTTCACTGAACTCCAGAACCCTAGAATTTAGGGGGAGCTCCCTGGAACTTGGAAAAAGAGAAATATAGGCCAACTAACAAGCAAGGCCCCTAAATGCCAGTAGTAAATTGCACCACCAAGGAGGTGGCAGAGATGGAAAGAGGAGCTTGTCAGTGCTGCTCTAGAATGGATTATCATGAGGTGTTAGGGTTCATCTGTGGCCTTTGAAAAGCAGCAGTTGAGCAGGCATGACATAGGAGCTGAAGGAAACTCCTGGAGTCACCTCCATCTGAAAGTCTATTTTGGTCTCCCTTGTGCCCTTTCCTGGAGAACAGAGAAGAGTCTTCTGTCTATGTCACAATCACAACCAAGCCCAAATCCTCCCATTGTCTCCTTTGTCCTCTGTGTCTTGAGAACATCATGTACAAAGCTGCTTTGCTGTAATTGAAGGAAATCTCAATGTACCTATGTTAACAGCTAGGTAATTTATAGGTGGACAATGTAACTATTGAAGCTCAGATTGACGTGAACTTTCATGCCTGTTTTTTGGATTCGCTTGTACTTCCAATCTGTTTTTTCTTTACAGCCTGACCCACTTGATTTTGAATTCAATCCTTAGAGAAGTGTATTCTTTCCCTGCTTTAGATATACTATTTTTGAAGTTAAAACTGTTCTGCAGCACCCCAGGTAACATGGTTTGCTTTTCCTCCCCGCAGCCCCCACCCCCGCTTCTCTGGCCCCTAAGCCTGCAGACACCTCCCTAGCAGCTCCCACAAGTCCAGATCCTCTCCCGCTTGCTCAGTACCATACCACTGTCATGTTCTTCCTTTTTCTAAATGGAAGTTTCTTAGGAAGGTCGGTCCTCCCACCTCATCAGTCCTTTCCTTCCTTCACTCGGTTCCTTCCTTTTGTTTTTAGGGTTTAGGGTATAGGAAAGTGTATTGAACACTTCGACAATTTGAGCCTGGATAGTTCAGAAAATGATAAATGATAGTATCATGAATAGAAATTAGAGAGTTATACACAGGAATGGATTTGGTGAGAGGAGGAAAGAAAATTATGGGAAGAAAATTATGTAATTAGCTTTATTTTTATTTTTTAATTTTTAATTTTTTTTTTTTTTTTTTTGAGATAGAGTCTCACTCTGTTGCCCAGGCTGGAGTGCAGTGGCGCAATCTCGGCCCACTGCAACCTCTGCCTCTCAATTTCAAGTGATTCTCCTGTCTCTGCCTCCAGAGTAGCTAAGATTACAAGCACGTGCCACCATACCTGATTACATTTTGTATTTTTAGTACAAAACTAAAATTGTTTAGTAGGTCTCTAGTAGAAACAGGGTTTCACCATATTGGCCAGACTGATCTCGGACTCCTGACCTCAAGTGATTCACCCGCCTCAGCCTCCCATAGTGCTGGGATTACAGGTGTGAGCTACTGCTCCTGGCTGAAATTAGCTTTAATATAAAACTTTCAGATGCCAGCAGAATAGCCATGCAGGCCTGTCGAGTAGGAAGTAGGAGGTATGAGCTGAGGCTTAGAAGAGAAGGTAAGACCAAAAATACAAATTTAGGGTCATCTACATGGAGGTGATGGTTGAAGGCAGAAAAGACAATGAAATTACCCAAGGAGAGAGTAGAGAAAGAGCAGAGGGACTGACGACAGATGGTGTGAAATGGCCTCATTTGTGGAATGGAAAGAGAAAAGGAAGTGACCAGGAAATGAAGGGCAACGTACAAGAGTAGAGATTTTCTCCGAAAGGATGGGTCAGCTTTGGCAAATGCTGCAGAGAGTGTGTAGGGGAAGAGGAATCCCGCCACTTTGTTTGGAGCAGTGTGAATAGGCAAGCGAGGGGTGTGCGGGGGCCATCTCCTAGGACAACAGTGTGTTCTCTTGCTCTCTTTCAATCATATAATTCTTTATCTCTGTATTTTTAAATTAAAAGGTGTTTTGATATACTTGTTTTGTTTTGTTTTGTTTTTTAAATTTCTGAGCCCTAGAGTGAGCTCCCCACTTTGGCTGAGCTGAGCTCAATCCTGTATTCAGTGTTTGCCATCAGGAACCCTGATGGTTCATTCAACCCTGGGCTGTGTTGGGGCAGGCCCAGTGCTGCCGCCCTGCATGGTCCAGTGAGGAGAGCACCGCACTGGAGCCCCCAGCCTGAGCTGGCCGCTCAGCTGGGACACTGAGCCCACCTTACCCTCTGAGCCTCACTTTCCTGTCTCTAAAGTGCTGACTATGCCTGCCTTAAAGGGCAGCTGGGAAATGAAATGAGATGATCCAGTAAAGCGCCCATAACAGGGTAAGGCACATAGTAGGCACTCACCAGAAAGCCATTCAATAAAATAAGATCAGAATTACCCAAACCTGAAGCTTCAAAGAGCAATTCCTTCTGATAGGATAAAAACGTAATCACAAGAAACTTAAGAAGACAGAGTCCAGGATAGATTTCAAATCTTTAATCTTTTTGTTGTTTGGGCTTT
The DNA here is from genome assembly GCF_047675955.1 of Chlorocebus sabaeus. Taxonomy (NCBI): domain Eukaryota; kingdom Metazoa; phylum Chordata; class Mammalia; order Primates; family Cercopithecidae; genus Chlorocebus; species Chlorocebus sabaeus. Next base: position 33,159,809 of record NC_132916.1, read on the forward strand.
GATAAGCAATGTGGAGAAGAGCGCTAAAGAGAAACTAAAATTGGAGGAGGGTGTTAGAGTGATGTATGAGATTCTGGGTAAATGATGGACTCCAATTCTCAGAGCCTACTATTCTCTGCTTCAAGATTTGGGGAATTTAAGAGAGGCCTTCAACTGAAGTCTGGGGATTTGACCAAGCAGTGACTTAAGTTATTATTAGTAATTAAGGATTGTATCAAGGTGGCTGGGGTCTTTTAAATCTTGCTTTAGTTATGTTCAGTAGTTTTAAATGTAGAGATTAATGCATTTGTATTTAGGTGTTTAGATAATTAAAGGTATGCGTACTTATGCTGGAAATTATGTTAATTCTTTCTCTTGCGCCACCCCGCCTGTTGGAAGCCTGCCTCTTCAGACTGTGGAATCAGAAGCAGGGTAGCAGTGTCTGCCAGTAGAACTTTGCTCTGATTATTGGAGGAAGTAAACTGCATACCTATAAAATGGCAGCAAGTAGCCCCATGATTTATTTCCTAAGTTCTTACAGATAATTTTTTTGGAGATTTGATAATTTAAACCAAATTTAAAGCATTTATTTTGAAGGTGTTGCTTGAATAGCAAGCAGCAGATGAGGTTTTTAATTTTCTTATTGTTTTAATTAAGGTATAATCTACATCCAGTGACATGCTTAGATCTTATATGTTTGATGAGTTTGACAAAAGTAGAAAGCCACATAGCCCCGACCCTTATCAAGATACAGAAGGTTTCTGTCACCTCAGAAATTTCCTCCCACCTCTTCTCATTAATCCTCGTTCTTCTACCCTCCTCCCAGAGGGAACCATTTTTCTGATCTCTTTCACCATAGATAAGCTCTGCCTGTTCTAAAACTTTATATAAGCAGAATATACAGCATGTACCCTTTTGTGTCTGGCACCTTTTTAAACTTTTATTTTGAACTAAGTATAAATTCCCAAGATGTTGCAAAAATAGTACCGAGAGGTCCTGTGTACCCGTCACCCGGCTCCTCCCAGTGGTGATATCTTACATAACTATTGTACATTATCAAACCCAGGACATTGATACGGATATGCCGTAGTTACCTAGAGTACCATATCTGGCTTATTTTGCTTAGCATATTGCTTTTGAGATTAGATGAAGCATTTTTAGGGGTTAGTCTTTGGTATTGATCACTACACTGGTTAATTTTTGTTTTGTTTTTGTTTTTAGAGATGGAGTCTTGCTCTGTCGCCCAGGCTGGAGTGCAGTAGCGCGATCTCGGCTCACTGCAACCACCACCTCCTGGGTTCAAGCAGTTCTGCCTCAGCCTCCTGAGTAGATGGGATTACAGGCACACGCCGCCACTTTTTTAATGATGTATTTGTTAATAAGAAGGGGACAGCTATTTTCTACTTATGGGGTTTCTTTCCTATAAAAGAACTGCCGGCAGCATAACTAACCACTCACGTGCCCAGTTGCCACGAGAGAGTAGGCATTCGGGGCCCAGGTTCTTCCTCTTCCCTTCTCTTCCCTTTCCTAGGAAGGAGCTATCTATAGGCAACTCATGTTCTTTGATTTTCCAGGGACAGCAGATCTGAAGATCTGAGAAGACTCAGAGACCTAAACATGTAATGCCTTGGGTTTTTTACTTGGAAATAAGAGACTGAGGAGGATGGGGATGGGGAGAAAGTTATCACCGTGGTTGGAGGATGTGGCTTATAGCTGAGGCAGGCATGCTTTCTAATCCTGTTTCCTAGAATTAGATTTACTCACCCAGTCACAGACCTCATCTGTCCCTGGAGGAGCAGAACACCTGTGTTCTGATGGCAGCTCACTTCTAAAAGAGGAAGGGAAGAGAGGGACCAGGTAGGGGCTGGACTGGGAGTGTCCGATTCCTATCCCAAGCTCACCAATCAGGAAGTGAGGGTAGTGGATGGCCAGGAGTGTTATGCTAAAAGACAGATCAAGGGTGGAAAATGAGGCTCCTACTGTGTCTGAGGAGAGCCATTTGCTCTCCATTAGTGCTCTGCCTGCTCAGCCTCCTTTCTTCACTGTGGATATATTAGTTGTGGCAGTAAGGAAATGTCACTAACTTTAGCATTTAATTGTGAATAGTGGTTTCATTGCTTGGTAGGTCTTAACGCACTATCTTTTTCAGACTCCTTTTTCTTGTTTTGCTGCATTGCCATTCTAAATTGTTTGTATGATATTCAAAATTTCTCCTGTATTGATACATACATAGCCACAGCTGGAAGAATCAGGTACCTACTCATTTTAGTGAGGTAACTGACATAGAGGCAGTAAATGGAGAAACAACAATAAACAGAGCCAAAGTTTAAGGAGGACAGAAGCATTTCCTGCTAAGTTGGACACCCATGGTAGGGATGTGCCAAGTAGGCCTGTGTAGCCAGGCACCGAGTGTTATCAAGGATTCTTAATTAATATTACCTTCATATGCGTATATCTTAATGAATTCCAATAAAAGCTTAGAAATGCTTGTTACCAGTGATTTCACATGTCTAGCAGCATCTTGTCATTGATTTCTTTTGTCTCAGCCAGAACTGTACAAATCATACATGAGACAATATGAAACTTCTTGGGTTACCACACAGGCTCTGGTTTTGGCATATATGTGGCCTCAATGGGCACAAATTCAAAGAAATGAATGTGCTTTTATTAATAGAGGGAGATGGTTTAGCTGAGGTTGGAAAATAGTGGCTTTGGTCATAAATCATTTCACACTGTTTGTGGTCTCTGGCGGCTGCGTTTATTCTTTTACATCATTAGTGGGAAGTCAACCATTTTGCAGTTGGCAGTTAAGTTGAGACAAAGCTCGAGAGATTTCAGATGTGGATATTCCAGATGATTGCAAAATGTTTTTAGAGACCAGTGCCAAATAGAGTAGGGAGGCAACAGACCAAGAAACGGAGGCCAGGGCACTAGCCTACCTGGGAGCTGATAGACTTCTGAGCTTCAGTGAGTCACAAGCTCCTCTGATCTGGGGCAGCTCTGATGGCAGGTTGCCTTCTAGAGCAGAATCTGGTGAGTTCCTTGAGGATGGAGTACTCTGATGGAGGAAGGGCACAGAGGGGAAAGAGAGGGCCATCCACTCTGGACATGATCAGTGTGTGTGGAGGTTGCCTCCCCTTGCACCCACCCACGGCAGTAGAGAACGCAGGAATGAGACCACAGCTGCTGGGCCTGTGTTGTGTCCTCAAGTCCGGTGATCCAAGTCAGGAGAACCACCCCTCCGCTTTTTTTTTTTTTTTTTTGTCTTGAGACAGAGTCTGACTGTCACTCAGGTTGGAGTACAGTGGTGCGATCAAAGGCATGGCTCACTGCAGCCTCAGCCTCTGGGGTTCAGGTGATTCTCCTGCCTCAACCACGAGAGTTGCTGGGATTACAGACCTGAGCCACTGGGCCCAGCCCCATATTTTAAGACAAAGATTTCTTGTGTTTGCTAAGGTTTCTCAACTAATTAATAGTTGAAAACACAATTTGAAATTGATAATTAAGTACCTATAGTCAACTTGTAAAAAACAGAAGCTAAAGCTTTTGAGTTCTCATCTTACTGTATTAAAATGTAGTTGTGCATTTATGAATGATCTAATTTCTTCTTAGTACATTTTTTCTCTTTAAAATGGGTCTCCCAATACTGACTGCACAATGAAAACGTTGAGGCTTACATAATTCAATGTGAGCTGGGTAGTTTTGCCAACTCTTCGAGTGTTTTACCTGACTGCGGGTGGTACCTGTTATGATCAAAGAATTTGGGGAACGTGGAAAGAAGCTGCCTCAGAAAAGTGAGCACCAGAAGGTTGTCGAGTGTAGCGCAGTTATTTTTCAGCAGTAGATTAGTGACCAGAAGCAAAATGGAGTGTTTCTTCCTGGGTATTTGCCGAAACCCTAGTTCCCCTTTTGCCCTAAACATCACCTAACAATTGCTAATAAGCAAGGAAACTTACATTTTTATTAGTCCTCTTTGTGGATTATCAGTGTCATTTTCTTCTCTTTTTTCTTCTTCCTACTGGCTACCTTCAGGATTGCAAGTCCCACAGGATTGCAAGTTAGGAGATGGGGAAAAAGATGGGAATTAAAACTTGTGTTTTTCAGTGTGCTATTTCTTGGTGAAATGCTACGTAAGAGGTTGGGAATTTCTCTACTAAGTCCTTTAGAGACTAAACAAGTATCTAGGTGTTCATTTAACTTAGACTTTTTTTAAGTAAGGGATTTGAGGTGGTTTGAAAGATGATATACAATAAAAAAGAAAAATGTGTGTTTAAGTTTGTGCATTTATAAATAATACAAATTAGAATAGGAAGTTAAGAAAGAAATGGATGCACACCTCCAAGCATAAAAAGCTTGGGCTTTGGTTAACTCCTGCTTTGGGGGCGGGCCCAGTGGGTGGGCTTTCCTTGGGGGCGGGAAATAAAGACCCTGCTGTAGGGCACAGAACTCATTGATAATTCTCACAGATTTATCTCTGTTCAACTGACAGTTCTTGTGTTTTTTTTTAAATTTTTACTTGCATGTAATGAATTCAAAAGTTGGAGCACAATTCAGAGTTAAATGGGTCGGCTTGGAACTTGCCTTTACTGTGACCACATGGTTTAGCTAGACTCTCCTCCCCACACCCCCCCCCTTTTTTTTTTTTGCGTTTTTTTCCAGAAAAGGCTACTGGTCTGAGCATTCAGGGCCCCATCATCACCCCACAGTGAGACTGGGGACTCTCAGAGGTTGGTGACAAGTCTCTCAAGATAGAGGGCCTTCAGAGCTACGTCTGAGTGGTGGCCTCTTCCTGATCCTTCCCCCTCAGGGCTTTAGGCCCTGGTTCACCCAGGCCTCCGCTAAGCTCCTGCACTTTCTTGCCAGAGGTGTCTTAAAGGGAAAAACCTCCCTTTTGTTGCTCCTGTGCCTTCTTTCTTTCTTCCCCCTCCTCATTCCCCTCTTCCTCCCCCTTCTCATTCACTCATCCAGCCCTCCGGCAGCTGAACATTTAAGAGCTTTTTATGAGCACATTTGTTGTCTTCTGAGTAGAAAGAGGAATAAGAAGTGGTTTGTACCCTCGAGGAGCTCACCATGGGAGAGAAGATGCCTGAAGACAAGTGATAATGCTTCTGTGATGGGGGTTGTAGAGGCAGGAACAGGATGCTTTGGTAACTGGAAGAGGAAGTGACTGATCAGCCTCGGAAAGGATTTCATAGAGAAGTTATCTTGAACTGGGTTTTGAAAAATGAGCAGGAGGCCAGGCGCAGTGGCTCATGCCTGTGATCCCAGCACTTTGGGAGGCCGAGGTGGGCAGATCACTTGAGGTCAGGAGTTCAGGACCAGCTTGGCCAACATGCAAAAACGTGTCTCTACTAAAAATACAAAAATTAGCGGGGCATGGTGATGCTTGCCTGTAATCCCAGCTACTCGGAAGGCTGAGGCAGGAGAATCGCTTGAACCCGGGAGGCGGAGGTTGCAGTGAGCCAAGATTGAGACTCCGTCTCGAAAAAGAAAAAAGAAAAGAAAAATGAGCAGGAGATGGCCAGGGGGAGAAGGGGTGGCAGAGTGTAATCGAGGACACTCTGGACAGAGGAAGCCGCCTATTCAAAGGCATGGCGTCATGAAGGGATGAAGACCTCGTGTGGTGCAGTCTGAAGGATGGCCAGGTGGTGCGGAGGCAAAGGAGATGAATTTGGAGGGATGAACTGCACTTCAGCGACTGAGGAACCGTTAGGCTATGGGTGCTACTGGCTGGGCCAGAAGTCACAGGAGGCCTTTGAACAGGGAAGGCGTGGCTTTCAGATGCCCCCTCTGGCAGCAGTGAGCAGCTGTGGGGGTGAACTGTGGAAGGAGCCCATCCAGGGGGCTGTAGAGTTTGGGTAAGAGATAAAGTAAGCTTAAACTGAACCAGTGACGCTGGTGATGGAGAGAAGGGGTGAACATGTGACCGGTAAGGTGGGGAAAGGGGTAGGGCCTGGGAGGGAGTTTAGGAGCCTGGGAAGGGGCTGCTGTCAGAAATGAGATAGGCTAGAGAACAAATACACAGAGGCCGGTCCCCTTCCAGAGAGTTCATTTTTCTTTCATCCATTATTTTTCACTCCTCTGCTTTAAAACAAATCTTAAAATCTGTCTACCTCAGAGATATTGTCTGCTTAGCCCATAGTGTTCTGATATCCCAGTCTTTCCTTTGTAGATGTTACCCCTTCATTCATTCCATTAATAAATGCCTATTGAGCACCCACATGTACCAGGCACTGGACTTGGAGCTGGATGCGCAGTGGTGAAAAGGATGAACAAGGTTTATGCCCTTACTGAAGCTTCTAGTCCGGAGGAGTAGACAGATAGTAAAACGTAATATTAAATAACCTAGCATTAAGTAGAGTTCATGGGGGCATATATGGTATGAGATGAAGCTTGATGGTTTGAGAAGGACCAGATCTGTTGATCCTTGTAGACCGTGGTCAGGGAACTGAATATTATCCTGGGAGCTATGGACAAAAAGCCAATATGGCTTGGAGTAACAGAAAGCAGAAAGCCTCCTAGGATTCTGGGATGTCTCTGCTTGAACAACTAGGTTGATGGTGTCATCTATTGAGCTATTGCTGTGTATTTTTCAAATGCATGGTGTATGTTTCATGCATGTTATTTCTACCAGCACCACAAATGACAAATTTGGAAATATATGAGGTATTGTATCAACTCAACTGTGTGTATCACGTGCAGGTAGGGATTTCAATCAGATGACATGTCACATATAAATGTGGACTTTCTCTCGTGACTTGGGTTATTTGTGAAAGTTATGTATGTGGGGCAGAAGAACCTTGAACTGTCTAAACTTTTGCTAATGAGGTGAGAATAAGGCCTGAGAAGGAGAAAAAATTGAGATTGAAACAAGAAAATAAAAGCTCCTAAGGAAACTATAGTCCTTTCTGCTGGCAGTGTCCCTTGCCAGAGGTTAGATGTGGGGAGCATGAGGATGACTATGGACTGAGATGACCCATCTTTGATGCCTTAGGGGCCAGGGAAAAGGAACTGTTGGTGTGCAGTGACTGGAATGGGTATTTCATGGTTTCCTATGGTGTCCGTCTGCCTGGGAGTCAGGCATCTGTAGTCTTCGGTCTCCATTGAAGAGAGTTTTGAGGCATCCTCTGAATTAATGTAAACCAGTAGTGCTCCAGTGCCTGGGCTGTCTCAGGAGAAGAGGTAGAAACGGGGTCAGATGATGAGACTTTTCCATTTTATGACAGCAATGGAATTCCTAGAATGGTTCATTAGTCTTCACAAAAGATCGATTCCTGGCTGGGCGCAGTGGCTCACCCCTGTGATCCCAGAGGTTTGGGAGGCTGAGGTGGTTGGATCACTTGAGGCCAGAAGTTCGAGACCAGCCTGGTCAACATGGTGAAACCTTGTCTCTACTAAAATACAAAAATTAGCCAGGCGTGGTGGCACGTGCCTGTAATTCCAGCTACTTGGGAGGCTGAGGCACTAGAATTGCTTGAATGGGGGAGGCAGAGGTTGCAGTGAGCCAAGATCCTGTCACTGCACTCCAGCCTGGATGACAAAGGGAGACTCTGTCTCCAAAAAAAAAAAAAAAAAAAAAAAAAAAAGAGAAGAAGAAAAAGTCAATTCCTTAGCGTAGAAGACTATATTGTTATATTGTGCAGATCTGTGGAGTTAAGTGGAATACTCAAGTAGTTTGTTTCACCTCCAGTGTTTGGGATATCTGAAACTTTCAGGGAAGAATTTACAGAATCATTGTATAATTGAATTGATTGCAAAAGACTTGTACACATTTATTTGAAGCATTTTTTTTTTAACATTTTCTGTGTTTTCAGGGTAGTCAGTTATATTTTAATGTATCTTTTTGTTGCTGTTGTTATAAAGAAAAACTAATCACGTCATCTTAAGAACTGTTTTTAGAAGTTTATATACTATGGCTATAATGATGCTTTATGTTTACATGATGCTTTACAGTATTAGATAAGTAATAAAAACAGTGCTACATGGTTCCATTTGCTACACACAACCCCCCCACCCCCAGAGGTGAGCAGTGCTTGTCACCCGCTTTTCACAGATGAGGAAATGGGGAAGTGGAGGAAGGAGTGGCTGCCCCTAGGCACTTCACTAGGAAGAGATGTGGGACTTGAATCCCTGTCATTTGACTCTAAAGTGATGGCAGCAATGCCATTCACACATCTCATCTCATTGAATCCTCACAACTACTAGGCAAGTATCATCACCTCTACTTTATTGAATGAGAAAAATGTGCTCTGGGAGGTTAAGTAACTAACCTAGGCTGATGGGTGATGGGGCTGAACTGGCTCTTAACCAGTAGCTTGCCTGCAGTGTCCCACAAGGAAGGAGCACACTGCATATTAAAATTATTAGATAACAACATTCATTTTATGATTTACTAAACTCTTCTCTTCTTGACTCTTTGACAAAGGTAAAGTAGATGCTTTCCTGAATTTCATTTTATTTTATTTTATTTTTACAAAATAAGACAAATTTGTGAGATCTTAATACTTGCCTCTTGGGAGAGAATGAGAGTAAAGATCTTAAATATTCCTTGGCCACATCATTACCTGATGCTATTTATAAAAGCATAGAACAATCAGACAAGAATACCTATAAAATTAAAAAAAAAAAAAAAAGAAAGATAAACAGAACAAAAAGTTTCTAATCTGCAGAACTGACGTGGCTATCAGGGGGCCAGCTGAAGATTTTAGGACTGTTAAACCTAGATGATGATTTGTTTAACCCTGGGTTTGGGGTATACCAATTGCTTACAAAGATTAATATTTCATTCTTTACTTTTCAACCAAATTAGGCTTTCTTTGTTTTCATTTGTTGCTACTTGTGCTGGTGGGAGAGGCATAGGGGGAGCTTCGCTTAGCTACTGATGTAAGAAAATTTATGAGATGAATTGTACTCTGCTGCTTCTTGTGGTTATATTTTTTCAGTTTAAAAAAAAAATGGCACAAGCATGCTTTTATCCTAGGTGACTGCTACGTTGAGAAACTTGGTTGATTCACCATTAGTAAGAACTAAGTTCCTAAGCATCAGTGCCCTTCCCCAGCTCTGTACGGCGGTGGAACAGTACATGGGTGACAAGGACGTCTGTACCAATATTGCCAGAATATTCAGGTGGGTAGACTAAGATGTGAAGTAGCCTTACAAAAATGCTAATGCTTAGATTTTGGGTTATCTTTAATATTTGCTTGTGTGACTGGCAAGAAATCCTTTTTCTTCTTTTTACTTCACCTACCAGAAAGGGTAAATCTAGTGGTCCAAGTTAAAAATGAACAATTCAAACAAATGACTCCATTGTCTATATGATTCTGTGGTGATTCTAAAGTCGTTGGTTGTTAAGTCATTTTAGTTCTTTGGTGAGTGGTGAGCTCCGTGTGTGTGTTTAATCTTCCTCTCAGTTTATTTGAGATTTAAAAAACTGTATATAAAACAAAGCAAATGTTCCAGTTTGCTAGGAAATAAACAAGAGTTTTAACTCAGAGAAGGGGATCAATGCTTAGAAAGTCTGATCTGACTGTGTAATAGAAGATTATTCTATTTCAGCTATTTGAACTTTGGCTCAGGCTTTCACTGGTCATGTCTACACTTACTTTATTTCTTCCAGAAATAATGATCATTGAATCCAGGTTGCCTCAAAGCAAGATGTTGTTAAATTTCAGAGCTGTCTTTAAATTATGCATTTCTGTTTCCTCCTGCTGCTCTTTGTCAGTATTTTTACATAATGATTCTTCTCGGGAGCCTGGGGCTTTTTTCTTGAACTATAACGTTGTAGTTGTAAAGAAAAGCAAACTTTCCTGAAGACTGAATTGGTACTTGACCCCAGGACCCCTGTATGAGGATGTGAGTCCAAATCTGATTTTTTTTAAACGAATATCAACTTGAATTGTAGATTAAATGGTACACAGGTTTGTTATGTGGGTAAATTGTATGACGTGGAGGATTGGGGTCTCAACAATCATGTTACCCGGGCAGTAAGCATAGTACCCAACAGGTGGTACTTCAGCCCCAGCCCCCTCCTTCCCTCCAGATCTAATCTTTTTCTACTGCACTTCCCTGAGCTTTGTTCTGGATACCCTGCCTGGCCTTCAAATTTCTCACTTTTTTTCTCCCTTAAGATCCAAACTCTTGGTCAGGCACAGTGGCTCATACCTGTAATTCCAGAACTTTGGGAGGCCAAGGTGGGGGATCACTTGAGTCCAATAATCTGAGACCAGCCTGGGCAACATGGTGAAACCCCATCTCTAGTGGCCCCCCCAACCCCTGCCAAAAAATTAGCCAGGCATGATGGTGTGTGACTGTAGTCCCAGCCACTTGAGAGGCTGAGGTGGGAGGATTGAGAGGATTGAGAGGCTGAGGTGGAAGGTGGATGTTGCAGTAAGCCAAGATAGAGCCACTTGCACTCCAGCCTGGGCAACAGAGCAAAACCCTATCTAAAAAAAAAAAAAAAAAAGAAAAGAAAAAAAGAAAAAGACAAAAGAAAAAAGAACCCAAACTCTTCTTATTCTTTTCCCTTCCTTATGAACTTATTATTTTGTGTTGATATCTCTTTAAAAATATTTACTTATTTATTTATGTATTTTAGCTGTCTGCTACAGGAAGGATATCCAAGAATCTTGATGAACATTAAGACTAGGAGTTTGTCTATAGATGCTCTTGAATTTTCTATGCAAGTTATCTGCATATAAATTTTTTTCAATTATTGTAACTCTTTCCCCATCCTCATCTCTTCTTTAGTGCATCGTTTAGGAGTTCAATACAACATTGTGAGTGTTGGGCCTGTTGTCTTTCTTCTGACTTTAAAGGAAATATTTTCATGGTTTTGCTAGTTGAAAATAATATTTGTTGTAAGTTTTCATAACTACCCTTTAGAAGATTAATGATTTTTTTCTTATTAATGGGTATTAAGTTTTGTCAAATGCTTGCCCTGAATCTTTTTTTTTTTTTTAACTTTTATTTTAGGTTCAGGAGTACATGTGAAGGTTTGTTACATATGTAAACTCATGTCACAGGGGTTTGTGGTACAGATTATTTCATCACCCAGGGATTAAGCCCAGTATCCAATAGTTAAAAGAGTTATCTTTTCTGCTTCACTCCCTCCTCACACCCTCCCCCCTCAAGTAGATCCCAACATCTGTTGTTTTCTTCTTTGTGTTGTTAAGTTCTCATCATTTAGCTCCCACTTATAAATGAGAATATGTGGGATTTGCTTTTCTTTTCCTGCACTAGTTTGCTGAGCTAATAGCCTCCAGGTCCATCCATGTTCATGCACAAGACATGATCTCATTCTTTTTTATAGCTGTATAGTATTCCATGGTGTATAGGTACCATATTTTCTTTATCCAATCTGTCAATGATGGGCATTTAGGTTGATTTCGTGTCTTCGCTATTGTGAATAGTGCTGCAGTGAACATTAGTGTGCATGTATCTTTATGGTAGAATGATTTGTTTTCCTCTGGGTATATACCCAGTAATAGGATTGCTGGGTTAAATGGTAGTTCTACTTTTAGCTAATTGAGGAATCACCGTACTGCTTTACACAATGATCGAACTAATTTATACTCCTACCAACAGTGTATGAGTGTTCTCTTTTTTCTGCAACCTTACCAGCAACTGTTATTTTTTGACTTTTTAATAATAACCATTCTGACTGGTATGGGATGGTATCTCGTTGTAGTTTTGATTTGTATTTCTCTAATGATCTGTGATGTTGAACTTGTTTTCTTTTTTTTCTTTTTTTTTTTTTTTGAGACGGAGTCTCGCTCTGTCGCCCAGGCTAGGGTGCAGTGGCCGGATCTCAGCTCACTGCAAGCTCCGCCTCCCGGGTTCACGCCATTCTCCTGCCTCAGCCTCCCAAGTAGGTAGCTGGGACTACAGGCGCCCGCCACCTCGCCCGGCTAGTTTTTTGCACTTTTTAGTAGAGACGGGGTTTCACCGTGTTAGCCAGGATGGTCTCGATCTCCTGACCTTGTGATCCGCCCGTCTCGGCCTCCAAAAGTGCTGGGATTACAGGCTTGAGCCACCGCGCCCGGCCGATATTGAACTTTTTTTCATATGCTTGTTGGCCACATGTGTGTCTTCTTTTGAAAAGTGTTTGTTCATGTCCTTTGCCCACTTTTTTTTTTTTTTTTTGGAGACAGAGTTTTGTTCTTGTTGCCCAGGCTGGAGTGCAATGGGGTGATCTCAGCTCACTGTAACCTCTGCCTCCCAGGTTCAAGTGATTCTCCTGCCTCAGCCTCCCAAGTAGCTGGGATTACAGGCACGCACCACCACACCCAGCTGATTTTTTGTATTTTTAGTAGAGATAGGGTTTCTCCACGTTGCTCAGGCTGGTCTCGAATGCCTGACCTCAGGTGATCCACCCACCTCAGCCTCTCAAAGTGCTGGGATTACAGGCATGAGCCACTGCACCCGGCACTTTGCCCACTTTTTGGTGGGGTTGTTTTCTCTTGTAAATTTGTTTAAGTTCCTTATATGTCCTGGATATTAAACCTTTGACAGATGCATAGTTTGCAAATATTTCCTCCAATTCTGTAGGTTGTCTGTTTACTACGTTGATAATTTCTTTTGCTGTGAAGAAGCTCTTAAATTTAATTAGATGCCATTTGTCAATTTTTGCTTTTGTTGCATTTGCTTTTAGTGTCTTTGTCATGAAATCTTTGCTCGTTTCTATGTCCAGGATAGTATTGCCTAGGTTATCTTCCAGGGTCTTTATAGTTTTGGGTTTTACATTTAGTCTTTTTTTTTTTTTCTTTTGGAGACAGAGTCTAGCTCAGTTGCCCAGGCTGGAGTGCAGTGGCGCTATCTTGGCTCACTGCAAGCTCCGCCTCCCGGGTTCACACCATTCTCCTGCCTCAGCCTCCCGAGTAGCTGGGACTACAGGTGCCTTCCACTACACCCAGCTAATTTTTTTGGTATTTTTAATAGAGACGGGGTGTCACGTGTTTGCCAGGATGGTCTCGATCTCCTGACCTCGTGATCCACCCATCTCAGCCTCCCAAAGTGTTGGGATTACAGGCGTGAGCCACCACGCCTGGCTACATTTAGTCTTTGATCCATCCTGAGTTGATTTTTGTATATAGTGAAAGGAAGGGGTCTGGCTTCAGTCTTCTGCATATGACTAGCCTATTACCCCATGATTATTTATTAAATAGGGAGCCTTTTCTCCATTGCTTGTTTTTGTCAGCTTTGTTGAAGATCATGTGGTTGTAGGTGTGCAGCCTTATTTCTGGGCTCTCTGTTCTGTTCCCTTGGTCCATGTGCCTGTTTTTGTACCAGTACCATGCCGTTTTGGTTACCATAGCCCTGTAGTATAGTTTGAATTAGGCAATGTGATGCTTCTAGCTTTGTTCATTTTCCATAGGATTCCTTGGCTTTTTGGGCTCTTTTTCAGTTCCATGTAAGTTTTAAAATAGTTTTTTTTTTTTTTTTTCTAGTTCTGTGAAGAGTGTCATTGGTAGTTTGATAGGAACAGCATTGAATCTGTAAATTGCTTTGGGCAGTATGGCCATTTTAATGGTACGAATTCTTCCTATCCATAAGCATGGGACGTTTTCCCATTTGTTTTTGTCTTCTCTGATTTCTTTGAGTAGTGTTTTGTAATTCTCATTGTCGAGATCTTTCACCTCCCTGGTTAGCTGTGTTCTCAGGTATATTATTCTTTTTGTGGCGATTGTGAATGGAATGGCCTTTCTGATTTGGCTGTCTGCTTGGCTGTTGTTGATGTATAGGAATGCTAGTGATTTTTGTACATTGATTTTGTATCCTGAAACTGCAGAAGTTGTTTATCAGCTGAAGGAGGTTTTGGGCTGAGACTATGGCGTTTTCTAGAAGTAGAATCATCTGTAAGTGTTGGGCCTATTGTCTTTCTTCTGACTCTAAAGGAAATATTTTCATGGTTACACCAGCTGAAAATAACATTTGTTGTAGGTTTTCTTAAGTACCCTTCTGCAAAGAGAGATAGTTTGACTTCCTTCCTTTCTGTTTGGATGCCCTTTATTTCTTTCTCTTGACTGATTGCTTGGCTAGGACTTCCAATACTATGTTGCATAGGAATGGTGAGAGAGGGCATCCTTGTCTTGTGCTGGTTTTCATGGGGCATGCTTCCAGCTTTTGCCCATTTAGTATGATATTGGCTGTGGGTTTGTCATAGATGGCGCTTACTGTTTTGAGGTCTGTTCCTTCAATACCTAGTTTTTTGTTTTGTTTTGATTTGTTTTTTGAGACGGAGTCTCGCTTTGTCATCCAGGCTGGAGTGCAGTGGCGTGATCTTGGCTCACTACAACTTCTGCCTCCCAGGTTCAAGCGATTCTCCTGCCTCAGCCTCCAGAGTAGCTGGGATTACAGGCACGTGCCACCACACCCAGCTAATTTTTGTATTTTTAGTAGAGATGGAGTTTCACCATGCTGTCCAGGCTGGTCGCAAACTCCTGACCTCAGGTGATCCACCCGCCTCAGCCTCCCAAAGTGCTGGATTACAGGCGTGAGCCACCTCACCCAGCATCAGTACCTAGTTTATTGAGAGTTTTTAACATGAAGGAGTGTTGAATTTTACTGAAAGCCTTTTCTGTGTCTATTGAGATAATCATGTGGTTTTTGTCTTTAGTTGTGTGTGATAAATCACATTTACCTGAATTGCTTTTGATTATGGATTTTCTTTTTTAATCTGTTAATATAGTAAATTACATTAATAAAGTTTCTCAAGTTAAGCCATTATATATTGCTGAGTTTGGTTAACTAATATTTTGTTCAGGATTTGTCATTGGTGGTCATGAACGTTGACCTATATTTTTCCTTTCTCATATTGTCCTTGTCTGGGTTTAGTGTTAAGTTTATACCAGTCTCATAAAATGGGTTGGGAGGTAATCCAATTTTTTTCTCTTTCCTAGAAGAATCTGTAAAAAGCTGACCTGTTTCTTGAAAAGTTTTAAAAACTTGCCCAAAATGCTGTTTTTATCCACGGTATATGTGTGTGTATGTGTGTGTGAATATTGTTGACTACTGATTCAGTTTCTTCCTACACGGTTATATGTTTCTTTTTTCTACTTGGTTCAGTTTCAGAAAGTTATGTTTTTGTAGGAATTTGATAAATTTCTCTAAGTTTTCAAACAATATAAAAGTTGCTCCAACTATTCTCTTACTATTATTCTAATCTCTGTTGTATCTCTAATTATGTCCCCTTTTATTTATTTTACCTATTTAACAGATATTTGTATAGCACTTACAACATGCTAGGCAATATTCAGAATATTTTCCTAATACGAATTCATTTCATCCTTATAACAACTTTTTAAGATATGTGTTATTATTGTCATCTTTTTACATATGAGGAAATTGAGGCATAGAGAAGTTTAGTTATTTTCCTGAGATCACACAACTAGTATGTCATAGAGCTGCAGTTCAAACCATAGTCTGGCTCTAGAATTCGTACTTTGAACCACTATGTTACCCTGCTTCTTCATTGTTAATATTGACTTTCTTTCCTAATTTTGATTGTTCGTGCTGTTTCTCTTTTCTCTTAGTCTTGCAAAATCTTTCCTATTTTATTAGCTTTTACCAAGAACAAATATATTTATTGACCCACTGTATTGTATGTTTGCTTCATGTCTTATTTCTTCTGCTCTTATCCTTATGAATCATTTTCTTCTACTCTTTGAATGTATCATATTTTTCTTCTAACTATTTTAGTAAAAAACATAATTCCTTTCTTTTCAGCCTCCTTAAACCTATAAAATTTCCTCTAAATACTAATTAGAGGAATTTAGTATTTACCAGTTTTTTTTTTTATTTGTTTTGTTTTTTGAGACGGAGTCTCGCTGTGTCGCCCAGAATGGAGTGCAGTGGCCAGATCTCAGCTCACTGCAAGCTCCGCCCCCTGGGTTCACGCCTTTCTCCTGCCTCAGCCTCCCGAGGAGCTGGGACTATAGGTGCCCGCCACTACGCCCCGCTAGTATTTTGTATTTTTTAGTAGAGATGGAGTTTCACCATGTTAGCCAAGATGGTCTCGATCTCCTGACCTTGTGATCCGCCCGTCTCGGCCTCCCAAAGTGCTGGGATTACAGGCTTGAGCCACTGCGCCCGGCCTTTTTTGTTTCGTTTTTTTTTTTTTGAGACAAGGTCTCACTCTGTTGCCCAGGCTGGAGTGCCCTGTTGTGATCTCGGCTCACTGCAACTTTCGCCTCCCAGGTTCAAGCGATTCTCCTGCCTCAACCTCTGCAGTAGCGGGGACTACTCCGGAGGCAGCTGGGACTACTCTGGTGGCATGCGCCACCACGCCCAGCTAATTTTTGTATTTTTTAGTAGAGACAGGGTTTCACCATGTTGGCCAGGCTGGTCTTGAACTCCTGGCCTCGAGTGATCCTCCTGTCTCGGCCTCCCAAAGTGCTGGGATTATAGACGTGAGCCACTGTGCCTGGCCCATCCTATGAGTTTTGATTTGTAATATTTTTATTACTTGTATTTAAGTATTTCTTTTGTAATTTTCATGCTTCTTTGACCTATAAATTAGGTGTTCTTACATTTCCAAAAAAAATGTTTTTTAAAAATTTATTTTTTAAATGGTGTCTAATTTAATTGCACTTTGACCAGAGAATGTGGTCTTTGAGATACCGGTTCTCTGAAAATTTACTGAGGCTTATTTATGGCCTGGTATGTGGTCAAGTTTTTAACATATTAATGATGTTTTACCTATTGATTCATCAGTTAGGAAGAAGTATATGAACATCTCCTGATTTGTTGTGGGTTTGTCAATATTGCCTTATGGGTTTTGTTTGCTTGCTTGCTTACTTGCTTTAGAAATTCTGAAGCTGTTTTCAGGGCTTCCTGCCTTAAGGTCGGTCTGTTTTGCCTAATATTAATATAGCACTACCAATCTACTGTATTAAAGCAGGTTTGTTTGTTTGTTTGTTTTGAATGTATAGGTTTTTTGTTTGTGTATTTGTTTGTTTGTTTTGAGGCAGAGTCTCTCCCCATTGCCCAATCTGGAGTGCAGTGGTGCAATCTCGGCTCACTACAACCTCTGCCTCCTGGGTTCAAGCAGTTCTCCTGCCTCCGCCTCCAGAGTAGCCGGGATTACAGGCACATGCCACCACACCCAGCTAATTTTTGTATTTTTGTAGAGATGGGGTTTCACTATGTTGGCTAGGCTGGTCTCAAGCTCCTGACCTCAAGTAACCTACCTGCCTCAGCCTTCCAAAGTGCTGGGATTACAGGCATGAGGCACCGTGCCTGGCCTACTAAAGTAGTTTTACATTTGCTTCTGATGTGGTGCCAGGAGACTCACTGGTATCCAACCAGATTTTATATAAATTTCATGTAAGTTTGTGTTTTCTGAACTACATGGATAG
The DNA here is from genome assembly GCF_047675955.1 of Chlorocebus sabaeus. Lineage (NCBI taxonomy): Eukaryota > Metazoa > Chordata > Mammalia > Primates > Cercopithecidae > Chlorocebus > Chlorocebus sabaeus. The sequence continues at coordinate 33,177,142 of NC_132916.1, forward strand.
TGTAAGTTCACACCACATACATATAAGTTACCTTTTAAATTTCTCTGGATCCATCTCTCTAGAGTCTATAGCAGGTAGCAAGCCTCCTTGCCGCTTCCCTGAACTGATATGTAGAGGATTTTTAGACTCCTTTTCTTGAACTGGGCAATGTTTTGAAGGTCTGCATTTAAAGTGATACTATGTGTACTTGAATTTTACAGAAAAACAAAGTTTACCTTTATTTTCCCATTTGGCATTTCTGCAGCAAACTTACTTCTTACCGTGACTGCTGTGCAGCCTTGGCCAGCTATTCCAGATGTTATGCCTTATTTCTGAATCTAATTAACAAATACCAGAAGAAGCAGGTCAGTTCTTCATTCATTTAATTCTTCAATGAGTCTTTACACTAATGTATTTGTGTAAGCCCATGTCGAATGTCTTTATGTTTTGAATGTATAGGTTTCTATAAGAAACTTCCAATAAAGGTGTAATGGGCTGCCCTGGGAGGCAGTAAGTTACCTATAGGAGTTGAAGGAGTAGTTTGAGTCAGAAATGGAATGTTGATGTTCTAGGAAATTTCCTGATTTGGGAAGGAAGGTAGTAGATTGTAACAATATTTTTCCTCCCACTGATCTGTAGACAACCTACATGGGAATCACCTTGGGGTGGGGGTGGGGGTGTAACCCCACCCCAAGGGTTATCTCCGTAATTGTTATTCTTCCAGGTTTCATCCCAGGCTACTGAGTCAGATGGGTAGGGTAGGACCTATCTGGCCATCTGCATTTTAACAACCACAGGGACTTCTGATGCAAATTAAGGTTTGCAGTTCCCCTGCACTGGATAGTCCCTGAAGATTCTTCTAGCCCTTAAGTTCTTTAATTCTTTGACTCCATTGTTTTATTTAAAAGGTAACATTTCTAGGTAAAGTGCTTAAATGAAATAATTTAGTTTTAATGAATCAAGGCAAAAATGTATATAGTTGTTTAAAAAAGAAAGAACTCACAAATGATTTCTCATTAATCAAATCATAATACTTCATACAGACATTAATTTTTTTTTTTTTTTTTTTTTTTTTTTGAGACAGAGTCTCGCTCTGTCGCCCAGGCTGGAGTGCAGTGGCGCGATCTCGGCTCACTGTAAGCTCCACCTCCCAGGTTCACGCCGTTCTCCTGCCTCAGCCTCCCGAGTAGCTGGGACTACAGTCGCCCGCCACCATGCCTGGCTAATTTTGTTTTTGTATTTGTAGTAGAGAAGAGGTTTCACCGTGTTAGTCAGGATGGTCTCAATCTCCTGACCTCATGTTCCGTCCGCCTCAGCCTCCCAAAGTGTTGGGATTACAGGTGTGAGCCACCACACCCGGCCACAAACATTAATTTTTATTATAAGTTTTTAAGTATTCGTTAAAGCAGAGTCAACTTTTATTCACTTTCATAAATTATTAAAGTGACATCAACTTAGATATTTTGCCCATTTATACAATAAGTATTCATTTTAAATGTGGTACATTTTCAACATCCTATAGTAAGTTTTACCAGTTTATGGACCAAATAATGTGTGTATATACTAACAATATTTTAATCTAAAGCTTTGTGTTTGTTTTATTAGCCATATTAAGACCACCTCAAAACATAATCTCTGTTTGTTACTGACTAGCATTGAACTTATTTTTACCCAGCCAAAGACTTCTGCTGAGAATTGTTAAATTTGTCAGGTTTTACCCCAGCTTTAGCCTCCCAAGTAGGGATTACAGGCATGTGACGCCACAGCTGGCTGATTTTTTTTTTTTTTTGAGAGAGACAGGGTTTTGCCATGTGCTGGGATTACAGGTGTGAGCCACTGTGCCCGGCCCAAAAGAATTCTTTTTCATGTTATACTCAAAAGAGATCTATTTATATATTTTATTTTCTAATTTAATGTTATGAATTTTAATTATAATTTTATTTTCCCATCACTACCTTTTTTTTTTTTTTTTTTTTTTTTTGCTTTGGTGCTTTGATCTTGGGTGATTTAGATGTCTTTAATTAGAGAAGATTTATTTGCCTTGCCTCTAGAATTTTCAAATATGAACAAAAGAAAACTTCCTTTTAACAGTTTGATTTTGAGATATGTTATAATCCATAATTTTTTTAAGGAAGAAAATTCATTAATTGAGTACTCACAAATAGTGCTATTGTTTTCTAGCATTACTAGTAGATACTGTTTGTTTCTCTGATTGGAGCTTAGATGATGGCCATATGGAATAAACCAACAAAAATCCTGGTATCTCACCAATATGAGAGACTAGAGATATCAGTATGGCTAAGAGTATGCTTTTTCTAGTTTGAGTAACTAAATGTCCTAAAGTTTTTTTGTTTTTTGTTTTTGTTTTTTAAAATAAAGATGGGAGTCTCACTATGTTGCCCAGGCTGGCCTGGAACTCTTGGGCTCAAGCAATCCTACCACTTCAGCCTCCCAAAGTGCTGGGATTGCAGATGTGAGCCACTGCACTCAGCCTAAATGTCTTAAAGTTTAAATTGGCATAAAATTTTACTATACTTTTTAACTAAACTACTTTTCACATTAGACCAATGGTTATCTGAAAAGCAAAACTCATGTTTAAGAAACCACATTTTTCTCTATTGATGTTAATTACCATTTTATATTCCTATTGATGTGGTTTGGATCTTTGTCCTAGCCTAAATCGCATGTTGAATTGTAATCCCCTGTATTGGAGGTGGGGCCTGGTGGGAGGTGATTGGATCATGCAGGCGGAGTTCTCATGGATGGGTTAGCACCATCCCCCGGTGCTGTTCTCGTGATAGTGAGTGAGTGAGTTTTCGTGAGATCTGCTTGTTTAAAAGTGTGTAGCACCTCCCCCTGCTCTCTCTCTTCCTCCTGCTCTGGCCATGTAAGATGTGCCTGCTTCCCTTTCACCTTCCACCGTGATTGAAAGTTTCCTGACGCCTCCCCAGAAGCTGAGCAGATGCCAGCAGCATGCTTCCTGTACAGCCTACGGAATCATGAGCCAATTAAATCTCTTTTCTTGATAAATTATCTAATCTGAAGTATTTTTTTGGAGCAATGCGAGAACAGACTAAAACACCTATTAAAATTATTTTAATTTCCAAAGAGGAATAGAGAGCACCTTGTGAACCATGTACAGTAACATGTTTATTCAGAACCATCAAAGAAATGCATGTTATCACTTTAATCACTAAACTTAATCATTGTGGCAAAAATCGTATTCAAGTATATTACATGTTTCTCTTCCTTCTTAGAAGATATTAAAACTAACTTAACCTCTTGATAGCAAAGGTCATTATTATAAGCATTAATTATTGCTCTAGAGGCTGTTTGTCCCACATGGGAAACCTGAGTCTGTTGATAAGGTTCTTTAAATGTCTGCATCTTCTTTGTAGATTTTCTCTCTCTTCTTTTTCTATTGGTTGCTAACTCTGCCTTTAGTAATCTTTACTTGCTTTTTTGCAATTATTTGTCTGCAATTAGCTGGGGAACCTCATAACCAAGCTTATTAAAATTAGCCTGTAGTCCCAGCTACTCAGGAGGCTGACACAGGAGAATCGCTTGAACCCGGGAGGTGGAGGCTGCAGTGAGCCAAGATCATGCCACTGCACTCCAGCCTGGGTGACAGAGGGAGACTCTATCTCAAAAAAAAAAAAAAAAAAGTAACACTGAAATGGCATCATTGTTGGGGGTGACACCTGAGGTTTGTTGGTTCATGCCAAGGAAATCAAGGACATGGACACATGTGGAGTGAGGTTAATTGTGGAGGTTTAATAGGCAAAAGAAAGAGAGAGGAGAATAGCCCTCTCTCCTGTGCACAAGAGGCACCTGAGTGGGACTTCTGGCCTGTACACACGGTTTTATAGACAGGCTTGAGGAGGTCATGTCTGATCTACACAGGGCCCAAAGATTGGTTGGACCAGGTGTGATGTTTACATAGCATGCAGAGAAGCTGGCCACCCCACCCTAGTCTTCTTATTATACAAATGGGATTTTTGCTTGTCCGGCACCATGTTACCTGCTCTTTACTGCACATGTGGCTAGCAAAGAGAAGGGAAGATGGAGCTGCCATAGTGGACATGCCTAGTCCCAGGTACCCTTTTCCCTATTGGCACAGCTGGCAACATTCACCCGTGCAAGCTTCTAGCTTGCCTTTCTATATCTGCAGCTTGATTTTACAGGCTGCTCTTTGTTAGAAAATAAATTATTTGAGGGCTGCTTTTCATTAAAAGGAAAACTTTACTGAGGCCCTCCTTACCCTCACTATTTGCCTAAATAATTTCTTTTTTAACTCCAGTATCAACACATAAGCCAGGCGTGGTGGTGCGAGTCTCTGGTGAAACCAGTTGTCCAGCTTGGGCAACAAGGTGAAATCCTATCTCAGAGAGAGAGAGAGAGAGAGAGAGAGAAAAGACTGGCAACATAGACCCCATCTCTATAAACAAAAAATTAGCTGTGTGTGGTGGCACATGCCTGTAGTCCCAGCTACTTGGAAGGCTAAGGTGGGAGGATTGCTTGAGCCCAGGCTGCAGTGAGCCATTGATCACTAGCTAGCTGGCTAGCTAGACAGACAGATATTTTAGACTAAAAACCCTAAAATAAAATTGAATATGAACAGACTTAATGAGAAGAGCTTAAGGGGCTCTGATGAAACTTCTCTGTGACTTCTCTTCAAAGCCAATTCCATATTTCAAGTCATAACTCTCTTGTCTGCTCCTCTGTGAGGCCTCCCAAGCAAGACCAGTCAATTTCTCCCTCATCAGTGCAACATTTTTAAGACTTTAACACAGCTAGTACCCCAGCTAGTACACTCAGAGCTGAGAACCCAAGCAGTATGTGTATGGCCTTAACCACTTCACTATTATTAAGGAAAACTATACAAATCTTAGAGATAAGGTGTGGAATAGGTGGAGGCATGTCCTGACAAAGGCATGCCAGGGCATTGTTTAATGGCCCAGTCAGGGATTAATTCTCTAGGCCAACGTATTGGTGTTTGGACTTGCTGTTTACTATTTGGTTAGATCCCAGACACAATAAAGTTATACATTAATTCATAGGTTTCAGTCTGGTAGACAGGATCACCTCAAAAGTTATGGTTTTATTACTTTGTAGGCATTTGTCAGGTCTGTTTATAACTTAGAAATCTTGAGTGCTTGTAAATCCCCAGTTCTTCAATTGTGCTTGGAACAAACTTTACCGTGGTATTGGCCCCCTCATTAATGAGTTAAATACTTTTTAAGTGTGTTCATTTTATGAGCCTATGAGAGTCATGTTTTTAATTTTTAAAAAATTGTACTTGACTCAATACTTTTACTTACAATAATGATTGCAATGTTGTAGTTTTGACTCATTACTTTGATTTTTTTCTAGTAAGAAAAATACAAACTTATATTTTCCTCAAAACCAAAATATTTTAGAAGAGCAAGGAAAGAGTTTAGGCTACAAGGAAGTAGCTATGTGTCCCAACTACTTCCTAAAATCATTAACCAGAAGTTCCCATTAGTCTTCAAAAACATTTCTTTAGTGGTTCTCCAAATGGTTATTATTATGTAGCTGCCCTACCCACTACTGCGAGTTCCTAAACGACACAGACTTTGTCCTGATAGACCGAGATGATGCTTGGCAAAGTAAGCTCGTAAGTGCTGAAAGAAAGAATTTTGAGTATGTGAAATGCTTTGCCACCTGTAAGGTGTTAAAAAATACTTTTTTCTAATACTCAAGTGCTTCCTCCTTAAATATGTACTTTCTTCTTCCTAGTTTGGAGGAGGATATAATAAGAATTTTTTCCCACAATTTTCACATGGGTGGGCTGTCGTAAACAGCAAAACAGAATTCCTTCAGAACAGCATGGCTTCTTAGTTTCATGTTTCCCGTGGCCCAGGTGGCGGATCAAATACGATTTGTTTTTCCTCTTAACGTTCTGATGTGAGTGTATTGATCTGCAGTGGTTAGACACTTAGCCGCACCTGGGATTTACTTGCATGTTGAGGCTTAGAACTGATCGTGGAAATGTGAACCAGCCTTCCAGCAACTTAATTAAACAGAATTAGTACTTCCTATAATTATTTTTTTTTTTTCAGCTCTAGGAGACATCCCTGCAAGACTAACTTGGGTTGTAGAGAAATACTTTGAAAGCTTTGTAGTCTCTTAATACACATAGCCATTGCCAAATGATTAGACAATCAGAGTCAGTAGACTTTCCCTGTTTTTGTTCTGGGAGGTTAATATTGCTTCTGTCTTGAAAGCCTGAGGACTACATTTAGAATCAGCATAGGTTTCATTTTTCTAAAGTGCACTTTTAAATCAAATCATGTTTATGGCTAATCGCGTTCTCAAAAAACGTAGAAACAGAAATCTAAAAAGAACAAGAAAGAAAAGGGAAAAAACCCTTTACAGTGATAAATGAAATGTCACCTACACACGCCTCTTGAACTGATCTTATCAGCGGATGGGGAGCTTCACAGGAAGCTGCCGGTCGCTGCTGCCGTCCACCAAGGGGGAAATCCTGTTTTGAACCAGGTAGCACCAGGGCTGGTTGCTGTTGGAAGAAAGTAGAATATTTCCTCTCCATCTGCTGTTGTTTTCCATCAAAGGGGAAAAAAATTAGAATTACATGAGAAGATACCAAAAGTCACAAAATTTTCCATTATTTTTACATTTTTTTCTCTTGTCAAGGTAAAGTCTGATTTCAACATATGAGAAGTCTGAATATACTTTACATATTCAAGTATATAAAGCCTAAATCAAGTCCATCGACAGGAGGGGTTGTGAAGTGGTTTCACTTTTATTTTCTACACACCTATACTGTGAGGATTATTGAGGAACAAGGATTTATATTTACAAGAATTCATATTATTTTTTAAAAAGCATTATTACAAAGACAAAGACAAATAATGGGTATTCAAGTGGTGAGATTTCTAATTTTTTCTTGATTTAAATCAGAGTGGCTCCCCAATTTGGCTTATCGTCAGATTCACCTGGGAAGCTTTAAAAATACAGGTGCTCAGCTGGGCATAGGTGGCTCAGGTTGGCCTGTAACCCCAGTGCTTTGGGAGGCTGCGGCAGGTGGATTGTCTGAACTCAGGAGTTCGAGACCAGCCTGGGCAACATGGTAAACCTCTATCTCTACAAGAACAATTAAAAAAAAAAAAAAAAAAACACCCTGCAAAAATTAGCTGGGTTTGGTGGCCCATGCCTGTAATCCCAGCTGCCTGGGAGGATGAGGCAGAAGAATCACTTGAGCCTGGGAGATGGAGGTTGCAGTGAGCTGAAATCGAGTCACTGCACTGCAGCCTAGTTACACAGTGAAACCCTTTTTCTCACAAAAACAAAACACGACAAAACAAGAAGAACCCTTAAGCCTATTTTCCACTTAAAATTTGGGTTTAATTAAAAATTTTGTTTTAATTTAAAAATAGAAATACAGGTGCTCAGGCCCTACCCAGAGAGATTCTGATTCACGTCTGGGATAGGGCCCAATAACCTACTTTTAAGAGACTTCTCAAGTGACTCAAATGAGCAGTAGATTTTGAGACCTATGGTATAACTTACTAAGGTGGTTCTTTAAAACCATTTTTTCCAGTATTGACAGCAGAGGGGTTCCCATAAAACCTCAAAAGATTTTAAAGTGATTAATCAAATCAGCCACACAGGGTCAGTCTTTCTCTACAGGAGCACAGCTGACAGTGGCTCTTCCTGACAAAGTAGGAACCAAGTTGACAAGACCCACCAGGTGCTGATATAGGCTTCTCAGTAAGTGGTAAGAACCACTGGCCCTTTGCCTTTTGCACAGGCAGCTGAGGAATGATTTCTCAGCTGGAGAACACAGGACGGTACATTAGTCTTTTCCACAAATTTTCGCTGCCAGACTTGTGTCAGAATAAGTCCTGGGATGAAACCTAGTTTGAAGGTGCCCATCACACTGATAAGGCTTTAAGCACTGGCCAGAGTGGCTCCCCCAGGAGAGAGGAGCACAGGCTCTACTCCTCAGGACCCTTAGAGCCGCCTGTCCAAGGGAGGGTGTCTTCAGTTCAGTTGGCTAGACAAGCCGCGAGTTGTTGGTTCATTTGTTAGGTTAAACAAGCACGAAATTTCGTCTTTAAAATAGTTACTATTCCTGCAGATGTCCTGTTTTGAGACAGTGCAGTATATACCCATATCTAAATGCTGTTGTTTGCAACAGTTAAATTGAGAGTGATGAGTTCACTTAGAATATGGTCCGCTTTACACTGCCTCTGTTTGCACAGTGGCCCTCAGTGAAGTGGGCCTCCGTTTCCATCTGTATGTGATGGTTGTGTGCATGGCCTGGGTTTCTGGCTCACCAACAGTCTCAACGAAAAGGCATCTGCTCCTCCCGGCTCCTATAAATGACTTCCACAGGGAGAGCAAGGGAAACTTCTTTGGCTCTTATCTATGTAGTTAATTTGTCCAAGATCCGTGATGCAACTAGTAACTCCAGTTCCCACACACACACAAACTGAGATGAAACAGCCTCTCGGTCGGCTTGAGGCTGTATGAAAGCTAAACTTTAGAGTTAGGTAAAATATCTATTAAAAACACTGGCCAAAAATCAATTAAATGACAAATCTCGTTTAAGAAATGTGCACATATTGTCTGCTTTATGGTGTAAACTGCATTTGGTACAAAACAAATGTGCAAACAGATGGGCTTAATAACGAACGAGGGAGTGGGGTTGCTATCAGCCTTTGGGAGGCAGAGCCTGCCTCAGGAGGTGCCTCTGACGTCAGTGTTGCTACATTTAGCATCTCAGGAAAATACGTTTGGGTTTGTTTTTTGGAAGAACATGAAGGGATTTTCCCCATTTCTTCTGTAAATATCTGCTGGGCAAGAGATCTGGTAAAATGCCTTAAATAAGACTTTCAAAAGACTGGCAATATTTTTCAAAGGTCATGATCAAAAAGAACAGTCTTTGTCCACATTCCTATCACATGTATCCATTGACCCACTGTCTATTTAACTCTCTCCACATGTAGATATGGTTAATTTCTTGTGTCTTTTACCACAGAGCTTCCCGATGCAGCAGGACTGTCGTCAGAGTCTTTGCAAACCCTGGGAACTGCCAGACTCATTCTTGGTTGTGCTGCTCTTAAAGTCCCACCTCTCATTCTGTTTAGACTGCTATAGGCATAAGCTGCTGTCTTCAGCCATGTATGCATGCACAGTGAACACTGATTTGGAATGCTTAGCCATCGTGGTGTCAGAAATGAGAGCTGGAATGTCTGAACAGTGTGGGCTGAAAGCAAAACCAACTGCCATTTTTCTAGCTGTTCATCTTGAATATAACCACAGCCTTTCAGCATTCCAGAGAGAAGGTGCCTTCTCTTTCCCTCCATCCTCTTTGGGCCATTGAGGATTGGTTAGGAAGGTGCCTCCACCCCTTCCCCTGGTGCCTTTGTAGGGCGACTTGGCTCCCAGCTTGCCCTCTGCCTCCTCCCTGACAGGAGCACGCCCTATGGCTGTCTTCCCAGCCCCTCTGCAGGCACATTCCCAGTGGGTGCCGAGAGCATTTGACTGAGCTTGCTCCTTTTTTCAGCCTTGGCCTTGGTCTGCGCCCCTGACTGGGCAGGCTGCACAATACGCCCTTAGCTTGTTCATTCTTTCCAGCTCCTGCTGGCTTTGCCCTTGTGGAACTGGCTCTTTCCTTGCTCAGCACAGAACCCAAATGCCTGATTTATGTCTGCTGGCTTGAAAAAGAACCGAGCACAGTGAAATTCTAGCATTGCCCTGGTACTTTTGAGTGACATTCAAAGGCATATCGTGGGTGCTCAATAAATGATTGCCGATAGAATGGATAGATGGATGGGGGAATCAAGCATAATCTCTTCTGGTTTTAAAATGATTTTCTACTTAGATTCTTGGCTTTGAGTCTCCAACATTTTAGATTCTTCTATTTTATGTAGTTAAACACGTAGGCAAACTCTTGACCCACTTTCGGTGCCCTATGGTCAGTTAGCATTTTTGCGGTAGTGCACAGTCAGTCTTCCAGTTTGCTAAAATTTATCTGTTCTTCAAGCCACCTGCAAGCTCAATTAATGTTTGTGTTTTGTTTGAGGGTGGGGAGTTGGATAAACAAAGAAAATTGTAAATCCTGATTCACCTCTCAGGCATGAGAAGTTTGTAACCATATTTTAAACGGGGCATTTTGATTAATTTTCTGGTTAATAGAGGGTTCAGATTTTAAGCATATTTACATCCCCTTCCATTTCAACCCATTCTTACAAATCTTCCTAAAATGTTTTCCTTTACTTAGTGGAAGCAGTTCCCTCCTAAGTGGAGTCTGCTGAACATAGTTTATTCTTTCTGTGACAGCTTGATATTGTTTCTTCCCCACAGTCAACATTATGCACATGAGTTATTTTAAGGTACGGTAGGAAGGGTGTGGGAGTCGGGGAGGATTGTGTTCACTTTGGCTGGCTGTGGGCAGAGAGTAATGTGAGGTAGCACAGAAGTGGTCGCACGGGGCCAGATGGTGCATTAGATGCTGGCTTTGACATTCATTTAACAGGCAGTAGACGTTTTTGAGCAAAGGGAAGAGCTGTGCTTCAAGAAGTGGTGTTAGGGTTGACGGCAGAGGGAGGAGCCTGGAAAGGGCCTCTGACAACAGTCTACAGGCAGATTCGGTCCATGGGCAGGAGGGAGCTGGGGGTCATTTTGAGACAACAGGTTCGAGGAGACTTGTTGACTGCTTGGTGAGGGGATGAGACAGAGAGGAATCAGAGATGCTGGGGCTGGGACTGGGGGACGGGGAAGATGATGATGAGGAGCAATGAGGAGTTGGGCTGAAGGTGGTTTTGGAAACCATCTGTGTGTACAGAGATGATTGTTCAAGTCCTGCCTCTTCTCTTCACCAGTGTTTGACTTTGGGCTTACTTAATGAGTCTCCTGAAGCCTCAGTTCCAACATCTCCATATAGGGGTAAAAATGTCTTTCGTTGGCTTTAGGCCAATGTCTCTCCCATGGAAAATAACATGCAACGGCTGCTGCCAATGCTGCCACCATTGGAACTCAACATAGACCATCCTGGTGAGCAGTGCCCTGTTCCTGGTTTTATTCCAGTTAAAGTAATTTCATTCACAGGCTTGTGGGGCCCATTCAGATTGAGTAACTTGCTTGCTCACTGGGGCACAACATCTGCGAAACTAATGACAATATCCCCCAGGCTCTAACTGGAAAGCTCTGTTGAGGTCAGTCTTCTTCCTCTAGGTGTACCTGTTTGTCTAAGCTCTGGTTGGCTGTAGCTGTTGCTAGGCTGATTCTGTTTTAAGTAAAATTAGAAAGTCGATATGAACTGGTTATACTAGACTGCCTTCTTTAGAAAAAAAAAAGATCTCTCTTGATTCATCTTCATTTTGCTATTTCAAAACCACATAGTTATGATATGAATATGCAACATTGTGTTAAATTTAATAAAAATGCTATAAAAGTGGAGTGTTAATTTATAGATGATTCTCAGATATTGTCTAAGAATAAAGGAGAGAATCTGTGGCTCAAAGGAGAGCTGCATATTGATGAAATCGTTTCTGCTGTGGAATTGGTGCTCTCTCTAAATAGATGATTTTGGCCTTGGTTTAATTTTTACAGATCTTTATAGAATATTAAGTAATATTTTATAGACTTGAGATGGCTCGGGCTGTGGAACAGTAGATGATCTCTTCATGATCCCGCCCAACGCAGACCTTGGTTCGGTTGGGAGGACCTTGGAGTGCACAGTGTGGGAGCAGAGGCCACCCATGGTGAGGAGAGGGGCCCTGGAAAGCTGTCTTGCTCAGCCTCCTTCAGGATTCCAGACGAGTCAAGACAAGCCCTTGCATGGAGATAAGAAAACACTACCTCTGCTGACCTCCTGTGAGTCGGCTTCTATTTTGGCCTCTTCCATGCTCCCTAGATCCATGTAGAATATATTTAAGAAAGGTGGGGAAAAAAAGAAAAGAAGAAGTACCATAGCCAACCCTGAAAAACAGGACAAAAACAGTAAGCAGAGATAGCAGTTGCTGGAAGTTTGGTGCTGCAGACGGTGCAATCTGCCATCCCATTTGTTGATCTCGCATGCCATGCTTCAGTTGGCACCACGGCTGCCAGGAACCACCCCCTCCTTTTCCATCTGAAGCAGGAAAAGTGGTATTATAACAGTGTTAACTCTTCCTGCCCTACAGCCTAGAGCTGCTGCTTCTGTACTGGAGGCTTAATAATCTTGGCCACATTAGGACCTACAGAGATGACAGAATGGGAGAATTTTAGAAGAGTAAGGGGCCTGAGGGAATTTTTAGAAAAAGAAAAGCAGCACTTAGTCTTCCCAGATTAGACTGCATGTGACAATAGGGAGAGGTCATTTGAATTTTGAAGAATGATGCCCACTGAGGAGATCTGTCTTTACCAGCGATCTGATCTAAATCCTGGCAAATCAACACTGACAGCGGGAGGTGGGACAGGGCTGGAGAAGCCTACTGAGCTGGACTAAGAGAAAAGCAAGATAGGTAGATGGAGGTGAAACGGCAAGGCCTAGGAAGAAAAAAAAAATCAATCCAGCACCCTTAGAAGATGCCATGACATTTCAGGAGGTAAATCGTTTAGTCCTGGTAACAATTTAGTGTGTAGAATGCAGCTATTAATTAAGTTACTTAAGCAATCACTTAAAATCACTCATAATGCATTTCCTGTCTTGTTTAACATGCTTTTATGGAAATGAGAGAAGAGAGCCCAATTCCAGGAACATGGTGAAGTCCAAAACTTACTAACATCACTGTTATCAAGTGTACGAGGGAGACTGTGGTTTAGATTGTAAAAGATACTGTGAATAGCTTTGTTCAGATGAAAGAAGTGGAAGTTATCATTGTCAGTGAATTAGTTAATTTGTATATGTAAATGCTTAGGACAATGCCTGGCACAGCATAAATACTAATAAGTACTATGTGTTAGTTGCTGCTACTACTGTGCTGCTATTGGTATTAATTATTAGGATTTTCAGAACTAGAACTCATATAGTCTTTAAGCAGAAAACATGTATCAAAGTTTCACAAAAATTGTATTTATAGTCCTCAGCATAGAAAATATCAGATGAAGTTCTTCTTTAAGATGCTTAATTCTTGGAAATACCCTCTGTCGTGGTTGGAAAACTGATTTTCTGCTTCTCTGTTGGGTCTGATCAGGGTGGAGGAGAAGCCACCAACTCAGAGCCCAGGGCAGGGCCTTTGCCACCAGGCATTACTTGAAGTAACCCTCTATTTCATGTGAAGTGGGATTCAAGTATTATAATCAGATTGTGTGTGCTTGTTTTAGACTTAAGGCCCATAAATGTCAGCTTCTTTAGGGAACAGTCAGGTAATTGAAGAATGAGAAGATGACCCCTGGCCCAGGAAGGAGATAGTCCCAGATACTCTCTCAAACTAATCCTCTTCAAACTGAAAACAGGCTGGGCACACTGGCTCATGCCTCTAATTCCAGCACTTTGGGAGGCCAAGGCGGATGGATCACTTGAGGTCAGGAGTTTGAGACCAGCCTAGCCAACATGGTGAAACCGCGTCTCTACTAAAAGCACAAAAATTAGCCAAGTTTGATGGTGCATGCCTGTAATCCCAGCTACTTGGGAGGCTGAGACAGGAGAATCACTTGAACGCAGGATGCGGAGGTTGCTGTGAGCTGAGATTGCACCACTACACTCCAGCAACAGGGCAACACTCTGTCTCAAAAAAAAATCCCATTATTGGGTATATACCCAAAGGAATATAAACAAATCGTTCTACCATAAAGACACATGCACACATGTGTTCATTGTAGCACTATTCACAATAGCAAAGACACTGAATCAACGTAAATGTCTATCAATGGTGGATTGGATAAACACCATGTAGTACATATACATCATGGAATACCATGCAGCCATAAAAAAAGAATGAGATCATGTCCTTTGCAGAAACATGGATAGAGCAGGAGGCCATTATCCTTAGCAAACTAACACAAGAACAGAAAACCAAATACCACAAGTTCTCACTTATAAGTGGGAGCTAAATGATAAGAACTCATGGACACAAAGAAGGGAACAACAGACACTGGGGCCTACTTGAAGGTGGAGGGTGGGAGAAGGAAGAGGATCAGGAAAAATAACTATTGGGTAGTAAGCTTAGTACCTGGGCGATGAAATAATCTGCATACCACAGCCCCATGACTCAAGATTGCCCATGTAACAAACCTGCTCATGTACCCCTGAGCCTAAAAAGTTAAAAAAAAAAAAAGAGACTTTTCTGCTGCCCACCCAACCCCATGCTCCCCTCCACATCTCTCTGTATCTCACAGCTTCCAGGGTTGAACTCAAATTCTTTCGTGATAACTCTGCTGAACCTGACACTGTTCCCGGAGCATCCTCTTTTCGAAACTCTTGTAAGACTACTAGGCCTGCACCACCGAGTTTATTGCTATTAGTTAGCATTTTATTGCTAGGACATAAAAAGAGTTCACAGCAGTGCCCTAATCATTGGTCAATACAATTTGTGCTTTGCCTGTTGTATCTCATGTGATCTCACAGTACGAATTGTATCTCCATTTTGCAAATAAGTTAATGGATGCACAGAGAGGCCAAGCACCTGTGTGAGCCCAGCCTGCCTGGCTCTGGACCTGGGACTCATAATCCGCTTCCGCATCTCGCTTCTTCGTTTGCCATTTTAGTCTTTGCTGTTTACCCACGTATGTTAGCTTTGTCTTCTCAGTAGGTGAGAAGCTCTTCAGAACACTGACTCTCAGACTTGGTTATGTGTGTGTATTCCTAGGCCCCTGGCATTAAGAACTTATCTGAGGACTAACATTCTATTTCCTGGGGTGGAGTCAGGAGCAGGGTCTCCTAACTGGATGACCACTGTGGTTGGTTGAATGCTGTGAGTTGAAATGTCTCCAAAAATGAACTCTCTCCTGGACCATCTCCAGTTTTTGCTGTAGCATTAGCCGCGGTCCTTAATGTTTGGCAAATGGTGTCCAGTTGTGCAAGCAGCAGCCTTGCTTCTCTGCAGTGAATGTCAAGGAAAACTTTTGGTTCTTTTAGCAAGAACAAGCAGGAACAAGTTGGTATTGGCAGAGAAGGCCTAGGTAAATCCAAAAGTTGTACTTTGCCCCCAATCTTCCCCAATTTCCTGGCCACACCCGACACCCTGGCATCGCACCTGGACATGTGCTCCTCGATGAAAATGTGCCCAGCCCTTGCCCCTTTGTCCCCTTTTCTTAAGGCTGCTGCTAATTACTGACCCGATCAACAAAGTCAGGTTTATGATCGTCCCTTCTAGTGACATATTTGCATTTTAAAAGGAGATAATTCTTTAACTGTTCTGCAAGAAGGCAAAGGAGGAGAAAAAGTACATGACACCCTGTATGGGAGGCAGATGTTAGTGTAGAAAGGACTCTAGAGTCTGGGTAACCCTAGAATCAAATCCTGACCTTACCCCTCACCAGCCATGTTACCTGGGCGGCTTCTCCAGGCCCTAGTTTCTTGTCTATAAAATGGCACAGTGCCTGGCACTGTATATATAGATATATATATAATACCATCCAGGCCAGTTGTAGCCCTCCAATGAGTATTCATTTAAAATCTCCTCCTCCCAGGTCACCTTCGTTGACACCCATGGGGAAGGCTGATCTGGACTCATATCTGGACATTGTTGTCAAACTAAAAGCACAGTGATTTTTATATCTTGTTTAATTTCAAAATGTTCTCAGCTTAGGGTTTGTAAAAACATTTTAAAATTGTGAAATATAACCTATATACAGAAAAGTGCATAAAACAGGTATGCACAATTCAGCAAGTAATTATAAAGGTGTCACTCATGTAACCACCACCCTGGGCAAGAATTGGTAGATACTGCCTTAAAGTAGTGTAGCTACGTAACACGGTGCTTCTCCACGCTGTGGAGGGGCAGTTTTGGCTGTCACATCTGGAGAGGTATTGTCATCTAGTGGGTGGAGGCCAGGGATGCTGCTAAATGCTCTACAATGCAGAGGACACCTCCCCACAACAAAGAATTATCCAGTCCCAAGTGTCAATCCTGCCCAAACTCAAAAACACCATGCTTCATCAGGAGATGAAATTTTAAGGAAAGATTTGGAATTTCAAGAAACCGACTATTGTCAAAACTTAGATTTCCATGACACATTTTTAGTAATGCTGTCCCACTCAGCTAATTGTTCTCTGAAGGAGAAAAAGAAAGGCGAGCCAGAATTTCAGATGAAGGATCTGAAGGTAAGAGGCGTTGCTGGTCGCATCTGTCAGTTTGTATTCTTTCATTGCTGCCAGGTGCTTATAATCTCCTCTGTCACTTTGCACTGCTCTTGGGAATCAAATACTGTACAAGTGAGTCGAAGCCAGATGTGTTCCATTTTACTATTAATGCAATTGTGAATAAATTAAATACTATCTTCTGCCCCACAATGCGTTCTAGCCCCCTTTGCACTTGTGACTCTGTCTTTTGTTTATTGCAGGATTTAGTCGTCCGTGTTGTTTTTATTCTTGGCAACCTGACGGCGAAAAATAACCAGGCTCGTGAACAATTTTCCAAAGAGAAAGGGAGCATCCAAACTCTGCTGTCATTATTCCAGATGTTCCATCAGCTGGATCTGCAGTCCCAGAAGCCGGTGGGCCAACGAGGCGAGCAGCACAGGGCGCAGAGGCCACCGTCAGAGGCAGAGGACGTGCTCATCAAGCTGACCCGCGTGCTGGCCAACATTGCCATCCACCCGGGCGTGGGCCCGGTACTGGCCGCCAACCCGGCGATAGTGGGCCTGCTCCTGACCACGCTGGGTGAGAACCGCGGCCCACTGGCTGCAGCAGGCACAACCGACTTTCCTGCAGCCCAAAGACCGTTCTGTGTCTGGGGTGTGATAAGGATTTTATTAGCACAAGTGGCTCCCTATGCAAAAGTCTTAGCTGTATGAAGGAAATTCCCTCTTCTGTTCAGAACTGTCTTAAAAGTAATCTAGATTTTTAGAAAAGGAAAAGAAAACATAGTAATAGAGATTATTACTAAAACCCACCAAATTGTACACTTTAAAAGGGTGAATTTTATGGTTTGTGAATTATATTGCAATTTTTTAAAAATTATACTTAGCAAATGGAGAAAACTTGGCTAAACTAACCACAAAGAGTTTAAAATTCCAAATATTTGAGTTTAAAATCCCACATCCCAAATATTGTGGGCAATCCACATAATTAAAATTAATTCCTTTTTTTTTCCTCTTCAGGTTCTTACATTATTTGTAATTACAGTCCCCAGTCATTCAAGTCCTATTAATTCCCCTTGTATTAGCACAGATTGCCATAACAAAATACCACAGATTGGGCAACTTTGTCAGAAATTTATTTCTCATGCTTCTGGAGGCAGAGAAATTCAAGAGTAAGGTGCCAGACAGTTCAGCTCCTGGTGAGGGCTCTTCCTCCTGGCCTGCAGACAGCCACCTACTCACTGTGTGCTCACATGGCTATTCCTTGGTGCAAGCACTTGTGGAGTAGGCGACAGTCTTTCTCTCCCCTTCCTCTTTTTATAAAGTCACCAATCCTATCATATTAGGACCGTACCCTTATGGGTTCTGTAACCTGCTATATCTCTTCAAAGCCCTATCTCCAAATACAAGCATATTGGGAGTAGGGCTTCAACATATGAGTTTTGTTGGGCACACAATTCAGTCCATGGCAACCCTTACACTTTTTAGGCCTGTCATCTCCCACAGGCACTTCTGCCTGCTAGTGTGTAGGGAAATTAACTGCAACCCAAGGTAATCAATTTTGCCACTACTAGCTGGGCCTGCTGGCTCAGGCCTGTAATCCCAGCACTTTGAGAGGCTGAGGTGGGTGGATCACAAGGTCAGGAGTTTGAGACCAGCCTGGCCAACATGGTGAAACCCCCTTCTCTACTAGAATACAAAAATTAGCTGGGCATGGTGGTGTGCACCTATAATCCCAGCTACTCAGGAGGCTGAGGCAGAAGAATCGTTTGAAATCAGGAGGCAGAGGCTGCAGTGGGCTGAGATCGTGCCACTGCACTCCAGCCTAGGTGACACAGTGAGACTCTGTCTCCAAAAAAAAGAAAATTAACTACTACTAACCATACTTGTGAAAAATGTTGTTGTTTTGGAAGGAAGCTTAATGCCTGACACAAATGATGTTTTGGAGGAGCAAACTGTGAACTCCCTGCTCCCCCTCGCCTCCACTATTCAACTCAAGAGCCATTTCCTGAGCTCTTTCTGGGTAATGAGTTCTGTGCTATGCATTCAGTTTTGTTTATTCTGCTCAGACTGCCATAACAAAATCTCATAAACTGGGGAGCTTCAACAGACATGTATTTTCTCACAGTTCTGGAAACTGGAAGTCCGAGACCAAGATGCCAGCAGGATCAGGGTCTGGTGTGGGCTCCCCTTCCTGGCCTGTGGTTGATTGCCCTCTCACTGGGTCCTCATGTGCTGAAGAGAGCACTCTCTGGGGTCCCTTCTACTTCTTGTAAGGGTACCAGCTCTACTGGATAAGGGCCCCACCCTTCTGACCTCGTTTAACCTTTATCACTTCCCCACAGGACCTAGCTCCAAATACAGTCACATTGAGGGGATAGGGCTTCTACATGTGCATTCTGGGGGACACCAACATTCAGTTTAGAACAAGGTTTTAAAAATGGAGGCTGGCATGTGCTTTCAAGGAATTCGGTATATGTGGTAGAGGGACATCGGGTGCACAGACAAGAACTGCAGTTTCTGAGAAGGGCAGAAGCTAGGCGCACACAGCTAAGGGACGGGTGGCAGAGCCCGGCTGTGGGCTTGTGAGTGACAAGGCCGTGCTTCACTATGGAGCTTTATGGTTGAAAACGCATTTTCGTATCTGTTAGCTCACAACAATGTCAGGGCACGTTTTGTTATTTTCATCATTTCACAGATGAGGAAACAGGCTCTGCGAGATATAGTGACTTTCACAGGTCACAAAGTGAGCAAGTGGCAAAGTTGCTGGGCCCCTGACCTGTGCTTCCCCGCACCCCACATCACATGTCACCCGTCTAGAGAAAGGACTCTTCAATTCTGACTGGGATCTGCACCATGACTTACCACTTCCGTGTAGATAACTCAGCAATCTCTGTGTTTAGGCTTGAACTCTTTTCCAAGCTGCTGACTGCACATTAAGCCGCATGGAAGAATATGCACATAACAGTGAGAGAAATTCAGTTTCTGTTCCAACCTCAAAATGTTCAGCCTTTGCTCTGTAGCATGCCCGTGTGTGCTGAAGCTCCTCTCCCCTTCCTGAGATCCACTCACCACACTGAGCAGGGCTTCTCAGCCCAGGACCAGGGATGTGACTGCTGCAGAATCAGCTGTGGGACTCATTAAAATACCCTTTTTGGTTTCTGGCCCTTGCCCAGAAACTGCCTCTATAAAATGTCATTAGAGTCTTGAAATCTGCCTTTTAATGCCTCCTCTGCCCCCAGGTGAGTCTTTTGTCCATTAAGTGTTGAGACCCAGTGCTTCAGGGAACCACGCTGGCTTTTCTGGCTCCTTAGAATCTAGCAGAAGCCTGAAACCCACTGGGCAAGTTCTCATCTGTTGCCGAATTAATGCTTTTGCCTGACTGTGGCTGCCCAGGAAGGGCCTGAGGACCAGACCTCAAACACCTGGACTGGGGGCACATGGCTGTGAATAGCCAAGGAGTAGAGTTATGCATGATTCATGATCCCACAATTGTTAATATTCACATATAAAGCGAAAAAACTCCTCGTCTTATAAATATTTTATGAGCTTAGAAATTACAGTTCTACCTATAAAGGAAGAGTGAATAACTTGCTTTTGACTCAAAAGAAAGTGATGCTTTGGGGTAGGAGAAAGAGGCAAGAGGCTGGGCATGGTGGCTCACGCCTATAATCCCAGCACTTTGGGAAGCCAAGGCAGGCAGATTGCTTGAGGCCAGGGGTTCTAGACCAGACTGGGCAACATGGCAAAACCCTGTCTCTGTTTAAAAAAAAAAAAAAAAAAAAAAAAATTAGCTGAGTGTGGTGGCACACGCCTGTGATCTCAGCTGCTCAGGAGGCTGAGGTGGGAGAATTACCTGAGCCCAGGAAGTCAAGGCTGCAGTGAGCCATGATCGCACTGCTGCACTCCAGCCTGGGCAACAGAGTGAGACCCTTTCTCAAAAAAAAAAAAAAAAGGTCTAGGTGCAGTGGCTCACACTTGTCATCCCAGCACTTTGGGAGGCCAAGGCAGGTGTTATCATGAGGTCAGGAGTTCGAGATCAGCCTTGCCAACATAGTGAAACCCCGTCTCTACTAAAAATACAAAAAAATTAACCAGGCATGGTGGCAGGTGCCTGTGTAATCCCAGCTACTTGGGAGGCTGAGGCAAGGAGAATCGCTTGAACCTGAGAGGCAGAGATTGCAATGAGCTGAGATTGTGCCACTGCACTCCAGCCCAGGCGACAGTGCGAGAACTCCGTCTAAAAAAAAAAAAAGGCTGGTAGCGGTGGCTCATGCCTGTAATCCCAGCACTTTGGGAGGCCGAGGCGAGTAGATCACTTGAGGCCAGGAGTTCAAGACCAGCCTGGCCAACATGGCAAAACCCCGTCTCTACTAAAAATACAAAAATTAGCCAAGCATGGTGGTGGGCGCCTATAGTCCTAGCTACTCAGGAGGCTGAGGCAGGAAGATCTTTTGAACCCAGGAGGTGGAGGTTGTAGTGAGCCAAGATCATACCGCTGCACTCCAGCATGGATGACAGAGTGAGACTCTCTCTAAAGCTCCCTGGCTGCTCCTGATACAGGAGGTCAAGGGCCTCCCTGTGAGAAGTGTTTTCGTCTCTGTATTAGAGCCTGGTACCATATGAGGTTGAGCAGAAGTGAAGAAACCCTGCTCTCCCGTGGTGGGTCAGGCCTCTTGCCTCCTATGCCTTAGGCAGTTGTTTGGACAAGCAGGTGATCCCTTCTCTATTCTCTCCTGAAAGATTTTATCTCCAAACAAAAGTTTATAGAAGGGCAAAAGTCACCCCTGACAGGGGGTCACCCCCTTCTACCTTCCCCTTACATGACTCGACTCCTGGGTGAGTTTCTGAGTCCTGCTAAGCCCTTTCTACACTGGTCTCTGGGGATTTCCTACCTGTTTTATCTGCATCGATGTGGAGTGGTGATCACATTCCAGGAACGGCCTCCTGCCCCCTCCGACAGGCCTGGCAGCTTAGAGCAACGCAGGGCCAGTGCTGGGCTGTGACTGTGACTATCGAAAGGGCCTGCCCAGGGCTTGGTTGTGCCGACTGAAGTCAGAGTTGCTGCTGTCCTGTTTAGCCTCAGAGCTGAGCACTTCTCCCAGCCTGATGGCTCTTGTGGCATGGCCCCCTTGCCTAGTCACGTGGGAAGGGCATTCCTTGGGTTTTTTTCTTCCTACCTCCCTCTAGCCCTGCACCCTTCACAGGGAGTTGCTTGTACCCTAGGACTTGCCTAGAGAGGTCAGCCTCATTGCAGAGGGTCTTTTTAAAATCAATAATGTTTCTAGTAAGAACTGACCCTCTCAGTATGCCACCAGACTCAGAGATTTGCTGACTTAGTGGCAAGTCCAAATTCCAGATTTTCTTGTATCCATGAGTCAATTATAGAGGGTAGGATGGTTCTGTCATGCTTTTTTGGAAGCAGTCTATTGCCCCAACTAGCTCCAATGGGAACTCAGCAACACTGGGTCCTTGACTTCAGCAGGGTTCTGTGGAAAGAGTAGGATGGTAGGGTCAAATAGACCTGGATTCAGATGTGTGCTCTGTGAAGTCAGGCGAGGTATTGAACTTCTCTAAACCTCAGTGTTCTCATCTGACCCCTAAATTCATCTTTGAAGTCCTAACCCCCATGTGATGGTATTTGGAGATGGGGCCTTTGGGAGATAATTAGGTTTAGATAAGGCCATGATGTGGGGCCCTCATGCTCGAGTTAGGCCCTTATAAGAAGAGACACCAGAGCCTGACCACGCAGGCTGCCTGATCTTGGACTTCCAGCCTCCATAACTGTGAGAAAATAAATTTCTGTTGGCTCAAGCCACCCAGTTTATGGTATTTTATTATGACAGGCCAAGGTAACTGAGACAGATGCACCTTTCGAGAATTAATTATTGTGGGTGTGAATTCTTGTAAGTGCATGTAAAACTTATTAGTAGCTGACTTTTGGGGGTTACATGCATGTAAAGTGCCTGGTGCTGTTCATGATAAATGCTTAGCAGCTGTGAGGACCTACCCTCTAGTTCCAGGTACCAGACACCACTCCTGCTTCTCAAACGTGTGGTCCTTTGGGAGGTTAGACACCTAAGAGCTACCCTGCATGTTCTGGACAAGCTAACGAATTCTCCTACCAAGGCAAGAGAAATAAAACAGATCCCCAAACACTGCCCAAGACCTAGTGTCATCAGTCTGGGGCTGGAGGAAACCAGGGCTGTAGACCCTTTGCCCAAGAGTTAGACATTCACCTGAGCCGCTCCCCATGAGCGGTCATTCTGGATGGCCCATCTGTTCATTTAATAAGCACTTACTTAGCACCCACTATGTGCCACACATTCATTTAAACCCTTAAATGCGTTTAAACTTCGTAACAACTCTATGATGTAGGTGCAATGATCATGCTCACTTTACAGTCAAGGAAATTGAGGCTCAGGGAGGTTAAATAACTTGAGTAAGGTCACACGGCCAGTGAGTGGAAGCACAGGGTTCTGGCTTCAGAGTCATGGCCAAAGCAAGAGGGAAGAATTTTGGAGGTCCTGTGTCCCTTCTTTTACCATAACTAGGATATTTCCTTACAGTAGAATCCATATTGATAACCAAAATAATTCAGTTCCTTATTCCCTTTTTATGTACTTAAACTAAAACACAGGAAGTCAGGTCTTTCTTTATTCTTTTTCCAAGTATCCATTAAGTGCCTACCAGGTACTGGGCCTATGCTGGCTGCTCTAGCGGGAGGGGCCACTGGCGGAAGGAACAGTCTATGTCTTCTGTGGCCTACAAATGACTGAGCATTCCTTTCAACATAGTAATTTATAAAAAGGCTGTTCTCTTTAATGAACAGGAAAAGGTGGCCAAAGGGGGCGGTACTTAAGTCAGAGAATTTAAGAACAAACACAGTCCTCTTCCTCAGCTCATAGCAGCCCTGCTTGCTCCCCGAGGAAAAACTTCGGTTTCATACAGGAGATGGGGTCTCCCTCTGTCGCCCAGGCTGGAGTGCAGTGGTGCAATCTTGGCTCACTGCAACCTCTGCCTCCCAGGTTCAAGCAATTCTTCTGCCTCAGCCTCCCAAGTAGCTGGGATTACAGGCTTGTGCCATCACGCCGGGCTAATTGTTGTCTTTTTAGTGGAGACGGCGTTTCACCATGTGGCCAGGCTGGTCTCATACTCCTGACCTCAAGTGATCCGCCCACCTCGGCCTCCCAAAGTGCTGGGATTACAAGTGCCTGCCACCACGCCCGGCTAATATTTTGTATTTTTTGTAAAGACAGGGTTTTACAGTGTTGCTCAGCCAGTCTGATTGCCCAACTCTTATATCCAACTGCCTACCCCTCCTCTCCTGGGGGTGCTTCAGAAGCATATCTGAAGCTGAACTCATGACCTGTCCCTGAACTTGGCCCTCCTCCTGTGCCCTTAATTCAGGCATCTACCCAGTTATGTGCACCCAGGTGATTCCTCTCCCTCACACCCCATCCAGTCTCTGCCAAGCACAGTCTCCACTCTGCCACATCTCTGCCATTGTCCATGTCCGTGCTATGTTGAGGTCACTGGGACCACTCCCAGCTGCAGCCCTGCGTCTGCTCTTCCCCACACTGTGGCCAGAAACGTCAACAGATGAGTCTGGAGACTGAGTGGGAGGCAGAGACAAAAACCACTAAGGGCCTTATGTGCTAAGCTAGAGGATCAATTATTCTTGCATCCAGCACTCACTATGTGCCAGGCACTGTTCTAGAAGCTGGGAATGCAGCCATGAATAAAACAGACACATCCCTAGGCCTCAGGGAGCTGACATTTTAGGGCTGAAAGACAAACATTAAACACATATATAACATCAGGTGGTCATATGTGCTATGGAGAAAATTAAAGCAGGGTAAGAGAAAAGAGAACAGGTGCTATTTTAAATAGGGAGGTTACGGAAAGCATGTCCAACAAGGCGGCCTCTAAGCGACTGCTTGGAGGACGTAAGGAGTGAGCCAAGTGGCTAACTGGGAGGAGAGTATGTTCCAGAAGAAAGTTCAGCAGTGCATGGGTTCTCAGGCAGGGGCATGCTGGCATATTCCAGGAGGCCAGGAGGCTGCTGTGGTTGACCCTGGTGGTCTGGGAGTAGGAGGAGCAAATGAGGCCAGAGAGGTAAGGCCTGGAGCTGCCAGGTAGGTCTTGTGGACCAGACAACGTGGCCTATTCATGGGTTATGAGGTGGGTGGCATTAACTGACTTGCTTTTAAAGGATAACTGTGTTGAGAATAGATTTAGGGAGGCAAAAGTGGAAGAAGGGAAGCCAGCAAGTGCTGAGAGATGAATTAGGGGGGTGGTAGAGGAGGCCAGAGGTGTCTTCTAGAGTTCATAGTGACTGACAGATCATGACCCCAGGGCCATTCTGTTAGGAGGCGGTGTGGGAAGTAGGGCAAAGACTCCAGGGAGGAGCCCCTGGGAGAGCCTGAGAACCCAGAAAACAGGCGGGAATAGAGATGGCCCCGCTCGCTGCCATGTTGGCCCCTTTGCTTTACTTCAGACACAGAGCCCAGATCAGCCAGGCTTTTCCAAACCTCCTGGCTGCAAGGATTGAGTTGACAGTATCCTCTCCGCTCTGGCCAGGAGCTGGCCCTTGTATTTGGGGCATTTCCGTGCAGGAGGAGTTGGGGGAAATCAAGTGGTAAAGCTGCCTCTCCAGGGCCTTTGTAGGGACCCTGCCGTGACAGCAGCCTGCCCCTGGCCCTGCTATTGCTGTAGTTACAACGTGCTTGGTTCTACTCCTGCAATGGGTCTTTGACTCCCTTATCCTCACTTCATTTCAGAATACAAGTCACTTGATGATTGTGAGGAGCTGGTGATCAATGCTACAGCAACAATCAACAATTTATCTTACTACCAAGTGAAGAATTCCATAATTCAAGACAAAAAGCTATATATTGCTGAATGTAAGGTTCAGAGTCGGATTTGGATAAATGAGTGCTCATTTGAGGTTTCGATTTTATTAACTAAATACAGAGCTGGAGACATTACTATCTTCTGCCTTCTGGTACAAAAATGTCTTACTTAGAACCTGATGATTCTAAGAAATTAGAATATGGGGAAACTAGAAATGGGAAAAATTAGTTTCTTAATTCTTGCTAAAGTCCCTTAGAGTTTGTATTTTATTATCATTTTAAAATTATCAGTATTTAGTATGATGTTGATTTCCATTAACCTTTAAGTTAAAACTTAAATTCACTGATTTAATTTCTCTGGTCACCAAATCCAGTGCTCTTAAAACTTCTTGTCAGTAACAACATGGATGGAATCCTGGAGGCTGTGCGTGTTTTCGGAAATCTCTCCCAGGACCGTGATGTCTGTGATTTCATTGTGCAGAACAATGGTGAGTTAATGACACTAGAATTCATAAACATTCACTTCTTGCCAGTAATCAGTGGAGTGGTTTTGGAGCTTGAGTCATTACAGTGTTGTACTTGTTTCTGCTTTGAGATTTGTAGAGCTCCGTGTTTAAGGCTCCTGGCTCAGGATGCCAAGATGGACCTAGGCAGTGTTCCCGTCTCCCTTGTGAATGGCCTTCTGTGCACCAGGATGGGGTGTGTGTATGTCTAACAGAAACAGTGAATCTTGAGTCATCACTTCTGTCTGGGGGCATATTCTCAAGAAGACATTCTCTTTTATGTACTAGAATGTCTATTACATTTTGCTTATAATAGCAAAAAGTAGAAACAACCTAAATGTCCCTCAACAGACAAGAGGATAAATTCATTATGGTATATTCACGCCATAAAATGTTCTCTAGCATTCACAAGCAATAGGAGGATATATACAGAGGAATGCCATGAATATAAGTTTTAAAACATACAAAACTATCTTGGGTATTGCTTCTGCATAGGTATTCATGTAGTGATGCTATACAGTATAAATAGTAATTGGAAATAGTAAACTCCAATTTAAGACAGAGTTCAGGCTGGGTCCAGTGGTTCAACCCTATAATACCAGCACCTTGGGAGGCTAAGGTGGGAGGATTGCTTGAGGGCACGAGTTTGAGATAAACCTGGGTAACATAGTGAGACATCATCTCTACAAAAATTAAAAATTAGCCAGACAGGCACGTGCCTGTAGTCCCAGCTACTTGGGAGGCTGAGGCAGGAGGATCAGCTGAGCCCAGAAGTTCGAGGCTGCAGTGAGCCATGATTGTGCCACTTCCCTCCAGGCTCGGAGACGGAGTGAGAACCTACCTCTGAAAGATAAAGATTAAAAATTTAAAAAGGACCGCGTTCACCTTTGGAAGGAAAGGGATGTCCAAAGATTATCATTAGACCTATAGTGTTATTTATTATCAACAAATAAGAATTGTTTATATTTATTATGTACATGTTGTTTGGAATGTAATGTTTTATTTCTCAAACTGAGTGGCAAGTACCCACATGTTTATACCCTTTGTATGTCTCAAATATTTTTGTATGTCTCAAATATTAGTATACTTTGACTCTTTGTATGTCTCAAATATTTCATGTAACAATAATAATTTTAAAAACATAACTTCCATGTTCGTAATGGAAAATTTCAATAATACAGATATAAAAAGCAGCAGCAGCAAACCATGCTCCAGCTCTCACTACCTACAGATAACTGCACATTTTGCTGGGCACTCTTTAGCCTCTTAAGAGCACATATGTATGTGATGTTGCCTCTGCCAAGCTCACTGCCCAACCCAGTCGACAGGGCCGGGGCTAGAACAGGGCAGCCCCTCTCAGGTGCATGCCCCGTGGGAGGAGGCGGAATGCACACCTTACTCACTCTTCCCCAACCCTTTGCTCAGCATCTGCTGAGGGATGAGAAAACAGGACAATCGGTTCCCAGTTGCATTTCCTAGGAGTAAGGGAAATTGGTTCCCCGGAGGCGGGAGCCTGTGCTGCCCTGAGATGTCCCTCCACTGGAAGGCCTGCCTTGCCACAGGTTGGTTTTCAGCAGTCTGAGTCTTACACGTGGCCCTGGGAGACTTCAGGAATGATCACCAGGAGCCAGCTCCCCGCTCCAGGACTGTGTATTTAAAGACAGTTGCTGCTGGAGGTTCAGGAAAACCCTTGAGAACAACTGGCAGTTAGATGAGTGTCACCTGTGCTCCCTCGTGTCCACCAGCAGGGACTCTTTCACTGCCGTGGAGAAGCAGCTGCTGTCTGGGTCAGGTGTTGCAGTATCTGGGGATTGGGGGAGCCGGCTCTGGGAGTGGTGGGTATTGGGGAACCCACTGCTGGGTGATGGATAAAGCCTTAGGAAGAATGAGTTAAGTCCCTTAACAGGGATTCTGGGTTTGCAAACCACTCACCATTTCCCCTGTACCATCTGTAAAACAAGAGACAGCTGGGAACCCTGGGCTTTTACTGGGCTGCATTTGCGCTCTTCCCTCGTAGTCCACAGGTTCATGATGGCGCTGCTGGATGCTCAGCATCAGGATATCTGCTTTTCTGCCTGTGGTGTTCTCCTCAATCTCACTGTGGATAAAGACAAGCGTGTCATCCTGAAAGAAGGAGGTGGCATCAAGAAGTAAGTTTCCAGGTGTAGGGTACTGACTCGGGATTTGAAGGACATCGTGTTCTCGGGAGCTTGGGTCCTCTCATCATTCCTGTGGGGCAAAGGGATTTCAACATTGGGAAGCCCCTAAGCTGAGGCTGAAGAGGGAGTTTCGATTCCACTGGATACTTAAAATGGTGCAGAAATAGGCCGGGCACGGTGGCTCATGCCTGTAATCCCAGCATTTTGGGAGGCCGAGGTGGGCGAATCACTTGAGGCCAGGAGTTCAAGAGCAGCCTGGCTAACATGGTGAAATCCCGTCTCTACTAAAAAGACAAAAATTAGCTGGGCATGGTAGCGCATGCCTGTAATCCTAGCTACTTGGGAGGCTGAGGCAGAATTGCTTGAATCTGGGAGGTGGAGGTTGCAGTGAGTGGAGGTTGCAGTGAGCCGAGATCGTGCCTCTGCACTTCAGCCTGGGCAACAGAGTGAGACTCTGTCTTAAAAAAAAGAAAAAAAAAAGGTGCAGAAGTAGATTACTGCTACTTTGTAACCACTTAATTTTATAGATAAGGAATTATTTTAAGTGATCTCTGGATTATACTTATGTATCACAGAAGAATAATCATGCTAACAATATTAAAGACAAATTCTGACCTAACAACTTCTCAATTTGAACTTTACTAGGTTAGTGGATTGTTTAAGAGACTTTGGTCCTACTGATTGGCAGCTGGCCTGCTTGGTTTGTAAAACTTTATGGAACTTCAGTGAAAACATCACTAATGCTTCGTCATGTTTTGGAAATGAAGACACCAACACACTTTTACTCCTGCTCTCATCATTTTTAGGTAAGGCTCTTGACTATGATGAGTCTGTGAGTTTTATCAGAGTGTGAGATAGTTTTTTTCTGTGACCTGTTCAGATAAATATTAGTATGCATTTGGGTGACTATATTTCTATAAGCAACAAGAGTATGTTAAAGATTACTATAATTTGGAACTATCTGAAGAGGCTGAATGCTATTTACGATGGGGACAGAAGGACTTACAACTCACTAGATACAATCATGATTTCTTCTGTGGCTTTTTTTTTTTTTTTTTTTTTTTTTTGCATTTTCTCTAAAGTGCATAAATATAAGACCTCAGCATAAATGTATTTCTCTTGTTCAAAAGCATATAGACACTGTTGTAATTGAGAAAATAGAGCTAAAAATGGCTAAAAGCTACTCAATTAAGTCATGCTTTTAAATGAAGCTGTATGTTTTAATTAGCTACATTAATTGTCATGTGGGTGAGGGCCTGTGAGACTATTTGGCATTACAATGGGGTTTATATCCTTGAAAGGAAGGAAATCACTGATACAAATCAAAGGAAAGACGATTCTTTCTTTTCTTGTTGCTCTGTCACCCAGGATGGAATGCAGTGGCGCGATCACTGCTCTCTGCAGCCCTAAACTCCTGGGCTCAAGTGATCCTCCTGCCTCTGCCTCTCAAGTAGCTGGGACTACAGACACACACACCACCATGCCCAGATAATTTAAAAAATATATATTTTTTGTAGAGATGAGGTCTTACTATGTTACCCAGGCTGGTGTCAAACTCCTGGGCTCAAGCGATGCTCCCACCTCAGCCTCCCGAAGTGCTGGGATTACTGGTGGGAACCACCTTGCCTGGCCAGGATCATTTTTTACATTTAAAAATCTTTTATAATTTTAGAGTATTTTTTTTTCATCCTGGGTTAATTCTAAAAACAATGATTTGGGTCGGTAAATGAGTGTTTTTAATAATCCTTTTTCCCAAGTAGAGGAGATGTACCCATCATTGCCCAGCCACCATACTGGATCCACATACTGAGGCCATGTGAAAAGGCTCAAGGTCACTCAGAAGCCATAGGTGCTGAGTTTTTTTTTTTTTTTTTTTTGAGACGGAGTCTGGCTCTGTCGCCCAGGCTGGAGTGCAGTGGCCGGATCTCAGCTCACTGCAAGCTCCGCCTCCCGGGTTTACGCCATTCTCCTGCCTCAGCCTCCCGAGTAGCTGGGACTACAGGCGCCGCCACCACGCCCGGCTAGTTTTTTGTATTTTTTAGTAGAGACGGGGTTTCACCGTGTTAGCCAGGATGGTCTCGATCTCCTGACCTCGTGATCCGCCCGTCTCGGCCTCCCAAAGTGCTGTGCTGAGTTTTTAAAGTTTGAGTTCAACTTGTCCGCAACCTGAGAAAGCTTAACAGATACCTTTCCTTTACACTCCTTCACCAACCAGAGCAGAGGCTCCCAATCCTAGCTGCATAGCAGACTCACTTGTAGAACTTTTAAAAACACAGATTCTCAGCCGCTCCGAAATGATTTGTTATCATCTCCAAGATGAGGATAATTAATGTCCAGCTTGCAGGGTGATAAATGAGCAGATGTATACAAAGAGCCTAAACACAGTGCCAGCCACATAGCAAGTCCTCAGAAGGTGGCTGACGTGCTCTGGAAACTTTTTTTTTTTTTTTTTTTTTTTTTGAGACGGAGACTTGCTCTGTTGCCTGGGCTGGAGTGCAATGGCTGGATCTCAGCTCACTGCAACCTCTGCCTCCCGGGTTTACGCCATTCTCCTGCCTCAGCCTCCTAAGTGACTGGGACTACAGGCGCCCGCCACCATGCCCGGCTAATTTTTTGTATTTTTTAGTAGAGACAGGGTTTCACCGTGTTAGCCAGGTTGGTCTTAAGTGTTGTAACACTATGCCACTAAACAGGAACTGGAACTCAGGAGTTGTTTGAAAGAATTGGGTGTGCTAGGTCGATGTGAAATTTGGTTTTTCCAGGTAAATATAATTTTTTATATGTGTTTTAAAACAATAAGGGAAAAAATTAAGCATTTTCTTTTAATCATTGAGCTTCACAGTTGGCTCCATGAGCATTAAACTGTCTCAGGTTGTAGGAAGCAGAAGTGCATGTTCAGGTTGCCTTAATTCAGTTCTCGATGGTGGTAGAGCATTGAAATCAGCCGTGGAGTTAAAAACCCCAAAAAACCAGAAACACCTTCCTGGCCCCAGCCCTAGGAATTCTGATTCAGAAGCTCTGGGATGAGGCTGAGAATCTGTGTTCAGAGTTCCACAGGTGAGTCTGATAATAGCTAGGCTTGAGAGCCCTTGCTCTCGTTAGCAAAGGAGCTTAAGGGAAGAGCGTACAGACAAGAAAGAAGCCAGGAAACAAGATACTGCTCAAAGCCTCCCAGAGAGCCAGTCAGGAGCTGGGAGTCCCAAGTGACCCCTCAGCCACTGGCGTCATGAGCTCCGCCCCCTGGGCTCCACCATTCTGGAGACGCAGCTGTGTTGTGTCCGCTGTTAGGGAAAGAATTTTCTCCCCACTTACTCCCTCTAGGCTCCTTCTAGATCGTGGCTTCAGCTACCTCCAGGCTTCCACTTGCTGCCCTCCCTGTGTGTATCTGTTGCCAGGGCACTTTCCTATGTCACCCACTCAGGGAGAAGATACGATTGGCTCAGTGAGTCAGTGTCCTGTGGCCCAGGACTTTCCTGCGTAGGCAGCAGCTACCAGGTGACAGGCTACGTGTGGTTTCCTTTGTTACCCAAGTCTGCGGCAATCAGCCATAAATAACAAGGATGGTGGGACTGTGGGGCCGTGTGGCACAAAGATGGATCAGAAGGAGGTGTGGGCATGGCTGGCTTCTCAGCAGGGGCAGTGTACCTGGAAGGCACTTCATTTCAGTGGGCCCTGCTGCCTGTTACAGTCACCTCTTGGTATCTGGGGGGATTGGTTTCAGGGCCTCCCTCGGATACCAACACAGATGCCCAAGTGTCTGATATAAAATGCCATAGAATCGGCATTTCACCTACACACATCTTCCTGCACATGTTAAATCATCTCTAGACTTATAATACCTACAATGTGAACGCTTTGTAAATGGTTGTCGTGCTGTGATTTTTATTTGTATTCTTTTTATTGTTGTTGTTGTTTCAAATATTCTCTATCTGTGGTTGGTTGAACCTGTGGACGTGTGGCCCGTGGATGCGAAGGGCTGACTGTGGTCCATTCCCAACTTTTCCGTAGCCAAATTGGGCTTCTGGTCGTGCTTTTCCCGCCTCTGTGCCTTTGCACATGTTCTCTTTCATATCCTACCTGCTCATCCCGATCTGCCTATCCAGGTGCAGGCCCTTCCCACATAGCTTCTCAAGCCCACAGTCATAGTCTAGTCATAGGAAATCTAGACTTCTTATATAGCAATCAATCATGAATTGTGGAACTTGTCCTGTAATTATCCTGTATTATTATTTTGTGAGTTTTATTTCCCCTTTCCAACTGAACCACCTTAGGGAAAGGATATTGCCTCATACAAAGAAGGTACTTGATAGCAGCATGTGGATTGGCTACCAATGGTGGTACCTTGTTTCAATAGTGCTATATCCCTTTAAAAGCAGGTTTATTCTATTTTTGAAAGATCTCTCTGAGGCCATCAGCTAGGTGACAGATAAGGAAAGTAGGTTTTAGGACAGTTAAGTGGCTTGCCTGAAGTCACACTGTAGCAAAGGCAGGACTTTCCATCCGAAAACAACCAACTAGCCCTGTGTTACCTAGAACACCCTTACTCCACCCCACCCTTGCCGAGAGACTGTGGCATGGATAACAGCAAATAAACACAGCTCACTCAGGGAGCCAAGCCACTGTGCAGTGCATCCCCGGTTTCTCACATGATCGAGAGCTCCTCTTCACGAACCGTGGGGACTGGGCCTTGTGGGCTGGGTGCTGGGCTGTGCTTTTCTCTCAGCAGTGGGCACTCAGACCCTGACTTCTGACAGGCTGTGTCTGGGCAGTGGGACTGCTGCAAGTGAAATGGGCGTGTGGGTGAGAGTAAATTTGCATTTCAATTCTTTTACAAAGATAGCTAAGAAACAAAACAACAACAACAAAAAACAAAAAACAGGCCATTTTGGAAACAGGATGAGCTATTAAATTACCGAGGCCCATGTTGAAGTATGAGCACTGTTTTTGGAAATACTGGTATGGCAATTTCTATAGTAATGTAAGTTACCTAACTTTTTCTTGCCAAGTGACTAGAAAAAAGGGAGAAGTAATATATCAACATCGTTGGAATGTTGACAGTCTTTCTGGAAAGTGGCTTTAAAAGAACGTGGTCTGAAACTGCCCACTATATTCCAGTTATGTCTTATGAGCTCATAAACAGTGTGTTGATGCTGAAGTTCTTAGTGGTATACTGAGCACTCCAGTCTACCATGAGCCCCTCTGCGGGGAGCTGACACCTGATGACCATGTGTGCAGTTTATTGTTGCAAATGGGAAGTACACTAGGCTGTTGTATGTTCATCATAAGTTATGTGGCAGTGGGCACTTAGGTTTTGTGACAAGGGTAGAGTGGGGCGCCATGTTCAAGTTGGAGGATCATATCAACCTATGCTGAAGAGCTATCAGGTGCTTCTAGAACATTCGACAACTTTACCTTATAAGAGAATGGTCAGGGCAATGTTAAATCCCTTAAACAGCCACCTGCTGCTGAACAGCTAGCTAGGAAATAGTGTAGTGAGTAAAGAAAGCTTTTATAGATGCTACAGGACACAAACTTCTAATAATGATTGTGTTGTAATGATCATTGATTATTGTAAGGTCTTTTAATCCTTTCTAATACTTTGCCCCAAATTTTAGTATTTGGAAGCATGCTGTGCCTAAAGAAAGCTTAAGAATGATTGGTTATCTAAATAAGCACTTTTCACACTGCAGGTTAGGAAATCAATTTAGTTGGTTGTGACCAGCATCTTTAAAAAATGAATGAACAAAGAAAGAAAATATCACAATATATTACATGTAGTAAGGACAAGTATTGCACTTGAAACATTTATTTGTATGTAAGTAGGTATATGTATACAGAGTCATGATGCAAAATACTATGACGCACAGTTTCTAACTTATGATGATTCAAATCTTAAAAAGAATTAAAGACTGAGTGCAATGGCTCGTGCCTATAATCCCAGCACTTTGGGAGGCCAAGGTGGGAGAATCACTTGGGGCTAGGAGTTTGAGACCAGCTTGGGCAACATAGTGAGACCCCATCTCTACTAAAAGTAAAAAAATTAGCTGGATGTTTGTGTTTGTAGTCTTGGCCACTCAACTGAGGTGGGAGGATCACTTGAGCCCAGGAATTCTAGGCTACAGTGAGCTATGATTGCACCACTGCATTCCAGCCTGGGTGACAGAATGAGACTCTGTCTCTTAAAAAAAAAAACATTGAATCATAGATCTAAATTTTTACTCAATCAGCCTCTGCTACTCTTTGCAGTACAAGTTCCAAAATTTAATACCCCATGTGATATGGCACTTTTAATGTATGTCACTGTATTTACTTTGAAACTTTAGACCTCATTTCTCTTACCTGTAGCTGTTTGGCTATTCTTGTTATCTTCTCTAACCCAATTTAGAATTAATATGGTTTGTGGGTGGATTAACTATAGGCTGGGCCTCAAGACAAGTAACATGGTCTTGACATTAGATTTTAAAAAGCCACACACCCAACAGAGATTTTGCTAAAACCACTAAATCCAACCAAAGCCCTGGGAGGAAGAAGGGACTATGACATGCACAGGCCATACTGCTCAGCCGCCAGCAGCTTGGGGAAGAAGGACTTCTACAACAGAATTCATTTTCTTTCTTTCCTTTTTTTTTTTTAATTATTATTTTTTTGAGACAGAGTCTCTCTCTGTTGCCTAGGCTGGAGTGCAGTGGCATGACCATGGCTCACTGCAACCTCCGCCTCCTGGGTTCAAGTGATTCTCCTGCCTCAGCCTTCCAAGTAGCCGGGACTACAGGTGCCCAGCACCATGCCCGGCTAATTTTTTTGTATTTTTAGTAGAGATGGGGTTTCATCATGTTGGCGAGGCTGATCTCAAACTCCTGACCTCAGGTGATCCACCGGCCTCAGCCTCCCAAAGTGATGGGATTATAGGCGTGAGCCACTGTACCCAGCCCATAATTTATTTTCTATATAACAGAATTCATTTTCTATACAACAGAATTTTATTTTTATACAGCAGAATTCACTTTTCAACAAGTTTAATGTTCAGAAAATCTGGAAAACAGTGAGTAGGAAGATGGTCTAGAAATCTGAAATCACTGGCTGGGTGCGGTGGCTCACACCTGTAATCCCAGCACTTTGGGAGGCCAAGGTGGGTGGATCACCTGAGGTCAGAAGTTCGAGACCAGCCTGGGCAACATGGCAAAACCCCATCTCTACTAAAAACACAAAAAATTAGCCTGGCCTGGTGGCACATGCTTGTAGTCCCAGCTACTTGGGAGGCTGAGAAACAAGGATCACTTGAATCTGGGACATGGAGGTTGCAATGAGCCAAGATCACGCCATTGCACTCCCGAGTAGACTCTGTCTCAAAAAACGAAATGAAATCTGAAATCACTGGGTCTACCTGACTCTTTTTGTCCGGAAGTAGCCAAACAGGAAGAGCTTTGAAGGCACCAAACACTGCCTGCATTCTCCTCCCCTCGGGGCCCAGTTGTCTCATGGGTGGGGAGATCCAGGTTTGCTTACAGGGTCTCTATGGAGCTCCTTGCCGAAGTGTTTGTGTCTGCCTAGAGTTTATCTCAGAACTGCATAGTTGACCACTTGGTTGTGATGAGAGGAAGGTACAAACTGGGATTCCAGACTCCCTTATCTTATTTTGGGTGGTGACACTAACACCCCTAGTGCCAAAGGACACAGTGAATGTACACAAATATTCAGTATAGAAAATCTGATATCAACGGAGTCATGAAGCATTTTATAATAGGATTTTAATTGGCCCTATAAAAAAGTGTTGGCAGCTGGGTGCAGTGGCTCAAGCCTGTAATCCCAGCACTTTGGGAGGCCAAGGCAGGCGGATCACTTGAGGTCAGGAGTTGGAGACCAGCTGGGCCAACATGGTAAAACTCTGTCTCTACTAAAAAGACAAAAATTAGCTGGGTGTGGTGGCACATGCCTGTAATCCCAGCTGCTCAAGAGGCTGAGGCAGAAGAATTGCTTGAACCTGGGATTCAGAGGTTACAGTGAGCCGAGATTGCACCACTGCACTCCAGCCTGGGTGACACAGCGCGACTCCATCTCCCAAAAATAAATAAATAAATAAATAAAATGTTGGCAATGTCAGTAACAACATCTGTGGTTGTTTTAGGATTTAGTGGTTACCGTTTAAGAAGTTGGCCTCATGTCACAGATGTAGGAAGTGGCAGAGCTAATCTGACTGGCAGGTCAGTGTACTTTTCTGAAGTCTGTCACACAGGGTGCGAGGCTCAACATCAACACATAAAATTGCTGTGGCAATGAGCACAGAAGCCTCAGTGGCCATTTATCTTCCTACTTGGATTGAATATATGGTGTTCCCAGAATTCAGGATGCCCTTGGATTGGAAATCGAAGTTGTACTTTTGCATTTTATTCTTACAAGTTCTTTTCTGCATTATCCATGGGCTCACCTGGGATTCTAATATTCCTTAGGATTCCCAAGGCCTCCTAGTTTTCAGTTATGGAGAGAGTAGGGGGGTGGAAGGTTGTCTTTTCAAAGTACTGCTTCCCTGCTGCTGTGAAGCCAGCCAAGTTCTGAGTTTCAGTAAAGTTTAAAGTGTCAAATTTAACTGAACTACTTTCCTCAAAGATTTCCTGATTCCTTTTGTATCTAACCTTTGAAGTAATTAACTTTTCTATGTACACATAACGAAGTAATTCTGAGAAATTGTGATCGAACTTTTAGATACAAACTTACATATAAAAAACTAAGGAATTAGTTAAAGGTTCAGTTCAATCTCAGATTTTTTATTTTTTGAGACAGGGTCTTGCTGTGTCGCTTAGGCTGGAGGGCAGTGGCACAGTCATGCCCCACTGCAGCCTCAATCTCCCGTGCTCAAGCGATCCTCCTGACCTCAGCCTCTTGAGTAGCTGGGACCACAGGCACATGCCCCCATGCCCAGATAATCTTCTGATTTTTTTTTTTTTTTTTCCTGAGCTGTCACTGTGTTGCTCAGACTAATCTTGAACTCTTGGGCTCAAGCAATTCTCCTACCTCAGGCTCCCAATGTGTTGGCATTACAGGCATGAGCCACCACACCTGGCCAGATTTTTTTTGAAAAAAATATTGCCCATTTAAATTAAGATACCAAAATATACTAATTGTAAAGTAATGGGCTTGGCGAGGTAGCTCACACCTGTAATCCCAGCACTTTGGCACGTGGGGAGGTCAAAGTGGGAGGATTGCTTGAGGTCAGGAGTTGGAGACCAGCCTGGGCAATACATGGAGACCCTGCTTCTCCAAATAAAATAAAATAAAATGATGTATTCATAAAGAACAGAAGAGAGTAAAGAACTTCTCTGAAATCCTATCTTGTGTTACGTTGGTATTAAAGGGTGACCGACCCAGGGTGAGTTTAACTCATATCATCAAAATTAAATGATATTCAATAGGATTACATTTCTAAATAATGCTGTAATTTAAATTTTTCTAATACAGATGAAGAACTAGCACTGGATGGCAGTTTTGATCCAGACCTAAAAAACTATCACAAACTCCACTGGGAAACAGAATTCAAACCTGCGGCACAGCAGCTTCTCAACCGAATTCAGAGACATCACACCTTCCTAGAACCCCGGCCCATTCCCTCTTTCTCACATGATGCAGGTGAACAGTAGAAACAGGAAGTCATGTCTCCCTCATTCTTAAGAACTGGTAACAAATGTGAACATTTTTTTCAGGATTAACAAACGTGGAAAGTTTTTCAAGAACTGGTTTTAGTGAGTAGCCGAAGTATTTTTTAAAAATAAGCATTTCTTCTTGTTAGGTATTATGGAAAAATGTATATACATGTTATATTTCCTGTTATGAGAAATGTAAGATGAAAATATATGCATTTTTAAGTAAATGACTTTTTCTTCTATTCTCTATTAAACAATTTAGTTCTAGTCTTAAAATCTTGATTTAGCAATTTTGGAATTAAAGTGTTCATAAGTTAAATGAACTGTGCAATGAAGGCTGTTAGATTATATAGAAAGAAGGGTAGTCAACGTGAGTGGAACATGTTACAACATAGGATCTATACTAATTCTTACTACGTCAAATAATAAGGGTTCTCATTTGGTACCAGTACCTTTTTGGTCCTCATATTAAGAGAAGGAGTAAGCAGAAAAACTTAAAGAAAACTGCTTTGGGCCATTTGTTCTTTATTAAATAAATAAAATAGATTAAAATGAGAGTTATCTTTTCATTTGAAATAAAATGACTGGACTAAGACGGTCCTTCTAATTGTAACTCTCCGTGTTTGACAGGTGATGTAATGTATTAGAAAGAATGCAGGCTTAGGTGAATGGTAGACCTGAATCTGAATCCACGCTCTCCCCTGCTACCTTTGGAGCAAGTAACTTAATTTCTTGAGCTTCAACTGTAAAATGGGAATCATATGTATTTTACTGTAGTGTAATTTGGAACAAACCATTAAATGGGCAAATGGCCCAGTCCAGTGTATGATGTGGAGTGGGTGTTCAAAACACCAAGCACTTTCTTAGTTTGCCATTCTTTGTAGGATGAGTTCGGCCTTTGAATAAATGATTAAAAAACAAAAGATTGAGATTACTATTGTTATCCTATACTAGCCAAATGAAGATGAGTTGGAAATAAAAATAAATTTGCTGACTCACACCTGTAATTCAGCACTTTGGAAGGCTGAGAGGTGAGGATCCCATGAGGCTAGGATTTCAAGACCAGCCTGGGCAACAAAGTGAGACCTCATCTCAACAACAACAAAAAGTAAATTTACTACTCTGCTTGGAGAAAGGATTTTATTAACAGCTCATTTCTCACCCTACAAAACACCAAAACTCATGGGATGAGAGTAGGCATCCCAGACTGAATGGGTTCTTGAAGCCCATTAGAATCAACCAGCTGGGCATGGTGGCTTACACTTGTAATCCCAACACTCTGGGAGGCCGAGGCAGGCATATCACCTGAGGTTGTGAGTTCGAGACCAGTCCGGCCAACATAGTGAAACCCCATCTCTACTAAAAATACAAAAATTAGCTGAGCATGATGGCACATACCTGTAATCTCAGCTACTTGGGAGGCTGAGGCATGATAATCTCTCTCTCTCTCTCTCTCTTTTTTTTTTTTATTATTATACTTTAAGTTCCGGGGTACATGTGCAGAACGTGCAGGTTTGTTACATGGGTATACATGTGCCATGGTGGTTTGTTGCACCCATAACCCATCATCTACATTAGGTATTTCTTCTAATGCTACCCCTCCCCTAGTGCCCCACCCCCTGATGGGCCCCAGTGTGTGATGTTCCCCTCCCTGTGTCCATGTAATCTTATTGTTCAGCTCCCACTTATGAGTGAGAACATTGGTTTTCTGTTCCTGTGTTAATTTGTTGAGAATGATGGTTTCCACATTCATCCATGTCCCTGCAAAGGAGATGAACTCATCCCTTTTTTATGGCTGCATAGTATTCCATGGTGTGTATGTGCCACATTTTCTTTATCCAGTCTATCATTGATGGGCATTTGGGTTGATTCCAAGTCTTTGCTATTGTGAACAGTGCTGCAGTAAACATACATGTGCATGTGTCTTTATAGTAGAATGATTTATAATCCTTTGGGTATATACCCAGTAATGGGATTGCTGGGTTAAATGGTATTTCTGTTTCTAGGCCCTTGAGGAATTGCCACACTGTCTTCCCAATGGTTGAACTAATTTATACTCCCACCGACAGTGTAAAAGCATTCTGATTTCTCCACATCCTCTCCAGCATCTGTTGTTTCCTGACTTTTTAATGATTGCCATTCTAACTGGTGTGAGATGGTATCTCATTGTGGTTTTGATTTGCATTTCTCTAATGACCAGTGATGATGAGCTTTTTCTCATGTTTGTTGGCTGCATAAATGTCTTCTTTTGAGAAGTGTCTGTTAACATCCTTTGCCCACTTTTTGATGGGGTTTTTTTTTCCTTATAAATTTGTTTAAGTTGCTTGTAGACTCTGGATATTAGCCCTTTGTCAGATGGATAGATTGCCAAAATTTCCTCCCATTCTGTAGCTTGCCTGTTCACTCTGATGATAGTTTCTTTTGCTGTGCTGAAGCTCTTTAACTAGATCCCATTTGTCAATTTTGGCTTTTGTTGCCATTGCCTTTGGTGTCTTAGACATGAAGTCTTTGCCCATGCCAGTGTCCTGAATGGTATTATTGCCTAGGTTTTCTTCTAGTGTTTTTATGGTTTTAGGTCTAACATTTAAGTCTTTAATCCATCTTCAGTTAATTTTTGTATAAAGTGTAAGGAAGGGATCCAGTTTCAGCTTTCTACATATGGCTAGCCAGTTTTCCCAACACCATTTATTAAATAGGGAATCCTTTCCCGGTTGCTTGTTTTTGTCAGGTTTGTCAAAGATCAGATGGTTGTAGATGTGTAGTGTTATTTCTGAGGCCTCTGTTCTGTTCCATTGGTCTATATGTCTGTTTTGGTACCAGTACCATGCTGTTTTTTGTTACTGTAGCCTTGTACTATAGTTTGAAGTTAGGTAGCGTGATGCCTCCAGCTTTGTTCTTTTTGCTTAGGATTGTCTTGGCTATGTGGGCTGTTTTTTGGTTCCATATGAAATTTAAAGTAGTTTTCTCCAGTTCTGTAAAGAAAGTCAGTGGTAGCTTGATGGGGATAGCATTGAATCTATAAAATACTTTGGGCAGTATGGCCATTTTCACGATATTGATTCTTCCTATCCATGAGCATGGAATATTTTTTCATTTGTGTCCTCTCTTACTTCCTTGAGCAGTGGTTTGTAGTTCTCCTTGAAGAGGTCCGTCACATCCCTTGTAAGTTGTATTCCTAGGTATTTTGTTCCCTTTGTAGCAATTGTGAATGGGAGTTCACTCACGATTTGACTCTCTGTTTGTCTGTTACTGGTTTATAAGAATGTTTGTGATTTTTGCACATTGATTTTGTATCTTGAGACTTTGCTGAAATTGCTCATCAGCTTAAGAAGATTTTGGGCTGAGACAATGGGGTTTTCTAAATATATAGTCATGTCATCTGCAAACAGAGACAATTTGACTTCCTCTTTTCCTAACTGAATATGCTTTATTTATTTCTCTTGCCTGACTGCCCTGGCCAGAACTTCCAACACTATGTTGAATATGAGTGGTGAGAGAGGGCATCCTTGTCTTGTGTCGGTTTTCAAAGGGAATGCTTCCAGCTTTTGCCCATTCAGTATGATATTGGCTATGGGTTTGTCATAAATAGCTCTTATTATTTTGATAATAATTCCATCAATACCTAGTTTATTGAGAGTTTTTAGCATGAAGGGCTGTTGAATTTTGTTGAAGGCCTTTTCTTCATCTATTAAGATAATCATGTGTTTTTTGTCTTTGGTTCTGTTTATGTGATGGATTATGTTTATTGATTTATGTTTGTTGAATCAGCCTTGCATCCCAGAGGTAAAGCCAACTCGATCATGGTGGATAAGCTTTTTGATGTGCTGCTGGATTCGGCTTGCCAGTATTTTATTGAGGATTTTCCCATTGATTTTCATCAGGGATGTTGGCCTGAAATTTTCTTTTTTCGTTGCATCTCTGCCAGGTTTTGGTATCAGGATGATGCTGGCCTCATAAAATGAGTTGGGGGGGAATTCCCTCTTTTTCTATTGTTTGGAATAGTTTCAGAAGGAGTGGTACCAGCTCCTCTTTGTACCTCTGGTAGAATTCGGCCGTGAATCCGTCTGGTCCTGGGCTTTTTTTAGTTGGTAGGTTATTCATTGCTGCCTTAATTTCAGAACTTGTTATTGGTCTATTCTGGGATTCGACTTTTTCCTGGTTTAGATTTGGGAGGGTGTATGTGTCCAGGAATTTATCTATTTCTTCTAGATTTTCTAGTTTATATGCATAGAGGTGTTTATAGTATTTTCTGATGGTAGTCTGTATTTCTGTAGGATCGGTGGTGATATCCCCTTTATCCATTTTTTATTGTGTCTACTTGATTCTTCTAATTTTTCTTCATTAGTCTCGCTAGTGGTCTATTTTGTTGATCTTTTCAAAAAGCCAGGTCCTGGATTCATTGATCTTTTGAAGGGTTTTTTGTGTCTCTATCACTTTCAGTTCTGCTCTGATCTTAGTTATTTCTTGTCTTCTGCTAGCTTTTGAATTTGTTTGCTCTTGCTTCTCTAGTTATTTTAATTGTGATGTTAGGGTGTTGAATTTAGATCTTCCTGTTTTCTCTTGTGGACTTTTAGTGCTATAAATTTTCCTCTACACACTGCTTTAAATATGTCCCAGAGATTCTGGTATGTTGTGTCTTTGTTCTCATTGGTTTCAAAGAACATCTTTATTTCTGCCTTCATTTCGTTATGTACCCAGTAGTCATTCAGGAGCAGGTTGTTCAGTTTCCATATAGTTGTGCAGTTTTGAGTGAGTTTCTTAATCTTGAGTTCTAATTTGATTTCACTGTGGTCTGAGAGACTGTTTGTTATGATTTCTGTTCTTTTGCATCTGCTGAGGAGTGTTTTACTTCCAATTATGTGGTCAAGTTTTGGAATAAGTGCGATGTGGTGCTGAGAAGAATGTATATTCTGTTAATTTGGGGTGGAGAGTTCTGTAGATGTCTATTAGGTCCACTTGGTCCAGAGCTAAGTTCAAGTCCTGGTGGATATCCTTGTTAAGTTTCTGTCTCATTGATCTTTCTAATATTGACAGTGGGGTGTTAAAGTCTCCAACTATTATTGTGTGGGAGTCTAAGTCTCTTTGTAGGTCTCTGAGAACTTGCTTTATGAATCTTGGTGCTCCTGTATTGGTGCATATATATTTAGGACAGTTAGCTCTTCTTGTTGCATTGATCCCTTTACCATTATGTAATACCCTTCTTTGTCTCTTTTGACCTGTATTGGTTTAAAGTCTGTTTTATCAGAGGGTAGGATTGCAGTCCCTACTTTTTTTAAAAATTTTTTTGCTTTCCATTTGATTGGTAAATATTCTTCCATCCCTTTATTTTGAGCCTGTGTGTGTCTTTGCACGTGAGATGGGTCTCCTGAATACAGCACACCAATGGGTCTTGACTCTTTATCCAATTTGCCACTCTATATCTTTTAATTGGGACATTTAGCCTGTTTACATTTAAGGTTAATATTGTTATATGTGAATTTGATCCTGTCATTATGATGCTAGCTGATTATTTTGCCTGTTGCAGTTTCTTCATAGCA
Organism: Chlorocebus sabaeus; assembly: GCF_047675955.1. Classification (NCBI taxonomy): domain Eukaryota; kingdom Metazoa; phylum Chordata; class Mammalia; order Primates; family Cercopithecidae; genus Chlorocebus; species Chlorocebus sabaeus. The sequence continues at coordinate 33,220,028 of NC_132916.1, forward strand.
TCAATGGTCTTTACAATTTGCTATGTTTTTGTAGTGGCTGGTACTGGTTATTCCTTTTCATGTTTAGTGCTTCCTTCAGGAGCTCTTGTAAGGCAGGCCTAGTGGTGACAAAATCTCTCGGCATTTGTTTGTCTGTAAAGGATTTTATTTCTCATTCACTTACGAAGCTTAGTTGGGCTGGATATGAAATTCTGGGTTGAAAATTCTTTAAGAATGTTGAATATTGGTCGCCACTCTCTTCTGGCTTATAGGGTTTCTGTCAAGAGATCCACTGTTATTCTGATGGGCTTCCCTTTTTGGATAACCTGACCTTTCTCTCTGGCTGCCCTTAACATTTTTTCCTTCATTTCAACCTTGGTGAATCTGACAATTATGTGTCTTGGGTTGCTCTTCTCAAGGAGTATCTTTGTGGTGTTCTCTGTATTTCCTGAATTTGAATGTTAGCCTGTCTTGCTAGATTGGGGAAGTTCTCCTGAACAATATCCTGAAGAGTATTTTCCAGCTTGGTTCCATTCTCCCCGTCACTTTCAGGTACACCAATCGATGTAGATTTCGTCTTTTCACATGGTCCCATACTTCTTGCAGGCTTTGTTCATTTCTTTTCATTCTTTTTTCTCTAATCTTGTTTTCTTGCTTTATTTCATTGAGTTGATCCTCAATCACTGGTATCCTTTCTTCTGCTTGATAGATTTGGCTATTGATACTTGTATATGCTTCATGAAGTTCTTGTGCTGTGTTTTTCAGCTCCGTCAGGTCATTTATGTTCTTCTATAAACTGGTTATTCTAGTTAGCAATTCGTCTAACCTTTTTTCAAGGTTCTTAGCTTCCTTGCATTGGATTAGAACATGCCCCTTTAGCTTGGAAGAGTATGTTATTACCCACCTTCTGAAGCCTATTTCTGTCAATTAGTCAAACTCATACTCTGTCCAGTTTTGTTCCTTGCTGGCAAGGAGTTGTGATCTTTTGGAGGAGAAGAGGCATTCTTGTTTTTGGAATTTCAATCTTTTTGTGCTGGTTTCTCCCCATCTTTGTGGATTTATCTACCTTTGGTCTTTGATGTTGGTGACATTCAGGTGGGGTCTCTGAGTGGGCATCCTTTTTGTTGATGTTGATACTATTCCTTCCTATTTGTTAGCTTTCTTTCTAACAGTCAGGCCCCTCTGCTGCAGTGCTGCTGGAGTTTGCTGGAGGTCCATCCAGACCCTGTTTGCCTGGGTATCACCAGCAGAGGCTGCAGAACAGCAAATATTGCTGCCTATTCCTTCTTCTGGAAGCTTTGTCCCAGAGGGGTACCTGCCAGATGCCAGCCAGAGCTCTACTGTATGAAGTGTCTGTCAGTCCTACTGGGAGGTGTCTCCCAGTCAGGATACACCGGGGGTCAGGGACGCACTTGAGGAGGCAGTCCATCCCTTATCAGAGCTGGAACGCTGTGCTGGGAGATCCGCTGCTCTCTTCGAGCCAGCAGGCAGGGAGGTTTAAGTCTGCTGAAGCTGCACCCACAGCCGCCCCTTACCCCAGGTGCTCTGTCCCAGGGAGATGGGGATTTTATCTATTAGTCCCTGACTGGGACTGCTGCCTTTTTTTCAGAGATGCCCTGCCCAGAGAGGAGGAATCTAGAGAGGCAGTCTGGCCACAGCAGCCTTGCTGAGCTGTGGTGGGCTCTGCCCAGTTCAAACTTCCCAGTGGCTTTGTTTCATGAAAATCTCTAGAACCTGGGATGTGGAGCTAAGATTGTGCCACTGCACTATACCTGGGTAACAGCACAAGACACTGTCTTTCAAAAAAAAAAGAACCTACATTTCTAGGAACAAATAGACTTTCAAAGAATGGTTCTAGCCTGGGGCTCATACCTAATGTGGCTCAGCAAAATCTTCTAGGGACACTCACTTTATTGTAGTCCATAATGTAAGTATATGCTGGTAGATTCACTCTAATAGATGAAATCAGTTTAAGTCACAGGGGCTAATTTATCTAAAACATTCACAGATATAATGTATTTCATCCATAGCAAGCTATTTATTCTACTTTTAGGGAACAGAAAAATCAAACTCTCCCCTCCCTAAACGGCCCCCTTCATATTTATGACTAATATAGTAACTCATGGTGGGATCCCATTATACCTATTCTCTTCCATACTTAACTGCTCCCCTTAGACCCACATACAAGCTGGACCATTTGGAACCATCTACTTAAACAAAACCTGTGGTTAAAAAAACACATAAAATCTACCATTTTAACTATTTCAAGTATAACAAGTTCAGTAGTTTAAGTATATTCACATTGTTCTGCAACAGATCTCTAGAACTCTTTCATCTTGTAAACTAAAGCTGTATGCACCAAACAACTCCCCATTTTCACGCCCACCAGCTCCTGGCAACCATCATTCTGTTAATACTTTCGGTTTCTATGACTTCGACTACTTAATATCTCGTATAAGTGGAGCCATACAATATTTGTGTATGTATGTGACTGGTTTATTTCGCTTAGCATAGTATTATCAAGGTTCATCCATGTTGTTGCCTATGATAGGATTTCCTTCCCTTTTTTTTTTTTTTTCTTCCCTGAGACAGAGTCTCAGAACAGTCTCTGTTACCCAGGCTGGAGTGCAATGACATGATCTTGGCTCACTGCAACCTTCGCTTCCCAGGTTCAAGTGATTCTCCTGCTCAGCCTTCCAAGTAGCTGGGATTACAGGCATGCACCACCATGCCTGGTTAATTTTTGTATTTTTAGTGGAGATGGGGTTTCACCATGTTGGGCAGGGCTGGTCTTGAACTCTGGGCCTCAAGTGATCCACCTGCCTCAGCCTCCCAAAGTGCTGGGATTATAGGTGTGAGCCACCTGTGCCCTGCTGCTTTCTTTCCAAGACTGAATAATATTCCATTCTATGTATATACCACATTTTGTTTATCCATTCATCTGTCAGTGAACATTTGGGTTGCCTCCATATCATGGCTATTGTGAATAATGTTGCCATGAATATAGGTGTGCAAATCTCTTTAAGATCTTGTTTTCAGTTCTTTTGTGTATATACTCAGAAGTGATGTCTTCGTTCAAGTTGACATAACAAAAAATATAGTTTGGGTGACTTAACAAAAGTTCATTCCTCACAGTTCTTAAGACTAGGAAGTCCAAAGTCAAGGTGCTGGCCAGTTCACTTTGTGGTCAAGGCCCTCTTCCTGGTTTGCAGAGGGCTGCCTTTTTGCTCTATCCTCATATGGTGGCGAGAGAGATCATCTCTCATCTGTCTCTCCTTATAAGGGTTTACTGCCACTCATGAGGGCTCCACCTTCATGACTGAATCACTTCCTGAAGACCATAGGGCTTCAACCTGTGAATTTTGGGGGAATACAAATATTCAGTCCACAGCAAGTGGAATTGCTGTGTCATATGGGAAATCTATTTTTAATTTTTTGAGGAACCTACATCGTGTTTAAGTGGTGATTATAATTTTACATTCTTACCAATACCACATAAGCATTCCGATTTCCCCACATCCTCACCAACACTTATTTTGGGATTTTTAAAAATAGTAGCCATCCTGATGGGTGTGAGGTAATGTGTCTTTGTAATATTGATTTACATTTCTTATAATTAGTCATGCTGAGCACCTTTTCATAATTTTTGTTTGTTGGTCATTTGTATATCATCTTTGGAGAAATGTCTATTCAAGTCTTTGGCCTTTTTTTTTTTTTTTTTTTTGAGATGAAGTCTCGCTCTGTCACCAGGCTGAAGTGCGTGGAGTGTAGTTGCGCAATCTCAGCTCACTGCAATCTCCGCTTCTCAGGTTCAAGCCATTCTCCTGCCTCAGCCTCCTGACTAATCCCAGTGGGTTACAGGTGCACACCACCACACCCAGCTAATTTTTGTGTAGAGACAGGGGTTTCACTATGTTGGCCAGGATGGTCTCGATCTCCTGACCTCATGATCTGCCTGCCTCGGCCTCCCAAACTGCTGGGATTACAGGCATGAGCCACCACTCCCAGCCCCATTTTTTAGTTATTTGATTTTTTGAGTTGTAGGAATTCTTCATATATTCTGGTTATTAACTTCTTATCAAATATATAATTTGAAAATTTTTTCTATCCCATAGGTTGCCTTTTCACTCTGTTGATTGTCCTTTGATGAACAAATATTTTTAAGTCTGATGTAATTCCATTTTTTTCTTTTGCTGCCCATACTTTGTGTCATATCTAAGAAATCATTGCCAAATCCAATATTGTGAAACTTTCCCCCTGTGTTTTCATCTAGTTTTACAGTTGTCAGTCTTACATTTAGGTCTTTGAGTTTTTTAATACATAAGGGTCCGACTTCATTCTTTTGCATGTGCATATCCAGTTTTCCTAGCATCATTTGTTAAAGAGACTGTCCTGTCCCTACTGAGTGGTCTTGGTACCTTTGCTAAAGATCATTTGGCCATATATATGAGAATTTATTTCTGGACCTTATTCCATTGGCCTATATGTTTGACTTTGTGCCAGTTCCACATTATTTTGATTACTGTTGCTTTGCAATATGTTTTGACATCAGGGAGTGTGAGACCTCCAACTTTGTTCTTTTTCAAGATTGTTTTGGCTATTCAGGGTCTGCTGAAGATTCTAGATGATTTTTAGCATGGAATTCTCTACTTTTGTGAAAAATGCCATTGGGATTTTGATAGAGATTGCATTGAATCTACAGGTCACTCTGGGTGACCATGAGATGTCTTTCTTAGTAATGCTTTACAGCAGGGGTCCCCAACCCATGGACCAGTATTGGTCTGTGGCCTGTTAGGAACTGACTGCACAGCAGGAGGTGAGTTGTGGGCAAGCAAGCATTACTGCCTGAGCTCTGCCTCCTGTCTGATCAGCTGCAGCATTGGATTTTCATAGGAGCTGGACCCTATTGTGAACTGTGCATGTGAGGGATGTGGGTTGTACACTCCTTATAAGAATCTAATACCTGATGATCTGAGGTGGAACAGTTTTATCCTGAAACCATCCCCCACTGCACTGTCCACCCTGGGTCCATGGAAAAACTGTCTTCCATGAAACCAGTCCCTGGTGCCAAAAAGGTTGGAAACTGCTGCCTTACAGTTTTCAATGTGTAAGTCTTTTGTCTTAGTCTGTTCAGGCTGCTGTAACAAAATACCTTAGACTGGGTAATTTATAGGTAACAGAAATTTATTGCTCACCAGTTTTGGAGGCTGGAAAGTCCAATATCAAGGATTTGGTGCCTAGTGTCTTCTTCCTCACAGATGGCATACTCTAGCTCTGTCCTCACATGGTGGAAGGGGAGCTTCCCAGACCTCTATTAAAGGGCACTAATTCCATTCATGAGGGCAGAGCCCTCTTGACCTTATCACCTCCCAAAGGCCTAGTTCTTAATACCACCACATTGAGGATTACATTTCAACATACAACATACATCAACATACAAATGTGGGGGGAGACACAAACATTCACACCATCGCTTATCTCCTTGGTTTATTCCTGAGTATTTTATTCTTTTTGATGCTATTGTAAATGGAATTGTTTAATTTTTTTGGATCATTCATTGCTACTGTATAGAAATACAACTGATTTTTGTGTGCTGATTTTGTATCCTGCAACTTTGCTGAATTTATGCTTCCTCTTTATCACACTATCCTCTGCTATGGAAGAGCTAGGGTGAGCAAAATCCCCAACTTTCCTAGCCTTTAGGTGCAGCCTTTTCCTGGCTTTGCATTTGCCTTAGTGCTGCAGTTTCCCAGTTGGTTTCTAGAGTTCTCACAAAGATATTCTGGCCCATATATTGTTAACTTAGTGTCTCTGGGAGAATGAGGACATGGAATTCCCAAGTCCATCATCTTGCTGACATTACTCCCATCTACTAGCATTAGCAAAAAAACTAGTATGATTCGTATATGATATTCACATATACAAATATGCTAGTAAAATTTCTGATTCGTATATGATATTCACATATATGAATATGCTAATAAAATTTCAGAGTATATTGATAAAAAATGCTTATCCAACAAGTTTTACTTACCTACTTATCTCCCGGTGGTCTGTATCAAAATCAACCTCATTCTTAGAGATGATTAAGTTTGGCTTAATACAAAATTTTCCCAAATATGGCCCAAAAAACTCAGATTTTAACTCTTGAATCCTGGGAACCTCAACCAGAAATCTTCTCATATTATTTTAGAAAAAAATTTTCCTCTGGTTGGGGAAGGTTTTGATATCCCCAGTGTAATGTACCTTCCCTAATTATTTTGAAAACTACTGGTTTCAAAGATTATATAGTAACATTAGAAATCCTGTGTGTTTAGTTTTGAGAAAACACTCAAACAGGAAGCACCTGTTAAATGGGAGGCATCGAAACATTAACTTTGTATCACATGCACTTTTATTACTTTAGGTAACATATTTTTTAACTCATTGAAATTTTGATTTCAATTTCTAAGTGATTATTAGTTCCAGTGGACTAAATGCATTCTAGTTGATCTTGTTTTGTGATCACTCTACTGCTGATTAGAATCTCTACTAGAAATTTTGTATTTTCAAGAGGAGGAACAAAGAACAGAAATAGGATAAGTAAAATTTTAACTATCTTCTTGGGTTCAATTGTATTGCTATAGTGAGGGAACTCCATAGCAGGCAGAAGAGGACAAAGGCGTGATGCATATTCGATGAGTAATGCACTTATAAGTTTCTTTAAATATAAAACATTGAAGATAATACTCTATTTTTAGCTAAGGTTATAGTCTTGTCTTCTCACAAGAGTAAATATCCTTGACGACAGGTACTACCTCTATTCAAAATTGATTGCTCCCAACCCTCACTTCCACACTACCCCATACATTTGGAGGCAGGCACTAGATTGAGCTCAATAAATGTTTTGAGGAGTAACAGAGTTATCACAACCGCTTCAGTTAAACTTAGAGCTATTTCTACTTGTCTGATAAAGTGTCATTTTTTGTTCTGCAGTCTCTCCCTAATGAATCCTTCTTTCTAGTAATTCTTAACATTCTATTGGAACTCTAAAACAGTTCAAAAGAGAGCAGGCATAGGGGCATACCAGTCATTTCCAAGATAAATAAAAATGGTCTTACATAAGATTCTAAAGAAAGTCCACTCTTCTTTGTATCTATCTTTCAAAATGGCTTCAAGTGTTTTGCCATTTAAAAGTAGTCTCATCTGATTACAGCATTATTTAATTGGCTTATGAAAGTAGGTAGAAACTCAAAATTATTACTAATAGTGAAGTCATGACTTTTTAAGAGATTGAGACAGCACATAAAATTGGAGAAAAATTCTTCTTTATTGAAAAATACCAGTAATACTGACAGACTTCAAAAGCAATTCACGCTTCCAGAATACAAAGTACTTAATACATATTTTCAAACCTGTTTGCATTTCAAACAAAGTTAGCGTTTTTGTAAATCAAATGTGATAACCCGACTAAAACTGTTTTCCAGCTTTATTATTTAAGGAGCTGCACAACCTTTAAAGGGGGGACCAGGAGGCAGGCAGAGGCAGAGACACAGAATGCACCCAGGACTGCGCAGCAGTCTACAGCAACATATCCCACAACTTCTATGCTGGAAACACAACTACTGCACAAGACAGCTGCCCTCCAGTGTCAGGATCCTGTGAAACAGCATATCAAAAGATCGCCAGCTTCTTGTAATTTACACACTTTCATTTAGGATTGCTTTTTGAAGAAAATCTTTAAGAATGCCATTGTAATTTAATATCCAGAACCCTGAATTTAAAAAACTGAGAGAAATTAACTGTTACCATCAAAATGGTTGTTGCTGAGCTGTGTGAGTAGGAATTCTATGCTTTTTTAGATGCAAGAAAATTAACAAATAATGCAAGTTTAATTTGAAATCACACAAGTTATGTATGTAGGCTCAGATAGTAGCAATGTTCACTTTTATTACTAATAGCTTAACTGAAACAGCCATCTATTCATTCCTCCAGCAGGAATAGCAGCACCAAGATCTTCTAAAATTCTTTATATATAAAGCTTAAGTCATTATCCAAGTCCCATCTTTGCATGCTCCAATTCTTGTTATCTTATTTAACATAAAAGCAACAGGATTTGGACAGTTACTATTTGCTGTATTAAAACAGTTACACAGCATCTTGTACTGTCAAAAAACAAAATACTTGAATGGCAGCCTGTCTTCACAGCTCTAAACTTGAAGCTGCCAAACAGTCACTGCTTGTGCCAGCAGTGGGGTTTCCACAGAAAAATAGCAGAAACTAAAGGAATCATGGCACAATGGATTTCTGAATTATTTTGTCTACCATTGGTCCTGGGGTTTAGTACCTTCCCCTTGTAGACTATATCTGCTGATCATTCCAGAATCATCTTTAATGAAGGAAAGGCATCAGGTCATATAGCGGGTAATGGCTCTCAGAGCATAAAGGAGTTCTGCTTGCATCCTAGCTTCTATAAGAAGCAGATTAACATGAACCTGAATATAAAATACAACATCATATAAGGAAGGGTTACAAACATTCAAAATCAGTTTTTCAGTGAATCTAATGAACACATAAAATAAGTACACGTCCTACACTTCCTATGTAGTACAGAATAACTTATCCTTGGGTTTGTTGAACAGATTATAAATTTCTCAAAACAGCTGTCTTTTTTTTTCTGATACACAGTTTCACTCTTTGCCAGGCTCAAGAGCAGTGGCATGATCTTGGCTCACTGCAACCTCTACCTCCTGGGTTCAAGCAATTCTCATGCCTCAGCCTCCCAAGTAGCTGGGACTACAGGTGCATGCCACCATGCCCAACTAAGTTTTTGGTATTTTTAGTATCACCATGTTGGACAGGCTGGTCTTGGACTCCTGACCTGAAGTGATCTGCCTGCCTTGGCCTCCCAAAGTGCTGGGATTACAGGTGTGAGCCACCATGCCCGCCCTAACATTCTTTTTGGATAGATGGTTTGAGCTTTCATTTATATTTTACCATATTTCTTGGAGGTTTGTTACATGTCAGAAAATCTAGACACTGTTTTATCAGAATAACAACTTCCCCTGCCAAATCATTATTCAGTAATTTCTATAAAGATGTTTCAAAGAGAACAGACACTTCTACATATACACAGCTTTTATAAAACAGTCTTTCTTCTACATGCTGACAGCCATGCCAGCACTTCTGAAGATGGGCCAGCCCACCTGTGCTCCCTATCTTTATTCTTTTACTCTATCACCATAATGAGGTTCCCTTCTGAAGGGGTACCTGAGACAGCTGTCCTGGAATGTTTTTCTTTGGGTTGGGAGGGGTGATGGAAAGGGTTTCAGACCAATTAGGTTAGGTGAAGGAGACTACGAATCATTGCTAAGTTACAGAGTAAACAAGCCACAATAGGCACATACCTTCTCAGAGTGCTTGAATTGCCTCCAGAAGCTTTCATACATTCTTTTGGTAACTTTTTCAGGAGTACAAACAACAGTTTTGATATAAACTTTAAAGCTACGATCCAATAGCTGGTTAATTTCACCATAGTCATAATCATCGTATCTGTTGAAAGACATAAGGAGAATTATGATATTTTCAGTGTATAACCTGTTTTCATGTTACAAAAGTATACACATCAATAATTAATGCTGTATTTTTTCCCTCTTTGTGTAGGCAGCTGTCCCCAAAAATGACAGAGCTTTACAACTGCAGGTGGATGAGTGAGTATAAAGGGATAAGAAACAGAGTACTTAGGGAGAGTAACAGAACATTTTCTACTACCCAAGTAAATCATTCCTGAAAGCTGACAATATTAACGTAGCACTGGGTACCAAGCAGTAGTGTACATTTGCAATCATGAATATGCAACCACACTGAGGAACAAACTATTATTGAGACGGAGTCTTGCCCTGTCGCCCAGGCTGGAGTGCAGTGGTGCTATCTTGGCTTACTGCAACTTCCGCTTCCTGGGTTCAAGTGATTCTCTCACCTCAGCCTCCTGAGAAGCTAGGATTACAGGTGTGTGCCACCATGCCCAGCTAATTTTTGTATTTTTAGTAGAGACAGGGTATCACCATATTAGCCAGGCTAGTCTAAAACTCCTGACCTCAAGTGATCCACCCGCCTTGGCTTCCCAAATTACTGGGATTATGGGCGTGACCCACTGTGCCTGGCTGAACAAATTCTGAGAACAGATTTTGAGTATTATCAAAATTAAACAAAATAATTATGTTTATTATTGGTACTAGTACATTCTATATATATACATATAGAGAAATTCACTTGTGTAAATAAAAATAATTAGAATTACTTTACTCATGTTTCTAGGAGTTTCTGGGGTCAAATGAGAAAAAAGGCAGGGGCTGCGGGGAGAAGGATGGTCTATACTTAGGAGAGCCTATCCTGCTTTAAGCCAAGATGGCTCTGCATGTACTAGTTGTCTGCTTTGCTGCACTGGGTAATGGATTCCTGATGACATAGGTACTGAAGTCTCCTATTGAGTTTTCAGGGGAAAGAGGAGAAAGGTCTTGCAAAGCTGGTTCTACAACCATTCAGGAGGCTAAAGTCAATAGTCTGGCTACTGATTAGTGTGAAATTAGTTTAAAGTTGGTCAGATGTACCTCAAATGCCAGATCAGTTTAGAGCAGATTAATGAGGGTTTGTAGGTTTTGACCAGAGTCTCTAATAAAATGAATAGAAAGCCTGATTTTACAGTGAAAATAGTTAACTAGTAAGCACTGTAGCTCGGAGTTTGTGTGCATGTGTGAGAAGGTGGTATACAATGACTGCATTTTCATTATAACATAATAAAAACCTAACAGCAAGGACATGAAAGTTTTGCATTTTGATTAGGTATTATGAGAGCAAGTAATCCTCAGAGGGAGCCTAAGAACAGCCAGAGGGGCAATATAAGGGTACTAATTTCCAAGGAGGTAGAAACATAAATGTATCAGGAGACAGATGATATGAAGAGAAAAGATACTAAAGGTGTTCAGTGACAAACTTTGTTCTAGGACCAGCTTGCTTGTCCTCCCTTTCCTGGAGGCAGCTGTCATTCAACTCTTGTCAAAGTCACTAACTCTCCCTCCTGCCTAGCTAGGAAAGAGGAGAAAAAACTAAGTTGCAATAAAGTGGTTCTTTGAAGCATAAATAGCATAAAAATAAGTTATAGGGGAGGGGATGGGTTTTGATTATGTGTGTGTCCATGTGCACATGCACTCCAAGCACTTGAATAATTTGGCCCAGAGGAAAACATCTCTATAAATACAGAAAGAAGACTAACCTTATTCCAAACATGCAGTGAATATAGTTCCAAATTGCCCGCCTAAGCATTGAGGTATCAACATCTTTGTGCATTGCCATTGTATTATAAGTAAGATTGTAGGCAATGTGAAATTTTTCATCAATCAACTGTCCCACATCTGGATAAAGGCGATTTACCAAAGAATAACCATGATCTTCCCAGCAATAGTCCTAAATACAAGGAATAGAACAAATGTGAACAATTAAAATGTGGTCAAGTACAGTTCTTTATCTACAGCTCTGTAGTATGGTAAAAATGATTGTCATTTGGCTGACAATCCAACTGGCTTTCATCCCTAACTCTCAGCTTCTTGCACTCCAATCTTTTTTCAATTTCCATACTGCAACATGCAAAAGGTTGTGTTTTATAACTCAGTGAGTTTAAAAACTAATAGTCTCATCTCAAAAAAAAAACCTAGTAGTCTCCTCCCCTTATACATCGGCCTTTCTCTCTTTCACTGTCTCTCCACTCGGCCCCCAGATGTGACCATCTTGGGAGTCCCCTCTCCTTTTCCATTGCTGCAGCCATTCAAAATGGCATTCAAATAATGAGTAAGTGTGTTTTAAGAGACAAGGTCTCACTCTGTTGCCCAGGCTGGAGTGCAATGGTGTGATCACAGCTCACTGCAGCCTCCAACTCCTGGGATCAAACGATCCTCCCTGCCTCAGCCCCCTGAGTAACTGGAACTACAGGCACAGGCCACCTTGCTTGGATACTGTTTAAAATTATTTGTAGAGATAGGGTCTTGTTTGGCTGCCCATGCTAGTCTTAAATGCTTGGCCTCAGTGATTTTCCCATCTTGGTCTCTCAAAGTGCTGGGATTACACGTGGGAGCCACCAGATCTGGCCAAATTTTGTGAATTTTTAATTCAACACATCCATCACCCATTCCTTCTCCTACCCCCACTTCTGCCTTTTAGCCCTATTAACTGAGTCTCCTAATTAGTTTTCCTATATTAAATCTCCTTGCCTCCTTTCTTTCCACCTGAAACAAGACTTAATAAGCCCCTACTTCTTTGTTGCTTTTCTAAAAACACCTCTTTGATATTATGCCATCACTCTGGTCAAAGCCTACAAACCCTGCATAATCTACTGTAAACTGCTTTCACATTTAAGGCACACCTAACCAATTTTAAACATACACCACTAATCAGAAGTAGGAATCTTTAGCTTGAAGCTCTCAGCAGCCAGCCAATCTCTTTGTAATTCCTTCCTTCACTCTATCCCTCAACCTAAGCTTAATTATTGTCTATTCTCTTCTACTTACAATACCCTTTTTACTATCCAAATTCTTCAAATCCTAATGTCTTTCCATAAAATTTCCAGTCCACACGATGTCTTCAATTTCTAATCTATTGTATAATTATTCTGTAACTCTTCCTTGTGCCTAAATTTTGTCCCTTAGTTTATTTTTATTTTTTGAGACAGGATCCCACTCTGTCACCGAGGCTGGAGTGCAGTGGCTCCATCAGGGCTCACCGCAGCCTCAACCTTCCAGGCTCAAGTGATCTTCCCACCTCAGCCTCCTAAGTAGATGGGACCACAGGTACACGCCACCACACCTGGCTAATTTTATTTTATTTTATTTTTGTGTGGAGACAAGGTTTCCCCTTGTTGGCCAGGCTGGTCTTGGAATGCCTCGGCTCAGGCGATCCACCTGCCTCAGCCTCCCAAGGTGCTGGGATTACAGGTGGGAGCCAGTATGAGGCCCCTTAGTTTCTTGAGCAAAGAAACAAAATCTTATGGTTCTCAAATATTTTCATAATTCTGGTAAAATAGTTATTATTTAACACTGGCCCCTAACAATATTTGGGAATGCTGGGAGTATCAACTCATCTGAATTAAATACTTACACAATAAAAATTTTAAGATACACATACATTGAAACTACAGTATGATTCCACGGATGGATTAGAAACAGTCTTTCAGCTTTTATTCTGAAACAAGAAGAGATACTGCCTGGAAAGCACTTAGCATAGTTCTTAAATCTAAGTGGCTCTTTTGTATTTTAAGTCAGACTAAGGTGTTTCTAGTCAATCATGTGCATACAAGTTGCAATTTTACCTGGACACGAAATGTTGGAACATGCATCCCATGTCTGGAGAAATCTTTATAGCCATAACTAGTATCCTCAAAATGACGAGATACATCTCTTGCTGGTGTAACTTCATCATCATCTGGGGAAAAAGGCCATTGAAAGGTTTTTAAAAATGGGATGCTAGTTAAAATTGACTTTACCCAAAGCAAGTAAAAATGGCATAACCCTTTCTCTGTTACTGAGTAACCAATATCAACCAAAATAGTCTTACAATTATACAAAGTAGTTTACTTGCTAGTAAATAGAATAAAGGAGATTCTCTGTTATAAAATGAAAACTCATAGTCGAATTCTCTATGCCTTTTATTGCCTCTTTCATAGACCCTCTCTCTCTCCTCCCATTCCAATTTATATGTATTCGACTTATTCAAAGTATGAACATACTTTTGGATAATTTTTAAGATAACTATAAAAATCAGCTGTGCTTCAAAATTTAGCATTTAGATTATTTTTGTTGAATATTAATGACATATAATATGTAACATGATCAAAGAAAGAACTCCCATGAGTTAACATTTTTACAGTGCTGCCTGCACTGTGCCTAAGACTTTCTGACTATCATCATGTTTCGAAGTTGATGAGATTATAGTTTCATGTAAGTGTAGCATTAATGACAACTCTACATCTTTAGGCATGGAAACAAAAATTTTTCCTGGAAGAAAAACAAGCTAACGTCCAACCTCCATTTAAACAAATTTGATTGTTTCTTTGCTATTAAGAAGCTTGGTGCTCTTTCTCCCACTCTATTATTGTCAAAATACATCTGGAGACATTTTATAAGCTGTTTCTCCTTTAAATTACCTGGTTTATATATTATCTCCTGTAGCCTGCATATAGATAAAGGTTAAACATAGAGGATTTAGGTGGTTGTTGGTTATTTAATAAATATCTCCTTTTCACAAATGATACTTTTTGTTGTTGTTGTTTGTTTTTTTAGAGACGAGAGTCTTGCTAGGTTGCCCAAACTAGTCTGGAATGACTGGCTTCAAGGCGATCCTCCCACCTCAGCTTCTTGAGTGGCTGGTACCACAGGTACAAACTACCATGCCCCCCAAAAATCACAGAATTTTAATGCTGGAAGCAGTCTTGGGACTATTTCCTCATGTTAAAGAAGAGAAGCATGGGCAATATAGCAAGACTTCCATCTCTACAAAAAAAATTTAAAAATTAACTAGGCGTGGTGGCATATGTTTGTAGTCCTAGCTACTCAGGAAGCTGAGGCAGGATGATCACTTGAGCCTAGGAGCTACAGTCACGTCACTGCACTCCAGCCTGGCAACAAAGCAAGACGCTGTTTCTTTTAGAGAAAAAAGATGGCACTCATATGTTAAGTGACTTAGCCAAGTTCACAAAGGTTATTAGAAGTAATTTTAGTACCAGAATCCAAATTAAATGTCCTCCCTCTTAGTCTAGGCTGTTTTCACTTATGGCCTTTTCTTAGTTGCTTGCTTTAAAAATTATTTGTAAATAGGAATATCTATACAATAGCCTCTCTAAAAGGAAGGACATATTTAGATTGATGCTTTAAAAGTCATTTAAATTCCCTAAATAAAAAGTTGAGTTTGCAATAATTATATTGACTATGTAATGGTTGTTCTTACCTGAAGAGAAGACAAACATGCTCTCTCTTTTTTCTATTTCAAAACGTGAAGCCATCTCTTCCTGACTTGCCTCTTCTTCATCTCGACATTCCTGTAACTGCCTCATCTTTTCCATGAGGGCTTCAACCTCAAAGAAAGAATCACTCACCTGAAGAAAAAATACAATTAATGTTACACGTGGCAGACACAGAATATATATGAATTATCTTTTAAGTCTGTCTCATAAGAATTTATATCTTTTATTTCTTTTTTTGAGACAGAGTCTTGTTCCATTGCCCAGGCTGGAGTGCAGTGGCGAGATCTCGGCTCACTGCAATCTCCGCCTCCCGGGTTTACGCCATTCTCCTGCCTCAGCCTCCCGAGTAGCTGGGACTACAGGTGCCCGCCGCCATGCCCGGCTAATTTTTTGTGTTTCTTAGTAGAGATGGGGTTTCACCGTGTTAGCCAGGATGGTCTCGATCTCCTGACCTTGTTATCTGCCCGCCTCAGCCTCCCAAAGTGCTGGGACTACAGGTGTGAGCCACCATGCCTGGCCAGAATTTATGTCTTAATAGAATATAGGGAAAATATTCTTATAATTTTAATGTACATTAATGAATAAAAAATTATTTTGGCCTATTAGGAATACAGACATGCAGATTTTAAAATATAAGAAAAACATGATTTTAAGAACACATTCTAATGCTTTTACAAGATTAGCAATAATGTCATTACTATTTATGCTGTTTTAAACACTAAACACTACTTGTCAATTTAAAACAACTGCATAAGTTAACTTCTACTTGCTTAATCTTTAAATAAATAAGATACACAAAGTATAAGTGACTTTGCATCAACTGTGTACACTGGGCATACATATTGTCAATGTGTCTATCTTTAATAATTAGCTCTATTTATACAATTTACCAATTAAACATGAAAGATGTCTTTACATGGCTGGAGTTGGCCACCTGACCTCTGCAAATGGATCTGGCAGCTGTCACTTGCTGGGATGACTACAGCAGTGTCACACATAGAGTAATAGGTCTGACAAAGGACTGGCCAAGTTGTTTTGCACTAGTCAAACCGGTTATACTTCTATACCCTGCTGCATTCTTGCTACAAAAGCTAGATCAAATCTATACAATTTATATCTTTCTTATAAATAAAATGAATATATTAAGAAGTCTAGGTTGGGCTAGTGGCTCACGCCTGTAATCCCAGCATTTTGGGAGACCAAGGCAGGAGAATCGCTTGAGCCCAGGAGGAGTTCAAGGCTGCAGTGAGCTGTGATTGTGCCACTGTACTCCAGCCCGGACAACAGAGAGAGACTTTGTCTCAAAAAGAAAAAAAAAAAAAAAGTCTTAATCTCAAATCTCAATGTATATATACAAAATTAATGTTTCCCCTTTTATGAATTGATTTTGCTAGGAATGATTTTAAGACCTCTATCTCCCATTCTTCCTGGCTTCCACCCATTGATCCTTTAGGTAGCAGCTTACATCCTTCTAAACACTATCATTTACCCCACTATCAAATTAGATTCTAACACAACCCTCTCCTCTTTCCTTCAGAGGACCAATCATAATTTATAATTGTTATTTGCATGATATTGATTTAATGCTGGCTCCCCTCCCAGACCAAACCTTCATAAAGGTAGGAGATCTGTTTGGTTTACTTGTATATATCCCAAGCCTAGCAGAGTACACTTGGTACATAGTAGATATTCAAGAAATACTTGTTGGAGAATGACTGTCAGGATAATTCTACATTAAGAGACAATCTGTATCACTTGTGCTTTACATTTTCTTTTGATCCAAACAGTTATGCTGAAATGCCCAGTATTAAGCCCTTTCTCTAAGACTTTCATGATGGGCAGTGTTTCTGCGATGGTACTGAAGATTCTTCTGGCACATGCGTGCATTTTCCCCATAATTATTCCTGACACATGGTCAGTAACCAAATAAAAAATGAGCTGAAAAGGATTAGGTTTCATGATAGGATGACTCAAAGTTTAAAAAAGGTCTCCATCAACTCACATTATCTCTCACTAATTTATTTTGTTTACCCATTCTCCTCTTAAAGAGCCCAAATTGTAAGTATTCTTAGGAAAGATAATTCTTGATATTATATTGACATAAGAGGGAAACGAAACAAAGTAGGTTTCTTTGTTCCTTGACTGATCTGCCAAAGTTGTTAGGATTAAAAAAATTACGGCATTTCATTTTAATATTGAAATGTTAAAACTGTGTAAGAATTTTTTTTTTCCCCCTTTATAAATTACCCAGTCTTGGGTATGTCTTTATTAGCAGCATGAGAACAGAATAATACACCAATACTTAGAAGCAACCAATGTGTCCTTCAGTAGCTACTGGAATAAAGAAACATTGGTACATCCAGAAAATAAAAAATTATTCAGTGCGAAAAAGAAATTAGGTATCAAGCCATGAACAGACATGGAAGAAGTTTAAAAGAAGTCTAAGTGAAAGAAGCCAATCTGAAAAGGCTACATACTGTATGATTCCACCTATATAACATTCTGGAAAAGGCAAAACTATGGAGACAGTAAAAAAAGGAGTAAGTAGTTGCCAGGGTTGGGAGGGATGGAAAATTCTTGTTTGTTTGTTACCATTTGTATCTGAAGAGCTGAGTCAGATACTGGATATGTACCTAAAAAACAAGCCATATCAGCTCACTGTCAGGTGTTGTCAGTGTGGGCCATAAACCTTCTAAAAGTATCCAACTTACCTGGGAATAGGAAGCTTATCTATTAGAGAAATAAAAATCATCTTCTTTCACTATTCATTCTTTTAATAGAAGGAGAACTAGAAACAATCAAGTACTTTTTTCTTTAGCTTTGTACTAAATGATTGGTAGCAAGGACAAGAATCCATCTCCTAGCATTCTAGCAACTGAATACTCTCTCTTGGATCCTCTTCTGACTGCCAAGCTTTGACAAATAATCAGTGGCTATATGCAGGCCTATAACATGAATCTAGGCAGCTCAAAGGATGGTGAAACTGATGGTCTTTGGCAGTGTCAGGACAGTGCTATGACCAACCTTGGGAAAATTATTCTTTCTTGTGCTAATTTCACCATATGTAAATGCTACCTCTTATTTAGCACCTCACAAATGCTCAGTGCTGTACTTGGCATTTTACTTCTTTAGAGACGTTTCATTTAAACCTCACAATAACTTTGTGTTTTACTTTTATTTAGATATGAAATAACTGAGATTCAGTAACTTGCCCGAAGTCAAATATGTAAGTTAAAGGCAATTCAACCTGTCAAATCTATTTCAAAGGGATACTATAACTCAGAAAATGCATGCAAAGTATTCAGATGGCTGTGATACTGCTTCTAAAATTTATTTTTGAAGCATAAAATAAACACCTGCTTTTTTGCTACAGCAAAAGAATGCAGGAGGGGATTTTGATTCATCATATATAGGAATTAAAATTTGCTTATAGAAAACTGAACTTGCTCTGTTTCAAAGGAGTAACAAAACTGAGAATATATAAAAGCCAGGAAGATAAGGAATAGAGGTGAAAGCATTTTAACACATTTACATTCACCTGATATCACCTTCTATATTGGTGCAAAGTTAAACATGAAAAAGAATTTTAAAGAGAGAAATTTCTAGATCAAAGTTGATTAAATCATCTGAAAGATAAAAAATTACGAAGCCAGACTGTTTATTTTGTGCAAAAGAGAAGAATGTGATTGGCACAAAAAGTCTTCACCACTAGGCCACACTATTTTCAGCCTTCCCTCATGTCACTGTAGTAGCCAGTCAATATTATTTGGCCCTGATGGGACACATGCTGTTGGCTCCTGATCCTAAAATTATCTAAGTGTAAGCTCCTAGAGGGTCTTAGAGTTTTGTACATCACTTTTGTATAATTTTGTATATCACCTAGACTAGTGGTGAGCATGAGGCAGTCAATAAAACCTTACTGAATGAATCGATATAGGGGCCCAATATCACCACAGTCTTAACAGGGTGGGTTTTTCTAAGAAGCCAATTGAAAAAATAATATAACAGCAATTATTGTGATTAGTTTTATGACAATCTCATGACAAATAATACTTACAGAAACATTTTCTGCTGAGTTGACCGGCATCTCATCCACACTGTGATTGCCATTTGTAATGTCACAGATGCAGTAGTTGCTAACAGAAGGAGGTCTGAATGTGTGGCCACCATCACAATGAATTTCTGGACTGATTCCACAGCCAAATGTGAACGAGGCAAGAGAATGATAGTGTGTGAGTAAAACTACTGCATGTACCAATTCCGCAAGGGACCAGCTGTGCTCTTCAGCTTTTAAAAGTCCCTTAGGGGGGAAAAAAAAATATATTTTTGTAGTGGGGTGTGGTAAAAGTATACAGTTCATTTCAGTATTTAATTTATTGAAAACATGAGTCACCATACAAAGTCTAGTATAAAATTATCATTTGAAACATGTAGAACCCAGAATTTGCTAGTTTTTATAAATATGCATTCACAGATACAACTTAACATAATCTGTTAAGACATTCACTATTATTTTGATTTTCTGAAATATTGACTTAAAATATAAGAGAATGCATTTTGCTTAAAAGTGGTCGCTGTATTTCAGATGCTGGATTATGAATGAATTACTGTGTTGTTAGTTCAAAATCTCAAAGCAAATGTAATAAATTTGTGTTTATAAGTAGAAGCTGCTGTTTGAAATGCCTGTGCTTTATTATAAGGCCTCCTCAAGGAATTTTTAAGATAGTGGCTTGAACAACTTGATTAAATACTCCTAAATCATCAAAAAGTTATACATAAATTCTATAATTCTTCTATTCAATTCTGTCACTTCTGCTTCATTATCTGTTTTGTAATCTTGTATAATTTTTCCTTACTTGACAATATATAATAGGCATTGTATTAATATATTCAAATCTTTATCTTCTTGATAATATCTTTAATTATCTAATAGTATCTATTCTATAAAATAGATAAGACCAAAAGATGCATCTTTAAGAATTTATAGTGCATGGTAGACAATTTTAGAGAACATCAATCTACTTTTACTCTATTACCTCTATTAATAAATAGAACCAGAACAAACTAGTTTAACATGACATTTAAAACATAACAAAGATGCGTAACAATGAGATGCCACTTCACACTTATCAGAATGGCTGAAATCCAAAACACTGACACCAATGCTGGCAAAGATGTGGGCCAACAGGAATGCTGCTTCACTGGTGGTGGGAATGCAAACTGATACCACTTTGGAAGACAGTTTCACGGTTTCTTACAAAGGTAAACGTATGCTTACCATATTACCCACAAATTGCACTCCTAGTTATTTACCCAAATGAGGTGAAAACTTTTGTCGACCAAAAAAAAAAAAAAAAACCTATACATGAATGTTTATAGCAGCTTTATCTGTAATTGCCCAAAACTGGCAGCAACCAAGATATCCTTCAATAGGTGAATGGATAAACAAACTATGGTATAACCATACAATAGAGAATTATCCAGTGATAAAAAGAAATGAACTATCAAGTCATGAAAAAGCATGAAGAAGCCTTAAATGGATGTTACTAGATGAAAGAAGCTAGTCTGAAAAGCTA
Source organism: Chlorocebus sabaeus (assembly GCF_047675955.1). Lineage (NCBI taxonomy): Eukaryota > Metazoa > Chordata > Mammalia > Primates > Cercopithecidae > Chlorocebus > Chlorocebus sabaeus. The sequence goes on from NC_132916.1 coordinate 33,240,569, forward strand.
CATACTTTTATATGATTCCAACTGTATGGCATTCTGGAAAAGGCAAAACTATATAGAAACAATAAAAAGATGAGTGGTTGCAGGGGTTTAGGGGAAGGGGAAAGGGATGAACAGGTGGAACCCAGGGCATTTTTAGGGTACTAACTATTCCATATGATACTGTAATGGATGCGTGACATTATTTGTTGAAATACACCATTGTATGGTGTAGAACCATACAATGCAAAGACTGAACCCTAATGTGAACTATAGAGTTACTAGTAATATATCAATTACAGCAAAATGTACTACAGAAATGCTGTAACAGAAGAAAATGTGCACCTGTAGGAAGAGGCTCAGGGGGTAGAAAATAGGAACTCTCTGTACTTTCTGCACAATTTTTCTGTAATCCTAAAACTGCTCTAAAAAAGTATGAAATGACTCCCAAGATAGATTACCTCACTGCTTACCTCAATATGTTCTTTGGTAATAAGCCAAGGTCTATGGGCTAACACTTTGTTAAGTTCTCCTAAATTCTGTAGTTTTTGAGGAGCATTCTCTAAACCATTGAGCCACTTGGGGTCCCCACCAACATGAAGGAAATCATTTACATGCAGGTTCACTAAGTAGGAGCACTGATGTCTTGCCGCAGCCTTCAGAGAAAATAAAAAGATTATTCTAATTATAAATATTAAAACCTTGAACTATTTTTTATTTACAACATGCAAAAGAGCTAATTAAGTTTATTAGTATGTTTTCAAATTTTCCATAAACTACAGAAATGCAGTTTTTATATAAATATTTTAAAAATTCAAATACAGTAAGAACCTTATAAATATTCCAAGAACAAAATATCTGATTAAAGTATTTGAACTTTAGACATTTTATCTATATACTTTCAGAACTTCCGATTAAGAAGAAACTTCAATTAAGGTGCCAATCATAAAATAATGGAATATTATTTACAAATTGAACAGGAAGCACCACTTACGCCAATGTGAACTATTTATAATGATGAAACAACTTTTGTTCTACTTATTTAATGAAGAATGGTTCTCAGCAGTGAGAAAAAGAACAAGTATAAATACTTGTTTCTTTTTCTGTTATAATTGAGAGCATACTTATTTAAAAATAGGAAAAACAGAGACTATGTAACAGGAATCATATTATACATCATAATCTAAGTATTTATCCCTGTGTTTAAAGCACTAACTGTCTCTTAAAGAGATTAATAAAAATAGCAAAAAGAATTTTTCACTGAATGTTTACAAACCATTATTCCAATGTAGTGCCGATAATGTAGGGGTAACGGCCCATCCATTTGCAGTAGATAGTGTTGAGTTTTTAAGAAACTTTCTAAATATTGTGGGTGGAAAACCATCACTAACGTAATGTTATCCAAACGGCCCAAAGCAGCAAAAGAATCTGCAAATAAAGCATGCATCTGTGCGTCTTCACTCCCCACTTGGAGGATCTGTAATGAGAGAAAAACCATGGTTACTGAAATTGTAAATTGGTGTTAAGGGAAGAAAATATACATGGGCTGTACTCTAAGTATCATTTAGAAGCGGATTAAATTTGGCTTAAGAAAGAGGGGTTACAGATTTAAACTCAACTGGTTGAAAGATACAGAAGAATAAACAGTTACATATTATATAGTAGGGGATAAACAACAAAGGCTGAACATTAAAGGCCATCTAGATAGGCTGCTTGCAGAGTTGGCCAGAATCCAGATAAAGAAGCAGATTTAGATTATCAAACTTGCAGAGCTTGCAAACACTAAAGCCTTTCTTTACAAAACTGCCTACTCTCGCTCAATTTAAGAAGAACTAAAATTAACTAATAGCATACAATCCTTACAAAAATAAAGCATAGATGCTTTTACACATATATAGAATTAAAGATCCAATCTAGCATTGGTATCAGCCTGTGGAGATGGTCAAGACTAAGTAACTCAGGTTATAGGCACACCTGAACAACATCTAAATATAAGCAGATGGAGTATCATTGGTCAAAAACCAATCTTGACTTTACTTGATTAAATATGGGTGTTAAAAATACACCATGAAATACTAGAAATCAACACAAGTACAACAGCTTTTTATTCCCACACATTCACTGCCAAAGCATGATTAACTGCAACCAACTCTGACTAAAACATGTTATTGACCAACAGTTCTTCAGATGCCAAGATGTGGGTCATGAAAGCTCTTCCTTAAAAGCATACAGTTCACTATGTACTTTCACAAACAACATACCTCCTTTTCTGGGATGAATCTGCTTGGTCCCTGTCCTAGTGGTCGAGGAATTCTAATGCCAAGTTCCTAGAAAAGAAAATTACACCATCTCAGGCCTTTGGCAGTAAACAAAATGAACTGAGGCTAAAGGAATGGGAGGGAAAAACCACCAGTTGAACAGAGACAGGCTTGTTTTGGTGGTTTGTTTTCATGGCTGTATATACATACCAACTCTTCTGTTAGCATTGCATAGCCAACAACAGCTTATAATACAACTCTGACTAAAAACAATAAAACCTGTTTCACTAAAACCAGAGTTTTGCATAAAGTACTTGGCAGAAAGTCTAGAACAGAAAGTTCAGCACATAGCAGCCAACCAACCCTGTGGATCATCAGTGATACAAAATAAGACCAGTGTGTTTGTACATCTAAAACTCAACCAACCCAAATATCAATCCCTGTGTGTCGTCAGAAAATGAAAAAGCAGTACTTCCACCTTGGTGTCTTAAACTAGAAGAAGTGTAACTATTATTACATCTAAAACAACACCTCACAGAATGTAAATTTACGAAAAATAAAAACTAAATTCACAAGAGACAGCATTACAGGGCATGTTTTCTCTGTAGTTAAATAATTTTAGAGAAACTCATTTTGTTTGTAAGTTTGCCTTAAGTTTTTTTTTATTTATAGGATGTCCTCAACCTTGCCCATATTATATTTTAGAGAAGCTCAAATAATTGAGAAATAGTTTTCTGACATTTGACACAGTGACTCTAGAATCCTGTACCTTATGTGACGGTATAGTATGGTTAACAAGAACTGAAAATCTGTTAGGGTTTCCTTTCCCTCCCTCACCCTCCCCATATAGTGTGCTTACAGAAACAAAACCAAAATAATATATTTCAACTTTCTGTGTTGTTTTGAGGTATGTCCTATCTAGTGTCATTTAAAAATTTTTTTAGAATTTATACAATTAAAGATTAACCCCTTCACTCATATATATTATATATATATAATTAAATACTCATATAATTCTACTCTCTCCTTACTGCTTTTAAAAGTTCTTCATGATATAAACCAGGTATCTGCCTTTTAAAGAAAAAAGTGGGGATGGGTGGATTCACAGAGAGAAGGACATGTGGCAGCAATCCAAGAAATCTGGTCCCAGCAAATGAAAATCTTTAAAGCAGAATAGACTTTTAAAAAGTAAGCAGGAAGGACAAAAGTGAAGATAATCTTTATTAGGAGAAATCAAGATTCAAAGTAGTCTATATTTGCCAACAGAATTCATAAAATAATATTTAAATAAAATAATCTTATGCTGGAGGTTGGTGATTCCTCCTTGGTTATTCCATCCTTACACTGAAGATAGTAATGCTTTAACATTATACCCTTCATTAGAGGAGGCACTTAATTCACTGGTCTGGCCACGTATTTGTTTCAATTTTAATATTCTGTAATAAATGCCAGAGGACATCCTTGTTATTCAATATATAATTTTGGTACCAATAGCAGCCATTTATATACAATGATGACTCTTAGCTTTTCTAACTGCTGAATTTCTGATCCAATTACATACATTTGAAACAACAACTGTTGGATAAAACTAAGGCTAAAATTAACATTTATCCCCTCTAATTTCTTTAATCTTGAAAACTGTCTTTAATAAACAAAATGTATTTTAGGAAAATGACTGTTTCAAGGGTTTATTACTGTTTTATAATTAAGAGACTTGGGACTTTAGTATATGAAAAGGTGTCATTTCAAATGGGGAAAAATGAATTATTCAACAAATGATCTTGGGACAACTGGATACCCATTCAGAAAAAAAGTGAAGCTGCAACACTATAACATGCTTTACCCCACAATAAATCAGAGTTAAATATAAGAAAAAAATGAAAACTTAGAAAGAAAGCAAAAAAACCATTACAGTACTAGAAGAAAACACTCATGGAGTGCAGCAGGCCTAAGAGTGCCACAAAAGCCAAAAGTCATAAAATATAAGATTGATAAATTTAATGACATAAAAATAAAGACTTTCACATGGGAAAAATAAATATATACAAAGTCAAAAGTAAACAGAAAGCTAGGAATTATATTTGCCATTCAAATAACAGAGGGCTAAATTTTAAAGAAAGACTACTATAAATCAATAAGAAAATCCCCAACAATCTTTTTTTTTTTTCCCCCCACCCCCCCGAGATGGAGTCTCACGCTGTCACCCAGGCTGGAGTGCAGTGGCCGGATCTCAGCTCACTGCAAGCTCCGCCTCCCGGGTTTACACCATTCTCCTGCCTCAGCCTCCCGAGTAACTGGGACTACAGGTGCCTGCCACCACTCCCGGCTAGTTTTTTTTGTATTTTTTAGTAGAGACAGGGTTTCACCGTGTTAGCCAGGATGGTCTCGATCTCCTGACCTTGTGATCCGCCCGTCTCGGCCTCCCAAAGTGCTGGGATTACAGGCTTGAGCCACCGCGCCCGGCCTTTTTTTTTTTTTTTTTTTTGAGACGGAGTCTCACTCTGTTGCCCAGGATGGAGTGCAGTGGCGTGATCTCGGCTCACTGCAGCCTCCATCTCCTGGGTTCAAGCGATTCTCCTGTCTCCCCAGTAGCTAGGACCACAGGCATGTGCCACCACACACGGCTAATTTTTTGTGTTTTTAGTAGAGATGAAGTTTCACCATGTTAGCCAGGATGGTCTTGATCTCCTGACCTCATGATCTGCCCGCCTCGACCTCCCAAAGTGCTGGGATTACAGTTGTGAGCCACCGCGCCCGACCAACAATCTTATTTTAAAAATGAGCAAACAACATGGACAGTTCAAGGAAAAGAAAATAAAATGCTTGACACTCAAAGATAAAACAACTGCAAGTTAACTATGCTGAGATACCATCTTCCTCCAAAAAGATTGCTTAAGATCAAAAAGTTCGATCACAGGCTGTATTGGAGAGAGGGTAGAGAAACAGTCATTAATTGTTTGTATATTGCTGATGAGAGTGTTTTGAAGTATGAGAAAAAAGAGTATAGAGTATATATTACTACAACCTCTAGGAAGGGCAATTTGCAATAGTGATCAAAATTAAAAAGTCCCATAGCCTTTGAATCAACAATTCCATCCTAAGTGTGTTAACCTATAGATGTGCTCACATTTGTGAAATGCCATATGTAAAAGGATAATCACTGCAACACTGTTTCTAATAGTACAAGGCTGAAAACAATCTCAGTGTTCATCAATAGAAGGCTGTTTCAATAAAGTTCAGCATGAGCATAATAGAGTAGCATGCAGTCTTCAGAAAAGAATGAAGCACTTCTACATGAGTTGACTTCAAAAGCTCTTCAAGTTATATTATGATAATGGGGGAGGGGAGGAGAAGCAAAGTGCATAATATGTAAAATGTTATCTGTAAGCAGGAAAAAAACCCTCACCGATTCAATTTCTAGGCCTTTATCTTACAAATACATTAGCAGCATGAAAGGTAGTCATTTTTAAAAATGTGACCAGATTGACAGCACATAGGTTTAGAAACAAAGAGGTATACAAATTATATTATTCTGGTTTTATTTCTCTACCAAATATATAGTTTATATGCCAAATTATTATAAAACCATAGGTTTACAATTCCAAGAAGGTGGCTAGAATGCTTGAGAAACAGAGTATTTCCTATATTTATGGCAAGGATTCTATGTAATTCTTGTCTTTATAAGTCCATCCTATTGCTAAATTTAGTGAGCATATTGATAACACTGTCTCCCTTCTTCCTTAGCCTCCAAACTGAAGAGTCCTAATCTATAAAATAGGGATGATCGCAAAATAATAATACCATCAATCCCAACTACATCATATTATAAACTATAGAATATTTTACAAATTATACAAAAGTGAGTCTTTTATTATAGATTCTAGTCTTATTTTAGGTATAAGGTCTAACAGATTTGGCTGTTTAATTTCTCAGAAGTAGCACAGGAAGAGAGGGTAAAGTGGGGTTTCTAGACTGTGGCTGGTACCCTAACACTAGTCAATGATATCTGAGAACCAAATTGCCTTTAAGTTTTCTGCTTATTTCTTGAATAACATTGAAAAAGCAACTAGGGCTCATAATAATGAATAGCAATAGCAGCAGCAGCAGCTAGCACAAAGTATTTATGAGCTGAGCACTGTTTTAAATTATATTACCTGTAAACAAAGACCATGTGTCTGATACTAAAGTTTAGAAAGAGTATTTGGTGTTCTACAATATTCATGAAAAAGTCGAGTCTTAGATTAATCCTTACCTTAATCTATGAAGCAGGTACTATTATCATCTCCATTTAGCATAACTAACTGATGAAAGTCCTGAGCTTTTTTTTTTTAACTTTTTAAAAATTTTTTAAAATTATACTTTAAGTTCTAGGGTACATGTGCACAAAGTGCAGGTTTGTTACATATGTATACATGTGCCATGTTGGCGTGATGCACCCATTAACTTGTCATTTACATTAGGCATATCTTCTAATGCTATCCCTCCCCCCTCCCCCTATCCCACGACAGGCCCCGGTATGTGATGTTCCCCACCCTGTGTCCAAGGAAAGCCCTGAGATTTGAACCCAAATATTCTGCTTAGTCAGTATTACTAAGTGGTGGAGATGGGGGCTGAATCCATGACATCTGGTTCTAGAGTTGGTATCTTTCATTATTACTCTTTTGAGCCTCTTTAAGACTTCTTGATACCCTGGAGATTCTTATAGATACCGCTGTTATTATACAGTAGTATTCTTGGTTTATAAAAAGTTTCCATTTTCTAGAAAACTCACTTTTGAAACACTTCTTGGTCACATGTTAAATTGATTACAACTCTTTTCTAGTAGATGCTGATCAAAAAAGGCACTGCAGGTGTTCGATGGGGTCATCAAAAGCCAAACTAAATACATTTCATAACTTCCTATTTAGGTTAATTCAATTATTCCTTCATCTGTAGCTGTAAGAAATTTAACTACAGACTTTGAACAAATTTTGGCCAATCCAGATTCTAGGAGGCAGCGCTGCCACCAACAAATGGCCTTGTTGAAAAGCAGATGTAAATACTAATCACAGCACTAACCTCACAGGCTCTATGTGAAGGTGTGGCTGGAAAACTAACATGAGAACTAAGAGACTTTTCCCCTCAACAACCTAATAACCATCTCTGAAAGAGACAACAACAGTTTCCACCATCACAATATTACTTCTGATATGTTGCCTCAGTGTATAATGCAAAACACTAATTTTCAGAGTGAAAATTCTTAGTGAATGTTGACAGTAGTACCACAGAAAGACTATGTATTTATTGTATCGTTGTACGAATCAATGTTTGTGTACTGAAAAGAACTGTTCCAGTCAGATGTTTCAAATTTGTGAGATACATTTATGCATCTATACCAATATCCTTAAGTGAAATAACGAATGACAAGTGCAAAATGAAAGCATTGTTGGCTTACAGTATCTACCCACCTGCAAAATTAGTTGAGAAGTAAAAATACACAAATAATTTGAATCATTTTGTTTTCCTCACTACACTATCACTGTTGTGATTATCACAACATTCACAGTAATTTTATTTTTTAAATTCAAAACCAGCATGTGTTTTTTGAAAAACATTTCAACAAGGTAAAGATATGTTATATAAAAAGTGAAAGTTCCCATCCCACTCTCCCTTCTCTGAGAGATTGCCTATAGCTGGGTGCTGGGCTTTTGACATTCAAAAATGTTAAATAGAAATTGAGAGATCTAGAAGTGTTAGAAAGAAATATGCCCACTATAGCAAAGTGTACTAATAATTGTTAATATTGTCATTAATACTAATAGGTAATTCAGAAATACTAAAAGTCCAGGTACTTTTTTTTTTTTTTTTTTTTTGCCTTCTATGAACTGTATTTTAGGAAAAAACTTACTTTAAGTTACTGCATTTGTAATACTTAGGCCATATTTGTGCCCTACACTTTGCGCAGGAGTTCCCTTTCTGGAAAGTGTTTAATTTAAAAGCATTATGGAAGCTAGCTATTTGAAAGAATTGTGTTATTCTTTTTGTAAAGTGAATGGTTTTCCTATAAAGCATTCCTTCTTAATTTATCTTCCCACATGTTGGGATGTGTTAAAAATGAAATACAACTATACAAAGTTTCCTGGTTTCCTGAACACAATCCCATAAGTGCTGTAACAATATGCAAGCCAAAATCTATTTCTTTATCTTTTAGTTTACACGGCTATCTTTAGAAATTCCAGATCTGGGCAAGAACCAGGACTCTGCACACAAACATCAGCAGAAATAACAAATCTATTCAAGCATGATGATTGGGGCTCACTTCTACTCAAAAAGAGAAAAGATCTATTATGACCCGCAAACAGAAACTGTAAATGTTAATTCAACACTTTCATACTGTTTTCACTTTTGGTAAAATTTCCACAGCAATATTGTAAGAGACTTTCAAAGATTGTTTTATCATCTGTAAACAAGGAACATGTAATATGTCCATAAATGTTAAAATCTCGAAAAAATATTTGGTGCTTTACAACCTTCATGACAAAGTGTCTTCATTTAAGTTTCTATGAATATACATAGTATACTGATAATAGACTCCATTAAAGAAATTACGAAACCGCGTCATTTTAGTGGGCAAAGCTGCAGAGAGAAGAATTCACATTTACATTTCTTGAACTAAGGCAATACTCTCACAGCATCTGATTTCAATTCAAATTTAAGGTTCGAGTTTTACCTAAGGTTACATTAGTAACTTTCAAATGGTTTCCTATTTGCAACCACTTAGAAAAAACACAAAATGTTACAATTAAGTACCTCTTTCTGAAGGCCAATTCAGAAAAGGGATGGCTTAATACGCAAGAGTATACCCTGTGCATAACGTCATATAGAGCTTGCAGGACACACTTATTCCAGGCAACATGAGCTCTTCCCTGAGTCAAATGTGTTTTTATTCTCTCTCTCTCTCTCTCTCTCTGTGTGTGTGTGTGTGTGTGTGTGTGTTAAGTAGGAGGCAAAGGGGGTGAAGGTGGCTAATCTGTTTTGACAAGACATCGAGGGGCCATATCCACAGGCTGTTTCACTCTCAGACTGAGGTCTGTTGGGTTTCTGACTTGTGGAGACTTGTCCAGACGACATTATTATTTACGTTTTGGAGACTTTCATTTACATGACCGGGGTCGCAGTCTCTCCCTGCTTAGCATCTTCTTGCCCAGGGACGACTCACGGTGCGCCGGTCTCCCACCCACCGGAGCAACCCCTTCCCCGAAGGGTGCGGGAGGGCCGGGACGCTGCTCCCCGGGTGCCCGCCCGCCCTACCTGGGAAGCGTTTTCGGATGCTGACCGGCAGCGACTGTGAGGAGGTGACGTGACCTCCGTGTTGCACAGGGCAGTTCGGCCGGGTGCTCACCCGCTCAGGTACCCAACCGCCCGCTCAGCCCCTAGCCCAGGTACCTCGTCGTGGTCGCGGCCTCCGCCGCACTGCTTGCAGCCCAGCAGCTCCGAGACCGCAAGCGGGGCCTTGTACGCCTCGTTCGCGACGGTGGCCAGGCGCATGTCGGCGCGGGGACGGCTGCGGACGCAAGGAGGCGGCGAGCGCTGGGAAGCCGGCCGCGGCTCTGGGCTGCAGCGCCTCAGTCAGCACGGACGGCGGGGGGCGGGGCGGCGCCGACAAACAAGCCGTGCGGCCCCGCCCCGCGCCCGTCACTTCACCACCCTGGCGGCCAGGCAAGCCAATGCGGGCCTATGACTCCGCAAAGCCCCGCCCCCCGGCGCGGAGGCGAGGAGCTGGCTGTCTGAGGCGACGAGGTGAAAATCACCTCGGGGGCCCAGGTCCCCCACCAACTGCTAATTCTCAGGTACGGAATGGGCTCTGGAAGGCAGCGAGGTGAGCGTGCACTGTCAGGAAGGTGCAGCACGAGTCTTCGGGCTTCAGGGACAGGGGAATCTGCCCGCTACACCCCCGCTCGGCCATTTACCTAGAGCCAAACAGCAGCCAACCTCGAGACTGACCCTGACAGCACCAGGAGTAATGAAGTTCTCTGTAAATTCGATAAACTATTGAAATTTCCCTTCTTCCTTTCCCATTATGCCCAAACGACGCTAAATGGGCGGCAGAATGCAGCAACATGTACGGGACCTTGGCTTATAATCAATGCAAAATTCATTTTGGTAAGCTACGTAAAAGCTATAAATATCACTCCCCTACAGAGATAATAAACCTTGGCAGCCTATCTTTGAATTGTCTTTTTCCTCTCAAGTATATTCGAAGGCTTTAAAATTTCTAGTATTCCTTCATAAGCGCCCTCCCTGGGTTATAAAGACAGAATTTCAATCTCTGAAATCGGATGAGGAACTTGGGAAAATACAGGTTACAAAGGAGAAAAACAACATTGTTGGGCCCAGAATCCAGATCCCCACAGTCCTATGTCAGTACTATTTCTTTACATAACTCTGTTCTCTCTCTTTAAAATAAATAAATTCCTAAATTAGATCTCTTTTTGCATGTTTATGCTGTTTTCAAAGCTTAAGTGCTCAGGTTAAAAAACAAAAAAAGTTGGAACATTCTGACAAGGAAACAAGTGGAATTCATAGCAGTAGTGATGGCCACAGAACAGGACTCATAAATGAAAATAAGTTTCAGTCTTAGAAGTGACGCTACAGTGTCTCAGTGAAGACTAAGTTACTCTTTTAGCTCTTCAACTATCATGTTTAAAGTGGCATGTCAAAATGGTTACTTTTTATTTATCTCCTAATAAGATAAATGATACATGTTCTCTATACTGCTTTTAAAATATAGCTAAAGCACCCAAAATATTTTTTACTGATCAAAAGAAGCAATGTTGAGTTAATGTCGATATAGAAGAAAAGGCTACAGAGGCTTCCAAACTCTCATCCACTGAGCACAGCCACAAAAATAAACAGTATGATCAAATGCCCACTCAGCTGTAAGCAAATACAAAAACAAAACAAACCCAGTACGTCATCCAATTTGCAGCAATATGACATACACTGCGAAATAAATGGGTTGTAAATGAATGACTTGGAAACAAACGCACTTGATGTATGGGATTGTGAGCTACAAAAGCTAGTTAGGTAGAAGTATGTGAAAAATGACAACTCTGGTTCTAGAAGAGTTGAGGTATGATTTTATTTCTGAAGGAATCATAGTTTTAGTTGTCTAGTAGGGCATAATCTTAGTTATGACATTTGTAAAATGAGGAATGCTTATCTTTCCATTTTCTAATGAGAGGCAAGGGAAAACCATGCATTCAGTTAAATCAAAAGTGGCTTAAAATAAGTAAATGCAAGTGAAAACTGCAAACTGCATACATACAGTAGTCTGATACTTAGTGCTTGATAAATATTTATTGAAGAAATATTTCAGATATACTGAAATTGTATAGGAAGCTCCAATTAGGATTCCTTTTTCCCCAAGATAGTTTCAAATTATTTTTTGAAACTAAAAAGAAAAGAAAAATAATTTTAATTTAATATTCTAATTTAGTGGTTTATGGAGAACCTTCAAGCCATTAAATGTCAGGATTCCTTTATGGTCTCTATAAAGACTGACCTAAATTCCTCAAAGAGTACTAATTTCTTGTTCTTTGCTGTAGAGCACTAGAGTGAATTAGTCACTCTATTCTCCAACATAAAAAGGTTGCCTCCAAATAAATTTACAGTAACCAAGAGTTCCAACAAATGCATTTTTAAAATTTTTTTTCGAGACAGAGTCTCGCTCTGTCAGCCAGGATGAGTGCAGTGGCATTATCCTGGTTCACGTTCCCTGCAGCCTTGACTTCCAGGGCTCAAGTGATCCTACCACCTTGCCTCCTGAGTAGCTGGCACTACAGACAGAGGCCACCACACCTGGCTACTTTTTAAATTTTTTGTAGAGATAGGGTCTCATTATGTTGTCCAGGCTGGTCTCAAATTCCTGGACTCAAGCAATTTTCCTGCCTTTGCCTCCCAAAGTGCTGGGATTACAGGTGTGAGCCACCATACCCAGTCCAACAAATATATTAATTAACCAGCAACTATCATTGTGCAGATTTAACTTTTGAAATGTTTTGTTTTAAACCACTCAATAAAAAGTATTTTCTAAGGATTTCGAAGGTAGGCCAGATGTCCTGAAGGTGCTTCTCCTCTCAACCTCTAGGGCTGAGCACATACAGGAATGCAATAAACATCTGCTGAAAAGATGAACATCCTGAACACAGAACAGTGATTACAAAGGGCTGTGTTTTTGATATTTACCACAGGTTGTCAGTATAGGCCAGAGCTACCTTACAAAGTCTGCTATTTAAACACTTCATTTTGATATTTCTTTTAGGAAGAATCCTGACATTTAATCCAAGAAGTAATAGTAATTCTGAAATATTTCCTTTCTTTTAAAAAGATTTTGGTCAACTTACTGCACTGTATCAAAGTGAGGTTCATGGCCTCTACATCTGTCCTTAGCAGTAATGCCCTCAACCTTATTTTTCTCAAGAGCAAGCTGATAATCTGTGTAAAAGCAGAGTAGTGTAAAATGACTTGATTTTAACAGAGAACTATGAAACATTAGGGAGTCTGCACTTGGAATGGTGATTCAAGATAGGCTTCCTGAAGGAAAAAGATACCTGAGCTACAGCTTAAGAGTATTAGTAGGGAGGCCTCAAAAAGAAAATTTGGGGGAGAGTTTGGGAGAATAGACACAAAGTTCTAAGTAAAAGATCTAGCATATGCAGAGGCCCAGAAAAAGGAGAGTGTGATCCATTAGGGAAGCAGAATACAGGAAGCTCAATGGGTCTGGAAAAGAGGGTAAGGAGAGTTAACAGAAGGAGTTTAGGTAAAAGATAAACAGTAGGCCGGGTGTGGTGGCCTACGCCTGTAATTCCAGCACTTTGGGAGGCCAAGGCGGGCCTCCCTTGATCACAAGGTCAGGAAATCGAAACCATCCTAGCCAACATGATGAAACCCCGTCTCTACTAAAAATACAAAAAAATTAGCTGGGCGTGGTGGCGCACGCCTGTAGTCCCAGCTACTCGGGAGGCTGGGGCAGGAGAATTGCTTGAACCTGGGAGGCAGAGGTTGTGATGAGCCGAGATTGCACCATTGCACTCCAGCCTGGCAACAGGAAAGGGAAAAAAAAAAAAAAAAGATAAACACTAACGAAAGATTGTTAAGCTTCATTAAAGAATACGGATTTCATTCTTAAGGGTACTGTGGAGTTACTAAAAGTTCTAAACTGTAGAGTGACATCAGATTTGCATGTCAGCTAAGGTTTAGAAAAATATATTGGAAGGGGCAAAACTGGGGGCAAGGAGATGAGTTAGTTAGAAAGGCTGCTGAGGCAATCTTGGCAAGGCAAGAGGGCAGTCTTCGGAACAATGGGAAGGGAGAGAAGTGTAGAAGATGACAGTGGATTTTGTCTCTCCAGTATGGTAGTAAGTTCCTTGAGGGAGGCAATCATGCCTCAAACTCTTGTTTTTGAAATTTAGGAGATAAATCTCAAATCATCTGCTTTCCCGATCAAGTGGCTTCCCTGAACTCATTAGGTCTTTAGAAACTATAATCAATTCATGACAAGGAATAGATATATTTTAGTAGAAAAAGCAGTAATTAGGCTAAAAGGCATAATCATACTTTTATGGACCACATGTTAAACCCTGTACTATAGATTTGCACATCTCCTCATTGGAATCAGAATTATACTTAATGCAGTAATTGGTTAGAAAATATTGAGTGATGGTTTTAGCCATTAAACCAAAGAACTCCTTTAAGAGTGGGAGTGGGAGTTGTTAGATTTATGTGGTTTAAGCATTCTTGAAAAATCCCCTATTGTCATTTAAAACGTTTCATTTAGAACAAATGCTGGTTTATAAGACTACTTCTGCTTACTAATTTTGTCTAGATTTTTCTCCTCCAGCTCATATCTTCCTGTTTTTATCTACATAGCTTGTCTGCTAAGCACTTTTTCCCTTTTCAACATCATGTTTTGGGTACATTAAGATCCTTTTAGCACTGAACTTTAAACTGATCCTCTTATTTGCTCTATACTTTTTTTTTTTCAGTTCTTCAATTTTTAGAATTATATCACTTTAAAGGAGCAAGAATGTTGACAAGTCTTTGGTATTTTCCTCTCATTTAGGGTTTCTTCTTTTAGAAATGCACAGTGTTGCAGCTTTCTACATAGCTATTTAGAAATATGAGGCATCACCAATATTTGTAAATAGTTATTATTCCAAGAAGTGTCAGTGCTTTTAAATTAAAAAGTTGCTTTTACCCCTAAAGAAACAATGTGTTAAATAATGATCAGGTGTTCTAGGCTGGTAATAATAAGACCACTAATTTGTTAACTCCTGTGTATCAGACACTTAACCCTTTACATGTATAAAGCAGATGTAATTATTTTTATTTTACAAATTTGTGACATAGAAACTAAAAGTATGGGCAACTTGACCAGTTACAAAACTTGTAAAATTCAGCCTGGAATTGGAACTCAGGTCTGTCAGAATCCAAAGCAGCAGTCACTATATGAGGTTGCTGCTTTCACTGAATCTATATTTAAAATTTTGATAACTGTGTATTCACCTAAGTTCTTGATTCTGGAGGCAAGAAAAGAGGGTAGGAGGAAAGAAAAATTTATCTCCCTTACTTTTACTCAGGGTGAGGTTTTTTTTTTTTCCCCCCCCCCAAGAAATCATAGAATGGGTGATATTGGGTTTTGAGAGCTTCTATCCTCCATATTTCTCTCTGTCACTCCTCTCTGTCTCTTTCTGGGCCTTTGGTGGCCTCGTGCTACCCAAAGCCTCTTCACTACATATCTCATCTGAATCTACCCAACCTCCTACATGTTCCTCACATGACCCCCATTTCTCAAAAAGTGGTAGGTTTTAGGAAGAAAGCACGCTTCTCAAACTAATCACACTAATTTTGTAAGTTATTGGTATCTCCCATTTATTTATTTAGTCTCAACAGGATGTAAGCTCCATAAAATCAGAATTTTTGTCTTTTTTGTTTACTTCTGTATTTCCAATGTCCTAGTGCCCTGCACACTAGGAGACCCTCAAATTTTTGAGGAGACCCTCAAAAATTATGTATCGAATGAATGAACTTTGAGGAGATGTTTCCATTGAAACAATTATTTAAGCTTAATTGAAAGCCTAATAATGAATTTCAAGTTCACTCTTCAGGTAAACATTTTTGAGGCTTAGGGGCCACAAAACCTGCCTGTTTATAGGCAGGCAGGCTGGCTCTGTGAGGGAATCAGCTTTTACTGGGTTCGGCTCTGCTAAGCACTGTCTTCAGAATCTCTCTACTTCTCCTTGGAACTCACAGATATCTCCTTGGAACTCCTTGGGATTACAGGTGTGAGCCACCGTGCCTGGCCCAAATATATGCATTTCTTAAATCATATGATATCCAAGCTCCTTTGATTTTTCTTTGATATTTCTGTGACTGCTCTCCTGCACTACCAGGTAAGCAGCTATACAGGGTCTGACAGAGGCATCTATGGATCACTTAAGTCAGGCATGTACTTACAAGTCAGACACTTCCTGTGTCTGACAAGATACCATTGTTTGACAAGATTATGGAACATTTTATAACCAAGTTTGGCTTTAAATAATCCTTAGGTCTATCCAAGGTGAAGTGATAGAAAATAAAGTGTCTGTTGAAATATAAAAATTAAGTGGGAGAATTCATGCAGACATATTACAATGTTTAGAAGCTACTTTTCAGCATCATCACTGAGTTAAGTAAGAAGGAATGGGTTTAATTTAGAATACTATGAGGTCTATGAAAAAGGTGAATGTGGGGGGAAATGGACAGTTAGGACTTTAAGCTATATGTTACTAGGTGCTACTGAAGGTTTTAAAGAAGGAGAAGGAAATATACAAACTCAAAAAAAGGCAACAAAAGATACTAAATATATGCAAGTAGAAAATATTTCTCAGACTGAATATACTCTGCATCGTATAATTTTTCTAACAGTTTCTGAGGGGCTGGATTTCATCTGTACCTAAACAATGTGAACACATGAAATGATCATAGTGCTTCTATTTGTGGGCACAGGCCAAGAACTGGTTTAGCATGTAACCTATAATTTTAAATACAAGGAATTAACCAGGCATAATACTAAAAATTATCCATTCAAAATAGATTAAAACCAAACCTAATATATTTAACTTATCCTGAACCCACAGACTTGATGGAACTGAACTAATCCCATTTAACCATAGGATTTTTACCTGTGGTCAAAATGTTTGGGCTAAATGCATATTAATGAGTCATTAGCTTAATCATGACTGAATTTTAAATGCTTTGTTTATACTAAAGATAATTTTTATTCAAAGAAACAAATGACAATATTCTAAAGTTTTAAAATCCAGTTGTTTTTTGTTTATAATAGCTATCCTGCCTTCCCTATCCATGCCTCCCTACCCTATGATTTTTACTACCAAATGGTGAATAGAATTCTGCAATGTGTGCTTTTCTTGCACAGTGTGAAGAACTCCTACTCAGTTCCTTTTTGATGATCTTTAGTTGTAGGTCCTATAATCCTTTAAACCACCTTCTTTTTCTGCCTCCTTCGGAGGTCTCTTGCTTTCCAAGAGGGTATCAAGTTGTAGATTCTTAACCTGAGCACAAGTACAAGGCCACATCTGGAGACTACTAGGATGTTATTATGTATTTTAAAAATAAAATGCTGTTCATTGAACTTTCCTGTCTGTTCTTCTGCTCTCCCAAATTCTCACTCTGTGGGCCATTTTCCCCTTTACCCAAAGGGCATAGATACATTTAGGGGACTATAGTTCATCAAATAAAAATGTTTATATTTGCTTATCCATTCTAGTTTTCTGTTTTGCTAAAACATACTCTCAAAAAATAAAAGATATAATACCACTTAAAAATGTATGCTTTTTACAGGAATTCAGATTTGAATGGAATTCAAGATCATTTTGCTTATAGTAATAGAGAATATGATCTTCTTAATTTTTGCGTTATTTTCTGGCAAATAACTCAGAAATACTAAAATAGTATTTTTTTCAGATGATACAAATTGGAGAACATAACATTCTTAATTTGTTATGAGTCTAATTTTTAAAATATATGTTTGTATAAGTTTACATTGGTAAAATAATACTATTACTTTACCAATTAACAGAAAACTTGATACTATGTAACCATTTAGCATTCATTCATTATTTGTAAATATTTACTAAATGTCAAATATATGCATTTCTTTTTTCTTTTTTTAAAAATTTTTGTTTTATTTATTATTTTTTTTTTGAGATGGAGTCTAGCTCTGTCGCCCAGGCTGGAGTGCAGTGGCACGATCTTGGTTCACTGCAAGCTCTGCCTCCTGGGTTCACACCATTCCTGCCTCAACCTCCCGAGCAGCTGGGACTACAGGAGCCTGCCACCACACCTCACTAATTTTTTGTACTTTTAGTAGAGATGGGGTTTCACCGTGTTAGCCAGGATGGTCTCAATCTCCTGACCTCGTGATCTGCCCGCCCTGGCATCCCAAAGTGCTGGGATTACAGGTGTGAGCGACCGTGCCCGGCCCAAATATATGCATTTCTTAAATCATATGAACAAGCAGAAATCTCTTAATTTGAGATTGGGATTTAAGGTTAGACTTAACCACTTACATAAATCATACAGATTAGCAGATAGCTTGGGATTCTGTTAGGAAGCATTAAATGGAGGGTCATCTAGTTTATTATCTTTGCAAAGAAAAAAAAAAGCCTAAAAACCTCTCTAGTTGTAATCCCTTTAAATTTAAAATGAAGGGCAACTGAACTTAATGATCTCTCAAACTTTATTTCAACTCTAAAGTTCTAATCTTTTAATATAATTCCTGGCTAGGCACAGTGGCTCAATGCCTGTAATCTCAGCACTTTGGGAGGCTGAGGTGGGAGGATCATTTGAGGCCAGGAGTTTGAGACTAGACTGGGCAACATAGCGAGAACCCTGTCTCTTTCTATAGAAAAAAATAATAAGAAGAAATAGCAAAAATATAATTCCTGATTTTATACAGTTACATGCTTTCAGCTAACTAGAACCTGGCCCCTTCCTGCTCTGGACTTTCTTGTATATTACCAGTTTTCAAATTATATTTCTTAAAATCCATTCCTTACACATACTTTAGAGATATTATAAAATATTAGATTTGAACTTTCTTTTTCAAAGTAACCTACAAATGTATGTCAACATTAAATTCATTGGAAGACTGCCACAACAATTTGTTGCCACTAATAATTCAGTTATTAAATAATTTTTCTCCCACCATCTGTGTGAGCACATTTGAACATTCTCATACATGTATAAATGTGTCAGTGATTAGGAGGGGTATAGTTTATGTGTTCCAGTCTTTTAAAATACTCATGCCTGTCTACATCAGCTCAAGTAAAACTACAGTAGTGAGTGAACTGCTACAGCAAGTGGATATTTGGCTTTAAAGATGCCAGGAGAAGCTCAGGCACATTTGCTTGGTACATGCTCCTGAAAGGGTGTAACTGTCAATTTTGTAAGGTCGAAGGAATAGCTTGCACATCCCATCATGATTCCTTAGTTTTAGTGGATATTGTACATTTTGGTGCTTATTGTTTTAACTTTTATATTTATAATAAAGAATGCAAGTAGTTGTTTGAAATCAACCATTCTTTTCACTTTTTTGTTCAAGCTTCTGGATCAGTTTAACTACAGAGTATCTTGAGAATGCAAGGTGAACTATTTAAAAAGTTTTCACTCAAAACCATTTATCTAAGTCTATAATTTCGGGGATGACTTCTATAGTTCATTACTAGAGAAGTTTCTCTGCACATACAGAGCACAATAAAAAATGAAAGTATAAAGATATTTTCAAAAACCCAGAAAAGCACTTACCTGTGTGAATCTAGATTTTCTTGATATTATGCATACAAGAAAATATATAAATACTGCAACCATCATTCATAACCCCTTAATTTCAAATTTTCTGAAAATATAAAATAGCCCCAGTGTTTTCACTAATTGATTTGATAATTAATTTTCTTATTTGAATTTAAATAATTTATTGATAAAACACTTTTACAGTTTTAGATACTATATACATCAGAATTCTGATAATATTGTTTTATTAAAGACTAAACTGACAAATTAAAACACATTTTTTACACACACACACACACACACACACACACCCACCCTCTCTCTCATGATCTGTATCCTGGAACTCACATTAGGTTTGGAGGATCCAAGCTAGTCTGTGGCTCTCTACATCACTCACCCAAGACTTGGGTCAGGCTTTAAGGTTCAGAGAATGCTCCAATCATTTCTACCGGTTCCAGCAGAGTGCTTGGGGGAATCTAGTTCAAAGTCTTATTCTCATCAATGCCAAACAGAGCCTTAAAGAGAAAAAGCTGTTGGAACTACAACAGTTCATGTTTGTCTACTGAATTACAGACCAAACTCACTTTCACAATATAACTTTCATTTAGCCTGTCCTGGGTCTGGTCTATAACCGAAAGCATTATCAATCTTTTCAGCCTTCTTCAAGAAAACATAAATAAAGTCACTCTTATCCTTTAGTGACATACATGCCAGTATGAGCAACAGTCTTTATCCTAAATCATAAAAATTTGACCTAATAACTATTTTCATATCACATTTCAATTGAAAAAAATTAAGTGAAATAGTTTGGATTTGTTCTTATTAACAAAGATATTATTGATATCCAGAAAATTTTTAGTATTTATAATAGGCAGGTTTTAAAATGCATTTGCTTTCTACAATTAGAATTGCTTTATGTCAATAAATTCAACTTTCAAGTATTCAATTAGATTTAAAAAATTAAACTACAGTAGTTTGTAGATCATAAATACACATTAAAATGTTACAATCTTCAAATATTGCACACTAAATTTATACATAAGTGGGTTTTTAAAAATCTAAACTTCAAAAGATGCCAGAAAAAAGTATGTGGATCAGGGGAAAGAGCAAAGCAGAGTCAAAAGCAGCAGGATGCAGTTCAAATAGGTCACACTCAACTTTTAACTTTCCCTAAGAACAAAAACACAAGCTTAGCAACAGCTTTTAGCCAATCACAAAGCAGACAAACAGGTAAGGACTCAACTGCTCCAGATACCAATGAGGCCTAAGCTTCTCTTTTTTTTTTTTTTTTTTTTTTTTAAATTATATAGTGTGACAAGAGAAAACAACAAATTATAAAACAGGATATATTGTCCTAGGTTAAAAGTAACTGATAAAATCTTCTCACCAACCCTTGGCAAACAGATTAGATTTTAGTATTGTAGTGATTATTTGTTTCATCTTTATTATGCCAAACACCGTATACATCAAGTTACCATTAAAATAATAGGGTATTTTTAGTAGGAAAAAAAAACACAACAGAATTTTGTGGGAAATAGTCTTTCTTGCTGTGGGTAGAAAATAAAGGTTGAAATATCTATTAAAAATTATTATTCTCTTTTTAAATTCTCTAGCATCCAATTTCCAAAAAACACAGGGGGAGAAACACTGATGATGAAATGCTACAGCCCAAATCCAAAAATATAAAATACTAGTAAAAACAACCATACCACAAATACAACTTTCAAAACAAACGCAGGATCAAGCAAACTGAACAAATTGACAGTGCAATTCTATACAATTTTTTCCTCTTTATTTCTATCACTCAATACATATCCTTCTTCTTGGAGAGAAGAAGGTTTTCAGAGGATTTAGAAGGGATTTTCAAGAGTTACAGATTTCATCACTGTTATATTTAGCACAGACCTCAGATTTGCTCAAACTGACAAAGCATTACCTGCAATATAGACACAAAAACGTTGTGAAACAATAGTTAACAGTTTTCTTCATTTTGCTTCAGTTTGCCAAATTTATATTCTAAAGCAGTTTCCAATATTTTCTGTGACTATCTTCATGAACAACATTTCTTTTCTCTTCAAATACTACTTAAACCATTTGATGGTTTTAGTTCCCTAAAAAAGGAATTATTTAAAGTAGAACAGTTTGCTTTGTCATTATCATTAATAACCTCCTTCAACCACCATTTTAGGAGACACTTTTATTTTATTTTTTAGAGATAGGGTTTTGCTCTGTTACCCAGGCAGTAATGGGGTGATCATGGCTCACAGCAGCCTCGAACTCTTAGGCTCAAGTGGTTCTCCCACCTCAGCCTCCTGAGTAGGTAGGACTACAGGCATGCCACCATGACTATCTTAATATTTTAACATTTTTGTACAGATGGGTCTTGTTATGTTGCCCAGGCTATACGGACTCAAGTGAACTCCTGCCTCAGCCTCCAAAAGTGTTGGGATTACAGGTGTGAGCCACTTTGCCCAGCCCACCATGTACTTTAAAGCAAAGGAGGTTTGCTAATAACATTGTAGGATGCTGTAAAAAAAGTGTATAGCTGTATATTTCCCCCAATATTTCATTGTTTTCCATACACCCCTAGAGTAAGGGAAAAGTTTAGAGACTAGCTCTAGGTTTTATTTATCAGTCATATCTTGCCTCGTCCTTCTCTTTTTTTTTTTTTTTTTGAGATGGTTTTTGCTCTGGCACCCAGACTGGAGTGCAATGGCACAATCTCAGTTCACTGCAATCTCCGCCTCCCGGATTCAAGCAATTCTCGTGCCTCAGCCTCCCAATTAGCTGGGATTACGGATGCCTGCCACCTAGCCTGGCTAAATTTTTTTTGTATTTTTAGTAGAGATGGGGGTTTTCACTATGTTGGCCAGGCTGGTCTCGAACTCCTGACCTCAAGTGATCCGCCCACCTTGGCCTCCTACTGGGATTATAGGCATGAGCCACCATACCCAGCCTCATCCTTCTCCTTTATCTTCAGTTGTCACAGATAACTAAGCTATGTTGAATCAGAAAAAAAGGTAGTTTCAATATATCATTTGGGGAAGAAACATCAATTCTATATCAATCTCGTGTTTTTTGGGGGACTTTTAAACCCTAATAATTCAGAACAGTATCCATCCAAATATTACTGAAAGTTTCATTAATACATGTATACTATACATAAAGGATTGGTTAAATTTATAAAAATTTATATATGTGGATATACTAGTCTTACTTATTCATCATTCAGTCAACCAGTGTTAATTAAGTCCCTACTATGTGCCAGGCATTTTTCTTCCCAGTAGATATTTTTTTGAGAACAACATCCATATCTTCTTCCTTTCTCCTTCTTTTAATTTCCTATAGTGATGCACCCACTTGAAGTTTTTTCACTCCTAAAGGAGCGCCTGGACTGAGGAATGCCTTAAGCTACAAATGCATGTAATGCTGAAAAGCTAATTGTTATTGTAGCAGTTAGGTAAATGAATGTCAATTGATGGAGAGTTTTTAATCTAGTAACTCAGATTTTTAATCTAAGATATGATTCCAGAAGCAGGGCAATGCTATACTTCATAGTTTTGGTTTGATATTAATAGAACATCTAAAACATGTACGCATCAGGCATTGTTCTAAAGCTTTTTTTTCTTTTCTTTTTTTTTTTTTTTTTTGAGATGGAGTCTCATTCTGTCACCTAGGCTGGAGTGCAGTGATGCGATTTCAGCTCACTGCAAGCTCCGCCTCCTGGGTTCATGCCATTCTCCTACCTCAGCCTCCTGAGTAGCTGGGACTACAGGCACCCACCACCACGCCCAGCTAATTTTTTGTACTTTGTGTTCGTAAAGATGGGGTTTCACCGTAGCAAGGATGGTCTCAATCTCCTGACCTCATGATCTGCCTGCCTCGGCCTCCCAAAGTGCTGGGATTACAGGCATGAGCCACCATGCCAGGCCATTCTAAAGCATTTTAACTCATTTAACTCTCAAAACACCTTAGGTACACGCTATCTTCATTTTAGAAATGGGAAACTCAGAGAGGTTAAGTTTTCAACCCAAGGCCACACAGCAAGGGGCCTGAGGAAAGGTTAAAACTCAAGCATATTCTTTCTACTATACCATAATGCTGCCTGATAATGTTTTAGTTTTGTTAATGTTAATATTCCAGTGATGGTGTGCCCATCAGAAAGAGGCCAAGGGATGCTAACTCCTACCATCTTCTCCTGTCTTCCCCTGCACTATGTTCCCTGCAATCTGCTCTGTATGACTGCTCACTCCACCCTCTGTGACCACCCAAATCAGTAGAACACTATGCCTCTCCAGTAAATCTGAACTGGTTCCCCATTGAGACAAAATAAAAATGTTTTATAACATCTCTTAATATATCTTCTCCCTAATTGCTGCCCTCCTCATACATGTTAATCCTATCCCAACTTTCTTGATTCCATTTACCTACTTACGGTTCCCCTTTGAAACTTATACATTTCTCCCTGACACTTGAAAACATTCTTCTCTCAGAGTTTCATTAGGGATACATTATCACAACTTCCTTCAAAAGTTTTCTAAAATTTCATCTTCTGAACAAAAGTTTGTAAATTTTATCATGCTAAATAAGGAAAATCTTCTACCACTTGACAGTCTACTATGTTAATAGTGACTGTTAACCTCCAAAATATGATCCACTATGTTTTTGATACTTTTATAAATAATGTTAGTGGATGTGCCTATGTTGTGTTCAGTTTTAAGGCACAACCACAGAGTATTTATAAGCCCCTTTTGGTCGATGTTAAGAGTACATTCTGTCCCAGGTGCAAGGATTTGGGGAAGTATGTTTGGGGACATATGTTTATCTTACTTTGAAATTGTAACTACTGGCACATCACATACAAATAGGTCCTTAAACTACATTTTGATTATGTTACAGGCTTGGCATATAGAACACTAAAGAGAAAGCAACAGGTTTGGATCTAACAAAATAAAATGAGTAAAATTACCATTCAGCATAAACAAAATGTAACATTTTATGTAAAAGGAAAAATATAAAAACATAAATGAAGACTTACATTGTCAAATAATCATTATTAAAGTCACTTTCATATATTTAAAGCATAAGAGAATATTGTAGATTGTTCTTAGTGGTTAATTATGTTACTGCCTACTCCAAGAATGAGTGATTTTTTTTTTTTGGAGGATGAAATTCAATGATCACACACACACACCCCCTTAAAATGTTTTCCCACACATTTGAAAATCAGTAATTTTTGTCAAAATAGATGTTGACTATTGATATAGCAACATTTCATTATATCTCAATTGACTTTTTAAAAAACAATCTCATGAATCTAGAACAAGTTAAAAAAAAGATGTAAAATAGATGTCACAAAGTTTACATACCACAGCATAGGTACTGTATTCAGTGGAAAACCTTTCGCCTGCCTCTCTTAGAGACAATTTACTTTTACTTGGTACAAAATTATAAGAAGGTTCTTTATCTAATTTCTAGGTCCACTTAATCACAAAGGAAGAACCAGAAAAATTCTATCAAGCAGAAACAAGAACTTGGATATCACAGTAGCAGGAAGCCATTTTCTATAAGGGTAATGGTCCTATAAGCCTTAAAAAGCCCTGAGAGCATCGCTGTCTCCCAGATGAGGTTAAAAACTGACCTCGATGATAGTGCTTCTTACTCATGTTGGACAAAATACCTAAAAATATTTTTATAGATACTTCTCAATTTACAATGGGATTATGACTCAATAAGTTGAAAATATCATAAGTAAAAAATGCATTTAATACACCTAATCTTCTACATTATAGTCTAGCCTAGACTACCATAAATGTGCTCAGAATGATGACATTAGCCTACTTTGTCAAAATGTGGGCAAAATTTGGGCAAAATCATCTGGCAATGTGGTAGAGTATTGGTTGTCTGCCTTTGTGATTATGTGGCTGAGAACTGTCACTCGCTGCCACTGCCCAGCATTGCATCGTACTACTTTCCATAGCATTTTTCTACTGAATGTGTGTTGCTTACCCACCGTAGTAAAGTCAAACAATTGTTAAGTGGAACTATCGCAAATTGGAGACCTGTGTGTAAGAAATATTGCTTAAAATGGCTGAACTGGCAAAGTAACAGAAATCCTCAGAAACCAAAACCCACCAACAGGAGGAGTCCAGGGAGACAGTCAGCACTGAGGCTGGCAACCGTGGATCCTTAGGGACCTAAAGCAGCAGCACAGAAAACAGAAGGCAAATCCCAGGACTTTGGAAATTAAGAGGTGGATCAGAGACCCCATCACAAAGCCAAACCCCAAGGGGCTAAATGCTCAATGAAAGCATAAAGAAGGAAAAACACCCCATTTACAAAAGACGACAAGATTTGCCTGTTTTAATGTTTATTCTTGGTGGAAGGGGTAAAATCTCCCCTGAATATTCATAAACACAAGGGGGATCACACATGAGGAGTTGGGGGATGAATTCCCTTATTACCTACCTGCTCTTAAAAGCAAGGCAAATATTTAGTATAAAGTGGGCTGGTTATGTCCCCCAGGTTCCAGTTAGAAATAAATATAGATTTTCTCTGAAGGAGATACAATTCCAATGAATATAAGCTTACAATAATAAAAAGTACTATGCAAAAAGATGCCATTAGTGAGGACTATAGGAAACAATAATCACCTAAGACTACAAAATCAGATGCAGTCTGACTGCCAGAAATCATCTGTAAAGACTTTGGCTACTAGATACAGAAGACCAGTTCAATATGTTTTTTAAAACTTTATAGGAAAGTATGGGTGAGAAACAGGAAGCTATCAAAAAATAACCAGACAGATTTGAAAATGAATGAAATAGTTTTTATAATAATTAAAACTTAAAATTCAACAGCATATTCAGTATAGCTGAAAAATTATTAGTAAACTAGAAAGTAAATCTGAAGAGTCCAGAATATAGCACATACAGCAAAGAAATGAAATTTATGAGAGAGAAAATAAAAGACATGGAAGATGAAATGAAGGTCTAATACATATCTAATTGGAAGGAGAATACAGAAAGAATAGGACAAAGGTAATATTCTAATACATTATGGTTAAGGATTATCCAGAACAGATTAAAGACACCAATACTCTTTTTTTTTTTCCCCCCCCCCAGGAAGCACAATGAATCTCACGCAGAATAACTTAGAAAAATTATACCTTGGCCTACAGTAAAACTGAACAATTTCAAGGAAAGAGATCTCAAAGTCCATGAAAGGGAAAAGTCAGATTATCTACAAAAGGAAAACTAAGCTGACAGCCTAATTTTAAAGAATGGAAGCCAGAGGATCAAAATGCTGAGAGAAAATGACCATTGTTGAATTGTATTTAACACATGAAACTATCTTTCATAAAGTGAATGAAACACATTTTAAGAGACAAAAACTAAGAATCTACTACCAACAGATCCTCAACTGAAGGAGTGTCAGTTTAGGAAGAAGCACAAAGATTTCAGAAGGAAGTGTGAAAAAGACCAAAGAACAGTCAACAAAGAAAAAGTTATTTGTACTTAAGATTTTCATTTTATGGGTAAAATTCTCACCTACCCAGAACAGTACATTCTGTATGAATTCTGAATAGCTTTGTGTGAACATATGCTTTAATTTCCCTTGGCTTGGAGTGGAATGGCTAAATCATATAATAGGTGTAGGTTTAACTTTTTTTTTTGAGACGGCGTCTCTCTCTGTCGCCAGGCTGGAGTGCAGTGGCACAATCGCGGCTCACTGCAACCTCCTCCGCCTCCCGGGTTTGGTTCAAGCGATTCTCCTGCCTCAACTTCCCGAGTAGCTAGGACTACAGGCATGCACCACCACATCCAGCTAATTTTTGTATTTTTAGTAGAGATGGGGTTTCACCGTGTTGGCCAGGATGATCTCGATCTCTTGACCTCATGATCTGCCCGCCTCAGCCTCCTAAAGTGCTGGGATTATAGGCGTGAGCCACTGCGCCCAGCCAGGTTTAACTTTTTAAGTAACTGCCAAACTGTTTTCCAAAGTAGTTGTACCATTTTATATTCTCACTCATCAGTGTATAAGATATCTTCTGCCAGGTATGGTGGCTCACACCTGTAATCTCAGCATTTCAGGAGCCCAAAGTGGGCAGATCACTTGAGGCCAGAAGGTCAAGACCAGCCTGGCCAACACAGTGAAACCCTGTCTCTACTAAAAATACAAAAGTTAGCTGGGCATGGTGGCACATACCTGTAATCCCAACTACTCAGGAGGCTGAAGCATGAGAATTGCTTGAATCCAGGAGGTGCAGGTTGCAGTGGGCTGAGATTGCACAACTGCACTCCAGTTTGGGTGACAGAGAAAGACTTTGTCTAAAAAACAATAAAAGACATCTTGGCCGGGTGCGGTGGCTCACGCCTGTAATCCCAGCACTTTAGGTGGCTGAGGTGGGCGGAATGCCCGAGGTCAGGAGTTCAAGACCAGTCTGGCCAACATGGTGAAACCCCGTCTCTACTAAAAGTACAAAAAAATTAGCCAGGCTTGGTGGCATGCGCCTGTAATTCCAGTTATTCAGGAGGCTGAGGCAGGAGAATTGCTTGAACCAGGGAGGTGGAGGCTTCAGTGAGCTGAGATTGCGCCATTGCACTCCAGCCTGGGTCACAGAGGGAGACTCTGTTTCGAAAAAAAAAGAGACATCTTTACCAATGCTCAGCATTGTCAATCTAAAACATTTTAGTCAATCTAATGGGTGTAGTGCAGTTGCTCTTAACAAGTGATTTTTTTCTCCCATGGGACATCTGATAATTTCTGTGTATACTTTCGATTTTCACACCTGGTGAGGAGCAGGTTGTTACTGGTATGTAGCAGGTAGAGACCAGGGAGGCTGCTAAATATCCTACAATGCACAGGACAGCTCCCCCTCCCACAACCAAGCATTATCTGGCCCAAGATGCCTGATGTAGCAATATCTCATTGTGATTTTAATTTGCATTTCCTTGATAACTTTTGATACTGAACATGTTTTAATGTGCTTATTGGTTATTTATATACATACAGATATTTTTGTGAAGTATCAGTTCAAACCTTTTGTCCATTTTTTATTGGGTTGGTTATTTTCTTGTGCTGTAAGTATTTATGTATTTTGAATACAAGTACTTTGATATATGTGTTACAAATTTTATTTCAGTCTGTGGCTTGCCTTTCATTTTCCTAATGGTGTCTTTTGAAGATCATATTTTAATTTTGATATGATCCAATTTGTCAATATTTTCTTTAATGTCTCATGCTTGTATTCTAGATAAGAAACCTTTGCCTACCCCCAGGTTATATACTTTTTTTCCCATCTGTTTTCTTCTGAAAGTTTTATAACTTTAGGTTTTAATTTAATAGGTCATATAAATGTTATGATATTTGAAAATAAAACTGCTGAAGTTTCTCTTCAGGGAATGGGATTATGGGTGAATGGCATTCACTTTTTAAATACATCTGTTGTATCTGACAATAATTATTAAACATTCTACAGTACAGATAACTTTTTGGAGTAAGGGAAGAATGGGAATGAGAAGTTTATATCTAATGGGGCTAATTTGTTGTTGTTGTTATCACAGGGACCAAATGTGACCTTAAAGTCTTCTGGTACATTTGCATGTATGTATGTTAAATTAAGTACTGTCTGATGAGTTTCTACTACATTAACTCCATGCAGCAAAAAAGTAAAGTGGTCTTTCTTCCAGAGACCAGTGCCTTTCTTCCAGGCAATACTGGGGGGTAAGATAGGGTTAAACAAGATGGTTCTACTTTTAGTACCCTTGGGTCATAAAAAAGCATCTCTTAAAAATAGTATTAGTTGATGCCACATGGAAGACTGGGCAACACAGACCATAGAAGCAAAGAGAATCTACTACTTAAAAATAATTGCCCCTATCTCAGAACTGGCACAGAACAAAGACTGGGTCATGAAAGCAGTGCACTGGAAAAAGAGACTATTTTAGAGAGCCTCCTAGTATCAGAAAAGAACAACCCCCCAAACTTTCCAATAAATCTGCAGCTGAAGAAATGAAAAAATGGTATAGGATTGCACAGTGGTGCATATGGTGACATGAGAGAGGGTATCTCTGAATTGGGTTTGAAGTTTACCTTTATGTATATTAACTGTCTCATAGAGATTTAGTCTAAATTGTTCACTTCATAAGTAAAAAATTCTTATAGCTTCATGCCTACTCTGAAACAGATTTAGTGTTTGAAGATGGTTTTAGGATACTTTTCTACCTCCTCTTCTTAAGGAAATTATTTACTGTGGAAGATCTGCAATAATGTAAGCAGTAAATGAAAGACTAAAAGAGGAGGAATGGTCCTAAATTTTACAAAGAATTTCAAAGACCTACAATTTCTAAGCATAATAGAGCTCTGTGTCCCAGAAAGACTCTTCCCAGCCACTGATGACTAAGGACACTATTAGGAACAATTGAACCATGGGTTAAAACACAGTAATTGAACCAAAAAGTTGGTCTCCAGACTAAATGCACTTGATTTATGGCAATTGTACTATTCAGAACAATTCTTAAGAGAAGCAGGAATGATTTTGCTTTATTAAATCTTTTTCTTGGCCGGGCACAGTGGCTCAAGCCTGTAATCCCAGCACTTTGGGAGGCCGAGTCGGGCGGATCATGAGGTCAGGAGATCGAGACCATCCTGGCTAACTTGGTGAAACCCCGTCTCTACTAAAAAATACAAAAAACTAGCCGGGCGAGGTGGCAGGCGCCTGTAGTCCCAGCTACTTGGGAGGCTGAGGCAGGAGAATGGCGTGAACCCGGGAGGCGGAGCTTGCAGTGAGCTGAGATCCGGCCACTGCACTCCAGCCTGGGCAACAGAGCGAGACTCTGTCTCAAAAAAAAAAAAAAAAAAAAAAATCTTTTTCTTGAGTGTAAATTATTGCTTAAGATGCTGTGAATACTGAATTTTAAATGTTGCCACTCACTTCCTACGACCTCTCCCTCCTCAATCCACTCCTTTCCTCCAATAACAAGCAGATTTGTCTATTCTGTTTCTCTTTTCTTTTCTTTAAGATGGGTTCTTGCTCTGCCACCTAGGCTGGCGTGCAGTGGCACAGTCATATCTCACTGCAGTTTTGAGCTTGGGGCTCAAGCGATCCTCCTGTCTTAGCCTCCCAAGTAGGGTTTTACAGGTGCATGCCACCACACTCAGCTATTTTTTTTTTTTTTTGTAGAGACAGAGTCTTGCTATGTTGCTCAAGCTGGTCTTTATCTCCTTGCCTCAAATGATCTTCCCACTTTGGCCTCCCAAAGTGCTGGGATTATAGGCATAAGCCATCACACCCAGCTGCTGTTTTTCCTAGTGAGGAAGGAAATGTTCAAGTTATTTTTCTACATAAGTTTGTATCTAATTACATTAAAATTGCTGAGCTCCTTCAAGCTCTTAGAACTCCTCACTAAGGTTCTTAGACATTATTAACATGACAGATAACATAAGGTCTGAGATATTACGATACCTAACCCTCAAAATGTTAAGTATCTCTGCACCCAATGTAAGTGGCAGGTAAAAATAAAACAGCCTTTTAACTTGGCCATAGCTTTTGGAGACACTTGGGTCTTAGACACATGTGTCTGTTTCCTCTGATTCTCTCCTCTCTAGTCCTGCATTAGTATAAGCAAGATCCCTAGCTCTGAACCCTCAGAATCAGCACTTTAGTACCTAACGAGAAAGCCATTGCTAGGACCCCCCCGATCTAAGAATCTGGTCTAAGGAGAGATATGACAGTCAAGAATAAAAAGAATGGTTCTGGAAAAGCAAGAATATCAAATAAATTTCTAAGGACTGTGAATGCCCACAAAAGCATGATCAAGGCTCTATGTCCAGAGCATTTATGTAAAGGTATAGATTGCTAGTAGTAAGTTTCTTCCTATGCATGCAGAGTATACCAAGGGGAAAAGACAGTAGAAGATTTCTCCAGTGTATCAATAGATGAGGCACCTGAACTTCTCATGTCTCAAAATATTCTATGCTCAGCTGCCTAAAGTTACTTTATCCATAAGTTTAAGGATGCAGTGAGAATAGGTGAAAAAGAGGAAGAATAAAAATAGCTGGGATGTGGCTTAGAGAAAAATATGTCACAAAGGAAAAAAATAAGTCTGGAATCTTCAAGATTCTAAGGTCTGGAAAGGAATCATAAAAATCTCACATTAAGAAATGATTATGGTTCTACCTAGGGACTATAGAATAAAATGTAAGATGTATGTAGGGTTTTATGGTCTACAAATTAATTTCCCATAGAATGACTTGTACAATTTCTTACAACAACCTTGTAAGATGTATCTCATTAGTCCTGTATTACCCATGAAGAAATGTCATACAACTGACAAGTGGCAGAGCTACAAGTCCAATGCAGGTCTGCTCTGACTTCAGGTCCAGTGCCCTTTGCTTTCCACCACTCAACAGTTTAAAATGCAGCTTCAGAGCTGCTCTTAGGGGGCTTACAATCCAGTTGATCATAAAATACTCAGAAACAATTAGAGAACACTTCTAGGCAACGTGTAATTTTGTATTAAATTATACACCACCAACTGCAAATATCCAGAAGTAGGGAGTCAGTAAAGGCTTAAAAGATGGGTCAAGGGGAATGACATAGAGGAGAGAATAAACTGGATGAACTCAAGAGACAGTTAAGAGATTTCCCTGGCTCTGGCAGGAGATGAGAGAGTTAGTAGTGGGAAACGGTGAGTTTTAGGTAGTCTATAAAATCAGTAGAAGTGATTAGATACTGCAAGGGGTAATAAAGGAGCCCTAAAAGATTTCTCAGCAGTGGTATAAAGGAGTGAAAGCAGTGACTGTGCATGAGGAGCTCAAGGCAAATTAAATATGTGCACTTCAGTGGAAGAGGTAGTGCTACCGTTCCACCTCCTCTCCAGCCTCACACCACCACCAAAAGTCCACCTCCTGGAATCACTCCTAGACTTGTGTATGTGCTCTTCCCTCTGAGTTCAAGTCTTTCCCCTCTAATCATGGCCCACCCCTCATCTTTGGCCTGAAGTTAGAAGTCACTGCCTTGAAGAATCCTTCCCTGACCCCTCCTGGTCTGAGTTAGATCTCCTCCTTTGAAAATTTCCTCTGTGGCAGCACTTATCTCTGAGCACTATAATTTCCAGTGAGCTAGCCAGTCTCCCTTATTAGGCTGAAAGCTCCCAGAGTAGGAAATGGCCCATCTTTTTCCAGCATTGAAATCCCTTGGTACATAATGGGTGATTTAGAGGAAGCAAAAAGAAGTATATAGTCAGGAAACAGATTTAGGGATTAACTTCCCCTAAGATTACAGGCTGAGTATCCCCTATACGAAATGCTTGGGACCAGAAGTATTTCAGGTTTTGAAATATTTGCATATATATAATGAAATTATGGATGGAACCCAAGTCCAAACATGAAATTCATTTATGTTTCATATACACCTTATACACATATCCTGAAGGTAATTTTTTTTTTTTTTTTTTTGAGACGCAGTCTTGCTCTGTCGCCCAGGCTGGAGTGCAGTGACCGGATCTCAGCTCACTGCAAGCTCCGCCTCCCGGGTTTACGCCATTCTCCTGCCTCAGCCTCCCGAGTAGCTGGGACTACAGGCACCCGCCACCTCACCCGGCTAGTTTTTTGTATTTTTTAGTAGAGACGGGGTTTCACCGGGTTAGCCAGGATGGTCTCGATCTCCTGACCTCGTGATCCGCCCGTCTCGGCCTCCCAGAGTGCTGGGATTACAGGCTTGAGCCACCGTGCCCGGCCTCCTGAAGGTAATTTTATATAATATTGTAAATAATTTTGTGCATAAATAAAAGTTTGTGTTAAGTACTTATGTGTGGAATTTCCCACGGATCACCTGAGGTCGGGAGTTGGAGACCAGCCTGACCAACATGGAAAAACCCCATCTCTACTAAAAATACAAAAAAATTAGCCAGATGTGGTGGTGCAGGCCTGTAATCCCAGCTACTCAGGAGGCTGAGGCAGGAAAATCACTAGAATCTGGAAGGCAGAGGTTGTGGTGAGCCGAGATCATGCCATTGCACCCCAGCCTGGGCAACAAGAGCGAAACTCTGCCTTAAAAAAAAAAAAAAAAAGTCTCAGAGTTCGGAGCATTTCAGATTAGGGGTGCTCACCCTGTATATGAAAAGGTAAGGCTGGGCGCAGTGGCTCACGCCTGTAATCCCAGCACTTTGGGAGGCCGAGGCGGGCAAATCACAAGGCCAGGAGTTCAAGACTAGCCTGACCAACATGGTGAAACCCTGTCTCTACTAAAAATACAACAAATTAGCCGGGTATGGTGGTGCACGCCTGTAATCCCAGCTACTGGGGAGGCTGAGGCAGGAGAATCGCTTGAACCCAGGAGGCGGAGGTTGCAGTGAGCCGAGATTGGGCCACTGCACTCCAGCCTGGGGGACAGAGCAAGACTTCATCTGGGGGGGCGGGGCGGGGGGTGGGGGGAAGAAAAGGTAAGAAGACAGATACATATATAACCATGCTAATATGGAAGAATATAAATTGGACGATGGCCTCTTGTCTCAGTGATGGAGATATTCCAAGCCTTCTTTTATTTTGTCTACCCAAGCCCCTTAATGAAGCGGAGGACTGGATCAGGGTCAGAGCTAAGATAGGAAGATATACCTTTTATAACCATCACTTGAGGACAATAGGCTATAGTTTTTTAAAAAACAATTTTTTCTTCTGCTAAAAGGGAACAAAGAATTCAACAACTGTCATTTGAGAGCACACTGCTTTGCAAGAACCCACACAGGTCTTTCATTGTACACAAAGATGAATCATAATTCCAGCCCTAAGGAACCTTATTATAATCCAATTTAAAAAAACCCATGAGGTAAAATTATGTTAAAGGTACAGGCAATGCTATGGATTCAGAGTAGGGGAAAAAGTCAAGGGATTATTAAAACTGTTGCAAGCAGGAACATGAGGTGATTGAGCTGTGATTTTGGAAGATGAAAAGAAACCTCTAGGATAGTCTGAGTTGTAGGGAGAAGCTAAAGACAGACTTAAAGCCAAAGGACAGTGTAGTGGTCTGGTTAAGAAGTCACAAGGATATAAACCAGTGATGCCGGTGGAAATGAAATGAAGTAAATTTAAGTAAATGTAAGAAGGCAGACTGTTAAAAACTGATTATTAATTAGAAGAAAAAAATTTATTTCCCAAGAAGCCTCTTGCTTCTAACTTTATACCCAAACAAATATAAGCAAAGGTGGCATTGTCAGAGGTGGTTTTGATGGAGATGCTTATCAATAGGATGATAAGGTTATTTTTATTTAAAACCTGTTCACTTCTAGACAGGATGCCTCCAGTTGTTTTTATTCCATAATGTCCCTCTGCAATTATCTTCAGCGCTTAAGGTAGCACAATTAGGTAGAAAGAATCTGAACTTTGTAAAACTGAGATCCAGATTGCAACCCCAGCACATTATTTTATCTCCTCATGCCTTAGATTTTCATTTGTAAAATGGGAGGGGCCATACTTCATAGGATAGTTCTAAGAACAAAATTTGATAATATGAAAACTGCTAGAAACAGGCAAGTTACTGTATGACAGTGCCAAAATGCTGGATTCCGGTTGCCATCTGGACAGGAGAAATATTTATAATAAATTAAGAACAAGCTTTTAGTTAACAGTGCCTCTCATAACTGATTCCAGCCATGTTTCTGTTAGTGATAAGATGACAATTAGATGGACTTAAGCATTTGTAAAGAAGCAGAGGCAAGGCTCAAAGCATCAGCATTAGAGCCTAACAACCTGGGATACAAGGATAAATTAAATCTCTCTTAGCCTCAATGTCCTCACCCATACAATGGGCATGACAACACAGCAGTCTCAGAGAGCCACAGGATTACATGAAACCATGCACAGCGAGTGGTTAATAGTAGGTGGTCAGTAAATATTAGTTGCGGGACCTACCTCGTAAGAGCTACAGTACATTGAACCAACTGTCCTGTCTTACTTGGAATATAAATTAATTATTTAGCACAGCATTTTTGAAACACCCCTGATTTTACTCCTCCTCTTTGTGTTTTGGACTTGAATAATATGTATTTAAGATAAAAATTATTAGGTATTTATGTATTTTTAAAAATTTGGCATTTGTAATGGTATAATTACTTCTCTCAATTACAACATTTACTAAGTATCTATAAATAATTTAGTATTTACTAAATTATTTAAGTAATTATACCATTACAAATACCAAAATTTTACTAACTAGTAAAACAACATTTACTAAGTATCTGTAAATAATTTAGTATTAAGTACAGTCTACCCTCACTGATTTTATATATTATAGAATCTGCATTTTAAATACAATATTGAATATTATCTCTTATTTATCAATTCTGAGTATCTTTCATTATTGATACATTTTCAAGAAAATTTACTGATCAACATCGTAGAAACGTGTAGTTGTCCTTAGCATCTATTCTCTCCTTCTTCCATGGTTAATAAAAGCTCAAATCTTTAGCTGGGCACATTACCACTCAGAATGAAGACCATATTATCCAGCTTTCCTTGAAGCTGGGTGTGAGTTACTAAGTTACTAAGCTCTGACCAGTGAGATATAAAAGGGAATGGGAGTGTGCACAGTGAATGTCACTAAAGTGAGAAAGCATATGCTTATTCTCCCAGTAAATTCTTCCTCTGTCTGAAATGGGGATGTGATGGCCAGAGCTGGAGCTGTCTTAGAGACAGAAGCCACATCTTGATGCTGTTGGAACAACAGAGAAGGGATTTGAGTTCCTGATGATTATGGAGCTGCTAAACCAGTCCTGTATGGCCTTTATTTACAAGGAAGAAAAATAAACTTTCCTATTTAAGAACTTTTATATCAGGGTTTCTGTCACTGGGAGCCTAATCTCATCCTAAATAATACAGAGAAAATGAAATCTGAATTTCAATTTCACTTATTTTCTTAATAGGTTTTTTCCTCAACTTACGGTGAGAAAGGGGGCAAGAGGATTCATTCAGCTGCCCCACCACTGCTAGAGTTCACATCATATTCCTAACCTGTCTTTTACCCCCACCCATTCTAGGGTCCATTTTGCTCTTCATCCTCAAGTTCAATTCCAAAAAAGAACTGACCCCAAAACAGCATTCATTTGTTCATTTCTCACTCAACAAATGCCTGCTGAGCATCTAGTGTGTGTTAGATGCTGAATAAAACAGACCCCTAACTTCAGAGAGCTAAGTCAGGCATTTTAAGAAATGTACATTAAATTTTCCTTTGTTAATTTGTACACTACACCTGTGTGGTACCAAATTCTCTTACAGGATTGAAGTAAAAGACTGAGTATAAAAGGTTGGGGGAAAGCTGACATATGGAGTGGTAGGAAGAACCTTAGTACTGGAAATTTAGGAAATAAGGTGTTGAGGACTCTCGGGGACAAAGGCAAAGATGTGACTACTCAGCAGAGAAAAAAAAAAAAAGGGAAAAGGAAAAGAACACATTCATTGACTCTTACTGGGCTTCATATAGCCTTAGAGCTTGTCATTTTTTTTGAGAAGGGGTCTCACTCTGTTGCCCAGGCTCAATCATAGTGCACTGCTGCCTCAAATTCCTGGGCTCAAGTGATCCTCCCACCTTGGCCTCCCCAGTAGCTGGGACTACAGGTGCATGCCACCACACCCAGCTAATTTATTTTTATTTTTATTTTTGTAGAGATGGAGTCTTGCTATGTTACTTAGGCTGGTCTCAAACTCCGGGCCTCAAGTGATCCTCCTGCCTCAGCCTCCTGAAGTGCTGGGATTACAGGCGTGAACCACTGCACCTGGCCCTCTGTAACGTATTAATAATTAATAGGGACAAGCTTATTACTAAACTTCTGTAACTTCTAGAGCATAGTGATTGCCCTCCTTATTGTATCTGCCCTTTGCATTGTTAAAATCAAAGACTTTCAGAAACCCTCAAGACTCCCCACCATTCTTTTCCAATTCTAGGCCCCATTCAGAATTTCCACCCTCTTCCAGCCTCTTATTAGGATCTTTTCCTACCAATGTACACTTAGGGAAGAGAGGAGTCATTAGTATGGGGAGGGAGGGAGTGTTGTTGGAATTCTCAGTTAAAATTTAGTTTTTTTCATAGAAACATTGCTAAAGTAGAATCTAAATGTCATTTCTGCTTCCAGCTTTATAGTTCAGCAAACCTATGCAGTTAAAATCAGCATTTGTGGGTTGGCTTTAGGATTTGTCTGAGTGAGAAAGTAAGTTCAGAGTTTCAAATAATTAATATGAATTTTAACTTTAGACTGTAGTCCTTTTGTGAGGAATAGAAAGCTTAACCATCATTCTTTGCCTAATAGAAAGATGGCATGGCACAACTATTATTACACACTTGGCTCCAGGAGAATGAAAAAGAAATGAACCAGTTTCTGATGCTGGGATCTAGTGCTTTTTGTTTTTATCTGAGGTTTGAGGGAAAGTGTATTTATCAAATACTACTAAACCAGATTAACTGTGACAGGTAGTTCTTAATACACTATAATATGATATGATAAAATTTTTTTTCTTAGGTTGTGGTTTTTAACACTTCACAAGCAGTTTCTTTTCCTGTTAACTTTCAGACAACTCTGCTTAAGCCTCAGTTAAATACCTGGAGGAAGTGCTACCGCAATTTTAGCTTTCTTGTTTCCAGTTGAGCTATTATTCTCACCTGTTCCCCATTAGTAAAGTATCATATGTTCACTTACAGCTCTCTTTCTAGTCTAATAAAAAATGCTCTTAAAATAATTACAATAAAATAATAAAAGTCATAAATCTGAGAGAGAAAAATAGGCATACTGCCCCATCAGTACTAACAAAAAGGTTTACAGATGTTTAAAAACTTTCTTTGGCTTTGGTTCAGCACCTCAGTTAGGAAACTTACTGATCAAGGTCCCTTGTCTTTTTCTACAGGGCCTGTGCCAATAATGTGCTGCCAAAATATAGCTGTTATATTCCTGATACAGCGTAAAAAGGCATGAAAACATTCTAAGTAGTAAAGACAATCTTTCCCTCCCCAATGGGCCATAAGTCCAGAAAAACAAGTTACCTCACTTATGAACCATGCTATTTAAGACTCTGTGATGCAACAATATTGCACTACTATTTTCTATTAAAATGTACTTTTCAAATCAAAATCTTAGCTAAAATGTCCATCAAGGTTATAAAAATCTTGTTTTTTCTCTTATCCTTTTACATTGGAATTTAGGGCACAGAAAAGAAGTATGTTTTTATTTCACCTAGGAAACATTACCAGGCCATAGAAACCATAATACTCCACTAATTAGTATCTTTGTATAGCAATAATTAAAGCAACCTTAATTCACGGGGATGATTCTGAAATATACCAAGATGTTAAAATTTCCTCCATTAAACAATGCAATTATTAATATATTCTGTATCTAGTCCAATGTGATGTAATAATTACAGAATTTCAGAGCTAAAACAATTATAAGTTGGGTGAAGCTAGAATAGATTTGGAGCATCTAAGTATTGATACTTTCATTCTATAGATGAAGAAATTGAGAACCAGAAGCAAAATATATGGTTTTAATGTTGAGATATTTATCATATTATAGTTTTTAGAAACTTGGACAATCATCAATAAAATCAGGGCTGGCCTTATTTGCTAGAGTATATGGCTGCTTGCTTGGTATAATTTCAGAAGCGCTATTATAAAAAAAAAAAGGCATAGAAACTTGTCACCCAAATTCTTCCTGAGATAAAAATAGTAAAATGATACCTAGTCATCTTCCATTTACATATTTAGTTGATGTTCAATGATGCCTATAATTCTATAAGCTGACATATTCCATTATCTTTTGTTAAAATGCAAGTACCCTGAAAAAGAGAAAATCATTAAGCAATATAATAGATTCAAACCTTAGGTAGGCATTTAAGGTCAAAATCATGTCTATATGAGTATTCTTGAAAATCTCTTCTGGATGGCTCCATGCTAGAACTGACAGTCCACTTCTTAAGTAAGGCCAAAGTAGACATTTTGTCCTGCAGCATTAGAATAGATGACTTTATTTTTTAGCACTAGTTGGAGTCACTGGTATTTAGGGGCTTTGTATAAAAAAGCACAAGTCAGCTGGGCATGGTGGCTCATGCCTATAACCCCAGCACTTTGAGAGGCTGAGGCAGGCAGATCACTTGAGGTCAGGAGTTCAAGACCAGCTTGGCCAAAATAGTGAAACCTTGTCTCTACTAAAAATACAAAATTAGCCAGGTGTGGTGGCACACACCTATAGTCCCAGATACTTGGGTGGCTGAGGCAGGAGCCAAAAATTATGCTAGTTTGTCACATATATGGTTAACAGTTCATTTGTTTTTAAGTTAAAATCAAGGAAGCGACACCAAGAATTCCTGTTTTAATTTAATCATTGTAGTGAAACACCTGATGTAATTTGCTGGCGTTACCCCAAGAGTCCTTGGACAAGTATGTACACAAAGAATGAGAATGGCACAACTAAAACGATACATTCATAGTAACTTTCCCATATTTAACAACTAAATTGACAGAGAAATCAAAAGTCCAAACAATAAATGAAACCTTTTAATCCTTCCTCAACCCCAGTAATTATTACTCCCCCTAAAAAATCCTCAGTCCTAATATTTTTCTGCCTAATTTATTCAAAAACGTGTATTTAAATATAAGAAAAAGGAATATCATATAAAGGAGAAGAGACTTGCCAAACTAGATTTTTTCTCTTGTGAAAGAAGGGAGAGTTGGGGGTTGTGGTGGGGGTCATTGTTGCTTAACATTTATTAGTGCTGTAGTTGAAGACTAGCAATTCAAATAATAATCTCTAATCTCATTATTGAAGTTTTCATGCTAAAGATAATACTGTACTTGGTATCAGTAGACCATCTCTTTCCAGGTAGTTGTTTTCCCAGTCGTGGTTCCTAAGTGAGCTCAGCCATCGACATTCTCTCTCTGTCCTTCATTTGTCTGATGGTACATACACATTTGTGAAATCCCAGCCACAGCTGTGTTGCAGTCTGTGGCCAGGAAATAATCCCCCTCAACTGTGCTTTCTCCTCTCTCCCATCCTGCTTCCTTTTCAGAGTTGAAGCCACAGTAATTCACTTGACTAACTTATTTTCTATATGAACAAGACTCTAGTTAGGAAAATAGAAAAATCAACAAGGTAAAAAACTGAATTGGTAGCTAAAAGAACTCTTACTAGAAAATTTGTAGTTTATGAAAATACTGGTTCTCATTTCTAGTAACTCATTTTGCTATTTGGGTTAGCAAGTTTAGAATCTACAAATGTAACTCATTTTTATATATTTTGGTGACTTAGGGATTTTAATCCCAGTGATGGAACTATGACCTCTCCACTTGAGATGTTTTAGCAGTGCTTCTCAAGATAAAGATAGCCAGTGCTTGCTGGCAGTACTCAGTAAGAAAAGATACCAGACAGGTCTGTGATTTGCAGATTTGATGTTCTTGCTTCCAAATTGTCTTAAATTGGACCTCATCTTGAACTGAAAATCGTGAAATACAATGATGACACTTGGACATAAATAGTTACTATTTGTAAAAGTAAAGGGAAATTACAGAAAATTCTCAGGTAATCATGTTTGAGAATGTAAGATGGTATGGTTAATAAGCTATTATGACTTAAGTGTTTTATGCAGCATATACAATTTATATTCCAGACAAATTTGTGAAGTAGGCAAAATTTGTCTTTGGTCATGGTCTTCCCTGCCCTCTGTAGTATCCATTCCTTGCCCTCAGGCACAGAGCCTCTTCTTTCTTCTGTCTTCTTTCTTCTTCTTCTTCTTCTTCTTTCTTCTCCTCCTTCCTTCTCCTTCTCCTCCCTCCTTCTTCTTCTTCCTCTGTCTTCTTCTTTTTCTTCTTATATTCTTTCTCTTCTTCTTCTCCTTCTCATCCTCTTCCTCCTCCTCCTCCTTCTTTCTTCTTCTTCCTCCTCCTCCTTATTCTTATCCACTTCTTTTCTTCTTCTCTTCTTTTATTCTCTTCTTCTTGTCCTCCTCCTCCTTCCTTCTTCCTTCTTTTCCTCTTCATTCTTCTCCTCCCTCCTCTTGCTCTTCTTCTTCCTTTCTTTCTGCCCCAGTTGGCCATCAAAATCTGTTCTTAGGGAAGTAGCTGATCCCTACAATGGAGTTACCTCGTTCATACACTTATGCAAATTTAACTATTCTTGCTTATCAAAACTTTCTTAATATAGGGCAGAAAATATTTTAAATATAAATTGCATAGGCAATTCTGTCCCACATCCCACTTAGAGAGCATATGACCCTAAGTGAGTGTGAAATGAGAAACAGAAATGTGTTGTATTCCCTTTGGCCTTGAATTCTTGCTTGCTCCTCTTAGAGTCAACATCTCATTGTGCTGTGGGTAATTCAGGTGCTAAAGACTTGTGTTTGTTGTTGTTGTTGTTTTTGTTTGTGTTTTGGTTTTTGGGTTTTTTTGAGACGAGTCTTGCTTTGTCTCGCCCAGGCTGGAGTGCAGTGGCACGATCTCAGCTCAGCTCACTGCAGCCTCCGACAACTGGGTTCATAAACTACAAATTTTCTAGTAAGAGTTCTTTTAGCTACCAATTCAGTTTTTTACCTTGTTGATTTTTCTATTTTCCTAACTAGAGTCTTGTTCATATAGAAAATAAGTTAGTCAAGTGAATTACTGTGGCTTCAACTCTGAAAAGGAAGCAGGATGGGAGAGAGGAGAAAGCACAGTTGAGGGGGATTATTTCCTGGCCACAGACTGCAACACAGCTGTGGCTGGGATTTCACAAATGTGTATGTACCATCAGACAAATGAAGGACAGAGAGAGAATGTCGATGGCTGAGCTCACTTAGGAACCACGACTGGGAAAACAACTACCTGGAAAGAGATGGTCTACTGATACCAAGTACAGTATTATCTTTAGCATGAAAACTTCAATAATGAGATTAGAGATTATTATTTGAATTGCTAGTCTTCAACTACAGCACTAATAAATGTTAAGCAACAATGACCCCCACCACAACCCCCAACTCTCCCTTCTTTCACAAGAGAAAAAATCTAGTTTGGCAAGTCTCTTCTCCTTTATATGACATTCCTTTTTCTTATATTTAAATACACGTTTTTGAATAAATTAGGCAGAAAAATATTAGGACTGAGGATTTTTTAGGGGGAGTAATAATAAATTACTGGGGTTGAGGAAGGATTAAAAGGTTTCATTTATTGTTTGGACTTTTGATTTCTCTGTCAATTTAGTTGTTAAATATGGGAAAGTTACTATGAATGTATCGTTTTAGTTGTGCCATTCTCATTCTTTGTGTACATACTTGTCCAAGGACTCTTGGGGTAACGCCAGCAAATTACATCAGGTGTTTCACTACAATGATTAAATTAAAACAGGAATTCTTGGTGTCGCTTCCTTGATTTTAACTTAAAAACAAATGAACTGTTAACCATATATGTGACAAACTAGCATAATTTTTATTTTTTAGATGGAGTCTCCCTCTGTCGCCCATGCTGGAGTGCAGTGGTGCAATCTCGGCTCACTGCAAGCTCCGCCTCCCGGGTTCAAGTGATTCTCCTGCCTCAGTCTCCTGAGCAGCTAGGACTACAGGCGCCTGTGACCACGTCCGGCTAATTTTTTGTATTTTTAATAGAGACGGTTTCACCGTGTTAGCCAGGATGGTCTTGATCTCCTGACCTCGTGATCTGCCTGCCTTAGCCTCCCAAAGTGCTGGGATTACAGGTGTGAGCCACCGCACTCAGCCGAAACTAGCATAAATTTTAAAAATAATATATCCTCAATTTACAGAGTGTGCATCATTTCAAATTGCAGGCTGGGCACGGTGGCTCCTGCCTATGCTCCCAGCACTTTGGGAAGCTGAGGAAGGAGATTAGCGCGAGCCCAGGAGTTTGAGATCAGCCTGGGCAACATAGTGGGACACTGTTTCTATTAAAAAAAAAAAAAAAAAACTAGCCAGGCATGGTGGCATGCACCTATAGTCCCAGCTACTTGGGAGGCTTAGGCAGGAGGATTGTTTGAGCACAGAAGGCTGCCGTGAGTTGTGATTGTACCAGTCTGGGTGGCAGAGTGAGACCCTGTCTCAAAAACTAAATAAATAATATTTTTTTAAAAAAATTGCAACATAAAAATAGCAGATGACCTTTTGCTATTTCTCATCTCCAACAACAACTCAGCAAATCTACCAAACCTACTTGTAAAAGTACTCACGCCACCAACAAGTAACTATTAAGCCAAAGGAGGG
This sequence comes from Chlorocebus sabaeus, assembly GCF_047675955.1. Taxonomy (NCBI): domain Eukaryota; kingdom Metazoa; phylum Chordata; class Mammalia; order Primates; family Cercopithecidae; genus Chlorocebus; species Chlorocebus sabaeus. Next base: position 33,283,858 of record NC_132916.1, read on the forward strand.
ATTTTGAGGACAATGAAAAAGTGGTAGAAGTTATTTACCATAATTGTTGTTTTACTACATTTTTTGAAAAAGCAGGAATTGTTACATTAATATCAAATAAAGTAGACTTCAGAGCAAAGAAAATTACCAGAGACAAGGAGGGACATTATATATCATGATAAAAAGTTAAACCCACCAAGAAGATATAGCAATCCCAAATGCACATCCACCAAACAGAGCTGTAAAATATATGAAGGAAAACCTGATAGTACTGAAAGAAGAAATAAACAAATTCATAATTATAGTAAGAGACTTCAACATTCCTCTCTCAACAATTGCTAGAACAACTAGACAGAAAATCAGCAAAGATGTAGAGGAACTCAACAATATTATAAACCATCAGGATGTAATCAACATTTATAAAATACTCCACCTAATAAGAAAATACATATCCTTTTAGCATGCTCAGGGAATATATACCAAAACAGAATACATTATGGCCATAAAATAAATCTGAATACATTTAAAAGAACAAAAATCATGCAAAGTATGTGTTCTCTGATCAAAACAAAATCACACTAAAAATAAATAATAGAAAGATAATAGGAAAATGGAAGCCTGGACACATTTGCAAACTAAACACCACACTCAGAAATGATTCATGAGTAAAAGAGGAGGTATCGGGGAGACTTAAAAAATACATTGAATAGGATGTAAATGAAAATACAACATATCAAAATTTGTGGAACACAGCTGAAGCAGTGCTGAGAGGGAAATTTATAACACTGCATGCATACATTAAAAAATAAAAAATTCAAATAAATGATCCAAAATTCTACTTCAAGAGCCTAGGGAAAGAAGAGCAGTATAAACTGAGAATCAAGCAGAGGGAAGAAAATAATAAAGAACAAACATCAATGAATTTGAAAACAGAAAAACAAAAGAGTAAAAGAAAATCAGTGAAACAAAGTGCTGGTTCTTTGAAAAGAAAAAAAATGGAAAAACCTCTATCAAGACTGACACGGAAAATAAGAGAAGACATAAATTACCAATATTTATTAGGAATGAAAGAGGATTATTGCAAAAAAAACCCCTGCAACGACCAAAAGATAATAATGGAATACTGTGAACATTCTATACTTACACATTTGACAAGTTAGACAAAATGGGTCAATTCCCACCATAACTCCATAACTCACCTACTATGAAATATATCACTTGAATAGTCCTATTACTATTAAGAAAACTCAATTTGTGATTTTTAAAAACTCCCCCAAAATAAATTTCCAAATCCAGTTTCTTTCACTGGATAACTCCACCAAACATCTAAAGAATTAACTCCAATTTTACATAGTATTTTCCAGAAAATAAGAAAGGAGGGAAAATTTTTCAATTATTTTTATGAAGCTAGTATTAGCCTAATACCAAAACCAGACAAAGACAGTACAAAAAAAGAAAAATACAGTCCTCATGATAATGGAGGCAAAAATCCTAAGCAAAATATTAGCAAACAGAATTCCACAATGTATAAAAAGCATTATATATCATGATTTAGGGGGATTTATTCCAGGAATGCATGGCTGGTTCAACATCTGAAAATCAATCAATGTAATCTACCATTTTAACAGGCTAAGGAAGAAAAACCATACGTTCATATTAATTAATGCAGAAAAACATATCAGTAAATTTAACACTGATTTATGATTTTTTAAAACTTTCAGAAAAAAAAGAACAGAGTAGGAGTTACCTCAGCTTAATGAAAAACTTCTACAAAAACCTACAGCTGTTTTTATACTTAATGGTGAAAGATGGAATGCTTTCCTCTTAAGATTGGGAAGAAGGAAAGAATATTTACTCTCATTACTCTTACTCAACGTAGTCCTGGAAGTTCTAGTCAGGACAATAAGGCAAGAAAAGTAAAAGCCATACAGATTAAAAAAAAAAAAACAAAAAACCAGAATAAATACAACTGTCCCAACTTACAGATGACACAATGATGTACACAGAAAATCCCAAGGAATTTATAAAAAACAACGAACTCCTAGAACTAATAAGGGAGTTGAGCAGGTTGCAGGATACAAAGTTAATATACAAGAGTCAATTGCTTTCCTCTAGACCATCAATGAACAATTGGAATTTGAAATTTAAAAAATTACAATAAAAAATAAAATAGGTATAAATCCAACAAAATATGTACAGACTCTATACACCAAAAACTATAAAACTCTGATCAAAGAAATCCAAGATCCAAATAAGTGGAGAAATACTCAATGCTCATAGATTGGAAGACTCAATACTAGTAAAGTGTTCATTTTTCCCATCTGTTAAGTTCAACATTCCAATTAGAATCCTGGAAAGCTATTTTGTAAGTATCAACAAGCTGATTCAAAATTTTATATGGAAAGGCAAAAGACCTAGAACAGTCATACTGTTTTCATGACTTACTATAAAGCTATCATAATCAATACAGCATAATATTGGTGAAAGGCCAGATACACATATCAATGGAACAGAATAGAGAGCCCAGAAATAGACTGATAAAAATATGGTCAACTTATTGTTAACAAAGAAGTGGCCAGGCATGGTGGCTCACACCTGTAATCCCAGCACTCTGGGAGGCCAAGGCAAGAGGATTGCTTGAGCCCAGGAGTTCAAGACCAGCCCAAGCAACACAGGGAGACTCTATTCCTACAAAAATATATATATATATATCCAGGCATAGTGGCACATGCCAGTGATCCCAGCTACTTGGGAGGCTAAGACAGGAGGGCCGTCTGAGCCAAGGATACTGGCACTGAGCCGTGATTACACCGCCACACTCCAGCCTGGGTGACAGAGTGAGAACCTGCCAAAAAAAAAAAAAAAAAAAGGGGGGAGCACAGGCAATTCAATGGAGAAAGGATAGTCTTTCCACCAAGTGATGATGAACTAATAGGACATCCATATGCAAAAAAAAGAAAGAAAACAAAATGACTCCAGACACAAACCTCATACCCTTAACAAAAAGTAACTCAAAATGGATCACAGACCTAAATTTAACATATAAGACTAAAAAACATCTAGAAGAAAACGTAAGAGAGTATCTAGATCTAGATCACTCTGAATGATCTCATTCTTTCATCACTGACCAAACCTGTAATTACATCTCAGTCCTTTCTCCTGAATCTGAGGCCTATTTCTCTATCTGCTTAAAATATTTAATCTTGATGTCACACAGACATCTCGAATCAAAAAATAAAAAATAAAAAGCTGAACTCAGCCAGGCACAGTGGCTCACATCTGTAATCCCAGCACTTTGGGAGCCCGAGGCGGGCAGATCACCTGAGGTCAGGAGTTTGAGACCAGCCTGACCAACATGAAGAAACCCAGTCTCTATTAAAAATACAAAATTAGCTGAGCGTGGTGGTGCATGCCTGTAATCTCAGCTACTCGGGCAGCTGAGGCAGGAGAATCGGTTGAACTTGCGAGGCAGAGGTTGCAGTGAGCCGAGATTGCGCCATTGCACTCCAGCCTGGGCAACAAGAGCGAGACTCCATCTCTAAAAAAAAAAAAACAAAAAGGCTGAACTCATCACCTTCCCCAAACCCATTGCACTACGCTACCACCTTTTATATTCCCTATCTCCACGAAGGCCTTATTATACCTCCAGTTGTCCAGTGCAGTCACCTGCAAGTCTGTGCCTAGCTAGGCTACTCTGACACCCTTACTAACCTCTTGTCAAGTTCTGAATATTCTACATCCTAGAAACTGTCAAATCTATCCCCTATCTTCAACCTCACTCCCAATCCCATCAAAACAGCCCCTCACCATGTCTCTCCTGGATTAGAACAATAGCCTCCTTTCTGTCTCAATGCCTTAGCCTATTCTCTACACTGGGGCAGTCTTTCCAAAATGCAGATCTGATGATGATATAACCCTTGATAGGTTCCCCCTAACTTTCAAAATAAAATCCAGATTCTTCACATGGCATATAATTCCATTTCAGATTTCATCTCTATCTATGTCTCCAATGATACTGAGTTCAACTTACTTACAGTTCTTCAAACACAGTAAATCTCATGATTCTGTACTTTTGCATATGCTAATCTCTCTGACCAGAGCACCTTATCTCTCACTTCTTCAACTGGCCTCTCCTTAGTCAGGTTTCAGGAGCCAGCTGAGGCATTACTCTTCTACAGAGCCTACCCGGCTACTCCCTTTCTGTGTCCCCTCATCCCCAACCATCCAAAGCTTTTGCAGAATTCTCTTGCATGGCACTTACCAGTATATACCGTAACTGCCTGTTTATCTTGCCCACCTGTCTGCGAGCTCCTTGAGAATGAGATCATTGCCTTATCTGTTTCTCCAGTGTCTGGCATGGAATGTTACACAGAGTAGATAATACATGTTTCTGAAATAAATAAATCTGAGGCACGATATGGAAGAACTCTAACTGAAAATAAGAATTTGATTTTGAACCTGTATGGACTGAAAAAAGTGTATTCTGTCCTTTGCTCTAAATGAAAAACTAATGCCTCAACCTTCAATAATTCATATACTTTGGAACATAAGTAAAAATATTACATTTACAAGCTTAAAAAAATCTAATGCAATATTTTTGCTGTCAACATTCACTGAAACAGTGACAAGAATGACCTTCACAAATGCCCTCCCTTTATCTTTTGTGTTCCAAGATCACAAAGGCCTCAATAAACATTCAGCTACCTTCAACTGACCCTGCTTGTATGTGGTGCAGGCAGTTTACCACAGGTGAATAATCTGAGGAGCCACCTTCCTGAGACATTCATTCCTTCACCTCCCTTGTTTACTTGACTTGAGATCTGCACCACAGTATTGCACGGTGGGTTTAGTTAACAAAAGTAGTGAAAGTATTTTTAAAGGATTACTGTTAAAATGTAGTGACTGCATAGGACATACCAAGGCTGTGCTCTGAAAAGGCAGGCACCTTCTCACACAACCAGGTTTATTAGAACAGATAGAAGGGCTGCTACAAAATCTTTCCCAGAGGACCTCTAACCTCTGAGAGGAGTGAACTCCTTCCACAGGGGATAATATGATGACGAGCCTATGACTAGATGGCCACAAGTAGGAGAAGTTTTTTATGTCAAATTTAAAAATCTTATTCCCTAATAGAGCTATGCTTATTTTTAACCTAAAATAATGCTTTTCACTACTTACCAGCTAAATTACCTATCTCCTCCTCATCCCTGCCTCCCATTCCCCCGATTCTAAATTTCAGGAAGATATGTCACAATTTATTCTATGTGTTCCTGCATACCCTGGGATATGGCCATATATCGCAGGCTGTAATCATACTCCAACGTGTGAAGTTCAGAGCTATAAAAAGTGACGGGATGAATACTGAAAACATAACAATGGCTTCCTTCTCTGTTTCCTCCACTAAACAGCAAGTCTCTCTAGGACTTAGTGTCTTTGTCCTTTTTGCTTAGCACGCTTCTTTGCACAGAGCTAGCTTTCAACAAACACCTGTAGAACCTATGTATGAATGAATGACAGCTATGATTTCTGCAAGGCTTTGAGAACATATTGGCACATAAGAGTAGGAAAAGTTGGTATCAAAAAAAAGAGGATGAATGGATTTTTTAAATGTGTTATATACACACAATGGAATACTATCCAGCCATAAAAAAGAAGGAATCTTGTCATTTACAGCAACATGGATGGAACTGAATTTATGATAAGTAAAATAAGCCAGGAACAGAAAGTTAAATATCGTATGTTCTCACTCATATGTGGCAGCTAAAAAAAAAAAGCTGATCTCATAGAAGTAAAAGTTAGAAGAGAGGTTACTAAAGGCTGGGAAGAGTAGGGGGAAAGGGGGGAATATGAAGAGATCTGCTAAAGTATACAAAATTATAGCTAGATAAGCAGAATAAGTTCTAGCATTCCATAGCACTGTAGTATAACTATAGTTAACAATATTACATATTGTCAAATAGCTAGAAGAGAGGAAACTGAATGTTTCCAACACAAAGAAATGATAACTGTTCGAGATGACGGATTTGCTAATTATCCTGATCTGATCACTGCACATTGTAATTGAAACACTACTGTGTGCCCCATAATTATGTACAATTATTATGTGTCAGTCAAAAAATAAAAAATAAAAAGGAGGAGAGGGGACATATATTTATATTAATATATTATCTACTAACATTGGTGTATAATATATATTATGTTGAAATCATTACATACATATTTACATGTATTTTTTAATAACATAGAACTGAAAGGAAATTAACTTACCAGAAAAACCCTCTTTAAAAAATTCTCAAGAAAGTTGCATCATGAGAATTAAATGTCAAAACAAATAAATACCCAGAGAAGAGGAAGTAAATAATTCTACATGTCTGACTTTGGCTTGAAACATAGGCAACAGCTTTAAAAGAAATTTTAAAATGAAGATTTATAAAACAATGTTGAAAACACAACAAAGGAAAGGCTGTAAGTAAAGGAACAACAACTGATTTTTAAAACTCTGTATATGAAGTAAAAATATTGGCCAATTTGGTGAAAAAGTCAAACTGGTGAATAGGCATCTGATTTAACTACTTTTTCACTTTTCAACAGGTTTATGGTATGAGACAACCTTGCCCTACTCACAATGGAAGGGAGAAACTTCAAATCTAAACATGTCCAAACAGCAATAACGGGCCCAACTCAGAGCTGTTCAAAGACTGACCAATTGTGCTACAACAGCTGAAGGTGGTGTCTGTCTGCAACAGCGCCATTAAGTAGCAGTCAAAACAGTCAGGGGTTAGAAGCAGAGAACACATCTCCAGCCTAGAAAAAGACACACAGAATGCTATTTTTTAAATTGTTTTAAAAAAAAAAAAAAGTCATTTTAACGTATAGTGAATCATAGACTTTCCATCTTGCTAAGGAAACAGTATGGCAAGTCTTTAAATATTAAAAATAGACTTTAAATATATAAAACTGATTGAAGGAGGAAAAATTAGTTGGACTGGTCTGAAAGGCTGATGAAATTAGCTTCCTAAGAGAGGCAGGCAAACATCAAAGCAGTCTCCAACTTTCAAATAACCTATCTATACAAATGGGCAGGCAGCAGAAGTTCCCTCCCAAATCACAATACAGACTTAAACACAATCCTTAACTAAGGTCTCTCAGCCTAAAGGCAAAAGCTGATTTCCAGTCTGACCATAGGAAGAACAACCCTCCAAGAGAACTATCTTCTTTTAGTAATCAAAAGGAATTAAAAAAATACTGCTGCCGACAATCACTCATCTACCACTAGCATCCCTTCCTTTCCGTTCTTACTTTATGGTCTCCAGGTTCCAGCCTAGCAAGGTAAGGTGAGAAGGAACAAACACAGCTTCTACTGCTTAGGTAGGGGAAATGTGGTCCCCAGCCACACCTCCATAGAAATAATATTGTTAAGTGGAAGTTTGTTATGGTTCAAGTTGTTCAATTAGCCTGACTTCAAGTAAGAAGGGCTGAATACCTTTTTTGAATTGATTCCTTAAGCTAATCACCAAGTATTAATACTGCTTAGACACAGAAACATAGCCTGAGTCCTAAACAACTCATTTGCAAACTAACTTCAGAAGCAAACAGGAAATATCTTAAAAAACAAAACAAAACTCATTTCAGAAATCAGTTTCACGATAGCTTAAAACTTCTTTTGGATCAGTAGCTTTAAAATTGGTTTTATAAAACAGCAGGGTGCCATGAAATTTCACTGAGGATCAGAATATTATAAAGATTAAAAAAAAATTGTTTATTATTGAAACTGAGTCAGACAATAATGGTGCTACTTCAGTGAAAAATGTAACACATCAGTTGTGTATTTTTAACATAAAAGGAGTTGAACAAACTGCAAGACTATATATTAGTGAGTAATACTACATGAATGGACTCTTTGAAGGAGAAAATGTAACCGTTCAAGGAATGTTTAAATAGGGTCCTCTTATTACATTTTTGCTTACCATTAGAAGTCAAAGATGGGGTTCTAAAGTATGAAAAACATTTAAAAGCTTGTAAAATTACAAAGAGTTTGGAAATTGTGGTCACCGGTTTTCTTTTTTTCTGTAATTGAATACAAGATAAAAATGATAAAACATTAATGTGACATTGTCTTACTCCATTTTGTGCCACTGTAACAGAATACCTGAGACTGGGTAATTTATTTTAAAAATCTTTTGTTTTGTTTTGTTCTCTCTTACAGTTCTGGAGACTGGAAAGTCCAGGGTCAAGATGCTGGCATTTGGTCTGATAAGGGTCTTCTTGCTATCTCCTTACATGGCAGAAGACAGAAGAACAAAGGCAAGTTAGCCAAACCCTGGGTGAAGCCTGTTTTATAAGGACCTTAATTCCATTAATGAAGGAGCAGTCCTCTGGCCTAATCACCTCTTAAAGACCCCACCTCTTTCACCTCTTAATACTATCACATTGACAACACCTAAATTTTGTAGGGACACATTCAAACCACAGCAAACATCAATGGCTTTTTATTAGGTTGGTGCAAAAGTAATTGTGGTTTTTGCCATTACTTTTAATAGGACAGATGTAGAAGATAAGTTTCAAACCAAAGTCAGACAGTTAGCTGCAAATACATCAAAATGAAAATTCAACAAAGACAGGAATTGCTTATTTATAATCTCATCCTCTTAGCCTAAAACAGTGGTTGGCACTTTGTAGTTGCTCAGTAAATAATTGTTAGATAAATGAATGAATGAAGTTTCCCTCTATAAATTCCAGAAATATTTGAGAAAATTTTAAAGATAATTTTTGTTAATGTAAAGTGATGTTTTACTGTAAGAAAGTATAAACTATACTGATATAAATATATAAGCATAAATACAAAATGATTAAAATTGATCATAGTCCTACCACTCAGAGAAAGCCACCACTATTATAACATACTGGTATATTTACTTTCAGTTCTCTTTCTTATGTATATTTTTAGACAGCTGAGATCAAACATTACTTAAAATAGTTTATCTAGACTTCAATGTTCACTTAAAGTTTTAATGTAATCTTTTCCCAATGTTATTGAAAATGAGGGTATTCATTATATACTTTTTAAATGTTGTATTTAAACATTCCAAAAGACCTGAAAACAATTTTTATCGACAAACAGGTTTTATGTAAGTTACTGGCAGTAGATTACTCTCTAGTCATTGATATTTAATTTGTGATTAAAGACAAAACTATACTACAGGAAACATTTCAACCATTAAATATGCAGTTTTGAGAAGAGATAGAATATTTCTTTAGTTCATTCATTTGTCTCTACACTTGACAAATATTTATTGTTGACTTAATCCAGACTAAGTACTGAGAATATGATGAGCAAAACTACACAGCTACTACCCCACAGAGTTCGTAATCTAGTCAAGGGAGACAGACATTAATCAAACAATCAATAAATTAATTGAAAGTTATAAATGTTAGGAATAAAAGGTACATGGTCATATACGTCACTATTCAATAAAAGGAGTTGTTCTAGACTGGGGTGTGTGTGTGTGGGTGTGTTGTGTGTGTGCGCGCACAGCAGGGAATTGGGGGTAGGAGGTAGGTTGGAAACAATTTTGTCTAACATTTAACAAGTACTTCATTCAGTGTTAGTCAGGCCTTGTATTGGAAACATATGGCTTCTCTCATTTTCTTATTTAATAGTCACAGTATCTTATGAGTAAGAATTATCTTCCCTCACCTTACAGATAAAGAAATTTGGACTCAGAGATAAGTCAAATAACTTACTTAAGATTATACAGCCACTAAATAATGAACTGGGATGCAAACCCAGACAATAAGACAGCAGAGCGCTTAAGTCATATGCCACATATCCCACTTCCCTGCGTAACTGACGATTATACTAAGATATAAAGGATAAGCTGGTGTTAATAAAGCATGGTGTGGGGGAGGGGAAGACAGAACATTCTATGCAGACTGAGAAACATGAGAAAGCCCCAAGACAGGAGAGACTGCGATAAATTAAAGTGGGAACAACAGCAGTAACAAAGTCAGGGAACTAAGAACATAGAGAGCAATGGGAAATATGGAGATGAGACTGGGAGATGAGGCTGGGCCAGTGAGAGCTCTCATGGGCCACATGAAGGCATTCCTAAATGCAATGAGAAGGCATTAGATGCTTTCACTGCTTTTATTTGAAATTCAAACACTTAAGGGAAAGAAAATTCATAAAGGGTGGATTTCATGAATCAAGAACTAGAAGGATGAATACTCGCTCAGTTTTGAAAATATTTTCTAGGACCTATCATATCTGTACTAATAAATATGCATACTTCAGGAATTTAAAAAGTAGTAGCTTTTAAATACCCTTTAAAATGAACCAAATGTAGACAAATTTAACAGAGGTTTGGGTTTTCCTTCTGGGTCTGGGCAATTACATTTACTTTGTGCAATTTTAGTAGTTTTCATCTTTATTTTGGAATTACTTCTTGTCCCAGTTTTACCCTAGTCAATTTTTTATATTTTTAATATTATTGGCAAGACATTTCTTTTCCTTTTTTTCTTAATTTTTTTGGGGAGAATCTGGGAAAAATTCCCTGAACACAGATCTAAGTAATTGTCAATTTAATTTTCTGCCGATTATTCATACCAATGATGAACAACAAATTTACTTAAATATAGAAACTAAGACTAACTCTAGAAGTTAGGATGATGGAATAGAACTTAAATGTCATAAATCTTAAGAATATTAAAATAATAACCTAATAAAAATAGGAGGTAAGAGGAAGGAAAAAACAAGTTCATTAATTTTCTCAGTTTAACAGAAGAGAGTGATACCGTCTAAAGATGAAACACACAGTTTCAAAAGATATTTTTATACCTGATTTTTTATAATCCTTAAAAAATACAGTAAAGAATTCCTTTAGAGCTCTATTGTGAATAAGTATTATTTTTGCCCTAAGTGGAATTACTGATAAAAAGATAAAATTATGTTACACCACTTTACGTGTCTATAAGCAGTGTATAAGAAAGCCTGTTTTATAACATCCTGACCTACACGAGGATTATCTCCTGAAAGACAATCTACTAAGATAGTAGGCACAAAAGAAAGAATAGTCCTTCAAAACATTTCTTCTGTCATTGTGAAGCTGAGCTTTTTGGCACACTTGTTCAAAATTTTTATTTATAACATCCATTTTTCTATTTTTGTCTTTTGATTTTTCTTATTGATTTTATAAGCTTCTTTATACATTAAGAATATTAACCTTTTTCATACATGATACAACTCATTTTTCCAACTTATGGTTTATATTTTAAATTTAAGGTACTTTTTGATGTACTTAATTTTTATGCAATCAAAACTATCTTTTCCATTAAAGCTTTCTTCCCTTGTTTTTATGCTTTAAAAGACCTTCCCTAACTGAAGGTCAAATTAAATAGCAGTTCTATTTGTTAGTATGAGGTAGGTGCAAACTTCATACTTTTCTTCAAGAAGGCGAACAGTTGTTCCAGTATATCTATGGAACCAGCCTTTTGTCTGGAACATATGGATACGTTTTTGAGGCATGACATCTGCCCACACAAGGTTCTAATCCTCACCTCTACCTGCTAATAGCCATGTGCTTCTCCTTCCTGAAGAGAGAATCCTCTTTCTACCTGGTCCCTGGGTGAAAAGAGGAAAGGGAGAGTAGGATAATCCTGGTCCTCATCTCCCTTCAATTTATTTTTTGCATCTAACTCTCTTCACTTTCCTCTCCAATCCTTCTTGGGTCCCTAGTTTTTCAGACTCTACTTTCTTGTTTTCAAGTTGTGTGGTATTTTTCAGAAATGTAATTTGGTATTAACTAATGAAAGAATATATAATAAAAAATAATGGTAGCTGGGCGCAGTGGCTCATGTCTGTAATCCAAGCACTTTGGGGGGCTGAGGTGGGTGGATCACGAGGCCAGGAGCTCAAGACCAGCCCGGCCAAGATGGTGAAACCTTGTCTCTACTAAAAATACAATTAGCCGGGTGTGGTGGCAGGCACCTGTAATCCCAGCTACTCGGGAGGCTGAGGCAGAGAACTGCTTGAACCCAGGAGGTGGAGGTTGCAGTGAGCCTAGATCACGCCACTGCACTCCAGCCTGGGGGCAACAGAGCGAGACTCCATCTCAAAAAAAAAAAAAAAAAAAAAAAAAGGAAACCAGAATGGTTATTTCAATCAACAATATGGTTCACAAAAGTCTAGTAACCATTACAAAAAAATTATCACTAAGTAAGATAGTGCCTAACGGAGATTATTTTTAAATTTCCAAAAATTGTGTAAGATCTATACTAATTGTCCATGATATATGGTAGGTACTCAATATGTTTGTGGTTGGGAAGAATTTTTCTTTTTAGATCTGAAAACATAGGCATTGGGTATAGTTTTAGATTTCAGAATTTTTACTGCCAAAATATTTTACGCCAACAAATGTAGAAGAATACAAAGGAGAAAGCAACCTAAAATTTCCTCACAACAAACTACTTATGATTCACAATTTAGTAACCTTTAGTTATTTCTGTTAGCTAGGTGCCAGTGAGAACTTTATTTCTAAAACAACTAGAGAAACCACCACACTTTTAAAAAGGTAATTTTCACTGGGTGCAGTGGTTCATGCCTGTAATCCCAACACTTTGGGAGACCAAGGCAGGAAGACTGCTTGAACTCAGGAGTTTGAGACCAGCCTGAGCAACACAGGGAGACCTCATCTTTACAAGTAATTTAAAAATTAGTGAGGCATGGTAGCCTACACCTTTCCCAGCTACTTGGAAAGGCTGAGACAGGAGGATAACCTACGCCCAGGAGGTTGAGGCTGCTGTGAGCCATGATCATGCCGCTGCACTCCAGCCTGGGTGACAGAGCAAGACCTTGTCTCAGAAAGACAACAACCACAAAAAGCAATTTTCTGGGCTACTTCTAATCTCCTACAAGATGCATCATTAACTCTAAGAACAGGCAATACAGGCAAATTAAAAGTAGTCACTGTCATCAAATGCCCTGGTAGTGGCAGAAAATGGACAGTAGGCTAACCCAAGTTCCATTTCCAGCTTCCTTCTGTCTGTCTCTACTACAGAGGCTATGAAAGTTAAACACCTGACTTCCCAGCCTCCCTTGAGAAGCTATGTTACACAGTTATCACCAATGAGATACAAACAGAAGTCTGCTAGCACTGTCTCCTTTCCTTCTCACTGTGTAGCACGTATTTGTGATGTGTAGGAGGCAGCTTCCAAGATGGCTTCCAATGATGCCTGCCTACTGAAGGGACTACTTCTTTGTATAGTCCCTTCCCATACTGTATCAGGGTTCTGTGAAAAAAGAATATGGCAGGAGTGATAGCTCACTTCCAAGATTAGGTTATAAAAGACATTGCAACTTCCATCTTGTTCTTATCTCCATCTGTCCTCTCCCTCCCCTGACACACACACTCTAGACCCTCCCCACTCTCTCAGATCATTTGCTCTGAGAGAAGCCCACTGCCATGCCTTGAACCCTGTAGAGAGATCCCTATGGTAAGGAACTGAATCCTCCTGCTGACAGTCATGTGAGTTAGTTTAGAAAGCAGATCTCCAGCTCAAACAAGCCTTCAGAGGACTGCAGCCCCAGCTGGTATCTTGAGTGCAACCTCATAAGGGACCCTGAGCCAGAACCTCCCAGCTAAGCCATTCCTGAATTTTCAACCCTCAGAAACTATGTGAGATAATTAATATTTATTGTTTTAATCTGATATGTTTTAGGGAAATTTTGTTACACAACAATAGATGCCAGAAATATAGTGATGCCTGAAGGTACAACAGCCTTTTTACAACCTTGATACAAATCACATTCTAAGGATGGCAGTGGGCTTTTATTAATGTAGTTGAACATCACATCAGCTCTGGACTGCCTAATTAAGACTTCTTGTGGAGGCAGACCCCTATCTGTTTCTACTACATAGTAGGGTTTTTTGTTATTTGCAGCCAAACACATTCCAGACTGACATCAATTCCCAAAACTCAATTACTGTTTCTAAAGAAAGGTTCCTCTTATTGAAGGATCTGCCTCTGCTCAGAAGTTCATACTTCTCTTATCTTCTGGAACCCAGTTGTTCATTTCATGATCCAGAAAAAATATTCAGGCTGTCCTGCAGGAACTCCTAGTATTTAAAGGCAGTCTCAAGGATTATCCCCTTCCCTCAGCAAGCAATTACAACACTTTTAGTAGAATGCCTGCTTCTTAAAACATGTCTCCCTTTGACATACTAAAAACTTCATTCAGCTATACCCCAACACATAAAGAATTCAGAAATGTATTCCAAGCTGCTGGATCATATAATCCATAGGAAAATGAGTTTCTCTTGATGATAATCTGCTATATCACATGAATTCCAGGAACATGTTTCAGCCCAAGAGAAGGAACTGGCTGTCTCTAGATGAGGTTCAATCATGTAACACATGATGTTTCAGTCAATGATGCACTGCATATGCAACAGGGTCTCCTAATATTGTACGGTACCTTTTTTTTTTAACTATACTTTTCCTATGTTTAGATATATTAATTAATTAATTTTTTGAGGCAGGGCCTCGCTCTGTTTCCTAGGCTGGAGTGTAATAGCATGATCACAGCTCACTGCAGCCTTGACCTCCTGAGTTCAAGTGATCCTCCCACCTCAGCCTCCCAAGTAGCTGGAACTACAGGCACACACCACCACACAGGACTAATTTTTGTATTTTTGTAGAGATGGGGTTTCACCATGTTGCCCAGGCTTAGATATATTTAGATATACAAATAATTACCATTGTGTTACAACTGCCAGTGTGTATTCAGTACAGTAACATGCTATACAGGTTTGTAGCCTGGGAACACTAGGTTACACCACATAGCCTAGGCGTGCAGTAGGCTATACCATCTAGGTTTGTGTAAGTACGCTCTGTGATGTTTGCCCAATGACAAAATTGCCTAATGACATTTCTCAGAACGTATGTCCATCATTAGGAGATGTGTGACTGTACAGAAAGAGTGAGAATTCAGCTCAGAAAAATCTCTCTTAAATAATCCCACATTCTCCTCCTAACTGCTTCTCTTTCTAGATGCCGAAAGATGCCAAACATTGTAACACATAACAGAAGAAAAGTTTCATTTGGCACAGAAGTCAAAGTAATTTAGATCTAGTGACCTTGCTTTGTTTTTTCTTTCCAAGTGAACAATTGCTCAGAGATAGAAGCAATGCATTCCCAGAAGAGGAAGAAAAATGACAGGAAATCCCGATCCACACTTGACCAAAATCATCAAACAATCTAGGCAACTGGTGTTCACTTGTATGACAGCTTTTTAAGTTGTCAGCAATTCTTGGCAAATACAAGAATAGAAAATAACTTCAGTAAAACTCTGAGCTAAAAGGCTTAATATTCTCATGGGTGTCTTGCCCTTATAAAGGGTGGGTGGGTGGGTGGGGGTACCTAAAGAAAGGAAATTTAGTCAGAGAATAAACCTGCTGTAAGAGATAACATAATCCAAAATATCATGTATACTATATTTGAGGAAACACCAAATTTAAGATGAAGTTTTTCAAAATTTATGTAACTCCACATATATCACTTCATATATATATACAAACACACACACACACATAATTTACAGATAATAACTTCTTAACATTTAACCAACCTAAGGAAGCTATTTCTTAAAATTTAATTTTAAGATAAATTCATTTTAACTTTGAGATTTAAAAAACAGTCTAAGATCTTTGAAGCTAGCCAGAGTACATTCCTGGATTCTAATAGTACTGCTTAATCATAGCCAAGCAGACACAAAATGGTGTTTCATAAAAGTGTGATAGTTGCTACTGCAATGATCAGTAGGTTTGCTTTTAATGTTTATTCAGTTGCATATTTTCAGAACATGACATGGATTGCTAAAGCCTGGAACAGCTCCTTGATTTCAAAACGTGGTCACTTCCATAATGGCTATATATAAAAAAGCAGAATAAGAGGGCAAAATTTTGTTTGCATTTTTATTTTAAAATATGGAATGCTTACACATTTGCATGTCATTCTTGTGCAGGGGCATGTTAATTTTCTCTGTATCATTCCAACTTTGGCATATGTACTGCTGAAGCAAGCACAAGGCGGGCAAAATTTGAAATGCTAGTTCCCATCCCACAGAGACTCACACAGTACTCCTTACATCATACTTAGAGAAGCTGTCATATTCATGCATATTTTTGCTTTTGATCTATGAAATTAATTTAGGGATAAATTCAGTTCTACTTTTTTATTTTTCCTTTGCTGCCCCTACTGGCTCTTCAAATAACTTACAATAACATATTGTTTTAAAAAGTTACTTATGATAATATTCCCGAGACTTTTCTGCAATTTGACGATTTCTTCCACTCACAGGAAGACAGGCCTAGACTATAACAATGAAAGTGAACTCCACCAGAGGCAAGACAATGTGACTAAACTCAGGGACTTCCCCTTTGCTACACCATGGTACTCTTTGACCTACTTTGGTTTTCTACAAATCATCCCTTTAGTTCTCAGCCTGAAAGCACCAAAGCTAGGCCTCTGTTAATCATAGATTAACAAACAATAACAAACAGCAAAAAAGAGAAACACACATACGTGTACACACACACACACACACTTTAGATGAAGGAGTAAACAATCTAATCTGTGGAAAAAGCCACACCACTAAATAAAACATTAACAAAGGATAATTTTTTTTTCTAGAATAAATTCCAAAAAATTTAAAAGGAGAATTTTTAGAGAAATATTTTAAGAAATGTAATAGCTTTTAAAATTAGTGTCTTGTATATGTATCCTGATCCATAGATCCCATCTTTTGCTTAAAGCACCTGTTTATAAAACTTTACAATTTCTTTTTTTTTTTTTTTTTTTTGAGACAGAGTCTCGCTCTGTCGCCCAGGCTGGGTGCAGTGGCCGGATCTCAGCTCACTGCAAGCTCCATCTCCCAGGTTTACACCATTCTCCTGCCTCAGCCTCCCGAGTAGCCAGGACTACAGGCGCCCGCCACCTCACCTGGCTAGTTTTTTTGTATTTTTTAGTAGAGACGGGGTTTCACCATGTTAGCCAGGATGGTCTCGATCTCCTGACCTCGTGATCCGCCCGTCTCAGCCTCCCAAAGCGCTGGGATTACAGGCTTGAGCCACCGCGCCCGGCCAAACTTTACAATTTCTAATTGGAGTGGGAAGAGAGATCTGACATGCTTGATTTGACCTGCCAAGTCTTTTTTCCTTTGGGAGAATATTCATCTGCCTTTTCTATTGATTAGTTCAGTACTGTGCAGTTTTATGAAGAGTCTAGAAAAGTGTTAGGTGAAAATAAACAGCAATGACAGTGAACTAATCTATTTTAGAAGGAAAATTCCTCAAAGGCAAAGACAATTCCCTCCCTCATTTACCTTTTTAGGTCACAAAAAGTAGGTCATCAATAACTATAATTAGTGCAGCATCTGTAGGATGCTCGATTCTACTTTAACTACATAGAATAATTTAATCTCACTTAAATTATAATTAAATGAGATCAGTACTTAATGTGTCATAGAGCTATTAGTAAGCTTCAGAAAACTTGTTACTGGAATGTAGCAATTGTTCTCCACAAGATGAATGACCAAGGGAATCAGGAATAATGACATAATCTTCCTTCTCTCTGTGTTAAATTTATGCCAGGCAACTTTCAATGTCTCCAGGAAAAGTATCCACTGCTCTTTCTATCCTCCCCTCCCAGTCCTTGCATCAGGACAGACCAATTTCAAATCAAATACATTTAAATGGTTAAATTTAAATGGTTAAATGTATATGAACCCTGATTTAATTTGTGATTAAATTGCTACTCAGAAAGTTAACAATTTCTTTAAAAATGCATTTTACTTTTTGAAATACCTCACACATATTATTCATAACTCAGTTGTATATCTGACTTTAAAATGTACATAATCTGAAATTAAAGCAACAATAAGTTACTCCTAATTTTACATTTCCCTTAGGAAAAAAGAACAATGTACTAATATAGATACCTGTGAAACCACATCTGATTCCATGTATTAAACCTAAATAATAGACAGGCATGCTATCTAAGAAAAAAACAGCCTTGACCAAAAACTTTTTTCAACGAATTTAATATGTAGAAATTTTGTATTTGTGTATAACATGTAAAATAAAAATTTTAAACTTTGAACACTTTGTTATAAATGAAAATTGTACTATGTATTTTAAGCAAAAATTAAAGGGGATGCATCAGAATTAATTCTACCTAAATATTTCAGGATATGCAGCAAACTTGATATTCATCTTCCTCTTTTAAATTAATTAACCTGCTGGGTGAGGTGGCTCACACCTGTAATCCCAGCACTCTGGGAGATGGAAGCAGGTAGATTGCTTGAGGTCAGGAGTTCGTGACCAGCCTGGGCAACATGGTGAAACCTCATCTCTACTAAAAATACAAAAATTAGCCAGGCATAGTGGCATACACCTGTAGTCCTAGCTCTTCGGGAGGCTGAGGTGGAAAGATGGCTTGAGCCCAGGAGGCAGAGGTTGCAGTGAGCTGAGAACGCACCACTGCACGCCAGCCTGGGCAACAGAGTGAGATCCTGTTTCAAAAAAAAAAAAAATTAATCTAACAAATATTTATTTAGTTTTTACTATGTGCCTAATGAGTGATGAAAAAATAAATGATGAGAAGACCCTGATATGGTCTCTACCTACATTAAACCTCACTTTAGTGGAGGACAGAAATTAATCCAAGAATTATGTAAGCATGGTAAAATATTGTGCTCTGAGAAATAATGAGAGAGAACGGATCAAGTTAGGGAAGCTCTAGAAGGCTTTCTTTTTAAGAGACAGGGTCTTACTCTGTCACCCAGACTGGAGTGCAGCGGGGTAGTCACAGCTCACTGCAGCCTTGAACTCCTACTCTCAAGCGATCCTCCCGCCTCAGCCTCCCAGGTAGCTGGGACTACAGCCATGAGCCACCACACCCAGCCTAGAAGGCATTCTTGAGGAAGATAGCATTGAAAGAAATCTGAAAAATGAACAGGGGGAGTTTATTAGATGAATAAGAGAGCAGAGGCGAAGCTCTGTCCAGGTAGAGGAAAAAGCATGTCAAAGGCTTTTGAGCAAATGTAAGCAGCAAGCAAAGAGGGCCTCTAAGTCTGGGGTGCACAGAGCGAGGAAGAGCACATCGCAAGATGAGGCTGCCAAGGTCAGCAGCCAGACCACGGAGGGCCCTGCAGGGAGGCTGACTATTCATCTTGGCTTACCCCTGTTGACTTGGCGTAATCCCTTCTCTCACAGTGTCCCAGTTTGGATGATAAATTATGTGAGGCCATGTAAACACATTTATCTTTAACCAAAACACTATGAGAAGTCATATATAAAAATTTTAAGGTGGTGTGTGCGTGTGAGAGAGAGAGACAGAGAAAAAGGTGTATTACAACATGAATTAATACACAGTAGTCCCCTGCTATCTGTGGGGTACACATTCCAAGACCCCCATAAATGTGTGAAACCACAGGTAGTACTGAACCCCCTATGTACTATGTTTTCTCTTATACATATATGGCTATGATAAAGCTTAATTTAGAAATTAGGCCCAGTAAGAAATTAAAAACATTAAGTAACAATAAAATAGAATAATTATAGGAATATACTGTAATAAAGATTATGTGAATGTGGTCTCTCTCGCTCTCAAAATACCTTATTACACTGTACTGCTGGTAAGCGAAAGCAAGGGAAGTGAAACCATAGATAAGGTAGGACTGCTGTATGAAGGTAAATATACAACTTCATCTGCAAAGTTTGAAACACACTTCATAGTTGGTCTCAGGGAGAACAAGATATCTGACATTATACCAAATGAATGGGTAATAAAGTCTTCCTGCAGAGAGAAACAGCCCTTGGTCACTGCCCTCCCTGTCTGAGTCCTAGAAAATCACCTTGCAGAGGTCGGGCAGGCTTCTGGCCTGAGAGGGGAGCATGAATATGTCTGTCAGCCAGGGTAGAGACACACCTCTATATTAGAGAGAAGAGAAGGAAACTGCCAAGATAGGCTCAGGAATAACTGTTTGAAGAGAAATAAGTAGGAGGGTGGGGTGGTGGGAGGGAGCACATGAGAAAAGAGAGGAAGTCTGCCCTTGGGCAGGGGGTTAGGGGGAAGGCCAGCAGGCTGCAAAGACCAACGACTTGCCCCAAATTTTCCATGAGCCATACCCAATAGGCAACTCAATTACAGTGATGGGACCAGAGGGGATAGAGATGATATGGAAATGTTCATGGAGACACAGCAATCAAAATTTAGGGAACCACAGCTGGGGAACTGTCTGCTCATCCCGACTGAGAACTCACTATCTTGCCAGTGAAGATGAGTTTTGCCTAATCCTTGAATCCTGAGGTCTTCTCTGAGATTAATGCTGTGATTACTACTGTTTCCCCTTTGCATTTTCCTATGTACCCTTGCTGATCCTTTTGCTTTTAAACTTTTGATGATAGTTTGATTCAGATATGTCTTGTGTTACCATCTTTTAATTTGATTGTCTTTCTACTCAATCTATAAATTCCTCACCAGGGGAGTTTTAACCACTTACACACAAAGCTGTTCATTATATATTGTGAAGTTAATGCATTTCAAAAGAAGAAAAATATCTTCTACAAGTTGTCTGGTACCCAAAAATGTCTGAAAATAGTTATCCTTTTAAAAAAGAAGAAAAAAGCCAAAAAAAACTAAAAAAAATTAGATTTTCATTTATTTTACCCCAACTTGTAGCCTTTTACTCTACCCATATCAATGCTGAATTAAATAGAAAAAATAAAATTAAGCCATGTATAGATTTTGGATCTAAAGAACTGAAATTCATGACATGGAAATTAACAATGAATGGTAAAATCATCATGAAATAGTCTTAGAATCTTAGTGAACCAGTATTTAGCCTTGTCACTAAACTGGCTTGATTGATATCTGTCAACTTCTAGAGTTTCCCCCACTGCCCCCTTTTTTTCCTGCAGGCTATGATCATTCAAATCCTCAAACAGCTATACCCTTATGTTCTTGATTATATGCCAAGATGATAAATAAAGGTTTATAGATGACTCCAGAGTTAGCTCAGAGTCAATAAACCGAAAGGTGACCTAGTCCACATATCAGGCTATAATGGAAAATAGTGTATTTAGCCCCAAAGCATCATGGATTCAGCTACCTAGACAATACTCTGCCCAATGATGTACTAATTAACACCAAAATAGAAAATGATTTAGGACAGTATGTACTTTAGAACAAAAGGAAAATCTGAAAGCCACAGTTCATCATCCATCACCAAATCAAAACATGGGACATAAAAAATATCAAATGAAAGAAGAGAAGAGAAGAGAAAAGAGAGAGGTGGGGTGAGGGAGAGGGAGAGACGGAGCGAGGGAGAGAGAGACAGAGAGAGAGGGAAAGAAGAAAGGAAGGAAGGAAGGAAGGAAGGAAGAGCAAGCATAGAGTATATGAAGTATAAACAAGTCTATATGGCTAACAGTATACTTTCATGTTGGCAAAATCTGTGTGGTGATAAACTAGTAACAATTTAGCAATCTCTACATATGTAACAGGCAAAACAGCAACAACAGCAACAATAACCAGTCCTCTGTTTTACTTTCTACACTCTAGTTGCCTGCATGTCTTCATATTACATACTGTGACAATTTAAAAATAGTTATCAAGAATAGTACTGTGTCGGCCGGGCGCGGTGGCTCAAGCCTGTAATCCCAGCACTTTGGGAGGCCGAGACGGGCGGATCACGAGGTCAGGAGATCGAGACCATCCTGGCTAACATGGTGAAACCCCGTCTCTACTAAAAAAATACAAAAAAAAATCTAGCCAGGCGAGGTGGCGGGCGCCTGTAGTCCCAGCTACTCGGGAGGCTGAGGCAGGAGAATGGCGTAAACCCGGGAGGCGGAGCTTGCAGTGAGCCGAGATCGCGCCACTGCACTCCAGCCTGGGGCACAGAGCAAGACTCCGTCTCAAAAAAAAAAAAAAAAAAGAATAGTACTGTGTCCTCTTGTTTTCCTCATCAAGTACGTAACATAGGTTACCTGTCACATAAGAAATTGTGCTATTTGAATTGCAAAATTTTGCACTTATTTTCAATCCCTCTCTAAGTTCCCGAATTGAATAGCCCATTAACTCTTTTTCAGTTCTCTAGTCCTATTATTTCCCAGTTTTACATCTATTTTCACAACCTTTATAAGCATATATTTTCCTTAACTATAGGCATACCTGAGAATCATTATCACTATCAGTGTTCTTACAGGTTTATAAAAAATATTATTTTCCTCTAATACTATTATTTATTATGATGATTCTCAGATTAAGAATAACTATTGTTATTTAGTTTCTTCTTTTCCTGTTTCCATTTACTCATTCAATTTTCAGAGATTTCTTTTTATTTTTCCAATTTTGAAAGAAGTAACAATTCACTGTGATTGAAATAACTAAAATATAAATTCACTTGGTTTTTAAAAATCACCCAATTGTCTCTCTCACACATTCCTTTCTATTTGATCATGAAGACATAGGGAGGAAACTCTGAAGCAGAGTCATTTTTCTTTCTTAAATAGCTTCAAATGTATAACAAGATGACTAGAGGATTAAAAAACAAAGAAAAGATATTGGGCCACTGTAATCAGGACAAGGTTGCAGGCCAAAAAATAAAATAAATGTGTGTTCAGGTGTAGAAAAGACTCTGGATCACACATTTGTCTTTCTGACATATGTGATTGTAATATTCTTGGTGTCTTAAAATATTGACCCCTTATTAAAATACAAAAAAAAAAATTCTTTAAAATATTAATTACTTTGATATTACTTTCAAATATTGAAATTATTACTGTACCTTTTCTCTATTATAATAGAAGATATTATCTATAATTAGAATCTAAAACCAATACACTGAAGGTATTTTACAAGTTAGAACTCCTTTTTGTCTAACGTAAGAGCCTAAACTAAGAGTAAGATCACCCCTTAAATCTTAAAAGAGGCAAATTTAAGAGGAATAAAAGAATCACTACCATCCATACTCAGTGAAAGGTAAAATTATGAAACTAATACAACAGTTCCTGGTTCTACATTCAAATCAATTATTTCCAACTAACACATATATTGACAGGTAATACAAAGCTTTTGTTAGATCCTGTATCTTGATTTCTGGCTTAATAATATGTCCGTAAACTAAAACAAAAATACACACACTTGTGATTTCTACCAAACTCTCTCTCCCTAGAGCCTTTGCTGTAGCTTCCTCACAGGGGAAGAAGCAAAACACAAGCTTGCTTATTTTTAAATCATGAAGGTTTGCTGTTTCGATTTTTTTTTTTTTTTTTTTTTTTAAGTCACTATGATTTGTTGTGATTTTTATTGGAGCAGTAGGGGAAGAGGGCTATTATTTCTCTCTGTCTCCCTGCAGTGAGTTAGGGTAAGGAAGGAATGTGGATCCCTCTGGGATAAAATGAAAAAGAAAGTAGATGGGAATTATATGTGGGTCTACTCTATTTCCCTTAGGAAATATCGACCAATTCAAGTAACGAAGATCCAGACATGTATCATAGCACTGAGATCATGTGATGGCATTTAAATTTTAATAAAAATAAGATGAAACTAAACAAGTCAACTATAGTCTTCTGTTTTCAGGTATGTGTGATATGAAGCAGAAAAAAGAGGCTCATGAAGATACCTCGAACGGAGGACACACCCATACCACTTGAAAAACCAACAGATATAAATGGATATTATTTTTAAAAGAGAAGAAATAATGACCATTCCAAAAAGAAACATGCTGCAATAGTGAAAGTGCTAAGCTTAAAAGTTTCAGAGAGACTATGTAGAGAAAAATGGATTTGCCTGGGTCAAGTGTCAATGAAGACTTACAGTACAGCAAATGTAAGTCACACTTGAAGTAGCAAACAGATGCCAGAATACAAAAGAAACTCTCAGATCTGGGGGAAAAAAGCAAAAAGCCATCATCATCTTATTACCTCCTTGGCCCTGGTTCTTCTGGTGCAATATTTGCAAAACCAATTACATTTCCTCAGACAGGCCTACTTTCAAAATGTATACTATTCACCTTTCATTCTAATATAAGTTTTTGTTTGTTTGTTTGAGACGGAGTCTTGCTGTGTCACCCAGGCTGGAGTGCAGTGGCGCGATGTCGGCTCACTACAAGCTTTGCCCCCTGGGTTCACGCCATTCTCCTGCCTCAGTCTCCCAAGTACCTGGGACTACAGGCGCCCGCCACCACGCTCAGCTAATTTTTTGTATTTTTAGTAGAGACGGGGTTTCGCCGTGTTAGCCAGGATGGCCTCGATCTCCTGACCTTGTGATCCACCTGCCTCGGCCTCCCAAAGTGCTGGGATTACAGTCATGAGCCACCACGCCTGGCCCATTCTAATACAATTTAATCTGGTTGCTTTTCTGAAGAGGGAAAGAGTATATAACTCCAAAGAGCCTGTAGTCTGGATGTCCCACCATCCTCCAGCCCTTGCTGTTCAAAAAAACAGCTTGAATCTCAATGCCCCCTCACTCACCACAACTTCCCCTCCCCATCTGTAGGTCTCCAGTCTATCTGAGCACAAAGGGATTGTATCATTGTCACTGCAGCTGCTCCACACCATGACCAACTTCCCTGAGCTCCCATGGCACCCTCCTGCACAGTGCCCACCCTGCTGTCACTCCACAGAGCATCATTAATGTGCAGTCATCAAGGGTAGACGTCTTTTATGGACATTTTGGAGGTAAAAGATAGTAAAAATAGAAGAGAAAATTCCCCAAAACTGAATGCTAAATATGATGACTGTCCTCCAAATTCAAAGAAAACAAAAAAGGAACGTAAGCTCTTCAAAGGGAGCCATTTCATTGGCAGAGCCTCATTTCTATGGCTATAGCTTTGTGTTATTACCTCTCCCTCTCTCCGGTCTTTCCTCTTCCATCTCTTAGTTTTGAGTACTCAAATCCTATACACACTTCCTCAGGACTCTCAACTGCACTCACCTTGACTATTCACGACAGCAATTTATTTTTGCTGCTGCCTTATCCTACCAGATCAGCCCCAAGTACTATTCTTTTCTCAGTCTCAATCCACTCATCAAGATGTCTTCCTAAACAGCATGAAACAGACACAATACAGGTATGCTGGATATGCTCTATTTGCCCTTGCAAATTATGTATCTGCCCTACTCTACACTGTTTTGTGTTTCAAATGCTCACCATTACGGACTGTATCATTATGGTTCCCTTACTGTTTGGTTTATGATAGAGAGGCACTAACAAATATTCTGAAGGCAGAAGTGGGTATGTTCCTCTAATGAAGACCACAGTTCCTGTTAGGCAGGCAGGCTTCTCTTATAGCTGCAGACTTCATTGAGTTCCAGTAGCTACACTCAACCCTTGCCCCTGAAGTTTGGGGGGGACAGTGACTTCCAGATGTCACTAGTTCAGAATGCTCATCATCCCTTATTGGTTTCTCTTAATCCTGCATACACCTTTGTAGACAGTCCTTTTTGTCTTTAGTCACCCCATCTGAGTGTGCCATCCGTTTTCTGCTAGGATCATGGCTGATTCAGACGGGAGGAAAATAAACTAATTAAAAATTTAATTGACATCCTCAGAGAATAAAATACTCATAATGTAAGAACCAGTTGCTCAGCTAAAGTAACAATCTGAGAATACAAAAGAGTTACTGAAAGTTAAAAACATGGCTGCTAAACAAACATGTCAATAGAAGAACTGAATAACAGAACTGGGCTGAAGGGCAAATTTGCTATTTGGAAGATAAGTTCAGGGAACTCTCCAAGATATAAAGTAAAAAGACCAAAAAAGAAAGGGTATATGAAAAAAGGTTAAGATGAAGGCCTAACACTTAACTACCGGTCAAAAAAAGGACAGACATAAGAGATAATAGAGAAGAAGTAACAAAAGAAATGATAGAAGAGTAATTTGAGATTCAGTCTTTATGTTGAAAAGACCCAAGTATAGGGGAGAGAAACATTCTGACATACACCGTGAAATTTCTTTTTTTCTTTCTTTCTTTCTTTTCTTTTTTTTCTTTTTTTTTTTTTTTTTTTGAGGCAGAGCTTCACTCTTGTTGCCCAGGCTGAAGTGCAGTGGTGCAATCCTGGCTCACTACAACCTTCACCTCCTGGGTTCAAGCAATTCTCCTGCCTCGACCTCCCAAGTAGCTGGGATTACAGGCGCATGCCACCATGCCTAGCTAATTTTTTGTATTTTTAGTAGAGATGGGGTTTCATCATGTTGGCCAGGCTGGTCTGGAACTCCTGACCTCAGGTGATCCACCTGCCTAAGCCTCCCAAAGTGCTAGAATTACAGGTGTGAGCCGCCATGCCCAGCTGAAATTTCAAACTCTAAAGATAAATAAGAGCATCTTAAGTTCCCAGAATGTCCTTCTTCTTAGGAAAAACATGGTAAAGTACTTTGGGGTGAAGTGTTTGTAACTTTCAAGAGGTTGAGCAAAAGGAGAGGAAAAAAACAGAGAAGGTCATTGTGGCAAAAAGTTAATAATACGTGACCCTAGGTAAAGGTTATATGGTATTTTCTGTACTATTTTTTTTAACTATTTGATAGGTTTTAAAAAAAAGCTGGGAAAAAAGAAAAACAAGGCTCCTAGAGAGAGGTAAAATAAAACAAACAAACAAACAAAAAACAAGTTCCATACTAAAAGAATAAGAATGAGGCTGGCATAAGACTTCTCATAATAAACACCAGATAGTAGAAAATAATTGAATCATGCATTCACAGTTATGAGAGAAAATGATTTTAACCTAATATTTGAATCAACTGTAACAAAATCTGAGGTAAAAGTAAAAACATTTTCAAATATTCATGGGCCAGAAAGCTTAATTCCCACAAACTTTAACTTTTTTTTTAAGACAGGGTCTTGCTCTGTCACCCAGACTGGAGTGCAGTGATGCGGTCACAGCTCGCTGTTACCTGGGACTCCTGGGTTCAAGTGATCCTCCCACCTCAGCATCCCAAGTAGCTAGGACCACAGCTGTGCACCACGACACACAGTTAATTTTTACTTTTTATTTTTTTTTGTTGAGATGGGGGTCTCACTATGTTTCCCAGGCTAGTCTCAAACTCCTGGCCTAATGAAATCCTCCTGCTTCAGCCTTCTAAAGTGCTGGCATTATAGGTGTGAGCCACTGCACCCAGCCTCCACAAACTCTTAAGAAAATTAATAATATTGAGCCTATGAAACTTAAACAACATAGCAATGAATTACTTTAAAAATGTGATGAAACCATATCTTCATTATTATCACGCTAGTCCAAGCATTATATCACCTACTGCTGAAACACTGCAACAGCCTTTTAACTGGTCTTCATGCTTCCTTTGTTGTACCTATCCATGCCCCACACAAGAGCCACCATTTTAATGTTCCATTTTATTTTTTTAAATGTAAGTAACAGAGTTACATTGAACAAAATACTTTCACATGATTGAATGCAGGAAGTGCAAAAGAGTGTTAAGTCCCTGAGACCCAGACAGTGGGGACCCTACACTTTAGAGGGCCTGCTGTGGACCTCCTCCAGCTGTACCCCTCTGAGAGATGAAGCCCACAGGACTAGGGCATGTGGCCACCCAGATTATGCTTCAGGTACTTGGAACCCTATGAATCTCTTCTCAAATGGGCTGAGCCTGCTCTCTGGGCCTACACATGGGTTGTCCTCCCTATGGCTGAACACAAGGCCCATGTGTACAACCTTAGGCTCAGAAAGTGGACAGGCAGCAGCTGTATGTGGGGTGTGCAGCAGCTGATGTGAGAGCAGGGTGTCTATCCTTTACAGTGTAGGATGGAGCATGGGATTTGGGTGGGAGAACAGCATAGGCAGGCCACCTGCTGGCCAGGGCCCACCACGTTGAAATGGGCTTATGAAAAGTTATACAGTGAAAAGCCCTGGACCCATTCCTGTCCCCAGCCAATGACTAACTTTACCTTTTCCAAAGACAACTACTGTTTCTAACACAAGTTAATCACTTCAAATCAAAAGCCTGAAAATGTAATCTCCAACCTAAAGTATTTTAGTGGTTCTCTTATTACTGTTAAGATAAAATCCAAAATTCTTAAAGTGGTCAACATACCATTTTTCGAACTATATAACATTCATTAGAATCATTTGAGGATTCAAGTCTGTTCCAGTAGAACTGGGGTGAGGCTTGAGATTCTGCATTTCCAATATCTTTCCTAAGTGATACAGATGCTGCTGACCCACAGGCCACACCTTGAGTAGTAAGAGCATATAAGAAATTAATATTCCTTTTGAAGCTATGACTTCAGCTACCCAGGTAGGGAAGGAGGCTTTCCTCCTGGTTTACCCATCTCATTTAAAGAGGAAAAGCTATAGCCAGTCCAGGCAGATGGGAGGGAGGGTAGGTAGAAATTGCCACGTAATAATAATAGCTAACATTATTCATTCGTTCAACAAACATTTATTGGACAATGTATGTGATAGCATTGGCCTAGAGGATCCAGCAATGAACAAGAAAAAGTCTCAGTCTTCCTGAAGCATGTAACCTACTAGGGCAGACAGAATGAATATATAAATAAATAACAAGTTCAGGTCATGTTTGGGGCAAAGAAGAAAAATAAATCAAGGTAAGGATCTACAGGGTAAGAAGAGGTGCTATTTAAGATAACTAAGGCGTATACAAAGATAGTTTTTGTTTGTTTGTTTGTTTTTTACCATACTAAGTTCTATGACAGGCACAATGTTAAGTATCTTAAAGAGATGAAGGTCCTTTTATCTTCATTTTGCTGAAAACTGAAGCTCAGAGATGTTAAGTAACCTCCTTGAGGTTAGACAGGCAGAAACGGGATACGGACCCTGGCAGTCTAGGGTCCATTTCTGTGTTAATATGTATTTCTTATTCATGTTACATGAGGGCTGCAACTCTGCTGTGCTCAGCCGAGCTCCCTGTGTTTTCATATTCTGGAAGCCAGACTTAAACTTTTAACCTGTAAACTGCCAGGTGTGGGCCTGCCAGTTTAAGACTGGCATCATAAGAAACTCAAGCACAAATATTCACCAGATTCACCAGACACACTGCAAGAGTGTGTCTTGCACTCACTCAGCAGACTCAGAGGGATGAGCTAACATTTAGTCAACAAAATTTTCCCTTTGTTGGTTTAAAACTCCCCAATTTCAGTCACTTCAATTTTTCTCTAAGGAAAACAAGTTTAACATGCAACAGGACACTCCAGTTTTAGCAATGGTTCTTAATCTTTTAAGATTACAATCCCTTTGAAAATCTGATAAAACACGGGCTCTCTCCCAGGAAAAATGCAAGTGAGTACACAGTTCTGCATGCAACTTAAGGGGCTCAGACACCTAAAATAGCAATAATCCTCAATTTGAGAATGCTTACATTGTAGCATCTTACAAAATAAATCTCTGCTCTGAAAACTTTCTTCTCCCTGGTGAAGGGAGTGATCTTCTTTTACTAATTACTTAATTTAATTAAGACACAGTTAACTCTAATTATTAGCATTTCAAAAACACAGCATTGTCCTCTAACACAGTTCAGCAAAAAAGAAAAAGGAGCTAGCTAGCTGTTAAGAATTAGTTATTTCAGCTTCCTGAAAGGCAAGTTTCAGTTATAGGTTATCTATGTGTGAATTAACCATAAATATTTTTATTGTATAGTGGGTGATTTCCCTTCTATAGTCAGTAGTTTACAAGTATGTTGTTGAATGCAACTCCGGTCCTTGAGAAACACAACTATAATTTCCCTAAGTCACATGTTTTTAGAGAAAGGTAAATTTGTTCCTTCTGCCCTCTAAATCATGAAATGCATCTCTAGACTAAGAAGTGATTTAGGCTTCTGTATCATTTTTCAGCTTCATAGTATATTGTTGATTTTAATCTTTTTAATAAACAAAATATAGTACTACTAAAATGTAAAATGACACAATGGAGAGAGCAGGCAAGTAAAACAGTAACTTTTCATACTTGATGCCCCATGTTTAATTATACAATGACTGAATCATAATGTGGTAGAGCTCTTAATACAACATATCCAAATTACTGTATGGCTAATTCAAGGAGTTCAGAGTAAATAGGAATATAAAGATGCTTAAATATATACTTAAGGCCAGCTGTGTTTGTGACTTGAAAGAGAGCTAAGGCAACATGATAGTTGACTACAGAATCACCAAAAAAATACAGACATTTTATCTAGTCAATTTTTAAAAAATAAAATGGCAAGGATATTTGAATTAAGCAGATTTAGAAAAAATTATAAATAGGTAAACTTTTATTATTTGCATTCAATAGAATAAAAAAATAAAGTTTTTTTTTTTTTTTTAAAGTTTCAAGAGGCCATATAGTATTGAAATTAAACAGAATAAACTCTGGAGACCAAATGTCTAAGTTTGAATCCTTTCACTGCCATCTGCACTAGCTAGGTGAACAGGAGCAAATTAGATAACCTCTTTGTGTCTCAGCCTCCTCTTATTAAGTGGGTGAGTTACATGGGTGAATGCATGTACAGAGTTTAAAGTGGCACCTGCAAAAAAAAAAAAAAAATCCAAACATTAGAATGTAAGCTCTATGAGGGTAGTGATTTTTATCTATTTTTCCCATTAGTGCATATGAGTACCTAGAACAGTACTAAAGATAGTAGGTGCTCAGAAAATATTTGTGAAATGAATGACTGATATCATTGTTATTATACGGTTATTTTCTCGATAGATGGAAAAACTAAATCAGTTAAGCTCAGCTATTTAAATTTGGAAACTTTGCTCTCTTTTCTCCAACCCCCTTTAAAAACATAAGTGTTGTGACATTGCAAACTCGTCTTCTAAGACCCACAGCACCAAAACATGGGCAATAAACTAGATTTTAGTTGAGCAAGAGTGCCATCTAGTGCTCATAAAAGCTGCAAACTGAGAATTAGGAGTAAATTTTTATTCAGTGTAAACACAAAGAGGAAAAAACCCACAAATGCAAAACTCATTAGGAAAAAATATTCTTCATTAACAGCCAAGATGTTTGAAAGAATGTTACTTCTAAATAAAAGAATCTCAGCTTTAAAAGTTGGTATATATCATATTAGAAGAGACATTTCAGAGAGTACAGTTTTTGAAGTTCTACTTACCGTAAAAGCCATTCTTCTATGAATAGAAAGTGGTGTTTTGACTTATTTTCTTTTTAATGACATGTGTTTGGTCTCATTATAATAGATTAACCAATTATAGAAATTTTGGAAAAATTAAGAGAAGCATAAACCACTGCCAAGAGAGATAACCGCTATTAGTATTGGGACATACAGTCATGTGTCACATAACATTTGGTCAACAAAGGACCGTATATGCTATGGTCATCCCATAAAATTATCATACCACATTTTTACTGTGCCTTTTCTATGTTTAGATAACACAAATACCATTGTGTTACAATTGCCTATTCAGTACAGTAACATGCTATTGAGGTTTGTAGCCTAAGAGCAATAGCCTCGATGTGTAGTAGGCTATACACTATCTATGTTTGTGTAAGTACATTCTGTGATGTTTGCACAATTACGTAATTGCCTAACAATGCATTTCTCAGAATATATCTGTTAAGCAACACATAACTGTATATATATGTGTGTATATATGTATGTACACACCCCTTCTAGATTTAAAATATACATTAAAAATAGTTTAATTTTAATAAAACATTTGGCCAAGATGCTAAAAATGAAATGAGAAAATTATAAATATTGATAATTCTTTACTAAAATCAAGAGCTTTCTCTGTCATTGAAAAGCTCTCGTCTCAACATTGTATTCAGTGGGTTAAATTTTTTAAATAAATTGCTATAAATTACATAATCATTTGTGGGTAGCTCTACAATAGCCAAAATACATAAGAATTATGGCTTATAAAGTGAAAAAAGATAAAATTATTTCATCTGTTCCTTATAGATAACACAAAATGGATAGTAAAGTACAGCAACTTGAGTTTGGGTGATCTGAATAAAATTTGGGTTGCTTAATATTTAATCTTACTCCTTATTCATTTGAGAATGCTCATTAAAGTTTTGGGATTTGCTTTTAATTCCCTTTACCCCCAAATCATAGACACAGAAGAGATATGACTCACAGCTCTCTAGAGAATTATCAAATGATGAAAAGAAAGCTGACTGCCATTTCCTACCTTTTGGACAAATGCTGTTTTGCTTTTAGTACCAAGAATGGGAAGTAAAACATTTCCTAAGGTTGCATAGGAATAATGGGGGCCAAGAGTCACGAAGGAAAGGAAGAAGAACAAGGAAGATGAAGAAGCTGCTAGAGTCAGGCAGGCCTCTCCCACTGAGGCTCGGTGGGCCCCACCTAGTGAGGGGGCAGACACTGGGGTAGGGCATCTATTGTTCAGGCTGGTGTGAGGCTCCTTTATCTGGAGAATGGCTGCAAAGGTAGGAAGAAGTCGAGACTGGGCTCATACTATCACTACCTGAAGCACACTGTATTCTGACATTAAGCAGGTTCCTAAGCATATACCCTAAATCACAGCTCTCTTCATAGTATGCAGGAAGGACTCTTCCTAACTCCTAGCTTCAGGAGATAGGTTGTTAGGGTAATGGTTCCCAATGGCTTTTAAAATGGTTCCTAATGATCCTCCTGGTATTCACTCTTTTCTGTAATCTGTTCCTCTTGAGTTTGGACTAAACCTAGTTGGCTCGTTTCTAATGAAGTGATTAAGGTAAAAGTGATGGGATGTTTCTTCCAAGATTAGGTTATAAAAGACTGTGATTTCTGTCTTGCTGGCACTCTTTCTCAGGCTAGTACTCTCTCTAGCTCCTCACGTTTCCTTTGAAGAAGCAAATGGAAAGGCCCATGCGGCAAAGAACTGAGGGTGGCCTCCAGCTAACATCACCAAGAACTTGAGGCCCTCAATCCACTAGCCTGCAAGGAACTGAATCTTACATCATCTGAATGAACTTGGATGAAAACCCTTCCCAGTTAGAGCCTTCAAATGAGACCAGGGCCCTGGTAGATACTGTAATTGCAGCTTTATGGGAGACCCTGAAACAGAGATCCCAGATAAGGTGTAAGCAGATTCCTAATTCACAGAAATTGTGAAATAGTACTTCTTTGTTGTTTTAAACCACCACATTTGTAATGAGGCTATAACAAACTAATTCAGTTCTTCAAAAAAGGAAAGCTCCTCAACACCCCCTCCCCGCCCCCAGAGAGAATGACTCTGAGGGTCTTTATCCTTGGCTTGTGGCAGCCTCTGCAGTCACCACCTAAGCCTGGACCCTGCTCCTCCCTTTGGCATGAATGACACTTTTACAGATTAGGTCCTCTCCAGTTCACTGCATAGTCTTCTCTGTCATCCAAGGGCTTCTGCACTTTCCCCAACATCTGAAATAAATAATATGATGTTTGAGCAAACTTCCTAGTTCCATGCTTCAGTGACCAGACCAGCTTGGAATCTAAGTGCATTTGTGGTTTCTAAGAAAAATCATCCATCTCTATTATGTATCATTAATTGTACTGTGGTTTGCAGCTTCTATTTACTATTTACCAACTAGTATGAAAATAGTTCAATATTTTAACAAGTGCTATATTTAACAAGTTCAATATTTTAACTGCTGTGCCAATGCATACTGGCTGAATATCAGTCCTAGTTTATGCTGTAAGTTTAATCTGCTTGACAAGAATCAAGATCTTAGTTCTACTTTCTTTCAATAAGTTTTCAATACAGTATGAGTGCATGAGTTTGAATGTCAAGCATAGTAACATTCTAGGGAAATTTCAATTATTTAATGTAACTTTTACAACTTCTTTTGGCCATCTCAGTCTTTAAATTATGAGGGTATTACTTTATGGAAACTTGTTTTATTGGAATTGTTTTATTTATAATGCCCATCAATGTAGTGAGGAGCTTTGACACAAGTTATAGTTACATGTTCATACAGGCACTGACAGATGGCGCAAGGAAGATAAAAGGGGGCCACAAAAAGGAAACAAAAATGAGGCCAAAACTTAGTCTGCAGGAAACAACAACAGAGCATTAATTACTTTCAGCCAGTCATCCGAGATTTGGTTTAGGCATGTTGGGGATAGAGGCAGTGTATACTTGTATAAACGACAAACTGAGAAAAAAAGTTAATTATTACAGTAAAATTTATTTGCTCTATTAAGCTGTCTTTATTATCCCAACCCATCCTGATATTTCCTTGCTCTGAATTACAGTCATGCTTCACTTAATGACACAAATATATTCTGAGAAATGTGTTGTTATGTGATCTAACCTTTGCGCAAAAATCACAGTGTGTGTTTACACAAACCTAGAGGGTAAACTCAGACTAACACCTAGGCTTTCTGTTAGAGTCTATTGCTCCTACGCTACGAACTTCTACAGCATGTTGCTGGACTGAATACTGTAGGCAGTTCTAACACAACGATAAGTATTGGTGTATCTAAACATATCTAAACATAGAAAAAGTACAGTAAAAACATTATAATCTTATGGGACCACTATTGTATATGCAGTCTGTTGTTGACTGAAATGTCATTATGTGACACATGACTGTACTGTACCACTCTATATTTCACATACTTTTTTCCCATTGCTCTTGCTTTCCAATACAAAAATAATACATGCTCACTGTAAAAAGCAAAAACAAAACAAAAAAACACAAAAAACTATAGGAAAATAGACTAGTGATTAAGAACAGAGACTTAGAAATCAGACATGCCTTCTCTTGACTCCAGTACTCACTGTTTCAGTTCATCTTTTTGAGTCTGTTTCCTCATCTATAAAACCTAAAACTCACCTCCCAGAATTGTTGTAGGTATAAAATTGGAGACTGCAGGGAAATGAGACTTCAGAGAAAGTGCACAGATAGTTGTGTAAACTCATCCAGAATATGAATGTAAACGCCAAATATAAAAAGGCAATAGTATGGCATGAATTGAGTTTTGCAGATCTGGTGTGACCCACATGATCAGACAGTGTCACCAGCAGCTGCATCCCACCTTTGGGAACCCTGGGGTCCAAGGAAAGAGCACTAAGGTAGCTGCAAGTACTTCTCAGTGAGAATGCCTAGAAAGTTCCTGTTTCCTTGACTAAATAAATCAGAAACTTAATCTAATAGTGAGTGGGTTCATGCAAATTTGTGTACTTCTTTTGTTTGGGAAAGATCTCTTCCTCAAAACCTGTAACCCATGGAAACACTGCAAATGTTATATGTAAAATGCTTACCACCATGCCATATAGTAAGCACTCAATAAATTTCAGTGATTTTCATTTTTTTAATTTATTAAATAAGTCATATGAAAAATTAATTACTAATGATTACCATTATTCAAAGAAAAATTTAAATCACCAATAACTATTTCTAAAAGAGAACTATGGTTAATATTTTGGTGCATGAGAGTTTCCTGACTTTTCCCTCTTCTCCATAAAAATATATATTTTACATACTATTTTAAAGCTGTCTTTTCCATTTAAATTTGTATATTTCTTTTCCTATACATGCATTTTAAAACAATTTTCAATAATTATAAGTTTGTGACCAGTCTAGGCAACATAATGAGACCCTGTCTCTACAAAAAACTTAAAAATTGGCTGAGTGCAGTGGTGTGCACCTGTAGTCCAAGCTACTCAAGAGGCTGAGGAGGAATGATTACTTGAACCCAGGAGATTGAAGCTGCGGTGAGCAATAGTCACACCACTGTGCTCCGGCCTGGGTGATGGAGTGAGACATGGTCTCAAAATAAAATATAAATAAAAATAATAATCCTTTATAATACCACTTGTTTGATATTTAATTACCCACTTGTATATAAAAGACATATAGATAATACATTTATATCATAGATATATTAACATGTACACACTTTTAAGGTTTTGACTAATATTCAAACTGCTCTCTAGAAAGTGTGATGCACTGTATGATGCACTCTCCCACCAACAGCTGCACTGTTGTCAACATAGTACCATAAAATTTTACTTTTTTAGCAGTCTTAATTTGTTCTTCAATTTTCACTACAAAATTCTTAAGGGCAGTAGTTGTTTTATTTTGTTTTTATATCCCCCACAATGCCAAAACAGTGTCAGACATAAAGAAATATTTTAAATGAATTCTAACCTTATCTTTGAAAAGCACATTTATTTCAGTCTTAGATGGAGAGGGAGGTCTGCTATAGAGGTGCTGTGGGATTCAGGAAAAAAAATAACAGCCCTGTAATTCCGTATTTTAACAAGAGAAAGGAACTAATCATAATTTAGTCTCATTCTGACCAATTAAAGTGATAATATGAACATGTTGTATGTAATGAGAGAATATTTATCTCAAGGTTTGAATCTTCATATATTACTGTACATCTACTTCCAAATTCAAAGAGGGAGCCATCAAAGACCACCGTAGACTGGAATTGGATACTTCTTTATCTGAATAATTACCACTAAGAGAATAAAAATAAACACACTTCTGATAAATTCTCATTGCCTGGTGGAAAGGCCAAATGCAATTCTAGCCTGGGGTCAAATTTTTGCTTATAAAGTTATTTTTCTGTGTTAAACTGAAAAAAACAAGAAACAAAAGGGATTGTCTGATATTCATACTCTAATATTCTATACAGGCCCAATCATGCAAGATATGTTTAAATCTTTAACACCTAAGGAAGATGAACTAAGCTTTAATGTAGTATTTAAGAAAAAAGCAGTTGTCACTAATGAGGTATATTTAGACTTTACATCTTCCTTGACAAGGTCAGTTGCCAAAATCATTTTGTTTCATCATGTTATAATAGATTTTTAGTGCACATATTGAAATCTGACCTAACAAATGGTATGCAAAAGGATAAAAATGGCATTTACTCTGATAAATTTGCAAATATGTTATGCTTAATGGTACTGTTATAATAGGACTTACAATTAGAAAGTATCAATGAAGTATTTTAAAATCTAATTTAAAACATATAAGCAACAAAGTTAAAAATGCCTCAACAATTATGTTGGTTCAGGTACCCAGTTCAAATTGAGTAATTGCTGAACATTATATAACTTAGGTGAGTTCGCTTTTTAAGAAATCAAGATTAAAATGTTACAATTTAAGTAGATAAATGCTGAATTATGAAAGGGATACAAAAATGTAGTTTTCTACATTGTTTAAACACAATCCTTTATGATTCTAATAATTTTCCATAACAACTGAATAAAAGAATAAGTTGAATATGAAGTATGTATGGGCATACAAATGGGACAGTGATTTCTGTATGAGCTCAGTGTAATTATACAACCTAGGCTTGATTTCTAAAGACAATTGAGGTCCCTTTTCTTTTTAGCTATAAACAACTTGCTGTATGACATGTAATGCAAAACCGTATTTTGGGAGATTTCAAACATTTATAATCCACAGGAAAAATACTCAACACGCCTACACTATTTTTTCAAGCCCACAGTAGTGCAGTCTTTCAGCTATAAAGCCAGAAGCCAGTTATAAAACCAGTACTTTTCCACTAGAGTTACTTGTGGGGTGGGGAAGGGGACGTTCAGCACTGCAAACGTTAGGGTCTAAAATAAGATCATTGCAAGGAGTCACTACAACACTTGCACTGCCAGCACTGTCATGGCAACAATGAACTAGCTAGGAGAATGCTCTTTTAACATTCAAAGCTAATCTTGAGTCTATTGCTCATGGAAATATACCAAATTTTCTTTTAGGTAGTGCATTAAAGAAATCATCTTACTAGGAATCACTTAATATAAAAATAAGCCTTTTATACACCATATTTCCAGGATCAGAGTCCACAGACTCCTTGCAATCAGGCAACTTTTATAATGACAACATAACGAAAATTATACACCACAGTGAAACATGAAGATTCAGTAGGGTTCAAATGCAATTTAAACACAGGTCAAGGTTTAAATAAGGATTTGATATGCAACTTAGTAACATCTAAGAATGTGGTTTCCCCTAGAAACAACAAAGTTTTAAGTTTTACCTTGAAGGAAAATAATTTGGGAAAGCAAGTAATATATTTTCACTGTTAGGAATCTTTTTTTTTTTTTTTTTTTGAGACGGAGTCTCGCTCTGTCACCCAGGTTGGAGTGCAGTGGCCGGATCTCAGCTCACTGCAAGTTCCGCCTCCTGGGTTTACGCCATTCTCCTGCCTCAGCCTCCTGTGTGGCTGGGACTACAGGCGCCCGCCACCTCGCCCGGCTAGTTTTTTGTATTTTTTAGTAGAGACGGGGTTTCACCGTGTTAGCCAGGATGGTCTCGATCTCCTGACCTTGTGATCCGCCCGTCTCGGCCTCCCAAAGCGCTGGGATTACAGGCTTGAGCCACCGCGCCCAGCCTAGGAATCTTAACATTAAATTTTTAATTCAGATAATGAGGTATAATGTTGGAAAGCACAGACTCATGAGTCTCACAGACTGGGTTTTACACCTGACTCCTCCTCTTACAGATTGAGCATCCCTAATCCAAAAATCCCAAATCCCAAATGTTCCAAAGTCTGAAACATTTTGAGAACTGACACGACACCCCAAGTAGAAAAATTCCACATACAAGTACTTAATACAAACTATTTCATGCACAAAATTATTCAAAATATTGCATAAAAATTACCTTCAGATTATGTGATAAGGTATATATGAAAGATACATTTTGTGTTTAGATTTGGGTTACATTCCCAAGATATCTCATTATACATAAGCAAATATTCCAAAACAAAAAAAAAAAAATTTGAAATCTGAAACATTTCTGGTCCCAAGTATTTTGTTTTGTTTTGTTTTGAAACAGGGCCTCCCTCTGTTGCCCAGGTTGGAGTGCAGTGGTGCAATCTTGACTTACTGCAGCCTTGACCTCCTGGGCTGAAGCAATACTCCCACCTTAGCCTCCCAAGTAGCTGGGACCACAGGCATGCACCACGATGCCCAGCTAATGTTTATATTTTTTGTAGAGATTAGGTCTCACTATGTTGCCCAAGCAGGTGTTGAATTCTGGGCTCAAGCAATCCACCAAAATCCTGGGAACACAAGTGTGAGCCGTGATGCCCAGCCTGGTCTTAAGCATTTTGGATAAGACATATTCAACTTGTATTAGCTATGACAACTTGGGCAAGTTTTTAACCCATCTGGGCCTTGTTTTTTCTTGACAGATAAAATGGAAATAAAAATATCTACCCACACAATGTTGTGAAAGTTGAATGAATTATTACATGAAAAGGGCTAAGGGTTAGCTGTGGCATACAGAATGCCTTTTCTTCTTATTTTCAAAAGCATACAGACTGCTAATGGCGTTTTAAGACAACCTGATTCCAATCCCATGGCACATCTGAAAGCAGAAAGGAAAGTCTGGTGCCACCTCTGCCCCTCTCCTCCCATCCACCCCAACTCACAGAAGATAAAAGAGGCAGGCATGGGAGCTCAGAAGGAGCCCCAAAGACACCTGCCACGTATTACCAAGCAAATTCAACCCTTGTTTAGTTACTTTCTTCTAAATTATATCAAACTGTCTGATAGAGAAAGCACTGTTTTGAAGACTTTCTGCTTAATATATCAAGCTCCCATTGGGGGAAGCACAGTAGAAACACTGATAGGGCAGCTCTAATGTCCTCATTAGACCCTCAAGGAAAGAAACTTCTGTAGTAGATAACTTGCTTGGAGTACTAGACATGAATCAACCAGAAGCAGAGTATTTGGTTGCTTACTGGCAATACCAGCATACAAACAATCACTTACTTTTCTATATTATGTGTCCCTGAAGACATGCTGAAAGTTAAATGTTTATAAGTAGAATAAGAGACTAACACAGTGTAAGGGAAATCCAGTTCCCAGAGAGCTAAAACAGTATTTATAAAATCCTTATAGTTCCTAGAGGCATTATTTCCCCTAGGACCAATGAACCTTCAAAGTAGTTTAAAACTTTCTCAGTTGCTTGGAGACTTGGGAGACTCTAAGGGCAAATAGTGCTAGAGGGCTCAACTTCCTATCTCCTCCCCTAGAGGAAGGAGGCAGAATAGAATACTAAGTACTCACATTCACTGAGCGCTTACTGGGTTCCAGTAAGCATTGCTCATAACTCTGTAAGGGAACTGAGGCTTAAGGAGGTTATGTAACTTGCCCAGTCACACAGTTTGGCAGAGCAGGACTTAAACTCGGTCTGACTAACTTCACAGCCCATGGTCTTGACCATTATCCTCCAATGCTGTCCAGGTACTGAAGCACAAGCTTTGGCTGTGGGCCTCTCCATGTGCACTTGATTACCCGGATGACCCATGCAGCTGCCTCCCTGCAACTCCTCCCTGCTGGTGCCATGCTGGCATACCAGAATGATGCTGGCCTCCAATGAAGGGCTGGTTGCTCCAGATCTGCTGTCACTTTGGGCAACTACTAACACTTACACTGGGGCAGTGGTACCCTATGACACAATGTATTAAAATAGAATTTAATGTACAAAAGACAATTAGGGATTTTCAATACATGTGGATACAAAGTGCAGGATGTATGAAAGTCAAAGACATAAAAATCAAGTCTATTTCTAAACTAATGGCAGTTTCAAGTTTGATTCATTAGATGGAAGACCTAGATCAAATTCATCATTATCATCATCATCATCACCATCATCAATATTTGTTGTGCACTTACTATGTGTTAGGCTTACTTCTACATGCTTTACATGTTCAAATAATTCTCAAACCCACTGTATGAAGTATTATTATTCTCATTTTACAGATAAGTAAACAAAGGTTCAAAGAGTTTATTCATAGTTAAATTTGTACAGTATACTAAAGTTTACAAAATACTTTACCAATGTCATCTCTTAATTTTTAGAACCATACCACAAGGGAGATAATAAAATGTCAATTACTAGATGAGGAAACTGAGACTGTAGAGGTTAATTTATTCATGAGCACATGGCTGGTAAGAAAATTCAACATATCTTTATACCATTCTGAAGTAAGATCTCTAGTCAAAGTGAGACTCTGGATATTTAGAATGGATGGTCAGGAAATAAAGTAAACCAGAAATAAAAAGGTTTTTTTGTTTTTTAAAGTATGACCTTTATTAAACTTAAGTGAAGTATATATAGCCTTTTCTTTCCCATGTCAAAAAATAGATAAGCATAGGGTTTGGCAGATAGTAGAAAAACACACACATACAAACCTAATGAATGAAACGAGAAGAAATGATTCATTAGGTTCAATAGTAAAATTTACATTGTCTCAATAAAATTTCAATTTTTCATACTCATAATGTCTGTCATCAACAAAGGTCATATGTTATAGTTTAAGTCAGTCAATGTATACATTAACTTGTTAAATGAGAAAGTAGATACATCTTAATTTGAGATATAATCACTATCAATGACTTTTGAGAGATCTTACACTGTGAGAAAACCTGTCTCCCTAACATTTAAATCACTTTTTACTTTTGAAAGGCTTCTCTTAAATATGTCCTTCAGTACCATTGAACGTATCACTCTACCACTATTTTGCAAGGCTCAGTCTTTATCACATGATTGGAAGAATTTCTTGCTGTGTTTAGGCTATGAATAGCATTTGAAAAATTACTCAGTTATAATTATAGACAGCTAACACCTGCCAACTAGCTAGAAAATGAAATCATGTAAAATTTAAAGACAAGTGTGCAGTGCTTGTCAAACACAGAGGTATCAAAACAGTAAACGCTCACTTTTAGTAAGGTAAAGTAAGATTCTAATTAGACTTTACTAAACATTACACATAAAATTAATAAATTATTCTAGCCATATGGTTAATATTTTAAGGCATATATATTTGCCAGCTTGTCAATTTAAACAACTTTTAAGTTAAAATACTAAATGAATACTGTTCACTAAATGAATATTCAATTCACTAATGTATATTCACTAATGTATATTCAATAAATGATTACATATACATATTAAAGTTTATTTGGGTAGTATAAACCACAAAGCTCATGTCATAAATTTTTTTCCCTTTAGTATTGTTTAAAAGCTTAGGAATTAGGCCGGGCACGGTGGCTCATGCCTGTCATCCTAGCACTTTGGGAGGCCGAGACAGGCGGGTCACTTGAGGTCAGGGGTTGGAAACCAGCCTGGCCAACATGGTGAAATCTCATCTCTACTAAAAATATAGCCAGGCGTCGTGGCAGGCGCCTGTAATCCCAGCCACTTGGGAGGCTGAGGCAGGAGAATCGCTTGAACCTTGAGGTGGAGGCTGCAATGAGCTGAAATCACGCCACTGCAATCCAGCCTGGGCAACAAGAGCAAAAGTCTCAAAAAAAAAAAAAAAAAAAAAAAAAAGAAAACAAAACAAACAAATGAAAAATAAATAAAAGCTTAGGAATTGTCCTAAGGTGATTTTATAATAAATAAAAGAATTTACAATTCTAGGAAGACCTTCTCTAACTTTTAAAATTAAAAATAAGGTAATATTTATGTAAAATATAAAGCTAAAAGTATCTAGTTTTTCCAAGGTAATTCCCTATTTCATTACAATCTATCAGATTTCTTTACATGAGAAGGCAGATAATTATTGTGTTGCCAAATTTAACATGAATTTTTTTTGTTACAAACTCAAGGTTGTTTTTAATCTATCTATTTCAAAAGTGTGCCACAAACTGTGAGTCTACTCGTAATAGACAGATTTTAATAATACCAACTGGGAAAATCTAACAAATGCTCCTAATAGTCATTCTACAGAAACTCTCAAAGTATCTCCAGTGAAAAAAGCACTTTTAAAAAAACATGCATCTTTTAAAGTTTTTTTTTCTTCTATACACTAACTTTATGGTACATGGATGTTTATTGACACTGGCTTAACTTGGTGTAGCAACCAACAGGAAAAAAAAACAAGCATAAAAATAATGTTCCCAAAGTGTGACTATCTAGCGAAGGTTTTCATACCTAAATTTCTAGTCTGTCAATGCCCCAGAAATACAATCACCGGCCGGTTGCGGTGGCTCATGCCTGTAAATCCCAGCACTTTGGGAGGCCGAGGCAGGCGGATCACAAGGTGAGGAGATCCAGACGATCCCGGCTATCGTGGTGAAATCCCGTCTCTATTAAAAATACAAAAAATTAGCTGGGCGTGGTGGTGGGCGCCTGTAATCCCAGCTACTCGGGAGGCTGAGGCAGGAGAATGGCGTAAACCCGGGAGGCGGAGCTTTCAGTGAGCCGAGATCGTGCCACTGCACTCCAACCTGGGCTACAGAGCGAGACTCCGTCACATACACACACACACACACACACACACACACACACACACACACACACAAAGAAATACAGTCACCAAATATTGTGAAGAATCCTTGAAATCTGATTTCCTGAGTATACTGTTCCAGCCTAGTTAAAGTACTAGGTAATTCCTTAAGGTCATTTGAAATCTTTCTCACTTAATGTAGTAAATGTGAGCTAGAAACAATGTGTCAAAGTAAACCCTATTTTCCACTAACTTCTATTTAAAATTTTAGATATTTTACTATGGTGTGAAAAAATAAACTGATATGAGAAATTCTGACAAAGTAGACATTAGAATTGGTGGCAAAGCTTGCTTGGTGCTGATGTACTTCTAGCAGCACTTTCTCCTTCTAAGCATTTTAAGCATGCTGCCCTCCCTGACCAGCATCAACTCTGTTCTTCTACAAATTCTAAGATTTTTCTCTCATGTCTATGGTTCCTTCCAGTCCATGCTAATTTGCTACAACATAAACACTGCCTATTTTTAAATTAGAAAATTCTTCATGATTAACACATAACCCGAAGTAGTGCCCATTTTATCAAAATTTTAAGTGATTAAGAATCCTGTATTAGGCTGGGCGCGACGGCTCACACCTGTAATCTCAGCACTTTAGGAAGCCGCGGCAGGCAGATCACTTAAGGTCAGGAGTTCAAGACCAGCCTGGCCAACACGGTGAAACCCCATCTCTACTAAAAACTAGCCGGGTGTGTCTAGTTTTTAGTGTAATTTTTAGTTTTAGTGTAGTTTTTAGTGTAATTTTTAATTTTTTTTGTAATTTAGTGTAATTTAGTCTACATTTTTTGTAATTTAGTGTCGTTTTTAGTGTAATTTTTAGTGTAATTTTAGTGTAGTTTTTAGTGTAATTACATGCCTGTAATCCCAGCTTCTCGGAAGGCTGAGGCAGGGAGAATTGCTTGAACCTGGGAGGTGGAGGTTGCAGTGAGCCAAGATAATGCCACTGCACTCCAGTGTGGGCA
This sequence comes from Chlorocebus sabaeus, assembly GCF_047675955.1. Lineage (NCBI taxonomy): Eukaryota > Metazoa > Chordata > Mammalia > Primates > Cercopithecidae > Chlorocebus > Chlorocebus sabaeus. The sequence goes on from NC_132916.1 coordinate 33,328,026, forward strand.
ACAGAGTGAAACTCCATTTCAAAAAAAAAAAAAGAATCCTTTATTATACCCACGATTCCACAGCTACTTTCTGTCAGACCAAAGTTTCAACAATCCTTAAGTTAGCAGTTTGAATTATTAATTTATTACCTATTCAAATGGTAAAAAGATATTCTGCAAATTTCTAATGGCTTATCAAAAGAAAAATAAATATAACTCTAAACAAAAACAACAGCACACCTATTTTCTAATTCTTTTACTTCATAAATGGTCTGCACATACAGCACTTTAAGGCCACAAAGTGTTGAAAATGAGAAAAAAATTCTAATTAAGCCATTGTTTTAGAGGATCCTTCATGATGTCATGAACCCATGACCTTAAAGTAAAATTTACTATGCAAGTGTTTAACATCTTTGTACAAAATACTGTATCCCATTTGTAAACAAAATAACTATGTAAGAAAAATACCTTTTAAATGAATCAGTTTTTTTTCATGTTAGAGGTCACTGGGGGCACTGCAACAGGAATAAAATAGATAAAATTGGGCAGGGCACAGTGGCTCATGCCCGTAATCCTAGCACTTTCGGAGGCCGAGGCGGGTGGATCGCAAGGTCAGGAGTTCGAGACCAGCCTGTCCAACATGGTGTAACCCCGTCTCTACTAAAAACTAGCCAGGTGTGGTGGCGCCCACCTGTAATCCCAGCTACTCAGGAGGCTGAGGCAGGAGAATCGCTTGAACCCGGGAGGCAGAGGTTGCAGTGAGCCAAGATCGCGCCACTGCGCTACATGGGCGACAGAGAGAGACTGCATCTCAAAAAATAAAATAAAATAAAATAAAATAGATGAAATCTGAAAACATAACAGTATTGTTGTTAATTTTGATCTTTCTGAAGAGTCAAAACATAGGACAAGATGTATTTATATATTATAAAGAAGACACTGAGTATACATAGTACAGATATGATTCCTACTGTAAGTCAGAAAGTTAAAAAAGATTGGCTCTGTCTTCAAACAATTTAGAAAAACAAAGTTAAAGATTTGCCTTCAATTTCTTCACATTCTTTATCCAAAGGACAGAAAACCTGAGAATAAAGAATATTCTCTGAGCCTCAAAAGCAAGGAAGGAAAGCGGTCAAAGACAGGAATGAGAGGAGGCACTGAGAAGTAAGCCACAAGGCTTTCTGAGGGAAAGGGATCAAGTTCTCAATGTATCAATAAAATAAGAAAGGCCAGAAAATAGTGGTATGGAAGAGAGAAGCTTAGTGTAAATATTGAAAGAGGACTCTCATATTTGCTGTGATATCTAAGAGTCAGCAGTGAATGTTTGACAAGCACTACCTTAGACTTTTGGCTCTCACTAAATGGCAGTTAAAAAAAAAAATCAAAACAAAACAATCATTTAAAAAGACCAAATCTGCTTCTAGAATGTCTCCAATCTGTTATGTTATATTTTATAGCCCCACTATAAATGAATTAAGTATGCTTCTAATCAGATCCAAATTATAAATAGACCAAGTGATATATTATCTAGTTAGATACACATGCAGTTTTAATGGAAGCCTGTAATTAGGCCTGACTGCCTTCTGTCCTGCTTCTACTCATCAAGAAATTTGCTGTTCAAGTGATGGGGTGGGGGGTGGGGGTGGTGGTCTCCTGGTCCTTAGGGGTTGAATGCTGATTAGTCCAAACCAAAAATAGAAATGCCCAATTTCCTCATCAATGACTGGCTTAGAAAAGGGCATGTGACCCAATCCCAGTCAATAGAAACTGAGAGGAAGTCTGCTAGAGGGTTTCTGGGAAAGCTTTTCTTCCCTGAGAGAGAGACACTGGGAAGAAATTCTTTTCTTAGCTGCAGATAGTCATGTCTGCACATGGTGCCTGGAATAGCTTGCTGTAGGAATGGAGACATCACTTGCTATGCTAGGAAAGGAGAAGAAAAAAAGAAAGCAGACAAGTAATGTAGTTGAGCCAATGAATCAATCAAGCTTGGAACTGCCAACCTCCAGATTTATTATGTGAAATAATAAACTTATTGTTAGATCTTCAATCTATTTATTACTCTATTGGATACCAACTAGATACTGCAACTCCAACTGTAGCTCTAACAGCTACAAACATGCCTCATACCCAACAATGAAAATTTTATTTCTCCTGGGGGGGCGTGTAATAATCACTTTACTAAATGAAAGCCTCCTCTACCCCACTTACCAAAGATAAGTATTTTGTTGCTTATTCTAAATTTTCTATCTTAAGCCAATTTACTTTCAGACAGTATTGATTGCTGGCAAACTTATGAAAATATGATCAAATGATCATTCTTGGAAAAGTACTTGGCCATTCTGGATACGCCTCAAAATCTTTTGATACATATGTGCTCTCATATTTTCCTCCTTAATTACATGTATCATCATGACTATAGTTCACCAGTAGACTATATTAGTAAAGTGGGCCAGTATTAATACTCTCATTCCTTTATTTAGAGAATCCAGAGTATCAAAAGGTGTAATTCTTCTTAAGTTTCTTTAAAAACCCAATATAAATAAAGCCTTGGATGAGACTAGAAAACTTTCTTCAAAAGCAGGAAACAACACTTACTGATCTTCAAGTCCCAAGAACAGTGCCTGTCTGGCCCAGCATATTTCTCAAAAATGTCAATATATTTAAACATGTTGATGTGGAATCAATAAATCGAGAACTGGGGTATAAACAAAAGATGCTATCTCTCAATGTGTCATTTTTTTTTGTTTTAAAATAGATTTAGCTCCTTGGAATTGAATCCATTCTACTACCTTGTCACCATTTCTCCCCTGCCAACTATAGCCCTCCGAGCTGACCTACAGCAATTCAGGGCCTTGAGGAGCAACTACAGAAACTGCCTATGCACCGCAGCTTTTGCTGCTTTACTAATGAATAACAGAAAGCATTACGGAGTGCTACATTTGAATTAATATTTGCTTTCTCATGCGAGGCTGAAGCTAAAATGGTAGGCAGTGAAGCTGGAGAGGTAAAGCCAGATAATGCTGGGTACTATGTGACATAGAAGTTTAAATTCAATTCTATTCTAAAGGGGTTTTGCCAGTAAAGTTACATAGATTTTCATTTTAGATAAATGGCTCTACAGCTATGTGGAGGAGAGATATAAAAGTGGAGGGTGAGTTTAATCTGGAGAAGTGAGAGATAGCAATGACAGAACTAGAAGAGTGGTATAGGGGGCAGAAATTCATTTAGGAGCTATTTCTACTTGGATATCTCACAGACAACTTAAACTCAACATATCTAAAACAACATTCATTTTTCCCCTAAATTGACCCCCTGCCACTCTTTTGTCTCAGAAAACAACTGCACAATTCACCAAGTACCTCAAGCCAGAAACTTCAGAGCCATGCTTAATTTTGTTATTTTCCTCATCTTCTAAATCCAACTAAATACTAAATCCTGTGGTTTCTAACTCCTTGATATCTACCAGACCCATTTTAATTTTTTCCACTCCCTCCTGCCCTACCTCACATCCTAGTCTGCTAGCACTTTTGTCATAGGCTACTAGGACAACCTCCCAACTGATGTCACACATCCACTTTTGACCATGGAAATCCATTCTCTAGAGTGATCCTTCTGACGCACTATCAATCACTACACTACCTTGCTCAAAATCCCCCAGTGGCTTCCATTATTTCTATGATAAAGTCCATAACCCTTAACATAGCCTACAAGCCCCTCTGGGGTCTGGTTTCTGCCTAGTAATAGTAGGCATACCTAACATTAACTGAGCATTCCTTATATGCTAGGCACTGTGCTATGCTTTGCAAACATCATTTATTTTATTCTCACAGCAACATTATGAGGCAGGAATCATAAGCATCATGCTCATTTTGCAGATGAGGAAACTGAATCAAGGAGAGATTATGTAACTTATTCAGAGTTGTAGAGCTAATAAAGTACAGTCCCACACTGTGTAATATTTCAGCTGATGACAGACCCCGCATATACAACAGTGGTCTCATAAGATTACACACTTGACCCTTAAACACCAAGGGGGTTAGGGGGCCAACCCTCCACACAGTTGAAAATCTGTGTATAACTTTTGACTCCCTCCAAACTTAGCCAACAATAGTCTACTGTTGACTGGAAACCTTACTGATAATATAAATAGTCCATTAACACATATTTTGTATGTTACACATATTATATACTGTATTCTTACAATAAAATAAGCTAGAGAAAAGAAAATGTTATTAAGAAAATCATAATGCAGAGATCATATATTTATCATTCATTAAGTGGACGTGGATAATCATAAAGATCTTCATTCTTATGGTCTTCAGTTTGAGTACACTGATGAGGAGGATCAAGAGGAGGGGTTGGTCATGTTATCTCAGGGGTGATAGAGGTGGAATAGGCAGAATAAGAGGAAGAAAAGGCAGGCACACTCAAGTGTAACTTTTGTTTGTTTATTTGAAACAGGGTTTTGCTCTGTCACCAGAGGGCTGGAGGGCAATGACACAATCATAGCTCACTGCAACCTCGAACTCTTGGGCTCAAGAGATCCTCCTGCCTCAGCCTCCTGAGTAGCTGGTTCTACAGGTGTGCTCCACTGCACCCAGCTAATTTTTTTTTCTTAACTTTTTGTGGAGATGGGTCTTGCTATGTTGTTCAAGCTGGTCTCCAACTCCTAATCTCAGAAGATCTTTCCACCTCAGCCTTCCAAAGTGCTGGGATTACAGGTGTGAGCCACCCCACCCAACTTAGTATAACTTCTATTGAAAAAACAATCTTCCTATAAGTGGACTCATGCAGTTCAAACCTATGCTGTTCAAGGGTCAATTGTAATTTTATATTATTACTCTACCTTTTCTATATTTAGATACACAAATACTTATCATTGTATTACAATTGCTAAAGTGTATTCAGTTCAGTGACATGCTGTACAGGTTTGTAGCCTAGAAACAACAGGCTATATACCACATAGCTTTGGTGTGTAGTAGGCTATACCATCTAGGTTTGTGTGATTTCACCCTATGATATTCACACAAATATGATACCACCTAATGATGCATTTCTCAGAGTGTATCAATGTCATTAAGTGACACATGACAGTATCGGAGCCAGGTCTGCCAAACTCCAGAGTATGTCCTCTTAAGCTATTCATGCCACCCTCAAACTGTCTGCCCCAGCCATATTGCATTACTTTCAGCTCCTAGAACTCATTTGCTCTCCTTGTCATGAGGCCTTCATACATACTGTTCCCTATGTCTGGAATGTCCCCTCACACATCTCACCTTTACATGGATAATATTTATTCATTCATCATGTCTTTGCTTAAATGTCATTGCCTCAGGAAAGCTTTCCCTTACTATCTAAAATTAAATTTTTTATTTGTTTACTTCTTTATGGTCTGTTTCCCTTTGGTATAATGTCAAAATTGTTACCACTGGTCCTCAGTTCTCAGAATGACATTCAGCAGGGGTTCAATAAACATTTGTTGTAAAACTGTATGCATAAATGAATGATGCTGGGTGGAAACTCCCTAAATTGAAAACGTCATCTATTCAGACTACTGATGAAAAACAGAAAGAAGGAAAGTATAAATTTGTTCATCCACTGGATATTTATTTAGTAGCTTCCAGGTCCCAGCCAATACTCTTAAGAACTCACAGCCTTCCTATGGGAGACAGACACATAAGCATGTGCTTATAACACAATATAAGTAAAGTGCCTGTTATAATTGTACAATAGATGCAGAGATGCAAAAAAAGAGTATGTCTATAGGGAACCTTCCCAGGAAAGGAAATTCTTGAGTCCTTTTGCAGGATGAATGAGTCTTGAAATATATATCGCATAGTCTATGTATTTCACTTATGAAAGGGAGAGGAGCATCTACTATATATACCAGAGCACTTTACGTCTCATTTGATTCTCACAAGAGCTCTGTGTTGTTATTCCCATTTTACAGACGTGGAAATTCAAGCTAAGAAAGGTCAAGGAATTTGCCCAAGGTTACAGGTAAGGACATTAGTAAAGGAGCGGAATTTGAGCCCAACTCTGACTCCAGTATCCATGTATTTATCATTATATTGAAATCCTCTGACACTATACTCCCCAGAGCCTGGTCACTTTTATTTTCAATATAACTCTTAACAAAATCAGTTATCTGGTTTCCCATTCTAATATAAATTAAGCAGCAAAATGAAAGATCAGGAAGAGACCAAAGTCAAGTATCCTGATGGCAAAGGAAACAAGAGAAAAACTATAAAAATTACACACAAAAAATATAAAAACTACTGGATCATATAGTCAGTCCTCCACCCTTTGCTGCACAACAATACTTGATACGCTTAATGATGACCCCATTATGGACAAAAATGGTTGTTATAGCCACTACAGTCTAGAAGATAGAGAAGTAACTTTCTGTGTTTCAAAGGGTAAACTTCAGTTACCTAGTATATTAATTCCTCTCTGGTAACTCTGAATTGTAACAATTGTTTCCAAAGTGTTAGTGAGAAGGAATATCCCAAGATCTTAAATAGAGTCTTCATTTTGTGGATATTATTTTTCTGTTGCTTTAAACTAAATTCAAGCCAGTATATAAAAACTGTCAATTTTAACTTACATAGTTACCCAAGTACATTTTAAATTTTAAGAACCTCTCATACATGACTTGGGACAACACATGTAGATTGAGAAATGTAAAGATTGACAAGCATATATAAGGTGTTACTGAATATTCTCAATATCTAAAAACTTTTTTTAAAAAAAAGTCTTCTCACACACCTTGTAATAAAACAAGATAAATTATGAAAAAAATGGAGGAAAAACTATAATATTTTTAACCTGCTGCACTCATATCTTAAATAGCTACACATGTGAAAAAGAAACAATTCAGGCAAACACAGAGAAAGCTGGTTGAGCAATTTGCCATAAAAGTGTTTCTATCAAATACCCCACCTGGGTCCACCTTTTCAACATGAAGATGTTAGCTTTTTTAAGAGAGCTTTTTATTATTTATATAATTCTCTTCTGGAAAAAAGAGAGGTTGCATTTAAAGAACACATCCTGGTTTGTTTTGTTTTTAAAAATAAGAGAAAATTGTTCCACCAATTATATTGAACAGGCTGACTAGGAAACATTTAATATCCTTTATCATTTTAGAGGCTTTTAAATGTGAGCCTTTCCACTCAGAACACTGTGACAATGTGAAAAAACACACTGGCTACATTTCCCAACAACATGTAAAAAGAAATATAAGGAAAAACAAGTATTTACTTGGAATTAACTGTAGTTTTCATATATTCTTCCAGGAGCAAAGCAGTTTCTGCCTAAAACTCTCTAGAAAAACGCTACTTGTTTACTTACAGAACACTCTAATTTAAAGATGTAAACTCATAATCAAAGTTTACATAACAACTTAATAGAAACAAACACAACGTGAACAATTGCAAATAAAATTTCACTGTACTAGGGAGACAGTTGTATTTAAAATGCTCTTCCTTACCTGGATGCTTTTCAGAATAAACTCACTTTTCTCTCTTACATCTTTGAAGGGACACCTCTTAGAAAGCATAAGCAGATGAGCAAGTAGCTTATTCAACCCATCCGAAGACTCGGTATTTGAAAGCCCGTCTGATGGACGATGAGGTGTTTCTTTCACCGAACGAAGACACTCGCTTTTCCTCAAAATGGTTTGCCTAATGTTTTCCAGTGCTGTCTCTCTAGTAGTTGAATCTCTACTGCACAGTCCATCCCATCTCACTTCATTCTCTCCTTCAGCCATGACAATAGTTTTTCCTTTGCGGTCTTCAGTTACCTTTCAGCATGCCCCCCAAAATCACTCTGTGTTTTTAAAATGAAAAATGTAAAAATAAAATCAGAGAAATCAAATCGTCATGAAAACACACATATGGGTAACATTTGGAACCACTGGTGTCTTCAGCCGATCTACAAGCTAGATCACCCTCTCACCCTCTCCTTGTACACTAAAGGGCAGTCTTCTTTCTGGAAAACAAAAGTTGGAAAGTTGCAACCTTGCAGCGCTGGCTTTGGTGGACGCAGAATTTCGGGGAAGCGTTCTCCTCCGTCTCGCGGGGTCAGCGGATATCCTCACGTTGTGGAGCTGTCAAATCCGTGCTCTGCCCCAAAAGGCTGGTAACAGTTGAACGCCCTCCAGCCATTCGGGGCTTTTTTGTCTGTGCAGCCACCGGGTTCTCTCGAGCTTTCCCACCCCGCCCCTCCTCCGACACCAGTCCCCGCCCTCCGCAGCTCCTCCCAGCGCCTCAGCAGCCGGCCGGGCGCCGGCAGGGAAGGCTCGCTGAACCCTGGCCCACTGGCCGCAGCGGCCGGAGGCTTTGGCGCTGCTGGAGGGCGGCAGTCTCGGGAAGCCGCTGTCTCGGCGGGCGGCGGTGAAAAAGAGCGTCCCCAGCCCCGCCAATTCCGGACCCCCGGGAAGACGCTACTTCTCCGATCCCTGCACCCTCGCCCACCACCGCCGAGCCAGAGGGCATAGGGCGGCCCTGGCAATCCTCGAGCGCAGGGCTGGGCCGCGGAGCTGGCGGGGCGGCGGGCCCCAAGGCGCAAAGCCCGCCCTTCGCCCAGCCCCATCGGTGGGGATCAGCCCAGAGGGCGGGAGCAGGGAGGGGAGACGGGGTCCTCACCCCCAGCCCCTCCCCTTTCTCCGCCTGGCACAAACCGGGAGCCACCCCGGCCCCAGCGCCTTCTTCCCCGCCCAGGCAGACGCGACCCGCCGAGGCAAAGCCATTGGAAAAAGCCCCGCCCTCTGGCAGGCTATCTCCGGACCCCCAGTGCGCCGCGCGCGGCTGCCAACCGCTGCCGGCTGCTACGCATGCGTGACTTAGAACAGGGCACAAGCGCCTTCGGAGGCTCTAAGCTTGCGCCCTGGGGCGGTTTCTGTTCCCGGATGTTTGGAGTGTGTCCTAGAGAAGGGGAAGGAAAAAGTAAGGCGTAGAAGTACACTGAGACTTCGTCACACACAAAACAAGCACGACAAAGAAAAAGGGCGCAAAGGGACTCCTGGACGAAATTGAGTCTACATTTAAGATCACCGTAAAAGTAGTGACGGCCTCTTTATTACTCCGAATCCCAGATTTAAGTCGGTGGGACGTCTTCGCGTTGACTTGTGGGGAATGTAGTTTTGATGCTGCCGGCGCGTTTTGTTTGCGACAGAAACTACAATCCCCAGGGGCCTCCGCGACGTCGCCTGTGACTGCCCGCGAACCAACGGTTAGCGGTGGCAGGGGCTGACTGAGAGCGTCTGCTTGGTAAGCACTGTAGGCTGGGTTGTCACCTTTCCTTGACAGGGTTTTTCCTTCCTCCATTTCCTCTGGGATTTTGGAGACGAAGCCATCTAGGGTGGCCTCCCTTTGTCCAAGGATTTTTCCAGTGGCTTGCGTGGCAAGGACTAGTCCAGCTGCCCAAGCGCGGGGTGTGGTGGGTGAGGCGAGGATTTAGGGATCCTGATCCCGAGGGTCGCAGGGAGCGGCCTAAGTAAGGCCAAGAAGGAAGGATGCTGTGGAAACTGGAGCTTCGGGCTGCTGCTTCTGCTTCCACCCTTTTCTGTGGGCAGGCGCGGGATGGATTTGGAATCTCTGCGCATTTGCACCTTCGTTTGCCTTTGCTTAGGGATGTTCTGGGCTTTATTTGCTTTTAGAAAGTCATTATTTGAGAAAAGTCGAGGTTTGAACGGCCATCAGTGGACTGATAATCGGTGTAGATTTTAATTCTTTACGTTGCAGAATTGCATTACATTAAATTCTAAAACTTTCATCTTGCTAGGCACTGAATATACAACAATGAGAAAGACAGTCTTATCCAGTTAAGAGGAACCAGTTGTTAGACATACAGTTACAATACTATATGATATCACTGGGATGCCTAGAAGGAGATCACTTAGCCCAGTCTTGGAAAGCCAGGGAAATCTTCATCCCAGGGGAAATGAAGATCAAAAGAACAGCATATGCTAAGGCCCAGAGCGAGAGATAGGGTACTTTCAGGAAACGTCAGTAAGCCGAATCATACATACTTGGCGGTGTGGGGTGGGAAAGGAAGGGTGCTTTTTGTGTATTGATGTACTTTGAAGCTACAAAGAGACAGATATTGTGAATTCTTTACATTGTTTCTGTAAGTGAGCTATTTTTGAATAGATGCATAGTTCTGATGAATTGGTCGAATTTCAAAAGCCTGTTACATTCTAACACTTCTAGTTTGAATCCGAATTTTAAAAAGGGAATAACTTATGAGTGTGATTGAGAAAACAAAACAAAACCATTCCGTTTTTATCTCCTTTTTGGGATGATCATCTTCTATCCAGTCCATAAAGGGTAGGGTAGTTTCTTAAGGCTGGGTGCCTTTTTATGCCGTAGTTAAATATGATCTCATGTGTACCCATGGCTTCACCAACACTTATGACTCTCAAATGAATAGCTCCATTCAGCTTCACCTCTCAGCTTTCACATATCTATCTCTTGGATATTTCTTTTTGGATATCTCAAAAGCATCTCAAACTCAACATTCCTAAAATCAAATGCATAGTTATCTCTTACAAATCTGATTCTTTTTCAGTGTTCCTTATTTCAGCAAAGGACACTACCATCCATCTGCTTGTGAAAATTTGCAAGCTAAACATTATTCTTTATTTCTTCTTGCCCTCCATACTTTTATGGCTAAATTATTACCAAGTTCTGCCAATCTTATCTCCCAAAATATCCTTCAAATATATTTTTCTCTCCACCTGTCTTCAAACTGCGGTAATCTCTCAAGACCGCAACAGTAGCAATTATTCACAATGACCCTCCTCCATTAGTTCTCCATTATAGCTACCAGAATGATTTTTTTGAAACTGCAGATCTGATCAGATTTTCTCTTGGTTAAAACTATTCAATGGTGTCCTGCTACTGTTAAAATAAAGGCAAAACTCCTTTATAAAGCCTGACATCATCTGGTACTCTTTCAGACTCACTTCATATACTGCTCTCCACATCAACCATACAGACCATTTTTCACTCATTGGTTCTCATATTCCGTTTCACCCACGCATTTACTCAACAAATCTCTGTTGAGTCCCTTTTATATAACAGTACATTGAGGATACAGCACTGACCACAATATATAAAAATTCCTACTGTCATAGAGCTTACATTCTACTGAGAAGAGATAGTAAATAAATATGTAAAACATTTAGTAAATGAAATGAAGACAAATGCAGTGGAGAATAAAACAACTGGGAAGGGGAATGGGGAGTGTCAGGATGTGAGGGGCTAGGTTTACTTTTAAATAAAGTGGTTAGAAAAGACCTAATCCAGAAGGGGACAATTGAGGAGATATGAAGTAGAGGAGAGAATAAACCATATAGATGCCTGGGCAAATAGCATTCTAATGAAGAGAGTTAGTGCAAAGGCCTCGGGCAGGAGCCTGAGTGCACATTTGAGAAACAGCAAGAAGGCTAGTGTGGCTGGAGCACAATGAGTACAAAGAGAATAACATGAGGTCACAGAGAAAGGAAGTAATGGTGGGAGAACATGTACGTGACTGAAAGGACTAACGTTTTTAATTGAGTTGGGAAAGCATTGGAGAGTTTTGTGCAGATGAGGGCATGATCTGACTTTTTAAAAATGACTACTTTTCTTTCTCTCTCTCTCTTTCTTTTTCTCTCTCTCTTCGATGGAGTTTTGCTCTTGTTGCCCAGGCTGCAGTGCAATGGCACAATCTTGGCTCACTGCAACCTCCACCTCCCAAGTTTAAGCAATTCTTCATCCTTGGCCTCCCAAGTAGCTGGGATTACAGGCATGCACCACCATACCTGGCTAATTTTGTATTTTTAGTAGAGATAGGGTTTCACCATGTTGGTCAGGCTGGTCTCGAATTCCTGACCTCAAGTGATCCACCCACCTCAGCCTTGCAAAGTGCTGGATTACAGACATGAGCCATCCTGCCTGGCCTCTTTCTTTTTGCCTGAGGCAGAGTCTCACTGTGTCACCCAGGCTGCAGTGAAGTCATAGCTCACTGCATCCTTGAACTCCTGGGCTCAAGTAATCCTCCCAACTCAGTTGCCCAGGTAGTTGGACATGTACCAACATGCCCAGCTAATTTTGTATTTTTTCCTTTTTTTTTTTTTAACTGAAATTACATAAAAGTGGAGATAATTTTTGTCTTTTTGTAGAGACAGGGTCTCACTGTGTTGCCCAGGCTGGTCTTGAACTCCTCAAGTGATTGCCTCAAGCGATCCTCCTGCCTCTGCCTCCAAAAGTGCTGGGATTAGAGGCAGACGCCACTGCAACTGGCCTGAAGTGAATATTTCTTTTAAATTGTGTTGAGCATAGACCATGGGGAAGCAAGAGTAGAAACAGAGAGACTGGTTAGGAAACTAAAGTAATAATCCAGGTGAGAGAATCTGGATACGTTTTGATAGTATAACCAACAGATTTTGCTGACAGATTGTGTGAGAGTAAGAGTCAAAAATGACTTCAAAGTTTCTAACCTGAGCAACTAGAATGGAGGAAGTGCCATTTACTGTTACGGGAAAGTCTGCAGATTTATGAATGGGAGAGAGAGGAAAGGTTGGTATTTTAGCTTGGCCATGTTAAGTTTGAGATGCCTCTAAGAAACTCACATTGAGATGTGGAAGTGGAGGAGGCAGTTGAATAAATGAGTCCAGAAGTGAGGAGAAAGATCTGGCAATAGATATAATTTTGGGTTTTATAGTAGTGTTTAGATAGCAGTTGTTGATATCACCAAAAGAGATATTCCATGGAGTTTGGGTGGATTTGGAGTTCTCTGCAAAGGTGACTGTGAAGGAGCAGCCAGTGAACAGAGGAAAACCCACTGTTCAGTAGGTGTCCTAGAAGCGAAATGAAGAAAGTGATTAAGGAGGAAGGAAAAATAAGTTATGTTAAATGTTGCTGTAGGTCAAATGAGATGAGGATTCATAATTGACCACTACATTTAGCAACATGGAGGTCATAGGGATCTTGATAAGAAACTTTTGGTGGAGTAAACGTGAAACTCCGTCTCTACTAAAAGTACAAAAATTAGCCAGGCATGATGGCGCATGCCTGTAATCCCAACTACTCAGGATGCTGAGGCAGGAGAATCGCCTGAGCCCGGGAGGCAGACGGGCCGGAGGTTGCAGTGAGCCAAGATCGCACCACTGCACTCCAGACTGGGTGACAGAGTATGACTCTGTCTCAGGAAAAAAAAAAAAAGTCTGCTTTTTTTGCTGCAATGTATAAATAGATGTTATGGAATTTAGAAGAACTTCTTTAGGTCAGTAAATATTCAAGTTACATTTTAGAAGAGTAATTAATTAGGAAACAGATATTGAGAGGTTTTGCTAACTTTGGCCATGGACCATGGAATCATACAGTATGTTGCCTTTTAGACTGGCGCCTTTACTTAGCAATGTGCATTTATAGTTATTTTATGTCTTTAGATGTATGGCTTGAGAGCTCATTTGTTTTTATCACTGAAAAATAATCCATTGTATGGATATATTACAGTTTACAGTTTGCTTATTCACCTTTTGAAGGACATCTTAGTTGCTTCCAGTTTTCATCAATTATGAATAAAGTGTCCTAAAAATTTATGTGCAGGCTTTTTCTGGGCATAAGTTTTTAACTCATCTAGGAATATGATTGCTGGTAACCCTTTGTTTAGCTTTGTAAGAAACTCACAGCTGTTTTTCAAAGCAGCAGTACCATTTTCTATTTCCCACCAATGAATGAGAGTTCCTGTTGTGCCCCATCTTTGCCAGGATTTGGTGGTGTTAGTGTTTTGGATTTTAGCTGCTCTGATAGGTATGTAATGGTATCTCATTATTGTTTTAATTGGTGATTCCCCAATGACATATGTTGAGCATCTTTTCATGTGCCTATTTGCTGCCTATATATCATGTTTGGTGAGGTGTCTGTTCAGATTTTTTGTCCATTTAAAAATTATTATTACTGTTGAATGTTTTTGTTTTTTAGAGGCAGGGTCTCGCTGTGTCACCCAGGTTGGAGAGCAGTGGTGATATCATAGCTCACTGTAACCTCAAACCCCTTGGCTCAAGCAGTCCTGCCTAAGCCTCCAAAGTAGCTGGAACTACAGGGATGCACCTCCATGCCCAGCTTACTGTTGAGTTTTAAGAGTGCTTTGTATATTTTGGACACACAAGTCCTATATCAGATCTGCATTTTGCAAATATTTTCTGCAAGTCTGTGGCTTGTCTTTTCATTCTCTTAATAGTGTCTTTTGCAAAGCAGAAAATTTTAATTTTAGTGAAGTCCAGCTTTCATGTATCATGCTTTCGGTGTTGCAGCTAAAAAGTCATTGCCATACCCAAGGTCATTTAGATTTTCTCCTGTCTTCCAGAGCTTTGTGTTTTGTGTATAGGTTTATGATCCATTTTTTAGTCATTTTTTTTTTTGTAAAAGGTGTAAGGTCTGTGCTTACATTTTTATTTTTATTAATAAAGTTTCTGCTGGATCTGAAATTATTTTGATCAATAATATTAAAAGGTAAAAAACTTTTTTTAAAGACCATCGTACTGAATCTGTACAACTATATTGGTACCATTCTTCAAAACTGTTCCTTGAGAGAGAGACCTGAAGTCAGCCTAAAGATGAGGCCAGGGAGAACTTTACCTGGAACGTATCAGGAAACCGGACTAACAGTTCCATTTTAGTTATCTGTTGTCAGCCTGTGCAATTGGCTGAGTGCTGTAAGTGCAAATTGTTAGGAAGACTTTCTACAATTAAGAATATTATTCTCCAATTGAATTACCTTGTTATTTGTCTACATTGCTGTTTTTCTGTTTTTTTGTTTGTTTGTTTGTTTTTGTTTTTGTTTTTTGCTACTTTTTTGCCTAGTCTTACAAGGTTACAAAAATCTACCTGTGATTTTTCCACAATAGTTTGACCCTTCTCTACAATGAAACACTGAAGCCATGGAAACTTAAAATATCTCTTTCTGTGATAACTGACTTCAACTTAAGTTTTTAATGGAAATTATACGAATTATTTACTACATAGTAACATAAGCAGTTTTACCTCTAAATGCTTCCTTAGTTTTTCTTTTGGCTTGTTGAAAAATGTCTTGTCAACCAAGTACTATATGTGTACTTTTATGTGTGTGGTGTATGTGTATTGCCCAAATGAATCATGAAGACTCTTAAATTTGAATCTGTGTATTTTATTTTTAAGTTTTCCTTAACAAGGTCAATTTGAATTCCTTAACAAGATTGATTTGAATGATATTCTTTTCAACCTTTCAAAAACGTATTTTCTGAAACACTGTCATACATACTATTCTCAAAATACCATCCCCCTTTTTTCTGTGTTATTGCTTCCATCTTTCAGGAATAAATGAGTAAACCACTTAAATCAAGTTTACTCTTCAGTATTTTCTCCAGTTTTTCTGTTTATGGTGTCTCCAAATTTACTGTAGTATGCTTTGAATGACTAAATCTCTAATATTTCTGACATATATTAATGGATAGATTTTTAAAAACCATTAATTGCTGAATCTATATTCATTTTACTCTTCTTGAAAGATTTGTGAGCCAACTCTAGCAATATACGCAACATACAATATGCATTTTATAAACCGGTCTCACTACTGACTTTATTCTTATTTTTCTACTTATTTTCCTTATCCATATTTTACATGAATATATACATATATGGGGTAAGATATTAAAATTACGTGTCATTTTAAAAAACATTACAAATTTCAAACAAAAAATAAGAGTAACAAAATAAATACCCTTTTTAAGTACCCCTTGGAATGAACAAATATTAACATTTTACCTAATTTGCTTTAGTTTTTTTTCTTTTTCAATGAAATAAAATATCACATAGGTTGTGAAAATGCTCTTGGCACAGTCATATATTGTCTTTGCCTTTTAAAAAAATGTTACATAGAAGATATCTTACTATCTGTAACTTGCTTTCTTTTTCAGAGCTTATCTATGTTGCTAAATGTAGATCTTGTTTTTAAATTTTGGCTGGTGTGTAGTGTTTCATTGTATGAATATGATACAACATATTTATCCAGTCCCTGTTAATGTATATTTATGTATTTTTTAATTTTTTTTTTTTTGTTGCAAGCAGTGCAGCAGTGAACATCATTATACATATCTCCAGATATGTGCCATTTTCTTTAGGGTTCACTCATAAATTCAGAGAAGTGGAATTGCTGAATTATAGGATATATACAGGATCACATTTTTCAAGTTGTTCTCTAAAATGTTATATTTTACCAGTTTACACTCCCACTGGCAGTTCATGGGAATTTTCATTTCCCCACATCCTTGACAAAACTTAATATTGATAGGCGTGGTTTTTTTGTTTTGTTTTTTGTTTGTTTGTTTTGTTTTGTGAGACAGAATCCCACTCTGTTGCCCAGACCAGAGTGCAGTGGCACGATCACAGCCCACCACAAGCCTCAACCTCCCAGGCTCAAGTGATCTTCCCACCTCTGCCCTACAAGTAGCTGGGAACACATGTGTGTGCCACCACACCCAGCTAATTAAAAAATTTTTCTTTGTAGAAATGGGGTCTCACAGTATTGCCCAGGCTGATCTTGAACACCTGGGCTCAAGCAGTCCCTCAACCTCAGCCTCCCTAAGTGCTAAGATTACAGACATGAGGCACTGCATTGGGTCCTGATAGGCTTCTTTTAAAATTTTTGTCAAGCTAATGGGTGTAAAATAATTTCTGTATTGTTTGATTTTGCATTTCCTGATCAATGAAGTAGAATGTTTTTGTCCTTTTGGCTATTCATGTTTTCTTGTCTTTTAACTTCCATTGTACCTTTTTTTCCTTTGTTAATTGAGCTTTGTGTTTTTCTAAATGATTTATAGAACTTTTTTCTGTATTTCAGATACTAATCTTTTATGTTATATATGTTGCTTTTTTAAAGATATCATCAGTGATTTTTTGTTGTACAGAAATCTTAATTTTAATATAGTTTTATCATTTTTTCTTTTTTTATTTGCAAATTATCTTGTTTTAAGAAATCTCTTCTTACCCAAAGTCTGAAACACTCTGTATTTTCTTCTAAAACAAGGGTTTGTTGTTCACATATAGATATTCAGTCTAGCTGGAATTTATTTTTGTGTTTGGCATGGAGTAGAGATATATGTCTATATTTTACAGTGTGGCTAGCACTGTATAGTGAATATTGGCATAGTGAATATTGAATAGCCAATCCTTTCTCCATGGAAATGCCCTCTTTTTCATATACTAAATTCCCACATATGTAAAAGTTTATTTACTCTCTTTTCTTTTGTATCCTTTTTGTCTCACCTCAGTCCTATACCACTATTTTAATGAATAAAGTGCTGTAATCAATCTTAATAACTAGAAAAACAGTCCTATCATTTTGTTCTTTTTCACAATGCCATTACAAAATTTTATTTGCCATTATCCCTATGATTCATATATAGTTTCTGATGCTATTGTGCAAATGTATGTTTTGAAATTACATTTTCTAGATAGGTTATCTAGATCGGGGATCCCCAACCCTCGGGCCATGGACTGGTACCAGTTTGTGGCCTGTTACGAATCAGACCACACAGCAGGGAGTGAGCAACAGGTGAACAAGCGAAGCATCATCTGTATCTACAGCTGCTCCCCATTGCTTGCATTACCCCAGATCTCTGCCTCCTGTCAGATCAGCAGTAGCATTCTCATAGGAGCACAAATGCTCTCCGAACTGCGGATGTGAGAGATCTAGGTTGCACGCTCCTTATGAGACTCTAAAGCCTAATGATCTGTCACTGTCTCTCATCACCCCCAGATGGGACTGTCTGGTTGCAAAAACAAGCTCAGGGCTCCTACTGATTCTACTTTATGGTGAGTTGTATAGTTATTTTGTTATGTGTTACAATGTAATAATAATAGAAATAAAGTTCACAATAAATGCAATAGGCTTGAATCATCCTGAAACCATCCCGTCCCCACCCCTAACCCAGGTCCATGGAAAAATCGTCTTCCATGAAACCGGTCCCTGGTACCAAAAAGATTGGGGACCGCTGATCTGGATTATTGTGGGTTGTTCTATATAGAAAATCATATTTCCTACAGATAACAATTTTTATACTCTTATACATCTTATTTTCTTTTTCTGTTTTGTCCCTTTGTGAGGATCTCCAATTTATTATTAAACAATACTACTGATAGTGGGTATCCTTGCTGTCAGTGTTTTTAGTGTCAGAGGTGGACTTTTTTTCTTGAAACTTAATACTTTTCATTTATTTTAATTAGTATTCAATTTATTAAAGTTGTCATTTTTTATATGTAGTTTTCCCTAAGACTTTGAATTTAACTTATAAGTTGTACTACATCTATTTTTAAGTATAGTAGTTTTTGCAAGGAAATAAGGATTTTGGCTTTTTTAAAATTGATGTTCAAGACCAGGCATGATAGCTCATGTCTGTAATCCCAGCACTTTGGGAAGCTGAGGCTGGTGGATCACTTGAGGTCACGAGTTCAAGACTAGCCTGGCCAACATGGTGAAACAACCCCCTCCACCACCACCACTAGTCTCTACTAAAAATACATAAAAAGAAAATTAGCATGGCATGGTGGCTCACACCTGTAATCTCAGCTCCTTTGAGGCAGGAAAATTGCTTGGACTCAGGAGGTAAAGGTTGCAGTGAGCTGAAATCGCACCACTTCACTCCAGCTTAGGTGACAGAGTGAGACTGTGTGTCAAAAAACTAACAAAATAAAATTAATGTTTGGTTAACCTGTAAGGATAAAAGATAAAATTCTCCTTAAATATGTAATAGTATTTACAAACAAATTTCTTATATGTTTCAAACTATAATTTTCAATTTAGCCTATCATTTTATCAAATACTTAAGCTATTATCAAAACAGACCTTCAATTCTAATAAGCAGTATCTTCCTAAGTAAGCAACTTTTGTGAACCTAATAAATTAGACTTATATTTTTTAATAAATCTGATTTTCATAATCATTTTAAACATTTTAAAAAATCCAACCATGATTCACCAGTTCTGGCTTGAATTTTCTCTTTGTTTTTAGCATCTGGGCATTTCCCCTTTTTCTTTTGAGCTTGGCTATATATAATTTTAAAGTTATATATCATCTAATATTTTTATGTATAGGTTAGAGTTTTTTCTTTCATATTAATCAGAACTTTTTATATTTTCCTTTTATTACATATAATTTTATAAGTTGCTTAAAAGTGATTCTCCTGCCTCACCTGCCACCATGCCCTGCTAATTTTGTATTTTTAGTAGAGACAGGGTTTCACTATTTTGGCCAGGCTGGTCTCAAACTCCTGAACTCCAGTGATCCACCTGCCTCGGCCTCCCAAAGTGCTGGGATTACAGGCATGAGACACCACAGCCAGCCCTATTTTTCTTATTTTGTTTGACTTAATTGCATTTTCCTACATTCCTTTGTTCAAAAAGGGGTAGATAATACCTGTGAGACCTTGTGCTGTGATTTTTTTGGCCTTTATTAATTTAGAAAATACGAGAGACAAATTCTATTTCTTGTTCCAAAATAAATTCATGCAAATTGTTTGAATTCTGTTACTCACTTTTCCATCTCATTTATGAGCCCTCCTTATTTGTTGAATTTAAAAAGATGAAAGATTTATATGCTCTGAAGAGAAACCAGAGCATTGTTTCATGAATTTTATATATATATTTTTTTTAATTTATTTTTTATTATTAAACTTCAAGTTGTAGGGTACATGTGCACAATGTGCAGGTTTGCTACATATGTATACTTGTGCCATGTTGGTGTGCTGCACCCATCAACTCGTCATTTACATCAGGTATAACTCCCAATGCAATCCCTCCCCCCTCCCCCCTCCCCATGATAGGCCCCGGTGTGTGATGTTCCCCTTCCCGAGTCCAAGTGATCTCATGGTTCAGCTCCCGCCTATGAGTGAGAACATGCGGTGTTTGGTTTTCTGTTCTTGTGATAGTTTGCTGAGAATGATGGTTTCCAGCTGCATCCATGTCCCTACAAAGGACACAAACTCATCCTTTTTTATGGCTGCATAGTATTCCATGGTGTATATGTGCCACATTTTCTTAATCCAATCTGTCACTGATGGACATTTGGGTTGATTCCAAGTCTTTGCTATTGTGAATAGTGCTGCAATAAACATACGTGTGCATGTGTCTTTATAGCAGCATAATTTATAATCCTTTGGGTATATACCTAGTAATGGGATGGCTGGGTCATATGGTACATGTAGTTCTAGATCCCTGAGGAATCGCCATACTGTTTTCCATAATGGTTGAACTAGTTTACAATCCCACCAACAGTGTAAAAGTGTTCCTATTTCTCCACATCCTCTCCAGCACCTGTTGTTTCCTGACTTTTGAATGATCGCCATTCTAACTGGTGTGAGATGGTATCTCATTGTGGTTTTGATTTGCATTTCTCTGATGGCCAGTGATGATGAGCATTTTTTCATGTGTCTGTTGGCTGTATGAATGTCTTCTTTTGAGAAATGTCTGTTCATATCCTTTGCCCACTTTTTGATGGGGTTGTTTGTTTTTTTCTTGTAAATTTGTTTGAGTTCTTTGTAGGTTCTGGATATTAGCCCTTTGTCAGATGAGTAGATTGCAAAAATGTTCTCCCATTCTGTAGGTTGCCTGTTCTGATGGTAGTTTCTTTTGCTGTGCAGAAGCTCTTTAGTTTAATGAGATCCCATTTGTCAATTTTGGCTTTTGCTGCCGTTGCTTTTGGTGTTTTAGACATGAAGTCTTTGCCCATGCCTATGTCCTGAATGGTACTACCTAGGTTTTCCTCTAGGATTTTTATGGTATTAGGTCTAACATTTAAGTCTCTAATCCATCTTGAATTAATTTTCATATAAGGAGTAAGGAAAGGATCCAGTTTCAGCTTTCTACTTATGGCTAGCCAATTTTCCCAGCACCATTTATTAAATAGGGAATCCTTTCCCCATTTCTTGTTTTTGTCAGGTTTGTCAAAGATCAGATGGCTGTAGATGTGTGGTATTATTTCTGAGGACTCTGTTCTGTTCCATTGGTCTATATCTCTGTTTTGGTACCAGTACCATGCTGTTTTGGTTACTGTAGCCTTGTAGTATAGTTTGAAGTCAGGTAGCATGATGCCTCCAGCTTTGTTCTTTTGACTTAGGATTGTCTTGGAGATGCGGGCTCTTTTTTGGTTCCATATGAACTTTAAAGCAGTTTTTTCCAATTCTGTGAAGAAGCTCATTGGTAGCTTGATGGGGATGGCATTGAATCTATAAATTACCTTGGGCAGTATGGCCATTTTCACGATATTGATTCTTCCTATCCATGAGCATGGTATGTTCTTCCATTTGTTTGTGTCCTCTTTGATTTCACTGAGCAGTGGTTTGTAGTTCTCCTTGAAGAGGTCCTTTACATCCCTTGTAAGTTGGATTCCTAGGTATTTTATTCTCTTTGAAGCAATTGTGAATGGAAGTTCATTCCTGATTTGGCTCTCTGTTTGACTGTCACTGGTGTATAAGAATGCTTGTGATTTTTGCACATTAATTTTGTATCCTGAGACTTTGCTGAAGTTGCTTATCAGCTTAAGGAGATTTTGGGCTGAGACAATGGGGTTTTCTAAATATACAATCATGTCATCTGCAAACAGGGACAATTTGACTTCTTCTTTTCCTAACTGAATCCCCTTGATTTCTTTCTCTTGCCTGATTGCCCTAGCCAGAACTTCCAACACTATGTTGAATAGGAGTGGTGAGAGAGGGCATCCCTGTCTTGTGCCAGTTTTCAAAGGGAATTTTTCCAGTTTTTGCCCATTCAGTATGATATTGGCTGTGGGTTTGTCATAAATAGCTCTTATGATTTTGAGGTACGTTCCATCAATACCGAATTTATTGAGCGTTTTTAGCATGAAGGGCTGTTGAATTTTGTCAAAAGCCTTTTCTGCATCTATTGAGATAATGATGTGGTTCTTGTCTTTGGTTCTGTTTATATGCTGGATTATGTTTATTGATTTGCGAATGTTGAACCAGCCTTGCATCCCAGGGATGAAGCCCACTTGATCATGGTGGATAAGCTTTTTGATGTGCTGCTGAATCCGGTTTGCCAGTATTTTATTGAGGATTTTTGCATCGATGTTCATCAGGGATATTGGTCTAAAATTCTCTTTTTTTGTTGTGTCTCTGCCAGGCTTTGGTATCAGGATGATGTTGGCCTCATAAAATGAGTTAGGGAGGATTCCCTCTTTTTCTATTGATTGGAATAGTTTCAGAAGGAATGGTACCAGCTCCTCCTTGTACCTCTGGTAGAATTCAGCTGTGAATCCATCTGGTCCTGGACTTTTTTTGGTTGGTAGGCTATTAATTATTGCCTCAATTTCAGAGCCTACTATTGGTCTATTCAGGGATTCAACTTCTTCCTGGTTTAGTCTTGGAAGAGTGTAAGTGTCCAGGAAATTATCCATTTCTTCTAGATTTTCCAGTTTATTTGCGTAGAGGTGTTTATAGTATTCTCTGATGGTAGTTTGTATTTCTGTGGGGTCGGTGGTGATATCCCCTTTATCATTTTTAATTGCGTCGATTTGATTCTTCTCTCTTTTCTTCTTTATTAGTCTTGCTAGTGGTCTGTCAATTTTGTTGATCTTTTCAAAAAACCAACTCCTGGATTCATTGATTTTTTGGAGGGTTTTTTGTGTCTCTATCTCCTTCAGTTCTGCTCTGATCTTAGTTATTTCTTGCCTTCTGCTAGCTTTCGAATGTGTTTGCTCTTGCTTCTCTAGTTCTTTTAATTGCGATGTTAGAGTGTCAATTTTAGATCTTTCCTGCTTTCTCTTGTGGGCATTTAGTGCTATAAATTTCCCTCTACACACTGCTTTAAATGTGTCCCAGAGATTCTGGTATGTTGTATCTTTGTTCTCATTGGTTTCAAAGAACATCTTTATTTCTGCCTTCATTTCGTTATGTACCCAGTAGTCATTCAGGAGCAGGTTGTTCAGTTTCCATGTAGTTGAGCGGTTTTGATTGAGTTTCTTAGTCCTGAGTTCTAATTTGATTGCACTGTGGTCTGAGAGACAGTTTGTTATAATTTCTGTTCTTGTACATTTGCTGAGGAGTGCTTTACTTCCAATTACGTGGTCAATTTTGGAGTAAGTACAATGTGGTGCTGAGAAGAATGTATATTCTGTTGATTTGGGGTGGAGAGTTCTATAGATGTCTATTAGGTCTGCTTGCTGCAGAGCTGAGTTCAATTCCTGGATATCCTTGTTAACTTTCTGTCTCGTTGATCTGTCTAATGTTGACAGTGGAGTGTTGAAGTCTCCCATTATTATTGTATGGGAGTCTAAGTCTCTTTGTAAGTCTCTAAGGACTTGCTTTATGAATCTGGGTGCTCCTGTATTGGGTGCATATATATTTAGGATAGTTAGCTCTTCCTGTTGAATTGATCCCTTTACCATTATGTAATGGCCTTCTTTGTCTCTTTTGATCTTTGATGGTTTAAAGTCTGTTTTATCAGAGACTAGTATTGCAACCCCCGCTTTTTTGTGTTCTCCATTTGCTTGGTAAATCTTCCTCCATCCCTTTATTTTGAGCCTATGTATGTCTCTGCGTGTGAGATGGGTCTCCTGAATACAGCAGACTGATGGATCTTGACTCTTTATCCAGTTTGCCAGTCTGTGTCTTTTAATTGGAGCATTTAGTCCATTTACATTTAAGGTTAAGATTGTTATGTGTGAACTTGATCCCGCCATTATGATATTAACTGGTTATTTTGCTCGTTAGTTGATGCAGTTTCTTCCTAGCCTTGATGGTCTTTACATTTTGGCATGTTTTTGCAATGGCTGGTACCGGTTGTTCCTTTCCATGTTTAGTGCTTCCTTCAGGGTCTCTTGTAAGGCAGGCCTAGTGGTGACAAAATCTCTAAGCATTTGCTTATCTGTAAAGGATTTTATTTCTCCTTCACTTATGAAACTTAGTTTGGCTGGATATAAAATTCTGGGTTTAAAATTCTTTTCTTTAAGAATGTTGAATATTGGCCCCCACTCTCTTCTGGCTTGAAGAGTTTCTGCCGAGAGATCTGCTGTTAGTCTGATGGGCTTCCCTTTGTGGGTAACCCGACCTTTCTCTCTGGCTGCCCTTAAGATTTTTTCCTTCATTTCAACTTTGGTGAATCTGGCAATTATGTGTCTTGGAGTTGCTCTTCTCGAGGAGTATCTTTGTGGCGTTCTTTGTATTTCCTGGATTTGAATGTTGGCCTGCCCTACTAGGTTGGGGAAGTTCTCCTGGATGATATCCTGCAGAGTGTTTTCCAACTTGGTTCCATTTTCCCCCTCACTTTCAGGCACCCCAATCAGACGTAGATTTGGTCTTTTTACATAATCCCATACTTCTTGCAGGCTTTGTTCATTTCTTTTTCTTCTTTTTTCTTTTGGTTTCTCTTCTCGCTTCATTTCATTCATTTGATCCTCCATCGCTGACATTCTTTCTTCCAGTTGATCAAGTCGGTTACTGAAGCTTGTGCATTTGTCACGTATTTCTCGTGCCATGGTTTTCGTCTCTTTCATTTCGTTTGTGAGCTTCTCTGCATTAATTACTCTAGCCATCAATTCTTCCACTTTTTTTTCAAGATTTTTAGTTTCTTTGCGCTGGGTACGTAATTCCTCCTTTAGCTCTGAGAAATTTGATGGACTGAAGCCTTCTTCTCTCATGTCGTCAAAGTCATTCTCCGTCCAGCTTTGATCTGTTGCTGGCGATGAGCTGCGCTCCTTTGCCGGGGGAGATGCGCTCTTATTTTTTGAATTTCCAGCTTTTCTGCCCTGCTTTTTCCCCATCTTTGTGGTTTTATCTGCCTCTGGTCTTTGATGATGGTGACGTACTGATGGGGTTTTGGTGTAGGTGTCCTTCCTGTTTGATAGCTTTCCTTCTAACAGTCAGGATCCTCAGCTGTAGGTTGTAGCTGTAGGAGATTGCTTGAGGTCCACTCCAGACCCTGTTTGCCTGGGTATCAGCAGCAGAGGCTGCAGAAGATAGAATATTTCTGAACAGCGAGTGTACCTGTCTGATTCTTGCTTTGAAAGCTTCCTCTCAGGGGTGTACTCCACCCTGTGAGGTGTGGGGTGTCAGACTGCCCCTAGTGGGGGATGTCTCCCAGTTAGGCTACTCAGGGGTCAGGGACCCACTTGAGCAGGGAGTCTGTCCCTTCTCAGATCTGAACCTCCATGTTGGGAGATCCACTGCTCTCTTCAAAGCTGTCAGACAGAGTCGTTTGCGTCTGCAGAGCTGCTGCGTTTGTTATTGTTTACTGTGCCCTGTCCCCAGAGGTGGAGTCTACAGAGACAGGCAGGTTTCCTTGAGCTGCTGTGAGCTCCACCCAGTTCGAGCTTCCCAGCAGCTTTGTTTACCTACTTAAGCCTCAGCAATGGCGGGCGCCCCTCCCCCAGCCTCGCTGCTGCCTTGCCGGTAGATCACAGACTGCTGTGCTAGCAATGAGGGAGGCTCCGTGGGTGTGGGACCCTCCCGGCCAGGTGTGGGATATGATCTCCTGGTGTGCCTGTTTGCTTAAAGCGCAGTTTTGGGGTGGGAGTTACCCGATTTTCCAGGTGTTGTGTGTCTCAGTTCCCCTGGCTAGGAAAAGGGATTCCCTTCCCCCTTGCGCTTTCCAGGTGAGGCAATGCCTCGCCCTGCTTCAGCTCTCACTGGTCGGGCTGCAGCAGCTGACCAGCACTGATCGTCTGGCACTCCCCAGTGAGATGAACCCAGTACCTCAGTTGAAAATGCAGAAATCACCGGTCTTCTGTGTCGCTCGCGCTGGGAGTTGGAGACTGGAGCTGTTCCTATTCGGCCATCTTGCTCCGCCCCCTCATGAATTATATTAACAAGAAGATGTTATAGCATCTACTGAATGATTTGGCTATATAATGATTTTGTTAAGTACTTTTGAAGGTACATTAACTTAGCAATTTTTATGTGCCATTCCATCAGATATACCAGGCTGATTATTTACTAAATCAAGTGAGCTTAAATACACAAACGCTAGAATTCATAACTCATTTTTAATAGGAGAATCTCTTTCTCTTCCTTTACTCTCCTACAGTAGAAATACAAATTTCTAACAAGGATGTTGTAGACAATTTGCTCTTTGTTATTTCTATTATCAGTTGTTATTTCTTGTTATCAATTACATATCTCATAGTATCTCGATAGTAGTCTCCTGTGTAGAGCTCCTTTGATGATTCTGTATATAAACGTTATAGAATTTACCTGAAGTTCTGTTCTGTGGAATGCTAATCTCTTAAGAGTATTCACCAAAAAGGTTTCTGTTGTACATAAATTTGGGAAATGCACACTTCATCTTTGTTTAATATGATAGTAGCATATTAAAGACACTGATAAGACTTGCAGGTAAAGAAGGTTAATTTGTTTTACCAATTTCCTGAAAGTTATTTGCCAGGAAATACATTTAATTTAGGGAGTAACTTCAATTAACATTGAAGTTACTGTGAAGCCAGTGTTCCATAGAGCAAGTCTTGGTGAAAAGTATGAATCTTTAGTGATCTATAACACCATGGCACATGTATACCTATGTAACAAACCTGCACGTTCTGCACATGTATCCCAGAACTTAAAGTATAATAAAAATATATATATATACTTTTCATTCTAATATTTAAATGTTATAGATCCATTCATCTGTAATGGACACTTAGGTTGTTTGTATATATTTCTTGGCTATTGTGAGTAATACTGCAGTGAACATGGGAGTGCAGACACCCCTTTCCGTACTTATTTTTTTTGCTTTGGGTATATACCCAGTAGTGGGATTGCTGGATTATATGGTAATGCTATTTTTAGTTTTCTGAGGAACCTCCATACTGTTTTCCAAAATAACTGTATCAATTTACAATACCACCTACAGTGTATAAGGGTTTCTTTTTCTCCACATCCTTGCCAACTTTTGTTGTCATTCATTTTTTTGATAGTAGCCAGTCTGACAGGTATGAGCTGATATCTCATTGTGGTTTTAATTTTCATTTCTTTGATGATTAGAGATGTTGAACATTTTAAAGTATATATCTGTTGGCAATTTGTATGCCTTCTTTTGAGAAAAGTCTATTTAAGTCCTTTGCCCATTTTCTAATAGGGTTGTTTTCTTGTTATTTCATAGTGTGAGTTTTTTGTTTATTTTGGTGTTAGCCCCTCATGTATATAGAAACAACAGAATACTATTTAATCTTTTTAAAAAAAAAAACAGGAAATTTCTTCATTTTCAACAACATGGATGAACCTAGAGGACATCATATTAAGGGAAATAAGCCAGGCACAGAGAAACAAATAATGTGTAATCTCACTTATATTTGGAATCTAGAAAAGTCAAAATCATAGAAGTAGAGAGTAGAATAATGGTTACCAGAAGCAAGTGGCAGGGGATGGGAAGAGGGGTAGAAGAGTTGTAGGGAGTGGACAGGGAAAGGGAAGATGCCGATCAACGGGGTACAAAGTTAAGTTACTAGAAATAAATTCTGGGCCGAGCGCGGTGGCTCAAGCCTGTAATCCCAGCACTTTGGGAGGCCGAGACGGGCAGATCACGAGGTCAGGAGATCGAGACCGTCCTGGCTAACATGGTGAAACCCCGTCTCCACTAAAAAAGACAAAAAAACTAGCCGGGCGAGGTGGCGGGCGCCTGTAGTCCCAGCTACTCGGGAGGCTGAGACAGGAGAATGGCGTGAACCCAGGAGGCGGAGCTTGCAGTGAGCTGAGATCCGGCCACTGCACTCCAGCCTGGGCGACAGAGCGAGACTCCGTCTCAAAAAAAAAAAAAAAAAAAAAAAAAAGAAATAAGTTCTGGTGTTCTGTTACACCGCAAGGTGCCTATAGTTATTATATTTCAAAATAGCTAAAACACATCATTTTAAATGTCTCACTACAAAGAGATGGTAAATGTTTGAGGTGATGGATATACTAATTACTCTGATATGATAATTCCACAAAGTACACATGTATTGAAATATCACCTTATACCCCATAAATATATACAGTTATTATTTGCCGATTAAAATAAAACTAATAAAAATACAAAATATAAAGCTATATTTGTTAAAGCAACTAAATTAAATCAGATAAACCATGATTAATAAATACATTAAAATATTGCTAAATTAATGATAGTTGATTTTGTAAAAGTTATAAATTAACAACTTCAAAAATCTTCTGTTGTTAATTTTTTATTCTTTCATTGTTAGAAGAAGTTAGGGTGGTAGTGGATAAAAGGGAGAAATGGAAGGAAATATTTATTTATGAGTATATATGTATTTTTTTTTAAAGGAGAGAATAGGGCTTCCTTCAGTGTGTCATTTTAAAGGAATTTCATGTTGTTCTCAGTTGTGATCTCCACACTACTCTATTTATAGGGAAAACAATTCTAGTAGTTGTAATGTTTGTTTTCTTTGGGAAATTTACAAATTAGATTATGCTCAGCCAAACATGTTTCTCTGTTTGTGGATTTATACAATGGAAAAATGTTAACTTTAAGCTGGCATCTGTGTGCTATCAGTAGTTTTATTAGTTGGCCCACCCACTATCAGTGTGTGCACTCAGGGAATGCAAACTTATTTTAATTTTGGCTTAAATAAATTATTTAAACATTAAGAAATAAATCTGTTTTTTTTAAAAAAAACCCTGAAGCCAAGTATAAAGAAAAATTTGATTATTTATGATTTATAGAAAACAGTACAGAAACAAAAAGGATCCACATTTAGAGTCCAGAGACCTGGGTTTGAATTCTGGCTTTGCTATTCATTTATTATACATATTCAATTAGCCAAGTCACCTAATCTTTTCATCTGTTTCCTAATGTGTTAAAAAATGACTGTAATAATAGTAATAGCATTCTTTAAGGTTGTTAAGACTAAATTTGGCATGTAAAAGCTTGTAAGTGATAATACTTTTCAAAAGTTGAGATGATATTTTTAGATTTTGCCTTTTAGTACAGATATGAAGAATATACTATGTAAGTATCACTACATACATTTTATAGAATTGAGTTCAACAGTTTTGATTTATCTGTATTTGTATGAGTTTTGGTCAAAAAAGGGAAAGTAAATTTGTTTTAGGTATTGCCTGGAATTCTATTTCCTCCCTATTAAGCCTTTTATTTATTTTATTTTATTTATTTTATTTTATTTTATTTTATATTTTATTGAGATGGAGTTTCACTCTTGTTGGCCAGGCTGGAGTGCAATGGCACAATCTTGGCTCACTGCAACCTCCACCTCCCAACTTCAAGCGATTCTCCTGCCTCAGCCTCCTGTGTAGCTGGGATTACAGGCATATGCCACCACGCCTGCCTAATTTTGTATTTTTAGTAGAGAGGTGGTTTCTTCATGTTGGTCAGGCTGATCTCAAACTCCTTACCTCAGGTGATATGCCCAACTCGGCCTCCCAAAGTGCTGGGATTAAAGGAGTGAGCCACCGTGCCCAGCCCCTATAAGCATTTTAGAGATACTTTTATTAACTGTAGAGTAGGCTAATTGATATATATGTTACTCTATTTATATAGGTACAGTTTCAATCTTTTTCTAGGTTCTCATTGTCATAAAGCTTTTGATAAGAGGTTATCCAAGAGAAATTTTGTCTATAGTATTATTGACTAGAGAAATAATTTCAAGATATGGTGAGAACTGTGAACTTTAGGAATTTTTTCTAAGTTCTAAAAAGCTCCAGTAATGCCTTAATTCAAAACAGGGCCAGACAATTTGATAATATGTACCAGAAGCGTTTAAAACTGTCTTTGACCTAACAATACAATTTATAGACTTTCTTAATGAAAAAATTGGTAATTTACAAAAACATTTATGTACTACCATTAAGAAAGCACTTCTGAAGAATGATATACAAAAGAAGATGATTCAAGAAAACGTTTATCACATATTAAATAGAAAGATAATTTACACAAACATGGTACAGTCCTAACTTTGGTTAAAATAATAAAAGACTGATTTAATATATACCAAATGTGTTAACAATATTTTAATAATCTGAGATTGATAAAATTCCCGTGATTTTTATTTTCTTCTATAATTTCAAAATTTTGTAGAATGAGCGTGTATTACTTTTATAATCAGAAATATATATATAGTAAGTTTGTATCAAACTTCTTTCCAAACACTGTTATTCTAGTCTCAGCTATTATAGTAAGATATCATGGATTTATATATAACATAAGCATAAAAAGTTGTAGGCAATATGCAGGTGTACAAGAGAATATTACTTATGATTGAACTGATTGTGAATGCCTTTGGCTATGCCTTTTGGCTTTGCTGTTCTACAAACCTCCTCTATCTTTTGATGGTCTGTAATGTGCAGCTAATAGGAAGTTTTTAATTGAAGGATGAAAGGTGATCATATTGAAGGAAGCTGGGGCTGTCTTAGCCAGGTCTTATCTGGGCTGGACTGGCAAACTGGACCAACTACTATTATGAAAGCAACATTGGAGGGTTAACCCCCCTTTTTGTGGGCACCAAATCTGTACTAGTTTAGAGCAAGTTCAAAGTCCTGAGTTGGTGAGGCATTGCATTTATTTTCCCCTGAGACTGTGACCTCTTCCTCTTTCCATTTCCAGCTCTAAGCATAAAGTTTGGCTCATGATAGATACTTAGCAAACAGTATTGGAATTGAAATGGAAAGGAATTGGAAAATTATGCAAATTCTCAACATTAATTTTACTAAATAGATATTGCAATATTGAGTGAAGTGAATTATGCAGATATAGTCATAGGCAATGTCTATATGGATACAAGGGAAGTTCAATAGGCGCAATAATGATCTCTTATGTTTCGACATCATAGTCCGTTCTCTGTGCTCCTCTATTTTGGCTGCTGGTGGTAGTTGGAAGGCCCTCAGCACTTTCAGCATTTGGCATAGTGAGCTGTAAGTTAAGTAAGCACATTGGAAACTGAAGAAAAATTGCAACATTTAAGAGGAAAGTAATACATATTTTTGTAGGTGCATTTTAAGTTATATATATATATACACACACACACAGAGAGAGAGAGAGTTGTTGTTGTTTTTGAGACGGAGTATCACTCTGTCACCCAGGCTGGAGTGCAGTGGCACGGTCCCAGCTCACTACAACCTCTGCCTCCTGAGTTCAAGTGATTCTCCTGCCTCAGCCTCCTTAGTAGCTGGAATTATAGGTGCCCACCACCAAGTCCAGCTAATTTTTGTATTTTTAGTAGAGATAGGGTTTCACCATATTGGCTAGGCTGGTCTCAAACTCCTGATCTCAAGTAATCCACCTGCCTTGGCCTCCCAAAGAACTGGGATTACAGGCATGAGCAACTGCGCTCCGCCAGTAAAATGTATTTTTATCAATTAAACTCCCACCTTGTCTAGCCAGGAAAATCAGATTTTCTCCTTTTGCCCTCTGGGCTATTTGACAACATATGCTGTTCCTCATGTTAATACCTTAACAACTGTGCCAACAAGTCTGGTTTGAAAAAAAAGTAAGGGCTTAATGGTGTCTCTCTGCAGCCTATCAACATCTCTGTGCGTCAGTAGATTACTTCAGCCTTTCAAAACAGTTGTTCACCTCAGATATGTGGGTCAAAAGTCACTGTAGTTAACATACCAAAGCTTGCTAATAGGTATAAGAATTGGAATTATGACTTTGGAGCTCTCAATACCAAGGAAAGTAATGTTATGACAAACCCGTGTTTGTGTTGCTTCATCACAGAGTAACTCAGACACTACACTCAGTAGCTAGCACTCTCTCTGATCTGAATGGTATAGACGTCTTCCTTCCCAATAAATGATGAGGGCCTAGGCTAGGACACCTAATCAGTGGTGGTAAGGATGGGAGAGGATAGGTGAGTCAAGAAGTGTTTTTTGTGTTGACCTCCTCAGGACTTGAGAATGGGGAATAGAAGGATGATCCTGTTAAAGTGAGATTACAAATATAGGAAGAAAAACTGTTTTGAGGCAAAAATGGTGTTTTAAGTTTTGGATATACGTTTCAGGTGCCTTTAGGACATTCAAGTAGACATGAACTCTGTTAAAATGCAGAGAAATGGTAGTCTGTACTTGATAAAAAATTATTATCTTAGGCAGAAGTAAAGAACAAAGAAATGAGTACAAACTCCAAAGTGATATCATCTCTTAAGAAGGGCTGGGCCGCTCCTCTGGGGACAGGGCATTGCTAAACAAAAGGAGCAGAAACCTTGACAGAGGTAAATGCCCCTGTCTGACAGCTTTGAAGAGAGCAATGGATCTCCCAGCACGGAGGCTGAGATCTGAGAATGGACAGACTGCCTGCTCAAGTGGGTCCCTGACCCCTGAGTAGCCTAACTAGGAGACATCCCCCACTAGGTGACTGACACCTCACACCTCACATGGCGGGATACACCCCCAGACGAAGCTTCCAGAGCAAGAATCAGACAGCAACACTTGCTGTTCAGCAAGATTCTATCTTCTGCAGCTTCTGCTGCTGATACCCAGCAAACAGGGTCTGGAGTGGACCTCAAGCAGACTCCAACAGACCTACAGCTGAGGGTCCTGACTGTTAGAAGGAAAACTAACAAACAGAAAGGACACCCACACCAAAACCCCATCAGTACGTCGCCATCATCAAAGACCAAAGGCAGATAAAACCACAAAGATGGGGAAAAAGCAGGGCAGAAAAGCTGGAAATTCAAAAAATGAGAGCGCATCTCTCCTCCCAAAGGAACCCAGCTCATCGCCAGCAACAGAACAAAGCTGGACGGAGAATGACTTTGATGAGTTGAGAGAAGAAGGCTTCAGTCTATCAAACTTCTCAGAGCTAAAGGAGGAACTACATAACCAGTGCAAAGAAACTAAAAACCTTGAAAAAACAATGAATGAATGGATAACGAGAATAATCAATGCAGAGAAGACCTTAAAAGAACTGATAGAGATGAAAACCATGACATGAGAACTACATGACAAATGCACAAGCTTCAGTAACCAACTTGATCAACTGGAAGAAACAGTATCAGCGATTGAAGATCAAATTAATGAAATGAAGCGAGAAGAGAAGTGTAGAGAAAAAAGAGTAAAAAGAAATGAACAAAGCCTCCAAGAAATGTGGGATTATGTGAAAAGACTAAATCTACATCTTATTGGTGTGCCTGAAAGTGACAGGGAAAATGGAACCAAGTTGGAAAACACTCTGCAGGATATCATCCAGGAGAACTTCCCCAACCTAGTAAGGCAGGCCAACATTCAAATTCAGGAAATACAGAGAACGCCACAAAGATACTCCTCGAGAAGAGCAACTCCAAGACACATAATTGTCAGATTCAACCAAAGTTGAAATGAAGGAAAAAATCTTAAGGACAGACAGAGAGAAAGGTCGGGTTACACACAAAGGGAAGCCCATCAGACTAATAGCAGATCTCTCGGCAGAAACTCTGCGAGCCAGAAGACAGTGGGGGCCAATATTCAACATTCTTAAAGAAAAGAATTTTCAACCCAGAACTTCATATCCAGCCAAACTAAGTTTCATAAGTGAAGGAGAAATAAAATCCTTTACGGATAAGCAAATGCTTAGAGATTTTGTCACCACCAGGCCTGCCCTACAAGAGATCCCGAAGGAAGCACTAAACATGGAAAGGAACAACAGGTATCAGCCAATGCAAAAACATGTCAAAATGTAAAGTCCATCGATGCTAGGAAGAAACTGCATCAACTAGCGAGCAAAATAACCAGCTAATATCATAATGACAGGATCAAGTTCACACATAACAATATTAACCTTAAATGTAAATGGACTAAATGGTCCAATTAAAAGACACAGATTGGAAAACTGGATAAAGAGTCAAGACCAATCAGTTTGCTGTATTCAGGAGACCCATCTCACATACAGAGACACACATAGGCTCAAAATAAAGGGATGGAGGAAGATCTACCAAGCAAATGGAAAAAAAAAAAAAAAAAAAAAAAAAAGCAGGGGTAGCAATCCTAGTCTCTGATAAAATGGACATTAAACCATCAAAGGTCAAAAGAGACAAAGAAGGCCATTACATAATGGTGAAGGGATCAATTCTCAATTCATCAGGAAGAGCTAACTATCCTAAATATATATGCACCCAATACAGGAGCACCCAGATTCATAAAGCAAGTCCTTAGAGACTTACAAAGAGACTTAGACTCCCATAGAATAACAACAGGAGACTTAATAACACCCCACTGTCAACATTAGACAGATCAATGAGACAGAAAGTTAACAAGGATATCCAGGAATTAAACTAAACTCTGCACCAAGCAGACCTAAAAGACATCTATAGAACTCTCCACCCCAAATCAATAGAATATACATTCTTCTCAGCACCACATTGCACTTATTCCAAAATTGACCACATAGTTGGAAGTAAAGCGCTCCTCGGCAAATGTACAAGAACAGAAATTATAACAAACTGTCTCTCAGACCACAGTGCAATCAAACTAGAACTCAGGACTAAGAAACTCAATCAAAACTGCTCAACTACATGGAAACTGAACAACCTGCTCCTGAATGACTACTGGGTACATAACGAAATGAAGGCAGAAATAAAGATGTTCTTTGAAACCAATAAGAACAAAGATACAACATACCAGAATCTCTGGGACACATTTAAAGCAGTGTGTAGAGGGAAATTTATAGCACTAAATGCCCACAAGAGAAAGCAGGAAAGATCTAAAATTGACACCCTAACATCACAATTAAAAGAACTAGAGAAGCAAGAGCAAACAAATTCAAAAGCTAGCAGAAGGCAAGAAATAACTAAGATCAGAGCAGAACTGAAGGAGATAGAGACACAAAAAACCCTTCAAAAAATCAATGAATCCAGGAGCTGGTTTTTTGAAAAGATCAACAAAATTGATAGACTGCTAGCAAGACTAATAAAGAAGAAAAGAGAGAAGAATCAGATAGACACAATAAAAAATGATAAAGGGGATATCACCACCGACCCCACAGAAATACAAACTACCATCAGATAATACTATAAACACCTCTACGCAAATAAACTAGAAAACCTAGAAGAAATGCATAATTTCCTGGACACTTACACTCTCCCAAGACGAAACCAGGAAGAAGTTGAATCCCTGAATAGACCAATAGCAGGCTCTGAAATTGAAGCAATAATTAATAACCTAGCAACCAAAAAAAGTCCAGGACCAGACAGATTCACATCTGAATTCTACCAGAGGTACAAGGAGGAGTTGGTACCATTCCTTCTGAAATTATTCCAATCGATAGAAAAAGAGGGAATCCTCCCTAACTCATTTTACGAGGCCAACATCATCCTGATACCAAAGCCTGACAGAGATACAACAAAAAAAGAGAATTTTAGACCCATATCCTTGATGAACATCGATGCAAAAATCCTCAATAAAATACTGGCAAACCAAATCCAGCAGCACATCAAAAAGCTTATCCACCATGATCAAGTGGGCTTCATCCCTGGGATGCAAGGCTGGTTCAACATACACAAATCAATAAACATAATCCAGCATATAAAACAAAACCAAAAACAAAAACCACATGATTATCTCAGTAGATGCAGAAAAGGCCTTTGACAAAATTCAACAGCCCTTCATGCTAAAA
The DNA here is from genome assembly GCF_047675955.1 of Chlorocebus sabaeus. Classification (NCBI taxonomy): domain Eukaryota; kingdom Metazoa; phylum Chordata; class Mammalia; order Primates; family Cercopithecidae; genus Chlorocebus; species Chlorocebus sabaeus. Next base: position 33,363,572 of record NC_132916.1, read on the forward strand.
ACTCTCAATAAATTCGGTATTGATGGAATGTATCTCAAAATAATAAGAGCTATTTATGACAAACCCACAGCCAATATCATACTGAATGGGCAAAAACTGGAAGCATTCCCTTTGAAAACTGGCACGAGACGGGGATGCCCTCTCCCACCACTCCTGTTCAACATAGTGTTGGAAGTTCTGGCTGGGGCAATCAGGCAAGAGAAAGAAATAAAGGGTATTCAGTTAGGAAAAGAAGAAGTCAAATTGTCCCTGTTTGCAGATGACATGATTGTATATTTAGAAAACCCCATCATCTCAGCCCCAAATCTCCTTAAGCTGATAAGCAACTTCAGCAAAGTCTCAGGATACAAAATCAATGTGCAAAAATCACAAGCATTCTTATACACCAGAAACAGACAAACAGAGAGCTAAATCATGAATGAACTCCCATTCACAATAGCTTCAAAGAGAATAAAATACCTAGGAATCCAACTTACAAGGGATGGTAAAGGACCTCTTCAAGGAGAACTACAAACCACTGCTCAGTGAAATAAAAGAGGACACAAACAAATGGAAGAACATACCATGCTCATGGATAGGAAAAATCAATATCGTGAAAATGGCCATACTGCCCAAGGTAATTTATAGATTCAATGCCATCCCCATTAATCTACCAATGACTTTCTTCACAGAATTGGAAAAAACTGCTTTAAAGTTCATATGGAACCAAAAAAGACCCCGCATTGCCAAGACAATCCTAAGCCAAAAGAACAAAGCTGGAGGCATCATACTACCTGACTTCAAACTATACTACAAGGCTACAGTAACCAAAACAGCATGGTACTGGTACCAAAACAGAGATATAGACCAATGGAACAGAACAGAGTCCTCAGAAATAATACCACACATCTACAGCCATCTGATCTTTGACAAACCTGACAAAAACAAGAAATGGGGAAAGGATTCCCTATTTAATAAATGGTGCTGGGAAAATTGGCTAGCCATAAGTAGAAAGCTGAAACTGGATCCTTTCCTTACTCCTTATATGAAAATTAATTCAAGATGGATTAGAGACTTAAATGTTAGACCTAAAACCATAAAAACCCTAGAAGAAAACCTAGGTAATACCATTCAGGACATAGGCATGGGCAAGGACTTCATGTCTAAAACACCAAAAGCAACGGCAACAAAAGCCAAAATTGACAAATGGGATCTCATTAAATGAAAGAGCTTCTGCACAGCAAAAGAAACTACCATCAGAGTGAACAGGCAACCTACAGAATGGGAGAAAATTTTTGCAATCTACTCATCTGACAAAGGGCTAATATCCAGAACCTATAAAGAACTCAATCAAATTTACAAGAAAAAAACAAACAACCCCATCAAAAAGTGGGCGAAGGATATGAACAGACATTTCTCAAAAGAAGACATTCATACAGCCAACAGACACATGAAAAAATGCTCATCATCACTGGCCATCAGAGAAATGCAAATCAAAACCACTATGAGATATCATCTCACACCAGTTAGAATGGCAATCATTAAAAAATCAGGAAACAACAGGTGCTGGAGAGGATGTGGAGAAATAGGAACACTTTTACACTGTTGGTGGGACTGTAAACTAGTTCAACCATTGTGGAAAACAGTGTGGCAATTCCTCAAGGATCTAGAACTAGAAATACCTTTTGACCCAGCCATCGCGTTACTGAGGATATACCCAAAGGATTGTAAGTCATGCTGCTATAAAGACACAT